>NC_045604.1:71250938-71875938 GCF_009762305.2 Zalophus californianus
CACTGTACTTCCTGCAGTAGTGGGCCGCGACCTCCGAGGAGGTGCAGTACCTCCGCATCTCGAAGTTCTCGTGGAAGCTGCTGACCGCCATCCCCAGACAGTGGTTGGGCAGCACCAGGAACACGTGGTCCAGGGTTCTGGAAAGCTCTTCTAACTTGACCGCTGTGGAGAGGGGCACAGACCAGTGGACGCTGGAGGACACACAAGCGCGGTGTGTGGGGGCCAGGCGCCCAGCCGAGTGTTACCCCCACATGGGGAGCCAGGCCCTCCCGGGACGGCACCTGCAGGACAACCCCCCCGCGCCCCCTCCTGGCTGAAACCGTGAGGCGGAAGTGCTGCGGGCCCAGCAGGGCCACATTCGGCAGAGGGGCCTGGTCCAGTGCCCGCTGGTGCCGCCCAGGTTCGGGGCAGAGTGGCTCCGCAGGCACCCGGGGTGAGGGGCAGGGGGGGTCCGCAGGCCCCCACCTGGGATGCGCATGATGGTGACCATGAGGAAGGTGGCTATGCCTGACAGGATGTTGAATATGGTCAGCCTCGTGTAGGCAGTGGCTGCTCCCGAGAAGAAGAAGTTCATCAGGTACATGAGGGGGATGATGGCCCAGCCATAGAGCATGAGCAGCAACAGGGCATCTGCCATGTGGCCGTCGCGTGTGAAGGCGTGCACGTCGAAGGCTTTGAACACCACCTGTGGCGGCACAGAGGCAGGCGGCTCGGGGGCCCTGTCTCCCCGGTGGCTTTCAGCCCTGGGACTCCCCCTGATGACCTGCCCTCCGCCCCCCTGTACTTGGAGCCGTCACGGGGCATGCCGCTCCGGGGCCCTGCCTGCCACCGTGGGGCGGAGGCTGGGGGTGCAGACACAGATGAGGGGTGTTCCCAGCCACCCTCCCAGATGGGGCTGAGCAGCTGGCATGTACCCCAGGCTGGCTGCAGTCAGTGCAGGGGCCCCAGAGCAAGCCCCCCGTGATGTGCAGGGGGGTGTCCCAGCACCTCACAGCCCTCACCAGCAGCAGCAGACTGGGGACGAGGAAGGACATGAGGTCCCACAGCAGCGCGGAGAGCCAGAAAGTAGCCACATGGACTCCACTCACAAACTGGACATGCTTGGCCTGGACGGCCCTCTCGCTGACTGCCAGGATGGAGAAGGTGCTGGCCAGGAACGCCATGGCGAACAGCAAGTTGAGAGCGATGTTGAATCCCTTCCGGCCCCTGCGGGGTATTAGGGGGACAGGGCAAGTCAGGGACTGAGAGGGGACCAGGCAGCAGGGGACATTCATCAAGTCCCTGGTCACCAACCAAAGCATGTGGTGGAGTGGCCCAGCTGCTAACAGGGGTTAAGAGAGAATGCCAGAGCTGTGTGTGTGTGTGGCGGGGGGGGGGGGGTCTCAGAGCAGGGAAAATCTCATCCCAGGAATTCCTCCTCTGGGCTTCCGGTCCCCAGTGATGGCGGCACCACTCTCCCAGCCCCCCACCCCCCACAGACACGCAGGTGACGGGCCACCACCGATCCGCCTTTCCACATCTCCTGAGAAACCCCCTGTGGCTGGCTACCCCCCTCAGCAGCTCATCCCACATTCTGCAATCGGTTGTCAGAAACCAGCACAGGGGGTGTTACTCTGCTGCTTAAAGACTTCCTGTCTGTCTCAAAAATGGCACTTCGACACCTGGATGCTATTTGGCTGGAAACAGAGAATTATGGATACACACTACAACATGGATGGGCCTTGGAAGTGAAAGAAGCCAGTCACAAAATGATTCCATCGGTAGTAGATGTCCTGAGCAGGTATGTCCCCAGACGGGACAGCGCGGAGGCCGCCTGGAGAAGGGGAAGGAGGATCGGGCAGTGACTGCTGTGTCCTGGGGCCTCCCATGGGCGTGACGGCTCGCTCAGTAAAATCCCGCTGTGGTCCAAGAGGCACATGAGAACGTGTTGGGCACCACAAAGCACCAGGGAAACGCCAGTCAAAGCCGCAGGGAGAGACCACCTCACAGAGATCTCACGTCCGGTATGTGCGGGCAAGGACGCGGAGAGAGGGCTGCCCTTGTGTGCTGTTGGTGGGAATGCACATGGGGGCGGCCACCACACGGGAGAACAGTGTGGAGGGCCAGCAGAAAGTTAAACCCAGAGCCACCATATGCTCCAGAAATTGCACTTTCGGAAAATGAATCGCTGACTTGAGCGATGTGGGCGCCACATGTTCATGGCAGCATTGCTTTACAACGGCCAAGACAGAAACAACCTGTCAGCAGGATCAAGAAACCAGGGTCTGATCACAAGGGAACATTTTCCAGCCACAACAAAGAAGGACATCCTGCCATTTGTGATAATGTGAATGGTTCTTGAGGGCACTGAGCTAAATTAAGTACGTCACACAAAGAAAGACAAATACCCTATGACTTCCTTATGTATGGAATCTGAAAAAACCTAAACCCAAATGGAAGTCGTAGAGAACGACAGAGAACAGATTGTGTGGTTGACAGAGGTGGGGGGCAGGGGGTGGGCACAGCAGGTGAGGGGTCAACATGTACGGCTTTCCCGTCATAAGATAAATGTGTCCTGGGGCTGTCACGTACAACATGGGGACTACGGTGAAGGTTAACGATCCTGGATCGCGTGTTGCAGTCGCTCAGAGAGACGACCTTAAAACTGCTCATCACAGGAGAAAAGACTCTGGAACTTGTGTGACCAGGGATGTGACCAGATCCAGGTGGTGAGGGTTCACCACACATTTGGAACTAATCTGACCTCGTGCGTCAGTGACAACAAGCATGCCAAGGGCCCCATGCTCCGAACATGCTAACGACCATTTGACCGTATGTTACAAACGGGTACAGAGTTCTATCTGCTCACGCTGCAAACACAAAACAGAGTCCAACCGCCCCGTCCACCACACTGAGCCCACCAGGAGGTAGCTGCCCCTTGTTCTGGTTCGGCCCCCGCCCCGCCCAGGTCTGAGGGCCCCGCAGGCCTGTCTCCCTGGGGCCCAGTCAGAGTGGAGGTCCCAGAGTGATGTGGTTCCGACCCTGCAGTGTGCTCATCTGCTCCTGGAGGGGCAGACAACGGCCACTGTGTCTCTGCTTTCAGGTCGTGGAGGTCATGGAGGGGAAGACCTCGTAGGGTCTGCGTAGGGCCTGGAGTGCAGTCCAGTATGGGGCAGGGCGTGAAGATGAAACTGCCCCCCCCATTAATTGCCCTATGTGGGGTGATGGTTCTGAAATTAACTGATTTTCTCGGGCTTCCTCTGTATGGTCCCAGGGTTTGAGGGGCTCTGTAACCAGTGTAGGGGAGAGTCCCCCACACACCAGGGCAGGACGAGGCCTGAGAACAGAGATGTCCATGGGGCTTCCTGACTTGCGGCTGCTTCGGGCAGCGACCCCTGACCTCGCTGTGTTCTGCATCCTGGTCGTGTGCTGGGACCCCTGGGTACAGCGGTCAGCAGGAGCCAGGTACAGACTTGGGAAGAGGGCACAGCCGCCCTCCAAATCCTCAGGAGTCCCCCCTCGGAGACCTCAGTGGATGGAGGACAGGATCTCACCAGCTACCCAAGGAAAGAGTATGGAAGGCTGAGAAAGATGTAGGGCAGGGGTTCCCTGGCCAGAACCCAGAAGCTTCCTAAAGGCAGACACAGTGCCATATCCACCTGCATGACCGTTGGTGGTCCCTGGCACTGCCCCGGGGGGTCGGTCCTGATGAGAGGTCCTGACGGTCAGGGGTGGGGCTCTGGCAGAGGGGCAGGGGGCAGGGGCGGCGCACATACTCATTGAACTGGTCCTTGGCAGCCTGCAGGGTGCTCCGGGGCTGGGGGTAGTTGGAGACCATGATGGAGGCCCGGGGGCCACACAGCTGCTTGAACAGAAGGTTGTCCACGACGGCCAGCGCAGTGGCCGGGGAGTGGTATGCCTGGTTGTTGAACAGGGCAGTGACCACCGTCCGCTCACCAACGTCTCTGAAGGACACCGCCACCAAGCACCGCTCGTTAAAGCCGCCTCCCTCCACCGAGGCCCTGAAAATCAGGAACTCCTCCAGATCACCTGGGGGGACAATGGCAGGGTGAGCGGCGGAGGACAGCCCCCTGAGGCGCGTGCCTGAGGCTCTGGAGGAACCGCAGGAAGGACACGGGCTGAGGAGCCACGTCATGGGAGCAGCAGGGCCTGAGGCTGCAGGACTCTGGTGAGCAGGCACACTGTAGCCACAGGAGGCCATGTGGGCAGAGCAAGCTCCTCCTTCTGCCCCACAAATGCCCCCTGTGGGGGGGACACTAAAGGGAGCAGCCGTGGACCAGGGCCGGCGTGGCAGGGAGGAGGCCACTCAGGAGAAGGCAGAGCTGTCTCAGCCGATAGGCGCTGGGCGGGCCAGCAGGTGCAGGGAGGGGCTGCCAGGGGACAGGGAGGGGCTGCCCTTGGTGGGGGTGCAACTAGACAGGACCTCTGCCTGTTTTTCTGGTGTTCCAGTTTTTATGGAATGAATAAGTACCTTTTCAGAAAAAAATAAGATGGTTTTTCAAAAGAATGGCCTGGGATGCCCGGGTGGCTCAGTCATTGGGCGTCTGCCTTCGGCTCAGGTCATGCATGATCCCAGGGTCCTGGGATCGAGCCCAGCATTGGGCTCCCTGCTCAGTGGGAAGCCTGCTTCTCTCTCTACCTCTCCTTCTATGCAGGCGCGCGCTCTATCTCTCAAATAAATGTATAAAATCTTTAAAAAAAAGAGTGGCCTGGGGGAGGAGGGCGTAGGAAGGAGGAGCATTCCCTCGTCACCTGGAAGAACCCCAGCCAACTCCCACTTCAGGTCTTGGACCGTTCGGGCATTCAGGTTCTGGGTAGTCCTGCTGGCTCTCACTTGGCTCCCTGGCGGACGCCTGGGGAGAAGGGGGTCTGACGAGTGGTGCCGGGGTCTGCCTATGCTCGCTGCTGGCTGCATGGTCCAGCATCACATGCACCCGCTCACACCCTCGCTGCCCTGGCCCTGCCTCTCGCTCAGCTGTAAATGGGTCCAACAAGGACACCTGCCCTACGGGACCCAGGGTCACTGAGGGGACAGGGACATGTCTGTGAGCCCTAACTTCAAGAGTTATGAAGGCTCGGTCCGCCCCGGCCTGCACAGCTGTCATTACTCAAGGAAAAGAATCAGAAGTCCTTAAATACAGCGTAACAAGACCACACAGCGAGGTGGTCAAAACCGTGGGCTCATACGCTTGATGACAGAACGGACACTTTGGCCATCCAGGAGGACTCAGGCCAGGGGCACCTGAGGCTATGTCCTGAATGCCCCAGAGCCACCGTGTGCTATGAGAGCCCCAAATTCCTGAGGCCAGGCTGGGTGGCAGCCAGCGAACAAGGCTGGGGGGCATGGAGGTGACAGGAGTGCCCACTGCGGAATCAGCGGGGCTAACCCGGTGACAGTGGTGGGCATGGCTGCCCACATTCCTCCCTAGCAGCAGTGCCCACTGCAGGGCTGGCCTACGCCAGGGGCATTCAGCCTTTTCCTAAATAAGAACCCGATTCCTGCCAAGATTTGCTGGCCACCCAGTGTACCGGGACGTGGGAGGGGAGTGGTGAACAGAGCCAGCCTTCCCACACGACCCCTTTAACCCGAGCGCGAGGCCTCTCAGCCCAGGGCAGTGTCCAGCTGCCACGACCAGGGACGTGGATGGTTCGGGCTTGATGTGATGGAAGAAAGCACTGAGTTTCCTCCGTGCATGTTGTGACCAGCCCGGCAAACAGGCCATGGAGGTTTCTTTAGCATTTCACCTACAACAGCCCCAAAACAGACAACCTTGGTCCACGGCCGCCCGGGCAAACCTTAGCCCTAGACGCTGCCCAATGTCTTTCTCTGACTCGGGTGATGGCCTTCTCCCCCAGTGGCAACGTCTGGAGGCGTTTTTGGATGTCATGACGGAGCCAGGGAAGGGGGGTGCTTCTGGACATGCCACGGTACGTGGGACCGCAAGGAACCAACCGGCCCAGATGCCCATGGCGCCTGGGCTGAGCAGCCAGGCTCGGACAACTTGGCCTGAGCCCCATGGCCGCCCCTTACCCAGCACCTCCCGCGGCTCCTGGCCCTCAGCCTGCAGCATGTCTTTCAGACGCTCCGCCAGCAGCTGGTCCAGCCGGGAGGCCCCTGGAACGGCGAAGGGCACAACAGTTCGGCCGTACGCGCCCAGGGTCAGCTCCAGCCTGGGGTCGTCGAAGGTCTCTGAGGAGTAGTTGACAGCCAGGAGGGCCAGCGTGACGCATGTCAGCGGGACCAGGACCTGGGCCACCACCATCTTCCACTCGCGCAAGCTGTATGTGGCCTTCTTCAGGAACATGGCCCAGAACTGCTGGCAGTGCAGGGCGAGCTGTGGCAGAGGGGATGAGCTGCCATGGCTGCCACGGCTGCCACGCAGGCCAGCGTGGGACCCCCACCCAGCAGCAGCAGGCCGGTCCAAATGCAAGCCTGGGGCCTTAGGCTGACCCACGTGCCCCAAGGCCCTAGGGCGGCTCGCAAAGCTCCTTCAGTAACATGACGTGGCCTTGGGGGCGGTGGTTTCACCGCCATGGAGGCCAGGTGGGCGCTGGGCGCTGGGGGACCAGCTGCGGTCCCATAGGGGAGCCAAACCTCTGCCCTTCCCCTGATCCTGGTGGGAGGACCCGGCCTGCACTCACATGGGAGCAGAGGGCTGCCCTTTGCTGTCCTCCCAGCATGGGCGCCGGGGTCAAAGGCCTGCTTGGCCACACGCCAGCTGTGCCCCTGGGCCCAGGCCCCCCGTGTTCTGTCTGCCAAATGGGGCCGATGCTGCCCTCTACCTCACTGAGTGAGCAGGAGGCCTATGGCTAGCCCTCGGTACACGGAGCACCGTGAGCATGATGTGCAATGTTTGCTCATTCGTGAGCAGCCCAGTGACAAGAGGAAATGACAGTTGTCAATTAAAATGCTCCGGGTTTTCCTTCTCCCTGCCATGACCGTGTGACCTGCAATCTACCCTCTTCCCAGGGAGCTGAGCCTCCGCAAGCCCTCATCGGCCCCCGTGGATGCCAACACATGGGGTTCAGGGGCCCCCCAGCCCTCTGTGCTCACCCCAGTGTTGAGCTTGGCGGTGGTGCACTCGTCCTCGATCAGGGAGCCCACGCCGTTGGTCGGGTCCATGGCCCCGCACAGGTGGCTGTCCACGGCCCAGTCGCTTGCCCGCCTCTCGTGCTGGTACTGCAGGGCAGGGAGCTGGATGGCTTGGATGTCCATGCTTGTGTCCACCAGCTTGCCGACCCTGCGCCAAGAAACGAGAGGCTGGTCAGCGCTCGGCTCCTCACGGACGCCATCCCACTGGGAGGAGGAGCACACCATTGGCTTTGCCTGCTGGCGGTTCATTTCCTCACTCGCTCATCAATGGATGCCCCAGACTCCAGGCACCGCAGCCAAGCAGAGTCTGGCAGAGACATCCAGACAACGGCCCTGCCCATGAGGACCTCCCTGGGAGATGGGCTGGGCGTTTGTGGAGAGCGTAGGCAGGGAGGCCAGCAGGCCCCCAGGTGCTGGGCCGCCCCGATGCCAGGGAGTGACCTGAGCCGTGCACTTGCTACTCTGTTGCCTCCCCTAGGACCCGGGATCCTTAAGCACTGACCTTTACCTTGCACTAGCTTTGTACTTCTAGTTCTTGGCACTCTGTCTGCCAAATAAGCACTCAAGACAAGTCCGGTAAATACGTTTGTTGTCCCCGCCCCGCCGCATGCCCGCAGGTCTGGGGGTCTGCCTGTCCAGTCCCCACCTTCATCATGGACAGACACCTGCTCTGGGAAGGGGCCCCCGGGACGCCTGCACACTCCCCATGAGGGAGGGGTGGAAGTTTCCAGAGACCTGAGCTCAGTGGCCCTCTGCGTGGTGAATGCCATGGGGCTCGTGGGGCCCTGCCCACAGCTGGCTGTCCGGCTGCCCTCAGGGGGTGTGGGGTGAGGGGCTGCCTCACTGTCTTGCGTTAAACAGGCATGTGCGCCCAGACTGTTGGAAACATGTGTCTACTGACCGGAGGAAGACCTCCTCCATGGTGGTGACCGAGGCCCCGAAGCTGGCGATCCCCAGCTCCTTCTGCTGCTTCTCCAACTTAGCAAATAGACTTTCGAACCTGGAAACAAGACCCCAAGTGAAGAGCTGCGTCTCAGTGACTTTCGAGGCAGCCTGTTTCTCCGGGCAGTCTGGGGGAGCAAAGGGACCTCCGTCCTTGAAAAGCCACTGCAAAGAAACCCCGAGGTCGGGCTTGGTTTCCCCCTTTTCTGTCCCGACGGGAGCTTCTGCCCTGAGTACTTGGGCCCGCGGGGCGTTCCATAGTATTCGTCCACATGAAATCACAGAACAAACCCAAAGAAACTGGTGAATATTCATCTGACTCTGGGGTAGCGCTTCACAGGAAAAAAATCACAAGGGAAACGGTATGACCCATTACACGTAAAGTATCCTCGTGGGAAACAAATCCCACAAAATTAGTCAATGACCAACTGGAAAAAAAACCGCAGCAAAAAATGGCTGATACTAAGATATAAAACACTGACGGACAACCAAGCAAGGGACAGGAACGCACACTGTCCAGAGCACGCACAGTGGGCCAGGCTCCACCTCCTGCCGGCAGGAACGGAAAAACACAAAATGCCACTTCACCCACTGGATACACAGATGTTAAGAAAACCTTACTGGAGGCTGGCAGCCATGGGGTAAAATGGAGTCTCTCCCATCCTGCTGATGGGGAAGTCAACACACCTCCTTTCTAGGAGGGAACTTGGTACCATTTACCCTGCTATCGGGACTCTATCCTAAAGGGGGGGGGTGTCACTGGAGGTTCAGACAAAGAGTTTTCTAGAAGGTTCACTAGCATATTTTGGGGGGAATGCCATGAGCGTGTGGTCACAGCGCAGATGTTGATGAAGTCACGGCGTGACCAGGTCGGGGAACCGTACGAATTTATTAAAACCACACGTCAATTGGGCTCTTCAAAAGATTAAATGTACTTTCCAGATTTATACCCGCAGTTTCTGAATGTGAATCGAGAGTTTGGTTCTTGCCCCCCCACACCAGGGGTCTCCAAGACTCCAAGCCTGACACCAGGAAGATACACAAATGCAGGATCCCACAGGAACTCAGAGCAGCTGCTGTGCAGGCCTGACCCGGGGTTGGGGTCACAGACACTCTGCCTCCAGGTATGGGAAGGTTTGCCAGCTCTGAGGCCCTGGGAGGCCTGCCTGCCAGATCTAGCAAGCTGGTTCACCCTGTGCCGTCACAGGCCCGCTGGCTGAGCCCAACAGGGACAAGGTAGGTCCTCTAAGCTGGGAGACCCTGAGGACCATGGAGCCCCCTCCTCCGGCGTGTGCCTATGCAGCCCTGGGATACACACCTGTGCGTGCTCTCCTTGGGGAGGATGAAGGACAGCTCTGAGCCAGCTCTGCTCTCCAGCGTGGCACTGGGAACGTGGTGCTGCACCAGCCGGGAGATGGCCTCAGGGTCGCAGTGAGGCTCCTTCACCAGCGTCATGTGGTAGCCTGCACCTGAACAGCAAGGAGCCCCACGTGATGCTGTTTCCCGTGGAGGCTGTCTCTCCTGGCCCTGGGCTCCCAATGAGGGCAGGCTCATGGGGAAGGGGCCAGAGAGCCGCGGGAATGCACCTCGGAGCCCCTGGGCGCCCGCCGTCCTGAGGGCCTGGTCTCCCTGCCCACTGCTGGGCAGAGATGCCAGAGGACTCGGTGGTGGGGGGTGATCTGCTGCACGGTAAGGACACGAGGCCCAAGTAGGACTCCAGACTCCAGACTCCAAGTCTCAGAGGCTGCAGCAGGAACTGTCCCCAAGATCTGTGCTACCTGCTTTCTCCACAAGGGAGCCCTGGGGACGGCAGCCGCCCTCTCCAGCCTCTCTCCAGCCTCCCTCCAGCCTGAGGGGGTAGCTGCGGGAAAGAGGGGTGCACCTCCCAGAGCGTCTGAGGAGGGGAGCTCGGCTTCTGTCTTTGCTTCCCCCGTGGGCAGGACCTGGGTGGACCCGCCACACTAGACTGTGTCGGACCATGAGCTGCCCTCGAGAAAGGAAGCCACGCTCACGTGGCAAACCACGCACCACCACCGGTCCTGGACCGTGCCATGGGCTGCCAGCTTGAGAGCCTCTATGCTACCGAGCGTGGCCTCTCCAAGGGCACTGTTGGCCTCTGTGGCCTGGGCTGGTGCTGGCTGCTCTTCTCTTCCCTGGTCACAGCTGGACTCCATCCTAACCAACTCAAGACTGTCTGCTCCTTAGCTCCCTGCTCCTATCACCGCCCCTCTCCTAGCCTCAGGGACCCTCCAGGCCAGGGACGGGGCCCGTAGGGAAGGGAGGCAGGCCTGCCCCGCCGCCCGCCCACCCACCCGCCCGCGCCACTCACCATACTTCTGCTTGAGGAAGAGCGAGGACCCGCAGCACTGCAGCTCCCCCTTGGCCATGATGGCCACGCGGTCCCCCAGCAGGTCAGCCTCGTCCATGAAGTGCGTGGTCAGCAGCACGGTGCGGTCACTCTTGTGCTGCTGCAGGAGGTCCCAGATGGCCCTCCTGGAGATGGCGTCCATGCCCGAGGTGGGCTCGTCCAGCATCAGCACCTGCAGGCAGAGCAGTGGCTGCTGGAGGTGGTGGCAGAGCTGCGTGGCGGGCCCGGGCTGGCTGTCGGGAGGCCCCGTGAGGCTCCAGTTTGTGAAGACATGGCTGTCCCGCCCTGGCCAGGCTGCTCTGCAGGCGTCCAGGGGCCGCAGCCACCCCGTGCCGCGTGGGGCCTGGAGCCCGACGCCTCCGTGCCGCCATCCCGAGCGGCCGTCTGCGTGCACGGGGCCCTGCCCCGGGGCCTCCCGCCCACCTACCTTGGAGCCCGCTATGAGGGCGATGCCGATGGAGAGCTTGCGCTTCATGCCCCCACTCAGGAACCGGCTCAGGGAGTCCTGCTTGTCCTCCAGACCGAGGACGTGCAGCATCCGCTGGACTTCTTCAGGGCACTTCTGACGGGACAAGCCCTTCAGCTGCAACAGCGGGGGACGGAGAGGTCCGGCAGGGGCTCCCGCTGGGAGGCTGGCCCGTCCAGTCCTCGAGGAGCCTGGCCTCGGTGTCATCCCCTTCTCTCTGTGAGCCACACCTGGTGCCCTGATGTCCCTCCCTGCCTCCCACTGCAGATCTGCAAAGGCTGCTCAGAGTGCGTTCTGTTTGCTGGGGGGCTGAGGGCTCACGCCCTGGGGCGCAAGCACACAGGCCATGGAACCAGCACGCGACCTGAGTCCACTGAGACGCCGGCTCACCTGTGCATAGAAATACAGGTGTTCTGCAACGGTCAGGTTGTCAAACAGCACATCGTGCTGTGGGCAGAGGCCCAGGCTCTTGCGGATCTGAACCATGTCTTGTGAAATCTCATACCCGTTGATATACGCCCGTCCGCTCGTTGGGGGAAAGAGACCTAGGGCCAAGCAGAGGACCCAGAGGTGTGAGTTCAGCACTGACACCCTCTGCTCGGCACGAGGGTGGCCCGGGTCCTGTTCACGTGGCTTTGCTTCATTCTAACGAGCACCCAGGCCGTGAGTTTGCGGGCAAGCCTGCTCCCGCCTCAGTGGGTGAGCAGGCCTGTGGCAGGGCTGCCAGAGCACAGGCCACGGTCCCTTACCTGTGAGCATGGAGAGGGTGGTAGTCTTCCCTGCGCCGTTGTGGCCCAGTAGCACCGTGATCTGCCCCTCATACAAGTTCAGGTTCAAATCTCTGACTGCCGCCTTGCCCTTGTTCCCCACTCTGAACACCTGCAGCAAAGGCAGAGGGCGCCCTGAACTGCAGGCCCCACCCCCGACTGCTTCCAGCATGCCCTCCGGAATGCCCACCCAGAGGGTCTTGGGAGCCCATGCCCAGCACCACCAGTCAGTGCAAAGGTGGGAAGTTTCGGGCAGAGGCTGACTGGAGGCCATGATGCTCCCCACCGCTCCCCCCACCCTCACCGGGCAGGTCCCCGATATCTGTCCCCGTGCAGTGAGCACAGCAAGTGTTTGCTGCAAAGCTGATGGTAGGTTAAGTCCAGGTGGTGCTGACTCAAGCCTGGGGAGGAGCCTGGGGAGTGGTTGGGGCACAGAGAGCTGGTCAGAAGGCAGCCATGGGGGTCCCGGTCTGGGGGACGGTTACTGGCTTGGAGAGAGCCCTGGGGAAGGTGGCAGGTGTCACGCCCTGTGGCTCACAAGGTCCCCACACCCGCCCAGCCCATGGGGTGTGGCACCTTGGTCACATGCTTGATCTTGATCCCGGCCACCAGGTCCTCCGGCTCAGCCTCAAAGTACTCCGTTCTGAGCGCTTTTTCTGGGTCATCATCTTCCTCTTCTTTTCCCAAAACCGTCCGTGGGTGCCCACACCAGTACGAGGGCTAGGATGGAAATCAGACGGGTCTCAAATAACTGACCCGCGTCGGTTCATTTTGTGTGTGATGAACGGCAACATGTTTACCGACACGCTGAATACACACAGCACACAGCCCTCCGCCCGGGGGAACGTGTCTCCTCCCTCCTCTATCCTGGGGAGGCTCAGAGCCCCTTCCTGGCCTGCCGTCTGGGCACTTGGTCCCTGGCAGGCTTACCCAGAGTGCACACAACATAGTCCAGAGAAGTAAAACAAAACTTACAAATGTGTACATGTAAAAACCTAAAAGTATATTTATAAACAGATCCACACGTTTATATTTAAGATAGCTAAATCAGGTTAAAAAAAAAACAAGTTTCAGGCATTTTTCCAGCATGATCCCCTTTCTATAAACACAAGCATGTGTACGTGATATGCATGTGCATAGAAAAACAGTCCAAAGGGCTACACAGCACGGGGTCAGCCTGGTTCATCTCTGGGGGTGGGATCCTGCAGACCCTGGAGTGCAGGGCTCATCTCGGCCAGTGGAGGGTCTCAGGGCCTTGGGGACACACGCCTCACTGACCGCACACGGGGCAGGGTTGCGTGCCAGGGACTGGAGGGGCCCGGGGTGTGTGCGGAGGGCACCTCTACCCCCACGCAGGCGGCCAGCATGCAGAACTCACCATGACGAAGAAGTACCAGGGCTGGGGCACGCCGAACTGCCCTGGGAGCACGGCCTCCACGTACCAGGTCACCAGGCCGTAGAGGACAGAGTCCAGCAGCAGCATGCCTAGCACTTGCCCAAAGGAGAAGTCATCATCCACATTGACAGGACTCAGGAGGTCTCGCCACTGGACACCCACACCTGGAAGACAGAGCATGACCTCCATGCTCATCCATGTGTGTCCACGTACATGGTACGTGTATGCACACGCACCATCCGCAGGTGCACACGTGCAAATACACAGACACATGTGTATGATTCAGGGAAGACCCACATGAATAGTGTATGTTTAGTACAAGTCTTTTCAAAAAATAGAAGCACTCGAGACATGTATAAAGCTCGACTGTGGTGCCCACAGGTCTTGCCTTCCATCTGGTTTGAAACATTGCAGCACAAACGGTGCCTGCAGCCTCCGCATGGCCAGCTACCTTCTGTCGGCTCCAAGTGGCTGTGCTCTGCTTTTGGTCACTTTCAAGCAACCAGAAGTTTGTTTTAAGTAAAATCGGCGTAGAACTTTGAAAACCAAGAGTTGCCCTACAGTTAGGTTCTTCTTGGTTAATGGCTTTTAAGAAAGTATTTGAACCCCGGAAGGGGCAATGCACTGAAAAAGTCTACATTTACCACACATAGTTAAACACAGAAACACAGACGTTTAAAGGCTGAAGTGCGAGAAGACACTGCCACAGAAGAAAACAACTCTAATGAAAGCTAAGGCCACACGGATGATCCATGGCCTCCCTCCTGCCACAGACCCACGCTAGAAAACCACAACAGCCAGGACCATGAGACACGAGACCACAAGACCACGTAAGCCCGAGACAGAGACACTGGGCAGCACAGGGTCCAGCGCCCGCAGACGCGCAGTTCTGTCCCCAGACGGGACAGGCCAGCACAATGCCGCAGCCATGCAGAAGCTCACGCTCACCCTCCTGCCTCCCCTTGGCGGCGACAGCCCCCTCCGCCCCTCCAAGGTCCTCCCAGGAGGACACCCCCCAGCAGGTGGGCTTTAAGGGTAAATGGGGGCCTCTCCCACTTTCAGAGGAGCAGGCTGGACCCCACCCTTGAAACCCGAGCAGGCAGCTCCTGTGCCCAAAGACGTGTTTTATTCAACCCCTGTGATGTTTACAGGAAAATCACAAAAACAGTTCTGGCCTGTGACTTGTTTCTCCCTCATCCCCACTCACTGCGCAGGGAGGCGCCCGTTCCGCCACCTGACCAAGAGCTGGGGGCTGGTCACCACCCACAGACTCTGAGGCCAGGGCCTCACTATTCTCAGCACCCCAGGTGCAGGCAGAGGCTCAGAGGTCTGCTCTCTCACAGCCCCAGCTGCTCCCGGACAGGAGCTCCAGGTGAGTGGTGGCCATCGCTGCGCTGGGCATGTTAGCGCTCTGTCCTCTGAGCTTCCGGGTCTGGCCCGCCTCCCCCGGGGCTCCTGCCCAGGCGAGAGCCTCCCCACCGCGGAGCACCTGCTGTCCCCTGCCCCACTTGCTGAGCTGTCCTGCTTGGAGCTGGAGCTGCATGCTGGAGGCGGCCCTGAGCACACTCTTTTAGTAACTCAGTCAGCAAGGGCCGCTCATCAGAAGGAAGAGACTCACCTTTTGCTTCAAATTTTCCTATGAGCTGGGCTCCCATCGCCATGGCAACATTGGACAGGAGACAGGAGAGCAGCTTCTGGCTGAGAGTCATCCAGTTGTATCGGGGAGCAACAAAGAAGTACGGGATGTAGGTGAAGAAGTAGAGGAAGCCCCCTATGGCGGCTGCCATGTTGGCTATGGACGGAGAGAAGACAAGTGTGCTGAACGCAGGGGAGAGCACGGGCCACCCACCCTGCCCGGCATCGGCCATTGCGCAGGGACGTGGGCACCAGGCTTGGGGGACCCCAGGCTTGGCCCACAGCGTCTCCTCTTGTCACGGTGCATGCTCTGCAGGGACCGTGACCCCACCTGGGGCCGCACACCCTCCCCATCCTGGGGACCCCCACATGGATGTCCCCAGCCCTCTCCTGCAGACTTCACCCTGACGTTGCACAGTGGACACAGCCCAGCCCAGTCCTGCTTCTCACCTGGTCCGTCCCCCGTCATTCACTCCTCTGTTCTACAGACAGGCCCTATGCCGGGCACCGGGGAGCCTGCCACAACCACACACACAAGCCCCTCCCCTCCTGGAGCTTGTAACCCACTGGGGACACAGAGGGTAACGGAGCAGAGCAGAGTGTGCTGGGTGGGGACAGCCCCGTGCAGAGCAGCAAGGCACAGATGGGGACCAGGCGTCCCCTGGGCTGGGGCAGCGATGGTAGCCAGTGGGCCAAGGACAGCTGTGACGGGAAGGTGGTGCGTGGGAAAAGTGTGATGGGAGAGTCATGGGTAGAATAGTGTGGCTGCAGTCCACGCTGGCAGCCCTCAGACGCTCTGGTTGTAAGACCCCTCTATGGTCTTAAAAGTGACTGAGGACATCAGAGAACGCGTGCTCATGTGGGTCATGGACGCACGTATACACCTACCAGTTCTTGCGGGATCGCGAATTAGTACTAAGAAAATTTAAAGATTTTTCAGAACGGTAACAAACCCACTATAACTGAACATAAGTATTTTCATGAAAGTCAGCTGTATTTCCCACAATTGAGCGAGGAAAGTGGCATTGTGTTCCATATCTGCAAGCCTCTGTAGCGTCCAACTTAAGGGATTACGGCTGTTCTGCAGTCACCCTGTCGTACTACACTGTTGGGGACGAAGCCCCCGAAGAGAACCAGCTTCACACAGGCTGGCAGCTGGACAAGGGAGGGTATGTGGACAGCCTTCTCAGATACTCATGGCTCTTCTTCCTAGATACAGAGTCACTCAAGTACCACTCCATAGCCACTCGTCTCAAAGGTCGGGTGCTACATGGACCCAGACTGACTGATGAGCCTCTCATGCTCGGTTATGTGAGAATCTGCTGGTCTGCCTTGCACTTTGGAGGGGTTATTCCTCGGGCATGATTTCGTAATGTGATGTGTTGGTTGTGCAGAACATACTGTTTGTTGAGCTATGCAGATCTTCAAAGTGTGGACATGTTTTATTGTTTTATTGTACAACATACAGAAAAATCACATTGGCTGATTAATGATCGCCAGTCTCCTAAGAGGCTAAGTGCCGGACACCGTCAAGCTCTGGGTGTCAGATTCAAGTTCATAAAATCCTATTTTTCGCTTGAAAGCTGTCAGATGCTGTCAGTTGTTCTTAAAAGACACCGCAAATTTGAGAAAAATGCCTGCCAAACACCCAGGTGACCTGAGTAATTATAGTCTGGGGGTGGTTCTTTTGAGCAAAAATGTTGTTCCAGGAAGGAAGGAAGGAAGGAAGGAAGGGGCTCGTTTAGTTGACAACTCAGGCCACTGCCCACAAGCTTTTCCTCAAGACAGTCATCACCCTTGAGTATGCAACAAGCACTTTATGCGAACATCCCATTTCATCCCATGGAATGTTTAAAAAGTATACTTAAGAGTCAAGGTTTAATAAAATTAATAAATTTTGCTCCTCATCAAGGAGACTTCTGAGTGAAATCAACACTTTTTGTTTGTCGTTTGCTTACTGGAGCATGTGCGGGGATGGCGCCCAGTACAGCTTGGGGCCTGTCCTGACTGGCACTCAGAGCCCATGGTTTTACCTTCCTTTGCTTCTTTGCCTGTCAGCGCACACATCAACATGGTAGGAAAAGGCAAACGACATCTGGGTATTCTCATAAAAATAGTTCTGACTTTGTGAATCCCCCTAAGGACCTCGCAGGTCCCCAGGAGTCTGTGGACTGCACTTTGAAAACCTCTGACCTGGCGGAGGCAAGAGTGTTTGAAGGCGGTGTGGCCAGCCTAGAGCAAAGGGGCTGGGCAGGGCCTTGCAGCCTTGGCAAAACCTTTGGCTTTCCCTCTGAGTGAGGCTGACGGTCACAAGAAGGATTGAGTGGAAGAGTGCCAGGCTCTGGAGGCTCACACTACTGGCCGTGTCCAGAGCTGAAGGGTGGCCAGGGCAGAAGCAGGAAGACAGCTCAAGGCCACCTCCGTGAACCCGGCTGATGGGTGGGGCAGTGGAGGCAGCGGGGACAGGGACGTGAGCTGCCATTCTGCTCGGATGTGGTGCAGAACTTGAGAGAGAGAAGGATGTCAGGGATGATTCCCAAGGTGTTTTGGTGAGTGGCAGGAAGGACAGGGTGCTCCCAGCAGAGACAGGGAACGGGCTTCTGAGGACAAGGTCAGGAGGTGGTGATGGACATGCTCGGGTGGAGATGCATGCTGAGCATCTCAGGGAAGTTGTGTGTGAGTCTGAATGTCAGGAGAGAAGCCTCAGCTGGAGCTCAAAATCTGGGGATGAGCCACATGTCCAGGGAGTCCTCCGAGGGGAGGCGTGTGATAGGAAACACGGGACTTCAGGATCAGGGAGTCGTGGACATAGGAGCACGTGAAGAAGTACTTCCTTCTAAAAAAAGGGGGGGGGATGTTTTCCCATAAAAATGGATGAGGAAAGAAGAGTAAGTGGATGTGTACAAGAATCAGCTGAATACTTGACAAAAGAGAAATAGGGTAGGAGAAATGAAGTCTTGGTAGATTCTAGAACATTGTAGAACATACACAAAAAGACAACCAGGGAACTGGAAGACAACCGTGAGGAGGTCACACAGACTCAGCACTAAGATTTCCGTAAGTATGAAAAAGAAGCTGAGAGACACAAGGAACACCACCTTACGCCCACCAGGATGGCTACTACCCAAACACTGACCCAAACCAGAACGTGAGGAACGTGGGTGAGGATGTGGAGCCCCGAGCACTCTGGGCAGGAATGGAAAGTGGTGGCGTTGCTGTGGGAAACAGCCTGGCAGCTCCTCAAATGATAGGCACAGAACCAGAGCATGGCCCAGCAATTCCACTTCTGGGTACAAGGATGTGCTTGCACGCTCAAGTTCACAGCAGCACGACTCACAGGCGCTGAAATGTGGAAGCAGCCCATGTGTGCATGGACGGGTGGGTGGACGAGCAGAATATGCCCCATCCGCACAGCAGAATATCACGCAGGCTTAGAACACCCGCTAGGATTGGGATGAACCCCGAGGGCAGTGGGCTCAGCGAGATAAGCTAGCCACAAAGGGATGTACACTGTGTGATTCCACTCATGTGGGCTACTTAGCGTGGCCACAGCCCCAGAGACAGTGGACAGTGGGTACGAGGGCCGGGGAGGGATGGCCAGTTGGTGCATAGGGGGGCAGAGCTTCAGTGTGGGAAGACGGAAGAGTTCTGGAGTGGGGGTGGGGACGGTCACACCACCGTGTGCATGGGCTTGCTGACACTTGACTGTGCTCAGGAATGGCGACGATGGCCAAGTGTCAGGTGTACTCTGCCGCAACGGAAAAAGAAGACACAGGACAAAGCGAGAGTCCCCAGCAGAGGTCTAGCAGAAGACAGTGCCAGAGATTGTGGAACGCAAACCTGGTGAACGTGAGAGCAAAATCATGTAGGACTGAAAGAAGACATGAGTCCTCAGACCACATTGCTGCTAAAAAAGAAAAACCACACCTCTGATGGGGGCTGCACGCACCTGTGGCTAGAGTGTCCAAGCCCCGCGGGGACACACCTGCTCAGGGGGACACGCCTGCTCAGGGGGACACGCCCACTGTAGGGACACACCCACCGCGGGGGACAAGCCCCGCCCCACGAGACACACCCATCGACGGGGACAAGCCAGCCCACTCTGAGGGACACGCCCACCACGGGGGACACACCCGCCCGCGGGACACGCCCACCCGCAGAAACACGCCCACTCGCAGAGACACGCCCACTTGCAGGGACGCTCCCGCCTGCAGGGACACACCCACCGCGGGGACACATCCACCAGCAGAGACACGCCCGCCCACGGGGACACGCCCACTCGCAGAGACACGCCCGCCCACGGGGACATGCCCACGGGACCCCCCCCCCACCACCCGCAGGGACACACCCACCCTCGGGCAGCCTTCCCTGAGGCGGGGATACTATGCAGGTGGGAGAGCGACACTAGGACGGCTCTGCTGCACACACAGGGGAAGGGAACTCTGGGAGAGGAACGACTCAGGCGTGCGCCACCCCGAGGATCGAGTCCAAAGGCCGGTGCAGAACACAGCCCCCTCCAGCTTGTGGGCAACTTGGACACCCAGAAGGGACCTGCCAGGTTTCCTGAGCCGGGGTGGCTGGGGCACCCATGGTCCTGGGGGCGGGCCGGCTCACCTTTGCTGAAGAAGGTGCTGACCATGAAGCTGAAAGAGACGGATGAGGTGGCAAAGCACAGCAGGAAGACCAGCACCAGTGAGGGGTCGCTGTGAGTGAGCACAGCCACATCCTTCTTCACCTGCGCGGGCGTCCCGGTGGTCACACGGGCGGGGCAGGCCACGGCGGGGGAGGTGGGGACAAAACCAGGAAGACCTTAAAGGTTCCCCCCTCAAACGAAGCTGGTGAGGGTGGGGGAGGGGCCAACTCGCCCCGAAGCCCTGGGCCGTGGCTGGGGTTGCCCCGGGGTGCTGCGGTGCCTCTGGCTCTCCGGTCCCTTCTGCCTGCACGCTCTCCACAAGGCCACACTCACCTTGACGCAGAACAGCAGGGTCACGCAGGAGACCGCCACGAGGAGGAAGAAGAAGAAGAGGAGGAACCAGGCGCTCCAGTGCAGCCAGCTGCTGAGCCCCATCATGCGCATGTACTCCTGGGAAGAAAGCCCCACACATGCGCTCTGACACACCCGCCGCCTTGGCCCAGAGCCTGTACATCTGTACATCTGTGCGGATGCGCGGTGTCGCCCACGGGCCAAGAGGGGACAGCAGCGGGACGCCGGGGACACACGCTCAGCATGCGCCAGGCAAAAGACATGGTTCACCTGTGCCGTCCTCCCCTGCCCTCCTCCTCCATCTCCCTGGTCTTAGGTGCTGCCCCCCTGGGATGCCCTCCCTGCTTCTGGCGGGATCAGCTCACCTTGCCCCTCACCCAGCATGCCCCCGCCCTCCACTTAGATTCAACAATCATTCAACATTCTGCCATGTTGGTTTTATCCATGAATCTGTGGGCATAAACATTTGCTTCTGAGCCATTTCACATCTGCTGTTAACCCCTTCCACGTCACACCACTGCACGGCCGTACTGTCCGGTGCCCACGCAGACAGCACCCCATCCCCTCTCCTGGCCCCCAGCGTCCACGTCACACCATTGTACTGCTATCTCGTGCCCATGCAGACAGCACCCCATCCCCTCTCCCGGCCCCCAGCGTCCACGTCACACCATTGCACCGCCATCCCGTCCTGCACCCACGCAGACAGCACCCCGTCCCCTCTCCTGGCCCCCAGCGTCCACGTCACACCATTGCACTGCTATCCCACGCCCATGCAGACAGCACCCCGTCCCCTCTCCTGGCCCCCAGTGTCCACATCACCCCATTGCAGCACCGTCCTGTCCTGCACCCACGCAGACAGCCCCCGTCCCCTCTCCCGGCCCCCAGCATCCACATCACACCATTGCACCGCCGGCCCGTCCCGCACCCACACAGACAGCACTCCGGCCCCTCTCCCGGCCCCCTGCTTACAAGCCCTCCTGATCACAGATGTGGCACCTTTGAGAATATGCTAAGTGTCACAGCTGCTGCCGAAGGAAGAACTTCAAATAAAGTCTGGGTAATTTCAACAGCGTCACTGGCATGAGTTTATGGGTGACGCAATTGCGCAGCTGTACCTGATTAAGGCAAGGACACCTTCCATACTCCTTACCCCCGTCCCACTGCACCTGGTGGTGCAGACCTACAGCTGTGCCTGACCCATGCAGAGTGAACGGGCCTTCTGCACGGCCACGAACCGAAACGTTTGGCCTCTCTGGGGTGGCTCTGTTCAGCAGGAATTGGATGTGAGTAGGTATATAATTTAGAGTTTTCTAGTGGCCACAGCAAAAAAGTTAACAGGAACCTGTGAAATTAGTTTACCGCTGTGTTCTGCTTGACCTAGCACATCCAAACCATGGTCTTTTCAACATGTCAGGGCTCAGTGCACTGCACACAACATGTGGTGCTTTATCAGGGTTTTAAGACCTGGATGCACCGGGCTTGATTTCACAGAAGCCCTGGGATCTCCGGCGCCACGGTGGGCGTTCCACCCCACATCTGGCTGCTCGTGTGGCTCAGCGCCCCGCCCGCGGCCTCCCCCCCCCCCGGCGGCATGGCGCCTGCACCCAACCCGCTGAGACAGTCAGAAGCCACACAGAGCATGGCTACCTTCAGCTTCCTCTCCTTCTCCTGCACGACGGCCCGGATGATGGTGAGCGAGGTGTAGGTGAAGCTCAGCATGAGCAGCAGGGGGAGCTGGTACTGGATGGCGACCAGGAAGGGGTCCGAAATAAAAGGGGGGTAAGGGAACCTCTTCGCGATCACGGTGAGCTTCTCAAACAGCTGACGTGTGGAGGCGTTGGCGTGGTACTGCATGATGGCCCTGTCCACTGCGTGCTGCACAGCCAGGAAGCCTTCGCGGATGTACCCTGAGCGCGGAGCAGTGGGAAAAGCCACGTCACGGGTGCTGCTCGCTCACTCAGCCACATGCCCTGAGCCGTACTGGGGTCTCCCTGGTGGACAGGGCCAAGGAGCGATGCCACCTAATGCCCCTAGGAGGCCCCATCCTCATCTCCGACACACGACCCCTTCCTGCAGCCCCAAGGCCAGCCAGGTGGCACCGGTCTGACCCTCTCTTCCGCCCCCCTTGTCCACTTTGGAGGACCCCGCTGACTATGTCGGGCCCCCCAGGATAATCAACAGTAATCCTGCTATCTTGAGGCCCGCTGAGTAGCAGCCTTACTTCCATCCACCCGAGCTAGCACCTGCAAGACAGGCAGGTATCACAGTCCAAAGGCCACTGCTCAGACCTTCGAGTGCTTTCTGCTCTCTCTGCTGGCCCTCTCTGACCGCCCGCCACATGCTCTGTCATAAAAGTCTGCTGGCGAGGCGGGAGGAGGAGTGACAGACCCAGGGCGAGGGATTCCAGTGCAGAGCCTGGCCTGCGTGTTAGCCACTGTGGTGTGGCTGCTCCCGGCCCTGAGGGGTCAACCTGTCGTCAACCACTCCCCCTGCCAAAAGGTCTGTGACCAGAAACAAAGCCACGGTGAACACCTTCAGCATGTGGATCTTCTCCTTCCTTCTGATTCTTCCAGGGGCTGAACTCCCTTTGGGGACCCCGTGGGTCTGAGGTGTGGACACGGGGCTGGGGGAGCATGCCGAGCTTGTGCTATGTGCCTGGTCTGCGTCCCTGCCATGGCTTGGGGGCCTTCGTGTGCTCGCACCTGGCGTGGACTATTGAGTCCTCAACATAAAAAGACGTGGACCCTTGTCATTGGCTGGAATGCTTTCCCTAGGCTCCTGCTTGCTTTTCCTTCTCAGGCAAATTTTGAATTTATACCTAGTGAAATATGCTTCCAAACTTAGGAAACTGTACCCAAAAACAGGAGGACAGTCTCTCCGGTTGCTGGCCTCAGGCACCAGCCATGGTCTCTAAACACGGGCTGCTGCCTCCCTTCCTTCTGCCCGCCTGCCTGGCCGCCTGGCGCTTCGTTTTGGTACATTACTGGTTCTTTCCACCAAAACCTGGACACGCTCTGTCTCCTGCAGATGGTGGAACCCTCTGTTCTACGCAACACCCTGCCGCTGCCCGGGACCCATGGAGTGGGCTACTACTCCTTGCTCACCCCCAGCTCCGTTCCAGGAGGGCAGCCGTGCTTCGGGGGAGACGCACATGCTGCGTGCCTGCCCAGGCCACACGGGACAGACCAACACACACACTGAGGGGGCACAACCAGCCAAGAGCCGGCTTCAGCAAGCACCCCACTCGTACAGTCAGACCCCGGACAATTGCTCCAGGACCACAGAGCTCCCGAAGCCCACACAACCGTGCACAGCAAAGGCCACGGAGGGAAAGGAAGCGTGAGGCCAAGCCCACAGACGTGATGCCAATAGCAGCCCCTTTAAGACTGAGACACAGAAGTTTCCTTCAGGAGCACGCGTCCTCGGAGAAGTGGGGACAGCGCCTCTAAGGATGTGGGAGTGTCTTAACCCATCAGAGCCAGCTTTCCTGGACGCTTCCTTCCCTCTAGGCGGCAGAAGACTGAACAGCCCTAAAGGAGTATTTCTGCTGAGGGACATGAGGTGGGGCCCCTGTGACCGTCCCGTCAGCAGCCCTGGGAGGGATCGCGGCTGCGGCTTCTCACCAGGTTCTCCGCCGTCGGGGGACGCGGGCTCCCTTGGTCCTGGGTTTGGGAAAAGTGGGAAGAGCGAAGTGGTGTGCCATCCCTCCGTCTCTTTCAGGAAAAAGGAGCCTGTTTGGGTCCACATGTAGTTTCTTCGTGTGTAGCTGAACCGTAAGTGGTATTTCACCTACGGAACAAAGAGAAAAGCACCCACTCTGAGGGATCCAGACAGAGAAGCAAACATTGTGTCCGATGAGAGAGTTTAGGGGTTCGTTACTGTGAACTCTGCACCCCCGCAACCCCCCCAACACCCACGGGGTCCTGACGCGTCATGGTGAGTAGCCCTGCCCTGGGTGGGGAAGGGAGCCCTGAGGTGCGCCCCCAGGGTGTTCTTGCCAGCCTCCTCTGGGAACTCTGCACCCAAGGTGCCCTGATCATCAGTGAAGGGCCCCCAAAATAATGCTAGAGGAACTGGATCGTTTCCCAGTCTTGATGCCACCAGAGAGGAAGACTTCCTTGTGTTTTAAATAACTGAAATTCTAGTGCTGGTGTCCGGAAGTCCCACGTGTCCGCTCCTTTCCCCACTGCCCACTTGACAGCGCACAGGGGACATGTGCGAGGACTAAGGCGTCTGCAGCGGGCCGCTGGCTGCCTTCTTCAGGCTTTCCCGGTGGCGCTGGCCCGACGGGCTAGAGTGGGACCAGGGTGCCCTCGGCGGGGACCCAGCCGGGGTTGCCGGCCCTGCGGTGAAGCCAGGCATGGCCCAGGGGGTGGGCAGAGGGCCTTCACAGGCTGGGCTGGTTGAGGAGGGGGAGGGGCTGTGGGGCGGGGTCCTCACCGCCAGCGGCAGGGGCTCCCCGCTGTGGTTGAAGGTGTGCTCGAACACCAGGGCGGCCAGCACATTTGAGGAGCGGTTGTCGTACCTGATGTAGTCCTCAAAGTCCTTCTCCGAGGGAAAGCCGCGAGCTGTGGGAAAGCCACGAGTTGCCCGAGCGCCTGTTCTACTGGGAAATCGGGCTGCTTCAGGTCATTTTCAGGAAAAGACTGCAAATGTCCAGGTTTCTCTAGGGCTTTGTACCCCTGTCCTCAGAGTCCAGGAGGCTTTCGTGGGGGGTCAGAGAGACTGGCTGCCATGGGGACCAGCAGCACCCTGCCATCAGGGCGGCGGGGTTTCTGGGGAGAGCTGGAGGCGGCCTCCCTGCACGGGGTGGCCTCTGTCTCAGGCCATGTGGGGTGTCATGATGGGAGTGGACACTAATGTCGTGTGTCACATGGTTTCTCTGTCACCAGACCCCACACCACGTAAAGGGCTTCCTGTCATCGCTCCGTGAGGGCCAAGAACCTCCCCCGGAGCATTTGCCACGTGGGCGTCCACCAGGCCATGGGTGGTGTACGCCAAAGAGGAGGCAGGAAAAGCGGTAACACTTTTTATCCTGGAAGCAAAGAGTGAGGCAAGGGGACAGGTGCGTGTACTGGGCGTGTCCCCAATGGGCTTCCCGATGCCTTTTTCGAGAACCATCCCCCCAAAACCACATCCCAGGAAAGGTGCTGGCAGGGCGCACTCACGGCACACCTTGCCCGTGGAATTCCAGAGCTGTCCCCACCATGAACCGTCGGGAGCGATTCCAGAGCCCGTGCTGCTCCAGGGGTCACCCATGTGGTCCCCATTTTCTAACAAGTGACCCGCCAACAAGGGCAGATGCTGAGTCTGGCCGCTGGCCGGGGTGGCTCACCTGGGCTCATCCCCCATAGCTGGACGGGAGGGGACCCAGAGGACACCTCACCTCTCATGTTGATGACCAGCGTCCTCCGCGCCATCTCTGTGATGGTCTTCACGGCGTTGCTCTGGGACGGGATGTAGGCGAGCTCCCAGGCATCGCCCGGAGGTGGGAAGCTGAAGAACAGGGGCAGCTCTCGGATGGACTGGCCAGGGTAGATGGTGGCATTGGGCACGTTTTCTGACTGGATCTTCAAGCGGAGCCAGATCAGGATCCCAGAGAACAGCAAGGGCAGGAAGAGCTCCAGGACGGTCACCAGGACTTTGCGCTTCTACAAGAGAAAGGGAAGGCACCGGCTGGGGGAGCGCGAGGCCAGCAGGGGTCACGGGGCCCTCCCTCGGGACTCCCCTCCTGGGGCCCGGTGCATGGGGGCACGCACCTACCTGCACAGTGTAGTTCTTCCAGAGCAGGAGCACCAGCTGCCTGAGCACGGCCATCTTCAGGCCGACGGAAGGCCGGGTATGCAGCAGCCGTGGTGCACCTGGGGGCCCCGGGGCGGGAGACCCCCCTCAGACACAAGCCCTCCTCCTGCGTCCCCACGTCCTGTCTGCCACCAGAGAAAGACACCAGCTCTGCTCCGTCTGCCCACGGAGAAAGCACGCTGCTAGGCAGTGGCCGGTCTCCTGCAGAGACACACCCTCAGTGACGGGCTCTATGGCCACGTGCTGCTGGAGGGGCTCTCATCCTGCAGTAGACGCCATGCAGGTGTCCCCTGTGGTTCAGATGAATGTGCTACCTCTCTGCGCATCCCCCCTGCACCCCTCTCCTGCCAACTGGCCACCCTGGCCACGGCCACGGTCACAGAACCAGTGAAAGCACACTTGGCTGGCCCAGAGCTGTGGGGCGGGGAGGAAAGGCCCAGGAGGGGGCCCTTGCCAGCCTGGCTGACTGGGGGACAGGACGTGGTAGGCAGACCCGTGGGTGGAACGATGGCCCTCAGGACCAGTTTTTCCTGCTTTAACCATGAGCATTGGTATGTGGCCTCCACGTGACAGTGGTCATTTTCCTCCAGAGAAAATATGCCCCATGTCACGTAGGAGTAACCTGGCACATATGGCCGTGCAGGGCTGTAGAGAGGCTGTCCTACGGGAGACCCAGCAGAAACGAGAGCGGGGATTTCTAAAGGCCTCCCTCCGCCTGGGGAAATGCATTTCCCCAGACTTCTAGTGTGAGTGGCAGAGACACGGAGCCCAGCGCACATGAGACACTCACCTGCTGCAGAAGGAGGTGGTCTGAAGGAGCTCAGGAAGACCCCACGACGCCCAGGACACGGCACCACTGTGTTCCGGAAGCTGCGGGCGTGAAGGCCTGGGGGTGGACGGGGCTGCGCCCACCCAGGGTGGGCACGCGGGCGGCAGAGGTGGAGGCCCCCCCACCCCCCCCGAGCACCTGGTTCCTTTCCACACGGCGGTGAGGGCGCAGGGGGAGTGGAGATAGGCCCCTGGTGCTCACGGTCCTGAAAGTGGGGAGAAGCCTGTGTGTCGTATGCGGGAAGTTCTGAGCTCAGTGAACTGACTCCCTGCGCGGGCGGGTGGATGCAGCCCCACACAACCTGCCAGGCGGGTTGAGAGAGCACAAGCCCTCAGACAAACGTCCCTTAGTGAATGCCCAGAGGACCTGCCTTGAGAGCTCCTTGGTGTTTTCTCAGAAAGGCCAACTTTACATTTGGCCCCAATCAGTTGAAAGTCATTTCCACTGAAACTCTTCTTAAAATTAAACTCTTGCTTTTTTTGGAAACGATGTGGCTGTCCATATCTGTCGGAGGATAGTTACTCAAAATTCACGCATTTAAGGGTCCTCAGTGAATACTTGTAGAGAACACAACTGCAAGAAGTTATTTACAAATCAACCTAAAATATGCTTTTAATTAACCATGTGGTTAAAATGTGAAGAGATTAAAGCTAAAGTAGCATGAAGTGCTATTAAATGTCAACAAATGATCCAAATTCTTTCAAAATTAACAAGGTGGAAAAAGTGTCATAAAATCAGCTGTGGACAGTTAATAAAAGAATATAAATAATAAAAGAATAAAAAATAATGAGGCCCACGAGGCCCTGTGGTTTATCAAAGGTTTCTAGAAGTGCTTTAGGTCAGATGGGGGATGGCAGTGCCTCTAGCAGGGCCTGCCATCCCCACGATGAGACCTGGCCTGACCAGGGTGAACCTTCTTCCTCTCCCCAGAGGGGAATATAAAAAGGTCACAGTTCAAAGAAGTCTTCTGGTCAGACTTCTGGAGAAGTCTGGCCAGGAAAGGACACATCCCCGTGCTTACTCCTGTCTCTCCGGCTCGAGGAGATGGGGGGACAGAAAGACAGACTGACCACGTTCCCACAGTCCCTACGAGGCTGAGAGCAGCACCCGTGCACTGACCTGGGTCCTGGGAGAGGCTCCTGGCCGTGGTCTCCCTCTGGGGTTACAGCAGGACTGGCTGGGAGGAGGCAGCTCTGTGACCAGGGCTCTGGGGTGGGGCCTGCGGGCCTCTTGAGTGCAGCGTGGTGACGGACGCCTCACGGGACATCAGGAGGGGCCCAGGACTTGCTGGCATGACTCTACCAGGACCTCTGGGCAAAAGGAGGGCGCTAGAGCATAATTTGGAAAATAACCAAAAAGCACCTCTCACCAAGTTAGAAAGAGACCAAAACAGATCGCAAGCGTGTTACTTAAAACAGAGCAGATCCAATAACAAAGAAATGTGGATGCAGGGAAACAGATACTGCAAGGGTGAGTCTTTGTTCCCTCCTGATGCGTGGAAATAGAAGGAGCTTTCACATTAGACACGCTCACCTAGGCCTTGCTTCTGCGATCACCACCTCTTACCGACGAAGAAAGGAGGAGGAAGGACCCAGTCCTGTTCACACAGCAAGAAAGCTGTGAGCCAGGTCTATGAAAAGTAGTAAAATCTTTATAAAATTGTATGCATTGCTCCCACAATGCACCCTTGGAAAACAAACAGAGAAACTATCCCCTGAGCCCCGCTACCTTCGTGGGTATTTATTGGCCTCCCTCCAGCACCCGGCCGGCTGCCTTGTGCATGCCAGGCCGCATCCCAAGTCCTACCGAACGCCTTACTTGTATCTGTTCTGTTTGAGCAGAAAGGAATTTAAAGGAGATTCCCAGAATTACAAAATCTGGACAACTTTCTGGTTATGAAAGCAAATGTACATGAGGAAAGGAAGTTAAATGTTCCTCAAAACACTCGACACTGAGGCACAGAGTCCCCAGAAGAGGTTATGCAGAGCCAGCCCCACGCCTTCTACTCTAAGATAAACATTCAGGTGGGGGCCACTTGCGAAGCCGCCTCCGCCCCACAAGAGTGGCTGAGAACTTCCCCTCCAGGGCTCACTTCGCTCCTCTAGGGACAGAGCCAGGAAGGGAAGGGAGAGCTTTTTTTTTTTTCCCCTACTAAAAGGCTTGTTTGCTCACTGTTAAAATATTAAACGTTACACAAAGTGTTGAGTGTTTCGGTGTTTGCTTTTTAGGTGAGTGATTGAACTGGTCCAGAGTGAGTGCATCCTGTGGCCTGTGGCCTGCTGGTTTTGGGGAGCTCTTGTGATGACACACAGGATTCCTCTCCCGAGGGCTTTTCCAGTAACTTTCATGAGTACGAGAGTTATGGGTTGTGCCAGTTATAAGCCCCCATGGCCACTCGGGTGCATGTTCAGAGCCCAGACACCTCAGCTTCCTCATCTGTGGATTTCTTCATTACAGGCTTGAATCTGTCATCCACTGTCCATGTGCCCGTGCAAAATAGGTTATTTCAGCATACATGGAACACAGCAGTGTTAATGCTTCTAGAGAGGTCACTCCTGAGGAAGACTGAAGGCCAGCAAGCGGAAGTGGACAGGGCCCCGGGGCAGGGCACTCACCCTGTTATGTCACGAGTTCCCATCACATCCCGAGCTCAGTGCATCTCCTTCCAGGGAAGCCTGAGTCTGCTCAGGCCTGGAGGACGGCATGGTGAGAAGAAGAGGTCTCCACGAAACTGGGCCTCCACACGTCACGCAGAGGGCAGACAAGCACAGCTTTATCCTCTTTCCATGGGTGTGGAATAGAGACAGGGCCTTACTGGTGGCACTGGCCAGGACCGAGGCTGGTGAGGACCCAGCTCAGCTAGGAAAGCATTTCCTTATCGACACGGGGAGTCCACTACAGTGAGTGGTAGTAAAGGTCTATGTGTGTCCACTCTAAATAGGTACTTGATGCTTGTGGGTAGAATCTGCGGTCTTCTATGACACACAAGACAAAAAAGCATTGATTCCTCCCACAAACATCTGCCCAGTGTTTGCTGTGCAAGGGGTGCTGAGGGTGTGGAAGTGGAAATCATAACATTCCCACCCCAAGATGCTCACAGGCCACGAACGCATCTGTGTACTGTAACTGCTGGAGCTGGAGCCAAAGGAGGCATCATGAGATTCTGGAGAGGACTGAAATCAAGTGTGTGTGTGTGTGTGTGTGTGTGTGTGTGTGTGTGCGCGTGCGCGCGTGTGCGCGCCTGACACGGGGGAGGCTCTGGGAAGGCTCCCGGGAGCAGGGGGCACCGGAGACTGGTGTCGAGTATCCTGGTAGCTGGGGGGTGGGGTGGAGGGGAAGAGCGTGTGTGGGGAGCAGCCCGTGGTTCCGAGAACCTGGGCGGGGAGCAGTGGGAATGAGCCAGAAAGGGAAGCCGACCAAGGCCTCGGATGCTGTGCCAAGACAGTGTGCCGGGCAGGGGGTATCCACATGGGCAGTAATGCTGATCTCCAGGTGTTTTGTCTGATTGTTTACCCAGCACATGATCTCATCTTTTGGGGTATGTGTATTTTTTTTGAGGGGGGTGCACAGTAAACATGTGAAAAGGTCTATTTCAGTGGATTCTGCAGATGCGAAGTCTAAATAGCAGTCAACACTGTAAAGCATAGGAGGAAAGCAGCAGGTGCATTTAGAGGGTGGTCCCCGCCAGCCAAGCCTACCACCAGCCTCCAGGCAGGGTGTGAGACACCATCTGCTGGACAAAAGGAATGGTGAGAAACTGCACTCACAAGTATTTTTCTTTAAAAATGAGGAGGAAATTGGGGCACCTGGGTGGCTCAGTCGGTTAAACGTCTGCCTTCGGCTCAGGTCATGATCCCAGGGTCCTGGGATCGAGCCCCGCATCAGGCTCCCTGCTCGGTAGGAAGCCTGCTTCTCCCTCTCCCACGCCCCCTGCTTGTGTTCCTTCTCTCGCTGTCTCTCTGTCAAATAAATAAATAAAATCTTAAAAAAAAATAAAATGAAAGTGAGGGGGAAATTGGCTTTACTGATAATTCAGTATGGAAGGACCCTGGCACTCCTGCTGGTCTGTGTGCTGGCAGCCACGTACCCTGACGGGGACGGCGGCCCTTGCCCGCTGGTTTAGTTTAAGCCTCGCACACGTGCTGGACTTCATGTGATGCAGGGTATGACGTTCAGGTGCAATTAAAACACACAAAATCATGGCCGAAGCATTATGATACTTTGTAAGGATTTGGGAAGTGACTGTGAATACCCTTGGTGACAGGAAGGGTTACCGGTCATCTCGGGACTTAGAACTTAAGGAGGAAATACATATTTTCTCTCAAGAAAAGTTCCAAATCTGGAGGCCTTTTTCTTTTTTCTCCATGACAACGGACCGCCTTGTGTCAGCTAGCTCATTTCTCTTAAGCCAACGCACTCAAATCTGTCCCTTCAAGGAAAAGGTGACAATGAGTGAGAGTTGCAGTTTTTTAAAACAACCCGGGCTAGGAATGGAGCATTTATGAAAAGGGATGTGTGGAGCCCAGGGGCAGCGCCATCTACATGCACACGCACACGCTAATAGTATCCGGAGCTAGACGCTCCACCTGCCCCAGCAGCCCCTGAATGCTTACCCACCCCCCACGCCCCCCCCCCCCACCGCGGCAAGAGCCCTCGTGGGATTGGTGAGCGGGAGAGAAAGGCAAGTCCTGGGCTCCCAGCACAGTCTACATGGCTTCACGAGGTTCATGGCGTTTACCGGCGACACCACCAGAACCAGGAACCAAAATAAACAGAACCCAGAACCAAACCTTCAGATGAGGACTTAGGGTTCACCAAGACTTTATAAACGGGATGCAGACTTGCTCACATGGCTTTCTTTGAAAAACAGCATATGGGATGGGGCGCCTGGCTGGTGCCGTCGGTGGACCGTGTGACTCGTGATCTTGGGGTTGTGAGTTTGAGCCCCATGATGGGCGTGCCGACTACTTAAAAAAATTAAAACATCCACGTTTTTATGATTGATCTAGTAGCACTAATACGCTGCACAAATTTGACCGTGTTCACTTTGCCTCTCATCCCTTTAAAAGGTCTATATTTGTGTGTATTTCTGTGTCCATGATATTCAGGACGGTAGTATAAATAAATGAAATACATGGGGGTGCAAACTTAAATTCTTTTACATGTAGCAGCACGCAAGAAAAAGCTTATGGATGACGTATTTACACAAGTGGCCCTTGCGTGGATGAGGCAGGAACAAACCCACGAGGCTCGGTCATTGTCCAGGAGCCCCAGGAGGCTGGGTTCAAGGCTGTGGTCACTTGCATCGGAGGCCCAGGCAGAGACCTAGTTTGCTGGCCTCGCACTCAACACCACCAACCACCCAGTCCAGAGTTGGGGCAGCCGTCTCCTTGGGATCCTATGGCTCTGAGTTCACAGAAAAGCTCCTGGCAGGGCTTGGTGGGGTGTATTTTTAAGACAGGGGGCGTGGCCCAAGGGAAGCTATGAGGAGAGAGTTCCACAAAATCGGTCTGCCTCCTGCTTTGCTCACCCCTGCTGGAGCCTCGGTCCCACTCATGTCCTGCTAGCCATTCTGCCTCTCTGGGTGTAGGGAATGAGGTAATGAGGCGATTGAGGATCCCCAGGGACAGGTAACCATGGGTCTTCCACAGCAAGCTCATTACTCAGCTCCTGCAAAGGTACCTGTCTGCCTGGTGACTCCAAATCTCTGAGCCATTCAGGGGGATGGGGACTGACACGCTCTACACTTTCCCAAGAGGGTCTGGGCCTACTGGGGTTTTGTCTTCTTGGAATATCATCTCCCTGTCCAATCCCAGCCCCGCTGTGAAGCAGCCATGGACAACCCTGGCCCAGGTATTCTTCATCCTGGCTGCATAATGGAATCTTCTGGGGGTGCTTTAACTCAGAAACTGATATCAGAGGTCCACCCCTAAAGATTCTGGGCTCTGGCCTGGGCAGGGGACCCATCCTGGGGTGATTCTACCATGCAGCCAGGGTTCAGACCTTCTGCTCTTGCTGAAAGCCACCCCTCCACCTCTGGACACCCGCAACAGCTTTTCCAATGTGTCAAATGGTACTTGTCTCATTCTGTCTGATGTCACAGTTACTTGTGAATAAATCATTCTCTTTAGCTCCATCCTAAGGTCCCCAAGAGCAGGGACCACATCCAATTAATCTTTCCATCATGCACAGAGCCTTGCCCATCCTTCTCCCCGAGTTCTAGAATGTTTTCTTTCCCCTTCACCAACTCAAGAGCAGATGAATCTACTGTCATCTCAGGAGGCAGGGCTGGAGAAGAGACAGTCAAGTGGGGAGTCTTCCCGGGCTTTCCCCATTGAGACTAAGTCAAAACAGGTTCCCACGAGACTGGCACACACACCGTGTAAGGCTAGTGTCTTTGAAAAAGCCACCTGAGCTGATCTCTCCTGTTCTAAACGGCTGTGTCGTCAGCATGATGGGAGATCACCAGAGAGGGAACGATGTCATCCTGTTTGTCAGATATGATGACCAAGTGGGCAATTTAAAAAAAAAAAAAAACTGCAAGGACTTAAAAAGAAGAGCGAGGGGATTCCCAGGGCATCCAATTTTTACCTATTTTCCCTTTTTCTTATGTTCGCTTGATGCAGACTTTCTAGAGGAAAAGAGCCTTGATCTTTTCAAGTTTACAGAAGGCAGCACCCAACTGTTCAGAATCAAATGACACAGTTGCTCAGGAGAAAAAAAGCCAGCCTGACTCACTTGCACCCTGCCCAGGTCCCCGCTCTGTCATGGGGTGTCAACCACCCATTCAACAAGCGTGTCTCCATCCCCTGTTCTGTGCCAGGCTCTGGCTCTGTGCTGGGAACCCAAGCCCTGACCAGGCCCAGGGCCGGCAGTAAGTGGCCTCACAGTGCAGGAGGCAAAGGCGTCAACAAACAGAAATACCGGATAAGGCAATGGGCTTTCATTAGGCCATATCCAAGGAAGTGAGGAGGGGGCTCTGGATTGCACACCAAATGTGCACCAAGTACACGTCCGTCCTAAACCCTAGTGCAGGAGACAGGACCTGCCCTCATGAAGCTACAGTGTAGTGTGTGAATGCCAATACCGGTGTAAACGCAAATTCATACCATGGACCCACTGACCACGGACCCCAGAGGTTACTGAGGGCTGTTGCAGGCCTCTCCACCTAGACCAGGCATGCACGCCTTTCTGTCCGCCGCACAGCTCCCACCATGAGCACGGGACCACTGCCCGCCCTCCCATTCTGGCTCCCGGGAATGAAGGGCTGGGCGCAGGCCGAACTCCGGGGTGGGGAAGCACTCCCACCCACCCAGGGAATCTCAGCACGAAGGATGAGCCAGCAGCATCCCAGCGGCCCTGCTCCGCGCTCCCGGCCTGGGGGCTGCAAGGCTGTGGTGGGCGGCTGCCCCGAGCGCCTGCCTGCCGGACGAACGCCAAAGGGTCCACCCTCCCCGCTCTGTACAAAGGGTGCCGCGGCGCATCCAGCTCCGGGGTTCGCCGAGGAAGCCGCCCGCGGGGAGGGGGACACGCCCAGAAGCTCGGCAGAAGGGGAAGCCTGAGTCAGGGCGGCCTGGCGCTGCGGCCCCGCGAGGTGCACCTGCCGGGCGGGGCCGCGCGCGGCCGCGGAGGTGGGGGGTCCGGGGCGGGCCGGCCAAGCAGGGTGCGGCCGAGGGGGCAGGCCGGCCGGGCGGAGGGCGGCCCGGAGCCGCGAGCCCCGGGAGCAAGTGAGCGCGCGCGGCGGGTCCCGGCGGCACTCACCGACCCTCGGCGCCAGGGCGGCGGCGGCCGGCGCGCTGCCCTCTTGCGGGGTCCCCTGCCTCGGGCCCGGCTGCGCTCGGCCTTGCGGCGGCGGCGACAGCGACGGCCGGTGCTGACAGCGGCTGGGACGCCCGGCGGGGAGGGGGCGCCTGCAACCTGCGGCAGGCGCTGACCGGCAGGCTCGGGCTCCTGCAGGGGGCGCGCCGGCCGGCTCGCGCGTGCGCAATGGGGCAGCCCTGCGGGTGCCCGGCCAGCCCGACGCCCCGCCCCGCCCGCGCCTGCGCGCTGCCCGCCGAACTCGGGGCGGGACGTGGTGGCGTCCACATGGGCTTGGGAGCGGCTGGAGCAGTCGCCTTCTGAACCTCCTCGACCTTCGCTGGCGGTCCAGCCATTCCCCCCAGCACTGTCCTTCTTCGGGCGCGGGTCCCTGTGTTGCGGAGGGAGGGCGACTGGCCCCCTTGGGCCTGGTGCAGACTGCCGGGGGGGCGGGGGCCCCAGGGGGTGCTGGATGGAGGATGAGGAACTTTCTAGAAAACGGCTAGGCGGGTTGGAAAGCCCAGCAGCCTGGTGTGTCCAGGGCCATGGGGCAGAGTTGAGAAGGGCGGGGAGACCTGGGGGTCATGAGGCCAGGTTGGGGTCACTTTAGCTGGAAGGTCGTGGCTTAGGGTTGTTAAAGTCAGAAACAAACGGAGACGAGCCTGGCGGGGGGCCCTGAGCAGAGAGAGCCAGTTTAGTCCTGGGGGCAGAGCTTAGTGTCGCCCCTTTTTGGCAGGGCGAACTTGACCCCGGGTCATTTCTTGCTTGTGCCTATGGAAATGATAAGCAAAACGTGAACCATTTGCCAAGGTTGTTGGGAGACGAGCCCTGAAAAGTGCAATATTGTCACCACGCACTGGGAAGAACAGTCCGCTGCCCTGCAGTGTGAGTGACTTTAACAACACCGCTCCCCCACAGCCCCCTTCCATGTTTCTGCTCGGCAAACTGTCGTTTGGTGTGTGCACAATCAATGTTTACTGATTACGACTTCAGGGACTCATTGGTTTTACTTTGGCTATTTTGAAACTTTGACAGGGTCGGGGCCACCTCAGACAGGAGGAACACAGGTCAGGCTGGGGGCACCTGGAGCTGAGAGGGTCCTGAGGCTGGGTTGGGGCCACCGTGGAGGGGCAGAGTCACCTGGTACAGAGAGGTCACGAGGCCAGGCAGGCATCACCTGGGACCGCAGGGTCCCAAGGCCGGGTTGGGGTTACCTGGGGGGTGGTGAGGTCGCGTGGCCGGGGCGGGGGGGGGGGCGGGGATTGGGTCAGGGGCCTGGGCCGGAGTCTCGTGAGCGGCGGTGGCGTGGGGCCAACAGTCGCCGCAGGCCGGCCCACTCGGGTCCCCACGCCCGGACTGAGCGCCGCCCGGGGCCTACGACTCAGGATCCTCCGCGGCACAGGCGCACCTGCCGCTCGGCTGCGTCAGCGCTTCCCGGCATTGGTCCCAGGGGCGCACCTGGGGCGGCCGCACCTGGGGCGCCGCCTGCTGCCGGCCTGGCCCCGGCCGCGCCCAGCGCACCTCCGCGACCCGGAAGCGGCCGATCAAACCATAAAGTAATGACCCGAGTTGGGAAGCTTCTGTCCCCTCCATCCCAAGGCTCCTCTGGATTAGCGATAGAGGATTTCCCTGTCTTTCACTGTCTGAAGTGGTGCTGTTGACTTACGCGTTTGTTGGCTTCTCTTCTGTCTGTCTCTCTCGCCAGAAGGTGGGCTCCATGGGAAAGGGACTTAGTCTAGTTCGTGGCTACATCTCAGGGTCCTGGACTGCCTGGCAGAGGGGAGGCACCCGGTAAATGTTGGTTGAATGAAGGAGTCAGAAGACCTGGCTTAGCATCTGGACCCGGACCCTTGGAGGTGCAGGCATGTCATTTGACCCCTCTGAGCCTCAATCTCCTGTCCCTAAAATCAGAATGATAATAGGACTAGTAATAACACCAAACTCAGAAGTATTTTGTTTTCGGGTCAAATGGGAAAACACATAAACACCAAAGAAGTGGTAGTCCCGTGTGAGCATAGCGGGACTTACTAGCCCAGTCTCTATAGCGAGCAGACAACAATGAAGCAAACAAAACACCCAAAGAGAAAAACAGAAAAACCAACTGAACACAATTACAATTCAGGTGGAGGAGTGGGTTATTAATGTGTTGCGAGCATCTTAAAAACTGTCTCTCCCCATCCTTGCTCAAAGCCTGCATCCCCTCCCTCCCAGCCCAGGTGTCTGCCCCGAGACTCTAGAAACCTGGCTGACCAGCGTTTTCCTCAATCTTTCTTCTTTCAAGAACAAATCCTTGCCATTTCCAACTTATATTGGTTACACCTTGCAATTTTCCCCCAGCCCTTCCTAAACTTGAAAGGGTTCTGCATAACCCAATCCAGGAACAGAGCAGGCTGAGTCGGACTTCCCTCCGATGGAAGGTGAAGGTGGGGGGGGGGGGGGTGGACAGGAGGAAGGACCATGCAGACCAAGAGAGACACCTGCAGATTACTGATTGATACCTTTGTTCTTGATCCTGTTAGGGTGCCTGTGTGGTAATTACGATTAGGCACCACAGTCATGAACTGAAGAGGGTATAAGGCCACTGTCTAAGGAGGACGTTCTGTGGGAAGATTCCAGGCTCCAGACACCTGTTCACAAACAACTGCCCACGGGGTGGGCCCTTTTAATGGATCCTCAACAATCACTTTTATGCTCAGGGCTCACTAAACCTGGATGCTCCACCTGGTATTCTTCCAAGTGGAGGCCCAGATAAGGGTCATAATTTGTTCAAAATCACAAAGTAGAGGTGATACTGGAGCCCAGGTGTTCCGGTGTTCAGGCTCCTGGACTCCTTGATAGTCTCTGGTAGGTAAATTACTCACACTCATGTAGTGTGAAAACATGCCAGGTCATTAATTTACAGGGGATACTCCTTGGGGTTCCCGTGGCTCAGACATTTCTCAAGATTGATAGCAAAAACTAAGGTGCATGGTGACACTCAGAAACAAAACTTATGGCTTTATAGAAGGCAGTAAACCTTGTCATTGCAAAAGTTGGCTGACATATCTAGATATATACTTACCCACACTCTATGCATTTTAAAAATGGAACCAATATGTCAGCTCCTATTTCTTTTTGCAGGGACACAAATACTACCTCCCTATCCATCTGTATCTATCTATGTTTATATATGTACTTTCTTGTACAGCAGTGCCCACATTGGTGCTATTCAATGCAGAATTTTAGAGTACAGTTTCTCTGATTGTTCCCATAGGAACAATGTTATAATTGGAGGCTTCGTTCCAGACCAAGGGCTGCACAATATACTCCTTCGTTCAGCGGTTGAAAGGCATTAATATGGTAGTGGTTAAAACTGGTTATGGACTCTGGCCATGCAGCCTCGAATTGAATCCCAGCTCTTAATGCCTTACGTAACCTCTTTGTGCCTTGATTCCCTTGCATGAAATAGGGAGCACATAGTACTCACTTCATAGGATTGCTGTGAGGATTCGAAGCAACAAGACATATGCAACACTTCAGAAATGCTTGGCACTTAGCAAGGGCTCAGTTCCTAGTTTGGGGGAGATTTTGAGTAAAGCCTTCTATAATAATGTGTATATAGGTTCTTGTGTAAAAATTTTTGGTGTGTGTTTGAAAACAAAACTTCTCATTTTGCTTGGGTAAAAACTTAGGAATAGGATCGTTGAATTGTATGGAAGTGTATGTTTAGCTTTATAAGAAAACATAAGAAACTGCCAAAATATTTCCCCACATGGCTGTACCATTTTGCATTGCCCTGTTGGTATATAAGAGTTCCAGTCACTCTATAACTTTGCCATCACTTAAAAAACTTTTTTTCCAGCCATTCTAGTAGTTGGTAGTGGTATTTTATTGTGGTTTGAATTTGCTTTTCCTAATGACATAATGCTGAGCATCTTTTCATGGGCTTATTTGCCATACATATATCCTCTTTGGTGCAATTTAAAAATTGGGTGTTAATTTTCTTACTGTTGAGTTTTGAGAGTTTTATATATTCTGGATATAGCTCCTTTGTCAGATAAGCAATTTGCAAATATTTTTTCCTAGTCTGTGCCTTGTTTTCTCACCCTGTTAATCTTTTGCCGAGAAAAAGATTTTAATTTTAATGAAGCCCAACTTACCAATTTTTCTTTTATGCTTTTCGTGTCATATCTCAGGAAACTTTGCTTAATCCAAGGTCACAGGGATGTTCTCCTGTAGAGTTTTTTTTATTCCTAGAAGTTTTAGAGTTTTAGGTTTTGCACTTAGGTCTATGCTGTATTTTGAACTGATTTTGTATAATGGATTGAGGTATCGATCAAAGTGGATTTTTCCCCATCCATGATTCCATTTGTCCCACCAACCTCTGATAAAAAGATAATTCTTTTTTCCATTGAATTGCACCTTTGTCGAAAATTGACCATATTTGTGAAGGTCTATTTTTTAACTCTTCTGTTCCATCGGTCCGTATGTGTATCTTTGATCTTTTAGTCCGGGCTTTGGCACGCTTTTTCCATAAAGGGCTGGATAGCAAATGTTTTAGGCTTTGCACGCCAAGAGGCAAAATTCAGGGTATCATACACATACTTGTTATATGAAACGCATTTCCAAAAAAAATTTTATTAGCAACATTCAATATAATAATTGAATGTAACTTTTTTTTTGCAATATATATCTACTCATGAGAACAATGGAGTTCTTTTTTTTTATGGGATAACATATTGCTTTGCCAGGCTTCAAAGACAGTGTTCCAGGGGCACCCGGGTGGCTCAGATCGTCGGGCGTCTGCCTTCGGCTCAGGTCGTGATCCCAGTTTGGGAGAACTGATGTCTTAATACAGACTTCTCCAGTTCATGAGTATGGTATATCTTTCCACTTATTTCATTTTTTAAAAAGAAAACTTTCATTTTTCATTAGTGTTCTTTTGTCTAGATTCTGCACATATTTTGTTGGATTTATTTCTAAGTATTTCATTTTATCGGGATTATCACAAATGCTACCTTGAAAAAACTTTGGGTTTCCACGTGTTCCTTACTAGTATATAGAAATACAACTGATTTGTGTATATTGACCTCAACTTCTGGGACCCTGCTAAACTCACTTATCAACTGTAGAATTATTTTTTTAGGATTATTATTTCTTGGGGAAATCATGACATCTGAGAGTAGAAACACTTTTCTTCTTGCCTTATTATTATTTTTTATATGTCTTCCTTGAAATGTTTTTGTCTAGCTTTGATATCAAGGTAACCCTGACCTCATAATATGGGAGTTGGGAAAGTAGCCCACCTCTTCTATTTTGTGGAAGAGATTGTGTAGAATTAGTATTATTTCTTCCTTAAACGTTTGTTAGAATTTGCCAATAAAACCATCTGAGTCATGGTTTTCTGTCTTGGAATGTTTTTGACTATGAATATAATTTCTTTAGTAGGTATAGGACTATTCAGGTTATTTCTTCTTGAGTGAGTTTTGGTAGCTTATGTCTTTCAAAGAATTGGTTTCACCCAGGTTTTTGAACATACAGACATCAGTACTGTTACTGATAATATTCAGTTAATTTGAAATGTTTTCTTTATCCCGTACTAAATTCCCATGTATACTTTGGTATATATATAAATTCTTTTTTTATTGAGCTGTGACTGTCCTAGTATGATATTTTTTTAATTAATGAAGTTATACAACAACAAATTTAAAAATTTGGATAGTTTCTGGGGCGCCGAGGTGGCTCAGTCGTTGGGCTACTGCCTTCAGCTCAGATCATGATCCCAGGGTCCTGGGATCGAGCCCCGCATCAGGTTCCCCGCTCCACGGGAAGCCTGCTTCTCCCTCTCCCACTCCCCCTGCTTGTGTTCCCTCTCTCTCAAATAAATAAATAAAATCTTTAAAAAAAATTTGGATAGTTTCTGGTTGTTATCTCTTTCAGAATTTTCTTGCCTTATTTCACACCGTTGTGCTTCATGTGGACTTCTGAATCAGTTTTTTAAAAATCTTGTTGAAATCTTTATTGGTGCTATGTAAAATTTGTAGATTTATTTAGGAGAATTAAAATCTTTGTATTGACTCTTCCTATGCAAAGATATGTCTCCCCAGGGACACTTTGATGGCTCAGTCGGTAAGTGTCTGACTCTTGATTTTGGCTCAGGTCATGATCTCAGGGCTGTGAGATCAAGCCCCATGTTGGGCTGGGCGTGGAGCCTGCTTTAAGATTCTCCCTCTGCCTCTGCCCCTCCACCCCTCCACCCCTCCACTGCTTGCTCTCTCTTTTTTAAGATTTATTTATTTATTTGAAAGGGAGAGAGAGAGAGTGTGTGTGTGTGCAGGTGAATGGGGGGAGGGACAGAGGGAGTGAGAGAATCTCAAGCAGACTCCCTGCTGAGCACAGAGCCCTACATGGTAATACACACACACACACACACACACACACACACACATACATACATATATATATATACAGTTTTAGTATGTTATAGGCAAGTCTTTTTCTAAGGTTAAAAAAAGAGATCTGAGAATACATGGTGGATTTTATCAAATGCCTTTTGGGAATTTGACACAATAATATGTTTTGAATCTTTCAATCAATAAATATGGTGAATTACAACAACAGATCTTATGATAGTGAAAACAATGAATCATTCCTATACTTCTGGGGTGGATTTCCTGTTTGTTCATGGTGTGTTATTCCTTTCGTGTACCTCTGGATTCATCAAGGGCTGATCTGTCTTTTCAGTGAGAATGAGTTGTAGTTTTTTTGTTTGGTTGGTGGGTTGGTTGGTTTTAAATGCTAGCCTTCTCAGAGTTTGGGATCACTGTTATGCTAATAGGTTTTTAAATACTGGACATTTTCTGTCTTTACGTTTATGGATCAGTTCAAATAGCATCAGAACGATCTGTTCCTTGCAGTTGAAAACAATTCACCCATTTGCATTATTTGCGCTTGTCCTGCTTTGTAGGCTCTTGGACAACTTTCTGGATTTCTTCACAGTTTATTTGCAGAAACATTTAGGTTTTTAAAAATCTCTTCCTGGGGGTGCCTGGGTGGCTGTCAGTTAAGCATCTGCCTTTGGCTCAGGTCATGATCTCAGGGTCCTGGGATCGAGCCCTGTGTCAGGCTCCCTGCTTAGCGGGGAGTCTGCTTCTCCCGCTTCCTCTGCCGCTCACCCCCCCGCCTCACTCGTGTTCTCTCACTCTGTCTTACTCTATCTCAAATAAATAAAAAAAATAAAATCTTAAAAAATAAAAATAAAAATCTCTTCCTGTATTGGATTGATTTGGTGATTTCTATTTTCCTAGGTAATCAATCCACCCCAGGCAGGTGTACAATTGATTAGCAAAGAGTTATTTGTAGAAAACAGCTAAATTTCGGTGCATGATTGGTTACTTTCCTTTTTAATTCTTGATTAATGCATCTGTATGTTGGCTCCCCTTTTGTGTTGGCTCAGTGTGCTAGTGGGTTATGTGTTTTCAGTGTTTTATTTGCTTACCTATTAGTACTTCGCTCTTTTCTAATCCAAACTCTCTGCTATAAAACAGTATCTGTGTTTCTGAGAAATTCAGAGTTCAGAAAACACATTACAGAATCTGTTCTTTCAGTGGAAAAGGCTCTCTACCAATCATCCTTCTCTGGCCAGAACCTCAGCTGTAGCATTTTAAAAAAATACCTGTAATTGCATCAGTGCATAGACCAAGCATATGACAACATCTGGCTTTCCTGTATAGGATGGATTTGGTGATTTCTATTTTCCTAGGTAATCAGGAAAGGAGGTCCTGCCTCTCCTCCCTTTGTCAACAGCAGGGCCATTAAGCTAAGAGCCTCACACATGCCCTTGACATCCCTAACATGGGTGACAAAGATGCCAATGTCCTATAAGAAGCTTGCCCAACCACATCACTGCACACACCTCGTTCTGTGAACAAGTTTAACCCATCGTGTTCTGTGTAATTAAAAAAAAATTACACAGGGGCACCTGGGTGGCTCAGTTGGCTAAGAATCTGGCTCTGGATTTCAGCTCGGATCATGATTTCAGGGTCGTGAGATGGACCCCGGATTCAGGCTCTGTGCTCAGTGGGGAGTCTGCTTGAGATTCTCTCCCCCTCTGCCCCTCCTCCCTGCTCATGTGCTCTCTCTCAAATAAATAAATCTTTTTTATAAATCACACATATTCCTAATGGATTTTTTAATTTTTGTGGGCTTTAAAATTTCTGATTTAATAATGCAGGGAGGCTTAGGGTTATGGATTTTCCTGTTGATGCAGTTTTGTCAAAACAGTTTTTTTTTAAATAGATTTTAGGGGCACCTGGCCAGCTCAGTCGGTAGAGCATGTGACTCTTGATCTCAGGGTTGTGGGTTTGAGCCCCACGTGGGGTATAGAGATTACTTAAAAATAAAATCCTTTAAAAATTATTTAAAAAATAGATTTTATTTTTTAAGAGCAGTTTAGGCTCACAGCAAAACTGAGAAGGTACAGAGATTTCCCACACTCCCCCTGCCCCCTTACACACACAGCCCTGTGCAGACTGACATACCATTCTCTATTTCAGCTCAGGCTGCATAACAAGTACCACAGATTGAGTGGTCCAAACAACAGGAATTTATTGTCTCACATTCATCCTACAGATTCCAGAAGGCAGCCAGGACATAGAGCTCTTCCTTTTTTTTTCTATGATGCATATTACTTCGTTGTCTAGATATGTAATGGTTTATATAACGAATCCCCTGTGGTGGGTACCAGGCTGCTTACACTCCTTTGCTATTATAAACAGTGATGTGCTGCATTAACTTGCAGTGTGTCAGCTCATGCTTGCACAGGTGCACCTGAGGATCAGACTCCTAGAAGTGGGGGCGTCGGCTCAAAGGGCCAGCAGTGACACACTCATAGAAATTCTGAAGAGTTGCTGGGTTGCTTATGTTCAGCCCCCCCCCCCCTTTTTTTCCTCTCTTTTTCTATCCTGGTCATTTGTTTTCCCAAATACAGCATAAATGGAGTGTCCTGCTTACCTGGGACCTGTCTGCCTGCTGTCCTCATGCCTGAGCTTGAGGTGGACGGTTTGTAGTCTGCCTGTTGTGCCTGTGGGAACGGCCAGGGTGTCCACCCCTTCAGCCTGCTGGCCTCCTCCGCTCTGCAGAAGGTGTGGAGACTGCCCTCCAGTGACCGTCCTGTGCAGAAATCTCTGTCTCAGTGTGACGGTGAGGCATTACAATGCATTTCCCCGACAACCATTTAGGTCGAGCACTTTGTCATGTGTTATCAGCGATTTGGGAAACTGAGAGTCTTTTCCTATTTTTCTTTTGGGAAGTCTGTCTTTTTCTTAGTGACTTATAGATAGCTTTGCTCATTCTGGGTTGCATTTGCTCTCTTACTGGGCCTTGTGCGGAACAGATTTCCTTAATTTTGACCTAGTTCAGTTTACCCGTTTTCTTTATGTTTAGCGGTTTGGAGTCGTGTTTAAGAAATCTCTGCCTAGGGCGTCTAGGTGGCTCGGTCAGCTGGGCGTCTGCCTTTGACTCAGGTCATGATCCCGGAATCCCAGGATCGAGCCCCGCATTGGGCTCCCTGCTCAATGGGGAGCCTGCTTCTCCCTCTCCCTCTGCCGCTTCCTCTGCTTGTGCTCTCTGCCTGTCAAATAAATAAATAAAATCTTAAAAAAAAAAAAAAGAAAGCTTTGCCTAGTTCAAGGTCACGGGTAAAGGAAATAGGAAAAATATGTTTTCCTATTTCCTTTACCCTTCACATTCAGATCAATCATCTGAAGTTGGAATTTTGTATGTGGTGGGAGGCAGGAGTCAGGACACGTGGTCTCGCATAGTGACGGCCAGCTGGCCCCCGAGCCATCCACCCCTTGGGAAGACCCTGCTTCCCTGTCCTGCCTGTCGGCTTTGTTGTAAATCAGGTGATCGTGTACCTGTGGTCTCTTCCTGGACTTGTGTTTCATCAGTCAGTTTGGCCACCCTTAAGTGTAGTGCTTCTTTTTTTTTTTAAGATTTTATTTATTTATTTGACAGAGAGATAGAGAGCAAGGGTAGGCAGAGGGGCAGGTGGAGGGAGAGGGAGAAGCAGGCTCCCCGCCAAGCAGGGAGCCCGATGCAGGACTCGATTCCAGGACTCTGGGATCATGACCTGAGCTGAAGGCAGATGCTTAACTGACTGAGCCACCCAGGCACCCCTTTTTAAAGATTTTATTTATTTATTTGAGAGAGAGAGAGAAAGCACAGAGGGAGAGTGTGAGGGAGAAGCAGGCTCCCCGCTGAGCAGAGAGCCCAATGTGGGACTTGATCCCAGGACCCTGGGATCATGACCTGAGCTGAAGGCAGCCGCTTAACCGACTGAGGCACCCAGCCTCCCCAAGTGTACTGCTGCTGATTCATGCTTTCTACCTGATACTATCCTGTTTTCTTCGTACATCTTATTTCCCTTACTAGGCTTGTTTGAAGCCACTGAATTCCAAGAAGACAAGCTCTATGACTGACTGGTCTTTAAAAAAAATTTTTTTTATGAAGTAATCTCCATACCCAACATGGGGCTTGAACTCACGACCCTGAGACCAAGAGTTGCACGCTCCACCGATGGACCCAGCCAGGCGCCCCTATTACGGACGGATCTTTTGATGATGGCATTGTGGCTGGACACAGTGCCTTTTTTTTTTTAAAGATTTTATTTATTTATTTGAGAGAGAGAATGAGATAGAGAGAGAGCATGAGAGGGGGGAGGGTCCGAGGGAGAAGCAGACTCCCTGCTGAGCAGGGAGTCCGATGCAGGACTCAATCCCAGGACTCCAGGATCATGACCCGAGCCGAAGGCAGTCGCTTAACCAACTGAGCCACTCAGGTGCCCTGGACACAGTGCCTTCAACGCATAGTTGCTGGTTGTCGTACATCACAAACACTGAAATAAACTTTCTTTTAAGAGAAACAGCCTACCTGTGTTATCACAAATTCTAAAAGATGCTCAGTATGAAAACCTCCATCTCCTCTGTTTTCCTGTCCCATTCCACTGAACCATAAGTGTGGTTGGAGAAAACCATTGTGTTCTCATGGTCTGGGCACTTTTTCTTTTAATCTGTGGTGGGCCAGTAAGGAGCCAAAATACCTCCTCATCTGCATGGCGTGGGTTAAGGCTGGAAGATTCTAACACCGGCTTCTGAAGAACTCACTGTTGGGTGTTTTGGCACATGGGTATTGTTTCTCCCCCTGTATTAAATGTTATGCCCACACTCCTTGCCATGTGAGTCAGCAGTGCCCCCCATTAGAGCACGCAGAGTTTTCTTCCCTGTTGTATTCATATTGGAATAGTTAGCAAGCGTGTGTGGGAAGATGCTTGAAATGCGTTTGTGTGGTTTGGCTTGGCCACTTGCTGTGAGAACAGCATGTTCCTCCTGGGAGGAGACATGCAGAACAGGCCTGTATGCGTCCAAGCCAGCTGCGCTAACAAAATACCACGGACTGGGCGCCCGGAACAACAGAAATTTATTTCTGGAGGCTGGAAGTCCAAGATCCAGGTGCCGGCAAGGTTGGTTTTTCCTGCCATTTCAATTCCTCCCCTGGGTTTGCAGGTGGCTGCCCCTGGCTCGTCCTCACCTGGTCTTTCCTCTGTGCCCGGCACCCCTGCTGCCTCTGGGCACCCACATCTCTAACAGTAAGGGCACAGTCAGGCCACCCTCACGGGCTCGTTTTGCCTTCACTGCCTCTGGAAAGGCCCTGCCTGTAAAAGCAGTCCCAGGCTGAGGTCCTGGGCATTAGGACTTCACCACAGCAGTTGGGGAGGAGGGGCACAATTCAGCCCATAACTAGACCTAAAGACCAGTCCAGCCAATCCCAGGAGGCAGCAGAGCTGTGAGCAGGAAATAAACGTCCGTGGTTGGGGTGGTTTGTCGGATAAGGAGCCTACAGCAAAGGCTGACTAATATAAACGTGTCTTGTATTCACTCTTCTTTTTTTTATGGAGGTGAAATTCACATCACACAATGAGGCACTTTAAAGTGTACCTTCAGGGGCGCCTGGGTGGCTCCGTCCATCCGTTAAGATCCCACTCTTGGTTTTCGCTCAGGTCACGGGCCCAGAGGCCTTGGATCGAGCCCCGCGGGTAGTCGGCTTCTCCCTCCACCCCGCCCCCCCCCGCTCTCTCCCGCTCTCTCTCAAATTAATAAATCTTAAAAAAAATAATGACATGTACCTTCAGTGTGCTCACAACACTGTTCCTTTAGTTCCTAATGGGCAATGTCAGAGAGGCTTTCGCCAGAGGAAAATGCATCCATCCATTCTTTCACTGACGGGAAAACGTCTTTGTGGAAGTGCGAATCTTATGGTGGTGGGAGCTAAAAGCCGAAGCCTGTGATACCGGGAAGCATGTCCTTCCTCACAGGCGCGACCTGACACTTGCTGCGGGCCCCGTAAATGCCTTGATTTATGGGGCCCACATTTACAGAGTGGTCAGCACCTGCTGGTCCTGCTCTTGAGTCCAGGGTCTTGGTGGTGAAACAAAAACAAAAAACAGGCAAAAAAAAAAAAATCTGCTTTCATGGGGCATGCATTCTAGAGGAAATCAGATTCAATGAGTAAGTAATCAATAGCATGTTCAGTGGTTTAAAAGGGCTAAGAAGGAAAATGAACAGGGAAGATTGCAAGAAAGGCCTCACTGCAACAGATGTTCTCCGTGGGGATGATGCTCCAGGGAGGTGAGCACGGCTGTGAGCAGAAGCCAGTTCTGTCCCCTGCGGGTCACAACCAGGCCTGTCCCAGCAGAGGTGGGAGCCAGGAGGAGCTGGGGAGGGCTTCTTTGCACGTGCTCACCCTCCTGAGGCTGGGCCCCTGCTCCCAGCACCAGCCCTGCCGCCGCTGCAGACCCGGCAGGTGCACCAGGCAGTTGCAGGCTGTAGACAGAGATGCAGAAGTCATCCGCGTGTCCATGCATTTCAACCCAGCGAGGTCACCTGCAGGGGAGGGTCAGCGCTGCTGTGGCACAGGGGTGTGTAGAGGTGGGCAGGTGAGGCGGAGTCAGCCACAAGGAAGGAAGAGTGCTCTGAAAGTTCCCGGAGGACCCAGGAGCAGTTTTGTGCGACATGTGACATTCGCCCCATTTGCTTCCCAGCCAGGGCTGGTAACGCCTTCCTCAGCGGGAAACATGACGATGGGTGGGAATCTGAAACTTCTTCTGTGGAAGAATTCCATCTTGAAGATGGGTAAGGCGCTCAGGGGCGGGGGGGGGGCGGTGGCGTCTCGTGGGGAGGGACTGGATGTTGAAGTTAGGTTGGGTTCTAGTAACAAATTAAAGAAAAAATCAACTTTACTTGGAATGGGGCCCCTCTCTGCAAATACGGCCAGTTCCCATTGGAACTCTGCAGACTGTCATCACTGAAGCCCGCACCGTTGTTATTGGTTTCTCGCCGCTTATGCGTGGAAAAGTCGGACAGGGTGGCATCTAGCTCATTCTCTATTGCGCAGGGAGGCTGCGGGAGGGAGAGGGCTTTTCACAAGGAAGACTTGCCACCTGGCAACTCAACACGTGTGATCTGCTTTGGATTACCACCCGCTTTCCTTTCCATTGCAGAAGCGGAAGACCCTGGCCACCGTGCTGGAGATCCTGGCGCCACTGCTGTTCTCCACGATCGTCATGTATCTTCGCCTGAACAGTCTGCCCAAAAAAAGGCCTCCTTTGAATTACCTTGTGATCAACATCAGTTTGCTGCCAGACTTCTTCTATTTCCCCATGCAGACTAGATACCAGCTAGTGTACATCCCTTCCAAGAGCAGGACATTAAAGGCTATCATGGAAATGGTGGAGAAATCCTTTGACGTTGAGTTTGAAGGTGGGACACAGAGATGGGGTACGGGTATGGAGGGAGGGCATTTCTCCAAAGTTGGAGGCCTTTGCCAGAGGGTGCTTATGGTTGTGATTCCAAATGTGGGGTCTCCAAATCCTAAAAAGTCTGCAGAGGTGGTCGCTGGGGGAGAGCAGCCCATTCTGATCCTGCAGCCACACCCCCCGGAGACGAGAGATTCTGAATTAGCGCTCCGACTGGTCTCGCTTTTCTTCTTGACCCCTTCTAGTCCAGTCTCTGTGTGGATCCAGGAAGATCTCTCAAAGGTCAGTGGGGTCTGGCCAGCTAGTGCCTCAGCCCCTCCTGGGCTTCCACTGCATGGGGAGCCAGGCAGGCCCTTCTCTGGGCTCCCCTGCACCCCATGAGCCAGGCAGGCCCCTCTCTGGGCTCCCCTGCACCCCACATGCCTCCCGAGGGCTGTGCCTTCCTAGCCCTGCAATGGTGCTGAGCAGAGCAGGCAGCTTGGGTTTAGGTCTCTCACCTGTGCCTCTGTATCTCGTGGAGCCCTGCTGGCTCCGCTCACAGCATTTTGATTCACGTTTCATCACATGGCCACAAACAGCTCTCTGTGCCGCACCTGCTGGGCACAGAGGGCAGAGGCCCGTGTCTGTCTGTTCTGGGCCTACTCTGTACCTGGCACACACTCGCTGTTCAATACGTATTTATTGGATGGAGTAATGCACTTAGGGAGATACAGCTTTTCAAGACATGGAGTCCACAAAATGTGGAGTGATTTTCCAAAGTTATACTATGTGTTTTTGTAAAAGTATTCCAGTAACACAGAAGGTACAAAGTGGAAAGAAAGGGCAGTCCTCTCCTAGCTCGGAGTGCTACTCAGTGCAGACAATTCTTTCAAAGGCCCTCTGTGGCCACGTGTGTGGGGACCGCTGTTTTGCGCTTCATGCTTGCCTAGCGCCCTGAAATACCATTCCAATTCAGTTGTATCTTTCACAAATGTGAGGTTATGAAACAAACAACGGAGAAATCTTCTCTGGGGAGGTGATATGGTAGTAAAGCTGTGAGGGTGAGGGACAAGCCATGCGGGGTGGGAGGGTGACCTCAGGACTCGAGGCGGCCAGCAGGGGGGTCGCCGAAGGGTCGGGGAGCTGGCAGCCGTGGGCGAGGAGGAAGGAAGTGGGGAGAGTGGTCCCAGTGAGGTCGGAGTGTCTGCGGGAGCCTCGAAGGCCTTGTCCAAGTCCTGGATTTCCTTCTCCCGCCCAAGCCCGCCCGCCGTGGGAGGGTTTTTAAGAAGAGAAGTTACATGATTTGTTTTAGAAGAGCCGTCTCTGGCTGTTCTCTGGAAGAGAGACTGGAGCCCCTGGTATTCGCAGACATTTAGGAGAAAGTGGATGGGCAGAGGGGAGACACGCAGGCAGACGGAGCTGCGTGGATGAATTCAAGATCAGTCTGCACCAGGAGGAGCGCCTGGGTGGCTCAGTCGTTAAGCGTCTGCCTTCGGCTCAGGTCACGATCCCAGGGTCCTGGGATCGAGCCCCGCGTCGGGCTCCCTGCTCGCTGGGGAGTCTGCTTCTCCCTCTGCTTGCTGCTCCCTCTGCTTGTGCTTTCTCTCTCTCTAAAACAAAATATATTTTTTTAAAAAGCTGCAGCAGGACATCGCGGGTCAGAAGCCCTCCTGCCTGCTTTGGGCCTTTCTTGGTAGGTTGCCCTCCTACTCCCGAAACATTTTCTTTGCATCTGGGCTGAGTTTCCACCCCATTTCCAGGGACCCCTCAGTGGCCTCCGCAGAAAAGAAAACATTTCTATTCTGTCTTCCCTTAAGATCCCACCTCAGGCAGTTTATCTTTTCTTTGGGATCGAGGTCTTGAACGTTTATTTCTTTTTTTTTTTAAAGATTTTATTTATTTATTTGACAGAAAGACACAGCGAGAGAGGGAACACAAGCGGGGGGAGAGGGAGAGGGAGAAGCAGACTCCCCGCTGAGAAGGGGCCCGATGCGGGGCTCGATCCCAGGACCCTGGGATCATGATGTGAGCTGAAGGCAGACGCTTAACGACCTAGCCACTCAAGCGCCCCTTGAACGTTTATTTCCGCCTTATTGCTTCCGACTCACGTCTTGCCTCGTCACAGTGTGTGTTCTGCCCTCGGGACCATGATGACTCCTGCTAAGAGGAGTGTGGCGCTGACTGTGGGTTCCGGTGCTTTCCTTCCTCGCGTGGCTTGCGGCCACCCGCCATGTGCTCGCATGTTTGCAAAACGGCCGAGGGAGTGAGTGAGGCTTGTGGCCCCTCAGCCGAGAAGCGGGCGCCCCTGCACCTGCTCAGGGAGGACGGCGATGGGTGGGCAGCGGAGGCCTTCCCGCCAGCCCCTGGCCGACTGGATTTTCTCTCTGCAGTTCTAGGCTATTTATTCTTCGGTGCTTGTCTTTGAAAGTTACATAATCCAGGACCCCAAAGCCTTCTACATGTGGGCCGGAATTGTCTTGGATCACCACTTCAATGACAGCAAGCAGCCCCTGCCGCTGGAGGTAAGGACGGCCCTTCTGGAACAGCCTGATGGCGCTGCCCAGCCCCAGGGGCGAGTCCGCGAGGGAGTCTTTTCACCTGAGCTGCCCCTCTGTTGTCCTGTGTTACTGCCCTATCTTACTTCCGGAGGAGGTAAGCAAACGCTCCGGGCTTCACCTCTTACAACCTGGCCCCGGGGGCCCCTTCCAGTTCTCCAATTCCTTACAAGGGAAGCCTTGCGCAGGGGAGCCTCCTGCCGAGGGCGGAGGGCTACGCGAGCAAGCTGCTTGATTACGGACTGGGTGCCCGCTCCGCAGCCACTGGCTGTCTAGCCGTGGGAAGGGCGCTAGCCTTTCTGGGCCTCAGTTTCTTGACCAGTGTAATGGGACTAATAGTAGTTCCTAACTTGGAGCATTAAATGAGTCTGTGCCCAGGAGAGAGCCGGGAAGAGAGGCGTTTTCCAGAAGGACTGGTCCTAGTTGCCACCATGACTAGCATGGACTCAAACGTGGTAGGGCTTTCTGGCAGTGGTTCCCGTCTGGGGGTGGGAAAGCTTTGGTGTGGTGCTGTACCATCGCGTAAAGACTAATTGTCAGAACTTGCTTGGGGCGTTAGAAGCCGGAGGCAGACTTGTTTATAAACAACCAGCAACACTTGGCAAGCACGTAGGAATGCTAGGCACACCCAGGGATCATCCGACTGGATCCTGCAGTATGTCTGGGATGGGCGCTGTTAACATTCTCCCCACTTTACTGACGAGGAAACCAAGACAAGAAGGTCAAGTGACTTGCCCAAACGCTGCCTTCCTCGAGGGGGCTCTCCCAGGATGGTGGTGGCAGACCAGCGTGTGCTCCCCAGAGGGGACAGCCATCCCTGCCGTCCCAGCTGGCCTCGGGCGCGGGTCTGCTCTGTCCTGGGTCCTCTCTGAGCGTTAGGATCTTATGACCGAGGTTGTCCTCCCTTTATCCTCCACAGATCAAATACCACCTGCGCTTGAGCTGCATTCAGAGGAACTCCTTAACCTTGAAGGTGACGACATACCATGATAAGCTGGAAGGCTGGGGCACATCCTTCCTTTATCCTCCAAACCCGAGCCAAGTGCCCCTGGCCTTTGGACATTTCGACGGGGGACTCCCTGGTGAGGAAGCCCGTGTGCGTGGCCCTGTGTGCGCCCACCTGGTCCCGAACTTTTCAGAAGAGGTTGAGGGAATTACGTTTAGAAATGTGTCACTGGGTAAAATGCTTTCCTTCTAGAGGAAGTTAAAGCAGCAATTAAGCGTTTGATTTGTACTGATACTGAACTGCTTGAAGGAAGGATGGAAGTATTTTACAGGAACCAGGAGGGTATGTTCCTTTTCATGCGCCTGTGTGTACTAACGTTTGCTTTAGCTTCCCGCAGGCTGGGGGAGCAGCCGCGGGACAGCAGGGGCACCCGTTCTCCTCTCCTGAAGGACGCACACTCCCTACGTCCCTATAGAGTTTGGGGCTCCTTCTTTGTCGGGGGTTCAGGGAGGCCTCCCTGCAGGGAACGAGCTGCTCGTAGGAAACTGAGCTGCCAAGCTGCACCTCACTGTGGGATGAGTGCACAGCTGACGTGGAGCCTTGGGCCTGCAAGTCCAGCAAGGGGGAATGTAAACCGAGGGCTCATAGATACGTGTGATTTTAGAAAGGGTACCAGCCGCTCTGCAGAGGAAACTCTCTTACCCGCAGTCAACACCACATGACAGTTCCCGGGATTTTAGTGTCAATGTGTTCCTCTCGTGTTCATCCTCACGGATCTGGGGGTCCGTGTAGGGGTGGGCCATTGGGAGACCTTGGTCACCTCCACTTCACTGCTGCGTGCCCCACCCTGGCTCTGCCCACAAGGAGGGCCAGGAACCCGCGCTTGAAGGTGGGGCCATTATCTCTCTCTCTTTTTTTTAAATTTTTACAATTTATTTGTTTGACCGAGAGAGACACAGCAAGAGAGGGAACACCAGCAGGGGGAGCAGGAGAGGGAGAAGCAGGCTCCCTGCGGAGCAGGGAGACCGATGCGGGGGCTCCATCCCAGGACCCTGGGACCATGACCTGAGCCGAAGGCAGACGCTTAACGACTGAGCCACCCAGGCGCTCCTGGGGCCATTATCTCTTAAAAGATCCCGGGGCCTGGCGTCTTTGCCCTTCAACCTATTTTTCCCAAAAGCTGACCTCAGCCCACCGGCTATGCTGTATCAAAACAAGGGCTGCTTACGGTCAAGATGGTTTTTGAGGTTTGGCAGCAAAATCTGATGCCCATAACCCTTGGGTCACAGCGGTGACAGTTCAGAGACAGTCACAGTCAGGGAGGGGGGCTGTGGTCTCCCAAGTGCTTTGAATTTAACCATCTCATATGTCCTGGATAATTAGAAGTGCAGAGCGGGCACCCTTTCCCTGGAGCCTGAGTGCTTAGTGGAGGAGATGTGGCCCCACCACGCAAGAGTGTTGTATGGGACATCCCTTGTTTTGTGCGTTCAGGACACCTTTGCCCTGTTCTCTGATAAAAGACGCCATCACAGCCACGGGGGGCCCGTGGCGACTCTGCTCCTTATTCCACATGGCAACAGGTGGACTCGAGAGAGCCCGTCCTACTACTGTTGGTGCGTCTTCACGAATCGCTAGCCACAAGCATCTGATTCATCAGGTGTCCTGCTGTGTCAGTCTTTCTGGGTCTCTCACACCTGGTGTCCGCTGTGTTCTCATGCAGGATACAGCAAGGCAGGCTTCCTGACCTTACAGCATGCTCTGGACAAGGCCATCGTGCAGCATCGCGTCCACAATGTGATGACCCAACTGTTCGAGGACCTCGCTGTGCTCGTGAAGAGGTTCCCGCATGGAGCCCACATCCAGGACACGTTCTTGCTGATCCTTCAGAACGAGTTCCCTCTTCTGTTCATGCTCAGCTTCATCTGCATCCAGCTCATCATCATCAATTCTGTTGTCCTGGAGAAAGAGAAAAAGCTGAAGGTAGCCCCACTGGCATGGGATGCATGCCTCTCCCGGAACCCGGGATGTGCGGGAGCACTAATGAAAAATGACCAGAGTGGGAGTGAGGCGAAGGCAGGGGAGAGGTGCGTAGTTGTCAGAGGGACATCCAAGGTGAGTTGGAAGGTGGATGTTCTTCCATCATTTGACCTGCTTGCCACTCAGGCAACCCCATCTGTTGTGATGACATGAGTCCTTGCTTTGGGGCTCGCCCATGGTGGCTGTTCAGGAGATGCTTGTGGAATGACTCCCTGAGAAACGCACAAGGAGGGGAATGACCCCCAGGAGTAGCTCGCTGTCTTGCTGCTGCAGCCGGGAGCACTGTCCAGGGAGCCCCAGCAGAACATAAGGCTGATCCCACGAGTTTCTCTGCCTTCTGTGCTCCGGGGCCCTGCCCGCTCTCTCCCGTGACTTCTCTCTTCACCTTTTGCTAATTTCTTCCCCTTTGATTGATTCTTATGACTGTGTCTAGAAAATAGCCTGCCGGTGGCTCCCTCGACCTTGCTTGGCCTCACCCACCGTGTCCGGTTTGCTCCGTGGTCTCGCACGTACAACGTGCTCCGCCGGAGGCAGTCTGCGAGGCTGCCACGGGCGTCTGCACCCAACGTGGTAAGACAGCCGGCTCTTCTGCTTTCCCTAGGAGTATGTGCATGATGGGAGTGAACAACTGGCAACACTGGGCTGCCTGGTTCACCATGTTCTTCATCTCCACCCTCATGGTCGTCTCTTTCATGACTGTCCTCTTCACGCAGGTACGTGTCTCGGGCCCTCAAGATGTGCTTGGCTGTGCAGAGGGGTGGGTGGCGGTGCTGAGATTCGGCAGCTGGGGAGAGCACAGCTAGTGATGAGCACCTGGGAACCCTCAGGTGGATGCGGGGTGGTGCTTACTGAAACTCTGTGGGGATCCGGCGCGGAACGCCCACCATCCGGGAGATTGCCCTCCCGCCGTTCCCAGCTCTGCGAGGACTGGACGCAGGCGTAGTTAACTTCATTAGGGAAGTGGAATTCCAAGAGATGTATTTCATAAACTTTAAAACATTGCAAATTTTACACTCTACAGATAGTTGAAAACAGTTTTTGTAAGAGATGAGGACATTCTCTCAGGCCCGTGCTACCTTGTTAAATTTTCCTTCTATGCTGCTGTTGAAATTCGGTGTTCCGATTTGCTAACTTTCATTTAATGACTAAATTATAATCCACCATGTGGATGTATGAAAATTTGCCTTCTAAATTACCAAAGTTGGGGCACTTTGGATAAGGGAAGGGAAGAAAACCCAGACCACACAGCAAAACACATAAAACAAAGAAAATGGCCAGAAAGCATTAAAAAGAGGAGATGTCAGCTTCCCAAAGGAATACCATAGTCTTCTGTAATAGTGACGATGACAAATGGGATAAACTCTCTCATTAAAGCCAAAAAGATTCACACTGGGTCAAAAACTGAATTCGGACTTACACTTTCTTTAAAAAAGGTACACGGACTTAGCATCATTTGTAAATGGTCGTGGACACTGGATCAACGTCTGCCTTAAAAAAAATCTGTCTCGGGCGCCTGGGTGGCTCAGTTGGTTAAGCGACTGCCTTCGGCTCAGGTCATGATCCTGGAGTCCCGGGATCGAGTCCCGCATCGGGCTCCCTGCTCGGCAGGGAGTCTGCTTCTCCCTCTGATCCTCTTCCCTCTCGTGCTCTCTATCTCTCATTCTCTCTCTCTCAAATAAATAAATAAAATCTTTAAAAAAAAAAAATCTGTCTCTGTTGTTTAATTAGGATCATCTTGTAAAGTTTTTTTTTTTTAATTTCTGCATTGTTAACGGGTATTTCATGCCTTCTCTTCATTCTCTCCATGTAAAAACGGTAAAAACGACGTGTGTCTATGACTGCAACACAGGTGCACGGTGTGATGGTGTTCAGGAACAGCGACCCTAGCTTGATATTCATTTTTCTATTGTGTTTTGCCACTGCCACAATTTTCTTTGCATTCATGATCAGCACATTCTTCCAGAGAGGTGAGTCCTGATACAATTTTCGGTCAGGGAGGGCGTTATTGCTTCTGTTTCTGGTAGCACTGCTACTCAAGTTACCTACAGCATGAATTATTATTCCTCCAAAGCCAAATTTTCACCTCTATGGTTACTTTAGCAGTAGACTGATTCCATTCCCTGTCCAAGGCTTAGGGAACCATCTCATGTACATCTTTTTCTGCTTTGTTTGGCTGCTAAATGTCACTTCAAACAGATGCAAATGGTTAAGTCCCAACTTGGAAGGAAATGAGGGATAAAGCATCAGTGCAGATAGTTTTCCAGGTCTTGATTGTGAACTTGGGCACAATGATAGGATGGCTTCTGAGACACCATAGTAAGACCGGAATTCCTGGGACTTTGGTCCTATCAGGAGGGGTGTTCCCTCTAAAATTATTGGTAGAATCAATGAACTACTAGGGACAAAAATAACAGGAAATGGGGTCAAAGTCAGAGCGTGGGAGAATGGACTGCTGATTCAAATAGAGAGGCAGAGGTAAAAACATTCATGGAGGGCGGGTCTAGTAGTTGGTGACAAACAGAGGGCTTACAAGAACTTGGGGAAAAATCAAAATGTGCTATAAATGAAGCCAGGCAGTTTACTCTATACATTTGTGAATATTTTACATTAAGTATCATGTTCTAATGTTCTAATATGTGGGCCTTGGCAAATACCGACTCTACCAGTGTGGGAGTGGGTTCTTTGGGAGGTTGACTGGGCCTGGACACCATCTCCTGATTTGAACTCTATACCGAATTCTCCACTATCCTCAATACAAGCATGGCGGCGGGGGGGGGGGGTGCTGTCAAGTAAGAGAATTATGTGGGGACCTGGGAGCATGACTATCAGAGGATGCTTGAAAGCTAAGGCTAATGTAGTGCTAAAGGTTGAAGCCAAAAAAAATTGACTTTGCAGTCAAGCATAAGAAATAAGCAGAGGGCTGGAAAGAAAAAACAAAACCAATGAGGTCAGAAGCACAATAAAGCAAGACCAGAGTGGAAAGCAGATAGCAGGCAAGAGTCCCAAGTGAAAGCAAAAATATACCACATAACGTCAGAGTTTATGATCACTTGATTTTTGATGAAGGGGCCAAGAGAATTCAACAGGTAAGGAATAATTTTTTCAACAAAGAATGCTGGAATAGCTGGATATCTATGTACACAAGAATGAAGTTGGACCTCTATATCACATCATACATAAAAATTAACTCAAAGTGGATTATAAACCCAAAGGTAAGCGCTAAAACTACAAAACCTTTAAAAGAAAATCCAGGCATAAATCTTTGTGATCTTGGGTTAGATGGTGTTTTCTTAGACATGACACCAAAAGCATAAGTCATAAAAAAGAGGATTGATGAATTGGACTAAATCAATATTAAAAACTTATGTGCTTCAAATGATACCATCAAGAGAGTGAGAAGACAACCCACAGACTTGGAGAAAACATCTGCAAGTAATGTATATCATGAGAGACTTATATCCAGAATAAATAAAAGAAAACTTACAACTAAAAAATAAAAACACAAATATTCCAAACTCATTCTATAGGCCAGCATTACCTTGATACCCAAATTGGAAAAGACATGAGACCAATAAAACTACAGATCAGTATTCCTTATGAATAGAGGTGTAAAAATCTTCAACAAAATACTAGCAAACTAAGTCCAACAGCATATTTAAAGGATTACACACCATGCCAAGTGGGATTTATACCAAGAATACAAGAATAATTCAGCATATGAAAAACAGTAAATATAATACACCACTTGAATTGAATGAAGGAAAAAATAAACACAATTTTATTCACTTTTATTTGTCTCAATTGATATTGAAAAAGCATGTGACAAAATCCAGTACTTTTCATGATAAAAACATTTAACAAACTAGAATATAAAGGAATTATCTTGACCAAGAGTGAGCATTTACAAAAACCCCACAGCTAACTTCATATTCAATGGTGAACAATTGAAAGTGTTCCCCCTAAGATCAGGAAAAAGATAAGGATGACCACTTTCCCCTCTGTTACTCAACATTGTACTGTAAGTTCTAGGCAGAGCAATTAAGAATGAAAAAGGACTAAAACGCATGCAACTGGACAGGAAGAAGCAAACTCTCTCTATTCAAACATGACATGATCTTATATAGAGAAAATCCTAAAGAATCCACAATGGGAACTTTTAGAGCAATTAAATGAATTCAGCAAATATTCAGGCTAGAGATCAACACCCAAAAATCAGTTGTGTTTCTATACACTAGCAGTGAACATTCCAAAAAAGAAATACAGAAAACAATTCCACTTAAAATACCCCCCAAAATAAAATACCCAAGAATAAATCCTCCCAGGGGTGCCTGGGTGGCTCAGTTGGTTAAGCGACAGCCTTCAGCTCAGGTCATGATCTCAGAATCCTGGGATCGAGCCCCGCATCGGGCTCCCTGCTCAGCAGGAAGCCTGCTTCTCCCTCTCCCTCTCCCCCTGCTTGTGTTCCCTCTCTCTCTGTCTGCCAATTAAATAAATAAATAAAATCTTTTTTTAAAAAAAAAGAATAAATCCTCCCAAAGAGATAAAAGACTTGTTGAAAGAAATCAAAGACAACTTAATGCAATGGAAAGACATCCCATGTTCATGGACTGGAAGACTTAATATTGTTAAGATGTTCATATTCCCCCAGATTGATCTAGAGATTCAATTGAAATCCTATTAAAATCCCAGATGCCTTTTTCTCAGAAATGGACACGCTAACCCTAAAATCCATATAGATTTGCAAGGGGCTGCAAAAAGCCAAAACAATTTTGAAAAAGAACAAAGTTGAAGCCTCACACTTCCTGGTTTCAAACTTACTACAAAGACAAAGCAACAGGGATCAAAATAGTGTGGTACTGGCATGAGGATGGATATACAGACTGATGGAATAGAATTGAGAGTCTAGAAATAAGTCCAAATAGCCAATTGATTTTTGACAAGGGTGCCAAGACCATTTAATGAGGAAAGAATAGTTTCTTTAAGGAATGGTGTTGGGACAGCTGGATAGCCACTTGGGACTCCTACCTCACTTCATTCCTTAGCTGAATAATATCCCATCATATGGATAGACCACATTTGGTTATCCATTCATCTGCTGATGGACACCGGGTTGTTTCCACCTTTTGGCTACTGTGAATCATGCATCTGTGACCATTCGTGTACAAGTGCCCGTCTGAGTCTGCTTTCAATTCCTTCGGGCATATACCTAGGAGTATAAATGTTGGGTCATATGGTGATTCTATTTAACTTTTTGAGGAACCAACGAACTGTTTTCTACAAGAAGCTACAACATTTTTACATTTCCAGAGTGTAGTACATGAGGGTTCCAATTTTTTTTTTTTTTGAGAAATGTCTGTTCAAGTCTTTTGCCCATTTTTCACTTGCATCTTTTGTTTTGTTGATGCTGAGTTGTAGGAGTTATTTATGTATTTTGGATATTAATCCCTCATCAGATAGGATTTGCAAACAGTCTCGCCCCTTCTGTGGGTTGTCTTTTCACTTTCTTGATGGTGTCTTTTGATGCAAAGAATTTTTTTTTAAAGATTCCATTTATTTATTTGACAGAGAGAGACACAGCGAGAGAGGGAACACAAGCAGGGGGAGTGGGAGAGGGAGAAGCAGGCTTCCCGCCGAGCAGGGAGCCCGATGCCCAGCTCGATTCCGGGACCCCGGGATCATGACCTGAGCCGAAGGCAGACGCTTAGCGACTGAGCCACCCAGGTGCCCCTGATGCACAGAAGTTTTTAATTTGGTTAAAGTACAATCTCTCTTTTCTTTCGTTGCCTGTGCTTTCAGCCTTTTCTATCTTGGGGCGCCTGGGTGGCTCAGTCGTTAAGCGTCTGCCTTTGGCTCGGGTCATGATCCCAAGGTCCTGGGATCGAGCTGGGCATCGGGCTCCCTGCTCGGCGGGAAGCCTGCTTCTCCCTCTCCCACTCCCCCTGTTTGTGTTCCCTCTCTTGCTTTCTCTGTCAAATAGATAAATAAAATCTTAAAAAAAGAATCCGTGATTTATAACGGTGCCCCAGGAAATGCCTCACTGGTGATCCCTAAAGGGTGTGAGAGCTGCCACCCAGGACACCCATCCCAGCATGCGGCTGTGGTGGAAAGGTGGCATCCTCACTCCTGGTTGTTGCCTCCAGATCACACTTCTCCCCTCCCTGCTCAGAGCATCAGCCCCTTTGAGGAGGAGGGTGTCATCTGACTAAACCACACTCTACTTCTTACTGAAGCCTCTCTGCTGCTTCCTGTTCCCTCCTGCATTCACTGGAGCGCTTCATCCTCTAAACTTCAGCATTGCCAACAACTGTGGTGGCCAGAATCTCAGCCCCAAACACCTCACTCTTGACCCCCACATCTCTCTGTTTAGCTCCTTCCCTCTTGCACCCACCTCCCCCAGTAATTCTTTGACCCCCATCTAGATGCCTGATCCATTGGCCCTAAGGCTCTTTCACTACCCATCACCCCATCGTGAGCCTCGCTGGCTTCCTCAGCCTGCTCAGAGCCCATGGCCCTTCACTGCTTTGACTCCTTTAACTTACTTGCATTGCAAATCCTCAGCCCTGGTCCCACCAAGCTCCCTGCCTACCCTGCACCTACACCTGAGCAGGAGAACCTGGCTGGAGAAAAACTCTCCCTTGGGTGGACCGGTCTTCGATTCTCAGTGAGGTCCCCTGGCCACCGCCTTGCCATCCACCCACATTCCCGTGTCAGTTTGTCCCACACCTCTCTGGGACAGCACTTTAAAACCTGTTCCCGACCCTGCAATGGACAGCGGCCTTTCTCCCTTCCTCACCGAGGCTCGCAACTCCTGCTCTGGTCTCCCTGGGCCGCTCCGTGCACACCCTGACCTTGAACAAGTCCACAGACTGACTGGGCATCCGTTTCCCTTCTGGGAAACAGGAACATCACAGGCCTTATAACTTTGCTATGAGGATTAAATGGGGTGTTACAAGTAAAGTGCTGAGAACAGTACTTGGTATATAGCAAGAGCTTAGTCAACGTTAGCAGTTCTCAGCGCCTGTTACAGGGGAAGAACCTGACACTCAGAGAAGTCATACCAGGTTCAAGCCAGGTTTGGGGCAGGGCCGCCGGACGCCTCAATGGGGCTCTTTCTATCATGGATGCAATCCTCACGGCCCCAGCCCTACTCTCTCGACTTCCTGGAAGTCGAACGTCAGCATTCCACCTGAGCTCATCTCCCAATCCGGAGCCACCAGGCTCACAGCCTGGAAAACCCGAGTCCCTGACCGTAATTTACTCTCTCCATGACGCGGGGCAAACGTCTTTACTGTGGCTGGGCCTCAGGTTCCTCTGGAAACAGGGAGGGCAGGAAGGCTCAGTAAGCGGCTGTGGGTGACGTGCTGGCTTCGGGGCTGCAGCACGTGCCACGTCGGTGAAGGAGAGGGTTCGGACCGCAGGAGGCACTGTCTGTGCCCTTACAGATGCCCTCAGTCTTTCCATAGTCCAAGTGCAAAATTCTGAAAAAGGCTGCCTCCCTTCTGAGATGCTGAGGCACCTGCAGACACCGCCAGCCGACTTCCGTGGCAGGAAGGGGCTTGTGTCACCTCGTGCGTGGCTGATGGCCCTGTCGTGTCTTCCCACAGCCCAGGTAGCACCTGCCGCCGGAGGCATCCTCTGCTCCTTCACCTACCTCCCATCCCTCTATCTCACGTTCAGCTACCCCCAGAGGACCCACTTCCAAAAGATGGCCTTCTGTCTGCTCTCGAACGTCGCCATGGCGCTGGGAGTCCGATTAATCTCTGCATTTGAGATAAAAGGTGAGCCATCCCTCTCCCCAGGGAAGCGGCCTTGAAGTTCAGCCACCGTGGCGGACGGGCCAGGCTGACCTGTGTTTCCGGGCGGCCCTCGCTGGTGGCTTCCTTTGGCCTTGGGAGCGTTTGCAATACCCTGGCAACTGCGGGGGGTCGTAGGTCGGGGTCCACACCACACAGCTCATGGTGTGGTTTGGGAGCAAAACTAAAGCATATTAATGACTTAGGAAATTATACGCCGATGTAGTTGCTTAGATAGAAAAGACACGGATTCACAGTTGGATTCAGTGAACGCACTTAGAACTTTACAGATAACAGAGAGCCATTCACATTCGCCGTGTGCCACGCGCACGGACTTGGGGTCGGCCTGAGGGCCTGCCCAGTGGTGCTGGTCTGCTTTCCTCACAAGTACTCCCCCACATGCTCATTTGTCTTACGTTCCTGAGGTGGAAGGATTGCTCCGAATGCCGACGGTCACCGCAGAAGATGGCGGCTAACACATCCAAACCGAGGGCCCGCCGGGCTCCGTAGGCTTCCTGGGGGAAACCGTCCCCCATCTCAGCGGCACTAAGACTAAGATGGCCGCCTGTGGACACTGTAGCAAGCGTCTCTGCAGCATCCTTGCAGCTCTGGCACTAGATGCTACGGCTTGGTTTAGCAGCAGAAAGCAGGAACAGGGGTTCTAAGTTGGATCTAGTTTGTGCGTCCTCTTACTGCAACTGGGATAATTTCCAATGATCTGGTCAGAGGCATCTATCTACCAATTAACTTTGGTTAAATTGGGATGGTCTCAATGGGTTAAGGGTGCTTAAGATATAATAAAGGGTGTGAAGCTGACCAGAATTTATTGCAGGTGAGGGGTTTTCCTTAACAAAGCATTGATGAGACCACACTTTACACATAAGCACGGGGGAAAAGTAGAATTAAAAAGGTATTTCTGATTCCTCATATATTAGGGAATGAATAGGGGAACTTTATGGAGCCTACCTGTTGAAAGCTGAGGAGCTTCGGTTCATTCCCCCGCTGAGATTCTCTCAGGGAGAGAATGAAACAAGACTAGGGCTACAATGCAGTCCTGACTTGGGAGTTATGAGTTATGGGTTAAAGCGGCCCACCCGAGCAGGGGGCTGACAGCCCCGGCCTTCGTGCCTCTGCCTCCTGCCATCACTGGGTGTGGACCCCCAAGAATGGGCGTGACCAAGCTGACTGATGGCTGGAAGCCCTTGACCATGGCCCTGGCCAGCAACTGAGAGCCGGCTTTCTTGAAGGGCATCAGGGAGTCTGTCCCCACGTCCATATCCCAACCCCTCATAAAGGAGAGGGCCTTGGGGAAGATGCTGTGGTGCTGACCACATCGTGGAAGAAACCCCAAGGGGAAAATTGCCCCTGAGAACCTGTCAGAGGCTGGTTCTCTGGCGGAGCTGCAGCCCAGGGTCACCCTGAGAGGGCTGTCCAGGGACCCTGGAGCGGGGACGTGATTTCGGGTGGTCCTGGGACAACAGAGCCTCCACTCAGGTGCCTGGCAGAAGCACTTTCATCCCCGTCATGGCGAATCCTCCCAGACGGGTTCTCAAGAGCAAAACACAACACGGTAAAAAGCAATTAAAAACATAAGGAAATAAACCGCCATGGATGAGAACCAACAGAAACAGATTCACAAAGTCCTCACGTTTTTGGAATTACCAAAGCTCAGATTATAAGACAATAATGCTCAGTATATGTTTTTTTATGAAGACATTGTTTGAATGTAATGTCCAGGTTAACGGTGGCTCTGAAACCACCGAGGGAGGGTTATGGCCTGGAAGTAGGTTAGAAGAAGAAACCATGGGGGGGGCAGCAAAGAGGATCAAAAAGATGTTAAAATGTGCAAGAAAGTTGAGAAAGCATTCAGAGAAGAGTGAGGAGGGCTTACCCCCATTTAAGCAGAGGTCCCACAGGAAAAGAGAGAAGAGGGCAGAAGAAACCTTCTGAAGAGACAGAGACCAGATCTGTCACCAAACTGGATTTCAGGAAGCCCAGCAAAACCCAGACAAGAGTAAGAAGAAGAAATCTACACTGGACACATCAGCGTAAGAGTGAGCACAGCAGATGGCAAGAGGAAAATCTTGCAAGAAGCCTGAGGCACAGAAAAACAAACTGCTTTTCAACAGGAGCCTGAAGACAGTGGTTCATACTAAGAGAGATACCTTTAGTTTTTTTGTTTTTTTTTTAACAGGTGGAATTAAAATGCATAAGAGGGTTTTTTTTGGGGGGGGGGTAATGTCAGAACCCAAAGGGCATAAATACTTTCTGGAAGGAGAGGAAAGATAATTAACTTTAGACTTTGCTACGTGAAGCAGACCTGGTAATTCAGTACTGAGCCCTCCGGAAGGCTAGAAGCAGTGTGTAACTTTCAAACTTAATAAAGAGAGAAAGGAGTAAGTGCAAAATATTGGCTGAGTCCAAAAGCGGCAGAAAGGAGAGAGAACTTCGGTCCTATGCCTGCCTCCACTGCAGGGAGGCTGAGAAGTCGGGGAGCAGGATGGGCACAGCTGGCTCAGGACAATCTCAAGGGAATGGATGGGGGGCAGGGCCAGCCCGCCAGACTCCTCCTGCAGCACCGTGCTCCCCAACATAATTAGATAAGCTGTGGGAGGAAGTGACAGCTAACCCCTACCCCATCCAAACTCCAGCAAGTTTTTGTTTTTGATGGAACCTGATGAGCTGGTTCTCAAATTTAACGGCATGTACAGAGGACCAAGAGCAGCAAAAACCCCTTGAGGAAGAACAAGATGGAAAGACTTATTTTCCTGGATATGATGATCTACCATAAAACAGTAGTCGTTAAGATTGACAAAAAGACAGAATAGAAAAGAAAGGCCACAGGCACAGTCGAAGGCCTGAGGTGATGCTGCAGAGCCGTGGGGCCAGTGAATGGTGCCTGCGCAGATGAAGAACCTTCTGGGGAAGGTGAAATCTGACTCCAATTCACAGCACACACCAAAACTCTATCTAAAGCTTTTGGAGATGATACAGAAGAGTGCACGGCTGTCCACGAAGTTGGAAAGATTTCTTATTAAGCAAGACGCAAAAATAACCAGCCACAAAGACAGATACATTTGACATTAAGACGGCCACAGAACGAAGGGAAGCTGCCGAGGGAGACACATTGAGCCCACAAAAGGCTTGCATCCAGAATATTTGAAGAAGTCACACACATCAATTAAACATTAGAATTTGTGGTAAAGCGTGGGGGAGGGAGGACTCGAACAGGCACTTTGCAGACAGGAGCCGATGAGAGCATACAAGCCAGGAGACAATGAAGGGACATGGGTTACGGGATAGGGGCTCAGGAAGAACCCCACCAGGCCAGAGGAAACTCAGCGAGACACAGACTCTCTCAAAGAAACAGAAGCTGACAGACTTGATGGGAAGGACACATTACAAGAAATGTTGAGGTCTTTAGGCAAAAAAGAATACCAGACCGAAGCTTGGGTCTACATGAGGCAATGAAGAGCACCAGAAATGGAAAATACTTTGTTTCTCATGGGGTTTTTTTGTTTGTTTGGTTTTTGGGTTTTTTTTTTTTGTTCTGAAAGAGGACTGAGTGTCTAAAGCAAACATGGGAGGAGCCTTATAGCCTTTAGAGCTCCTGCAGAAGTGAGATGTAGGACCATAGCAGGGGTGGGGAAGGACTGGGAAGACGTGTGAACGGTCCTCACACAACATCGTTTGATGACGTACTCTGGTGAAAGACAAATAATGTAAACCATACAACAACACTGAAAAAAATTTTTAGAGGTATAAATAAATCAACAGTGGAAATAAAATGGAATCATGAAAACATTCTCCATGAATGCAAGAAAAGGGAGAAAAGGGGAAGAAAAAGAAAAGTTTGGAACAAATAGTCATGAGCTGGTAGATATTAATCCCGAGCGGCAGTAAGTTGCACGAAATGTGAACGGTGTAGACAGACCAGTTAGAGAGAGGCTGTCAGAATGGATAAGAGGCAAAAGCCAGCCAGATGCTGCCTGCAAACATCCAGCCAGGGGTGGGGTGAGGAGGGGGCGTGCCCTCTGGGGACTTCTGGGGCAACTGACCCCCCGGGGGGCTGATCACGTGGATATTTCCCTTGGATTGCCTGTTAAAGCTCCATTTTATAGATTCTTCAGCACGCGCATTCGCAGTAAATACCTAAGTTAACCGGCAATCACGTGTCTGTCGAGGGCGGAAAGGAGACTTGCCCCTCTGCCATCTGCTCCCTGCAGATCCGCACTGAGTGAGGATGGACCTGACTCTGGGGAACCAAGTGTGCCCCGCGTCCACCGCAGCCTCGGGACCCGTCCTGAGTCATGCAAGATCTGTTAGCTGCGGCGAACGGCGACGCTCTAGGCTGGCACGTAGACACCTGTCACGGGAATGGGATCCCTGCGGGTCTCCTGGCCCCTGGCCCCCCACAGCAGCATCAACTGCCCCCTCCAGCCAGAGGGTGTTGGAAACGCAGGCTCCCTCGGCACCCCACACACACGCACGTAATCGGAACAAAATCCCCAGGCGCTCCGCAAGCACATTCAAGTTTAAGGAGCAGCAATCTAGCCCATTGGGGTGCTCGCCCACACCCGAAACTCACCTGTGGTGTTGCTGGTTCCTGCCACCGCGAGCCTGCCGGGTAGAAGCAGACGCTCAGTATCTCGGATGCGAGATGAGAAGCTTCCTCAAACTGGCACTGAGATTCGACACTTGGCATCACACAGACTACTTACCTCCCTTGGTGTCCTGGAGCCGGTCCCAAGTCCCTCCTCTGCACCTTCCCAGATTCTGGCTGGAGGTGCACGTGACGCCCTAGGGCGGATGGTGAATGAACAATACTGGGACGCTTGCTAGCTTGCGGCCCCAGAACCCACACAGGGGGAGTGTGAATGCGAGCTTGCAGGCTAAGGAAGCGCTGACCTCACTTGGAAGGAGAATTAACTCAGCGAGAAGGGGGGCATCAGGTGCGGAAGCGTCGAGAAGGGTCTTGGTGACCAGACTCCTCCTTCTTGGCGCCAAGGCAATCACTAGCACCTTTGGCAATCCTGAAAATGGCTTATCTCATGGCAGAGACTCACAACTCTCGCTTTCCCCTTCCCTGTGCGTTGCGTTCGTCCCCTGACGCCCCGGACACCAACAGTCCAGTCTGTCCAGGGGTCTGGTCACCAGCGGTTTGAGGGGGGCGTTGTGCCTTCCGTGTGGTGACCTCATCCTTCCTTTGGCTCAGGCACAGGCATGCGGTGGAAGAATATCGGCAGCGTGAGGGGGGAGTTAACTTCTCCCAGGTGCTGCTGCTGCTGCTGCTGGACTCCGTCCTGTACGGCGTGGTGGCCTGGTGCGTGGAGGCCGTGCTCCCGGGGGAGTGCGGCGTACCCAAGCCTTGGTAGTTCTTTGTCATGGTGAGTGCCGGCGCTAGTGTTCTATAGACCACGTCAGACCTCTTACAACCCCCCAACCCCAGTACCCTCATCCGTCTTGGTGGCATCCTGATGGAAATCTCAAACCCCAGGAAACCTAAGCCGGGTTCTCTAACCGGGATTCACCCCAAACCTATCAGCTTGTGGTCACCAAGGGAGCACGACGAATGAGTCTCAGTGTCTCTGACTCTTGCCCCCGGCTGGTGCCCCGTGCAGAGTCCCCACAAGCGTGTCTGCGATGTCCCGGTGTGTCCACTCCAGTGTCAGGCCCCGCGAGTCCACACAGGACACTCTTTCCCCTCTGGGCTGTCGGCGAGGCCCTGATGCTGAGACCTCTGGGGCGCTGGCAGGGCGCGGCCTTCCTTGGCCACCCCAGCAAGTTCTCAGAGTTGCTGTCTCCTTCATAGTGGTGTCATCTGCGGATGCAATTCTCCCGCAGCCCCACCAGGGGCCCTCTGCCACAGTCTTCGAAGGGGGTGACCCCGTCTGAGGTGCACAGGCACGCACTTGGGGCTCCACATGGCTTCCGGCTGGCCCCCTTCCCGGAGGTCCACCCCAGCATTTCTCCAGGCTCAGCCAGGGAGGCTGTCTGCCGACATGACAGCTTCCCGAGCTCGCCAGGAGCGTGGGTGCGACGCGTCCCCTGTCGCTTGCTCCGTCCTCAGGACCATGAGTTGTAGGCTAAAATGCAGCTTACTGGTAGTGAGTCCATGAGCAAGTTGCTTGACTTTTCTGGGCACCATTAAATGTTTGATAACAGGAAACAGGGTGGGGGGGGTGGGGGTGTGTGGAGAATTTAATTTACCAAACTATTCATCTCCCTGAAGATGACAGTCGATTCACCCGAACACGTTAATGTCAGTTGGCTTTCTGTCTAGCCATCCCACTAGTGTGGGCAGTCTACGCCCCTCACGTGGTCAGTGCTGGATGTGGGGGATCCTGACAAAGCTCCGAGAAGCAAGTTCTTTCAGGAAGAGCCTACCAATTTGGTGAAAGGGATTGAAATCCAACATCTGTACAAGGTATTAGCTCACGAACCTCCTTCCAAGAATTTATGAAATAGCATGTAGAGGCTTCTGTTTTATTCTGACCGTGGTTACAAGGTGCATTCCCTGATAGAGGTTTCATTTCCTCCTGTAATGGTATCCTCAAAATAGGAACCTAACATAAAATGTTTCCTGTTTCCTGTCATGCAGTGAAGTGGGGTTGGATGGAGGGTCTGGATGATGTCTCTTGAACCAATCCCCCCAACCCCACCATGCCAACACGGCTGCCTGGGGACACCCTGGAACTCAGCCTCTTGGCAGCTAATGTGGATCCTCCATGGTTTACACACCCGATCACTCAGTGCTCCGGCTTTCAGGGCTGGCTTCCAGATGGGGCATGTTTGTCTGTCACCAGCGTTCGCCAAGCCTTTCCTGCACGCAGGGCCCCGCGGGACTAGGCACTCCCAGGACAGGATGCCTGGATGTCAGCCCTGGGCCTGGCCCGGCCCACAGAGCATCATTTTCTCCTCCTTCGGCACCTTCTGTTCTTCAGATGCGATGAGCCCAAGGAGAGGCGGTGTCCTTGCCACACTCCGTGCCACCTTCCTCTGCCTGTGGGAACCCAGGGGGCGGGGGTGTCACATCCTAGCCCAGGGGACTCACGATGGGGGGATATCTCCAGCTCCCTCACGCGCTCTGGTCACGGTAGCAGCCAGGCACGCTTGCGGCTTCCACAGGCAGGGATCTCCTTTCTGTTTGCAGAACAGGCTGTCTACACACATGTGGTTCTGGCACGATTTCTCAGCGGCTTGGCCACGTCATGCAGGGCAAGGTGTGGCTCTAGAAGCAGGAAGATTTCCTGCCAAGCTCTGAGCCCTGCATCCTCGAGCCCTGGCCTCTGTGGCCCCGGTGCCAGGCAGAAACCCCTGGGGCTGCACCCCCGTCAGACTCCTGGGCAGCCCCAGGCAGCTAAACCCTGAAAGAAGGGCTCCCTGCCGCATTTCCACTTGGATATCCACCAATGGACTGAGTTTCATGAGGAACTTGTTGTGGGTCGTAGATGTTTCAGGAACGCCACATGCCCGTTAGGGAGTCGGTCACATGTTGAATCTTCCACAGGTGTATTACATGGGAAAGAATAAACACAGAGCAGTCAAAGATCTGACGATGAATCTATACCAGGGGCAGATCACCATCCTCCTGGGACACAATGGAGCCGGCAAAACCACCACGTGCTGCATGCTCACAGGTACCCGCGCGGGGCCAGCCCCCTCGAGGAACAGAGCCTTCAACACACCTGGAATGTGTTTCCATCTCCCCTCCTTAGAGCTCACTGACGTTTAATATGAAGCACTTGCTGTTTGCTTTTTTACCATCTGTAGAGTGTCTGGTTGTTCACATGACCCTGTGCCAGGAAGAGGGAATCTTTGGCTCTTCCAGTCTGTGGAAGGAGATCTCACACACCATTGAGGAGCTTGCACACAGCTCTGTGTGTCTCTTCCCACACGGAGTGCCACAGAGAGAGGGAGACTCTCAGACAGACTTCCCGCTGAGCATGGAGCCCGCCGTGGGGCTCAATCCCACGACTCTGAGATCACGACCAGAGCCAAAACCAAAAGCTGAACCCACTGAGCCCCCCAGGCGCCCCGAATCTACTTATGTTGATTTAGAGTAAGGAGATGTGTGGGAAAGAAGGCAAAGTCATATCACATGTTCGTACTTCAAAAACCTGCAAACCACCTACTTAGCTACTAGTGTGCGTTGAATTAATAAAGAGCATATATTCATAACAATGAAATCTTATTAGCCTTCCCAAATTATATAAATTTTGTGGATGTGGAGAAATGGCCTCAATAGACCATTTAGTGAAAAAGCCAGTTAAAAAACCAGAATTTATATTTTCCCGTTTTTGCTAAAAACTTTAACACGTGAGGGGTGCCTGGGTGGCTCAGTTGGTTAAGCGGCTGCCTTCGACTCAGGTTGTGATCCCAGAGTCCTGGGATCGAGCTCCACATCAGGCTCCTTGTTCAACAGAGAGCCTGTTTCTCCCTCTGCCTGCTGCTCCCCCTGCTTGTGCTCTCTCTCTGATAAATAAATAAAATCTTAAAAAAAGAATACACAAAGGTACACCAAAACAATGTTACCAGTGGTCATATTTACACAATCGGACCTGCATCCTTTGTGTGCTTTGCTATATACTTTCTTCTTGTAACCTTGTTGCAAATAGACTTAAACAAAGAAGATGAGAATAAAGGACACTGATGGGCTGGCTGCAAAGCCCCACACATTCCCATAGGCACCTGGCACTGGGTGGAGTCATGTGTGCATTCCCAGGGCCTGACTGGGAATCAGAGGTGAATCAGTCATGGGTCTCAATTCAGAACAGTTAGATGCCCCAAATACCGTTCTGAAACCCATTTCCATAGTATCACTTACTGCTTATCGCAGTGCAATTTGTTTCCACACGCCTGTGTGTGTTTTGTTCACCTAGTCAGACGGGCCCTCCTCAGAGGCAGGAAGGACATCTCTTGTCTCTGCTCCCCCCACACCTCCTCATTCCCCGGATGTTACTGATCGTGGCAAGGAATGAGGCAGTCTGCATGCGAACAAACACAGGGCATCCGTAAGCCTCCAGCTGCGGTGTGCTCGGGCTGAAGATGACCTTAGCATATGTCTTGCACTTGCTCCTAGGTCTTATTCCTCCTTCAGGTGGATGGGCCTATGTCAATGGATGTGAAATTTCACGCGATATGGCTGAGATCCGGAGGAGCCTGGGCTGGTGCCCCCAGCACGACATCTTGTTTGAAAACCTCACAGTAGCAGAGCATCTTTATTTCTATGCTCAGGTGTGTCTGTGGGTGGCACATTGTGTTTCCTCTGCATCCATTCTTGGAGAGGGTCAGGAAGCCCGCAGCTCCCTGACCCAACCTCAGAAGGCCTTGAAACCCCTTCTGGATGCTATTCCCTAAACATTCAGGAAGGGGGCCGGGGCATGGGTTACAGTTTGACTACAAAGGATACAAATCAGGACCAGTGAAAAGAAGAGACATGCAGGGTGAGGTCTGGGAGGCTCCCAAACTGGAGGCTTCCATGTCCTCCAGACGCCTCACTCTGTTGGGATGTGGATGTGTACACAGTAGCTTATTTAACCTGCAAGTGTCCAGTTTTCCTTGGGGTTTCATCACATAGACCCAAATGGTTGAATCCTGGGCCTCGGGACTGAATTCAAGGTGCAGCTTCTGCATGTCTCCCTGCCCCCATCAGGTCCTGAGTCAACACATTAGCATAAACTCAGGTGTGGCCCCAGGGTACCAGGTGAATAACCAGGACACCCCATCACTCCAAGGATTTAGAGGCCCCTCCCAGTAACTGGGGGCAGAGGCTAGCCAGACTTTTCATTATGCAACACTTAAACAGACTTTTCATCCATTGAACTTCCCTGGGATAACTCCCACTCGGTCATGATGTGTGATCCTTTAATACGCTGTACTAAATGCAAAAGCCTTTTGTCTATCCCTTTCCATGAGGGTAATGAGTTTCTTGTATCAAGTTTATGTATATACTAGCAAAATGCTGGCTGGACAGGTGGGCTTCTACCGGGGATGCGGGGAGGGACGTCAGGGCACCAGGAGCAGCTCACAGAGAGAAGGGGATGACACCGAGGCCAGGCTCCTCGAGGACTGGACGGGCCAGCCTCCCAGCGGGAGCCCCTGCCGGACCTCTCCGTCCCCTGCTGTTGCAGCTGAAGGGCTTGTCCCGTCAGAAGTGCCCTGAAGAAGTCCAGCGGATGCTGCACGTCCTCGGTCTGGAGGACAAGCAGGACTCCCTGAGCCGGTTCCTGAGTGGGGGCATGAAGCGCAAGCTCTCCATCGGCATCGCCCTCATAGCGGGCTCCAAGGTAGGCGGGCGGGAGGCCCCGGGGCAGGGCCCCGTGCACGCAGACGGCCGCTCGGGATGGCGGCACGGAGGCGTCGGGCTCCAGGCCCCACGCGGCACGGGGTGGCTGTGGCCCCTAGACGCCTGCAGAGCAGCCTGGCCAGGGCGGGACAGCCACATCTTCACAAACTGGAGCCTCACGGGGCCTCCCGACAGCCATCCCGGGCCCGCCACGCGGCTCTGCCACCACCTCCAGCAGCCACTGCTCTGCCTGCAGGTGCTGATGCTGGACAAGCCCACCTCGGGCATGGACGCCATCTCCAGGAGGGCCATCTGGGACCTCCTGCAGCAGCACAAGAGTGACCGCACCGTGCTGCTGACCACGCACTTCGTGGACGAGGCTGACCTGCTGGGGGACCGCGTGGCCATCATGGCCAAGGAGGAGCTGCAGTGCTGCGGGTCCTCGCTGTTCCTCAAGCAGAAGTATGGTGAGCGGCGCGGGCGGCGGGGCAGTCCTGCCTCCCTTCCCCACGGCCCCATCCCTGGCCTGGAGGGTCCCTGAGGCTAGGAGAGGGGCGGTGATAGGAGCAGGGAGCGAAGGAGCACAGTTTGAGACCTGGAGTCGGGAGATCGAGGTCTGAGCTCCACTCTGCTGGTTTATAGCCTCCATCCACGTGGCCATTGACCTTTAGCCTTCTGCTTCCAATCTAGAAAATGGATACTCACTAACTGTGTTCCTCAAGGAGTGAGCAGTATGTGCAGAGTGCCCATACGGGTGTGGGCTGTTTCCACGGTGGCTCCCCTTGTTCTCCCGGACCCCACACCCTCCTGTGTCTCCGCTGCTCATGGCGTGGGCGTGCCTCCATGGCCTCACTCTATCCTCTGCCCATGCACTGGGTGACCTTATTCCAGCCTCCTGTGCTGGAAAATGTGTGTCTCTCTAGCCCGGACCCCTTCCTGAACTCCACATGCGCGTACCTGGAGCCTACTCCGCACCGGCATGGACACTGACTGGCTCTGTGGGACTTGCCCAAACCCTAGGCAGACCGGGGGCCCCCTGCTCTCTGCCACCACACCCACTGCCCTCAGCACAGACAGCTCCTTTCTTCTAGGAGCTTGGCCCAAACCTTGGAGGCTCCCTGACCCCTCTGTCTCTCAGAGCCCAGATCCCATCGGTCTGCAAACTCTGGGGGCCTTCCCTTCCCCCCAACCTCCACACCCGGCTGGCACCCTGGCCCCAGCCTCTGCCCACTTGTCCGAATGACTGTGTCACCCTTCTGCTGGGCCCCGCAGTGACCTCCCCTCCCACCGAGAGTAAAAGCCAGAGTCCAAGAATGGCCCACAGGGCCTTGCTTTGCCTGGTCCCATCACCCAGTGGCATTGCCCGATGCTCTTCCACTCCCCTGCTCTGCTCCTGCCACTCGGGCCGCTAGCTGATGCAGGATGCCATGCCCTCCCTGGCCAGCACCTGGCCACGCTTCTTAGGCCTCCTGACCCTGTTTAGAATCACACTCCTCGACCCTCCATATCCCCTCCCATGTTTATCTTTCTCCTCAGCACATGTCGCTGAAAATACATAGATTATCCCCATTTTTCTTATTGTCTGCCTCTCGCCCCTTTAATGAAAGCCTGTGAGAGCCCTCGAGAACACGGACCCTCAGAGGCGAATTCCTTGGGGTTTCCATCCTTCCCCACAGGGCCCCCCCCCAGCTTCACTTCCCCACGGAGCTGCCCATTCTGAATGGCAGAACAAGAGTAAGAGTGTTTCATGGTCTTCAAAATGTTGTTTCAGGTGCCGGATACTATATGACTTTAGTGAAGAAACTTCAGTGCAACACAGAGATTTCTCATCTGGTTTATCAACACATACCAAATGCGGTTTTGCAGTCCAGCACTGGAGAAGAATTAACATGTATTCTTCCTAAAAGGAGCATGCACAGGTGCGGACCCCAGAGGATGCGAGTAGCTGTTTGCATGGACAGAGTTCACAGCTGGCTCTCTGCCCCTCTCCTCAGCAAGGGCTCTCTGTTCTGCTAGGGTCTGGACCCCCAGGCCTTTGGCATCTCCTGGAAAGACAGCACACTCCAGCCAGAGCACACTCGAAAACACGGGGCTGTGATCATGTCACCTCCCTCCTTTAAAACCCTCAGTGGCTCCCAGTAGCCTTCAGGTCAAAGTCAGAAGCCCTTTATTGGGTGGCGGAGCTGAGATGAAAGTTTGACCTGATTTTAATTATTTCAGACTTCAGAGTAGTTCCTGGCACTCCCCAACGCCTCCTCTCCCTTGTGTTGTTCTCAAGCATGAATCTGAGTTCATACTTCACTAGGAAGATGAGAGCCACCAAACAAGAAGTCCACTTCACTCCCATCACAAGTTTCTTTCTTCCTTCCATCTTGATAGCCAATGACACAGCCTCTTTTTCCATCCTGACTTCTCAAAAACCCACCTGCTTGACTTGCCCCGCTCATCCACACCATCAGTTTCTCTCTCTACTGGGTCTCTTACTTCTGGGAGCACACTAACCCCCCACCACCCTCCCCCAGCCCCTAGCACCCACCCCTGTTCTTTTGTGATTGGCTTAGACCACTTAGTATAATGTCCTCAAGTTTCAGTGCTGTGGCATACTACAGAATTTCCTTCCTTTTTAAGGCTGCATAATATTCCATCTTACACACAGACACACACACAGACACACACACAGACACACACACACACACCCCACATTGTGTTTATCCTTTCATCTGTCAGTGGACACTTGGAGTGCTGCCACACTAGCTACGGTGAATAATGCCACTATGAAGATGGTGTACAAGTATCCCTTCCAGACTCTGCTTTGGATTCTTTGAGGCATATTTACTCAGAAGTAGAAGTGCTGGATCATATGGCAATTTTATTTTTAAATTTTTGGAAGAACTGCCATGCTGTTTTCCACAGAAGCTGCACCATTTTACATTCCCTCCCATAGTACACAGGAATTCCAGTTTCTCCACAGCTCACAATACCTGCTGTTTTCTGCTTTTTTTTTTTCTTAGTAACCAACCTAAATGGGTGTGAGGTGGTACCTCACTGTCGTTTCATTTTGCATTTCCCTAATGATGAGTGATGTTGAGCATCTTTTCATGTGCCTATTGGCCATTCGTGTATCTTCTTTGGAGCAATGTCTATTGCCCATTTTTTAAAAATACTTTTATTTATTAAGTCATCTCTACCCCCAACGAGGGGGGGCTCAAATTCAGGACCCTGAGATCAAGAGTTGCATTCTCCTCTGACTGAGCCAGCCAGGCGCCCCTCAAGTCCTGTGCCCATTTTTGAATCAAACTGTTTTCTCTTGTTCTGGAGTTGTAGGATTTCTCTGTATATTATGGATATTAATCCTTTATCAGATACAGGATTTGCAAAAATTGTCTCCCATTCAGTGGGTTGCCTTTTTAGTCCAATGATAGTGTTTCCTGATGCACAACATTTTTAAATTTAATGAAGTCCAACTTGTTTATTTTTTCTTTTGTTACTGTACCCTGGGTGTCACGTCCAAGAAATCATTGCCAGATCCCATGTTGTGAAGTTTTTGTGTGATTTTTGTGTGATTCTCTAGTTTTGTTCTTTTGCAAGATTGTTTTGGTTATTAAGGGTCCCTTAAGATTCCATATGAATTTTAGGATGGGTTTTTCTATTTCTGCAAAAAAAAAAAAAAAAAAAAAAGTCATTGCTCTTCTGGTAGGGCCTGTACTGACTCTGTGGAATGCTCTGGCTAGCATTGACATTTGAACAATATTACATCCTCCAGTCAATGAATGTGGGATGTGTTTCCATGGATTTCTGTCGTCTTTACTTTCCTTCAGCAGTGTTTGAAAGTTTTCATTCTACAAGTCTTTCACTTCCTTGATTAAGTTAATCCCTAAGTATTTTATTGTTCGATGCAATGGTAAATGGGGTTGTTTTTGTAATTTCCTTTTCAGATTTGTTCATTGTACTTAGAAATGCAACTAATTTCTGTGTGTTGACTTTATATCCTGCTACTTTGCTGAATTTGCCTATTAGTTCTCACAGCTTCTTTGCAGCATCTTTAGAGTTTTCTACATATAAGATCATGTCGTCTGCAAACAGATAATTTTACTTCTTCCTCTCCAATTTGGATGCCTTTTGCTTCTTTTTCTTGCCTAATGACTCTGACTACAACTTCCAGTGCCAGGCACCTCAGACAGATTTTGCCAGTGAGAATGCTGTGTCAGTGAGGAGGCAGATTCCAGGTCCTTCCCACGCTGCCGCCTTCCTGGCATCCCTGTCTCACATGTAGGCTCTCAGCCATGAGCCAGGCTCCTCAACACACAGCAGAAGAGTTAAATTAGCACTTGATTACAAAAAGATACCTAGAAAACCCACAAATATTTGGAAATTCAACACTACACTTCTGAACAGCTTATGGGTCAAAGAGGAATTAGAAATGGTTTTGAATTGGATGGTGATGAAAACACAACAGATCCGAAATGTTTAGGTGCTACTAGAGCGGTGCCTGGAGGGAAACACACAGCTTTGAAACACTCAGGTTAGGAAAGAAGAAAGCCTTAAAACCAATGACCTGTGCTTCCAGCTGAGGGAGGGAGAAAAAGCAGAGAGAAAGTGAAGTATAGAGTACAGAGAAGAAAAGAATAAATTTGAAGAAAGCAAATGATGGAATAAGAAACAAAAAAAAATTGAGAAGACTAAAATAGCCAGACGTTGTTTATTACAAGTATTAATAAAAGTGATAAGCCTCTGCCAAAGCCATTAAAGAAAAGAATACGAGAACCAGCATCAGGAATGAGTGGCCATTGAGCACTCCGAGCACAGAGTTATGACAAAGTCATGAGAAAATACCACAAATAAATTGGACACAAATAAATTGGACACAAATAAAATGGGCTGACTCCTTAAAAAGCACAGCCTACTCAAACTGACACAAAGTGAAAGAGAAGAATCCGAATAACCACGTATCTATTGATGAAATCGAATCTGCAATGACAAAGGTTACCGAAAATTCCAGGCCCTATCAGTAGTGGAGGAAATAAATCACCTCAATCTTTCAGAAAATAAAGAAGGGAGCAGCACCCCACTCACGGTAAGGGCAGCACACCTCTGACACCAACATCTGGAACGTGGACATAAACACAAAGTCTTTAGCAAAATAAGAGCCATCGAGTGGACTTACGGGGGTTCCAGGACGGCGGGGCTCCCAGGTCTGGGAGCCTCAGTGGGATTCCTGGAAGGCTGGGCCCAGCTGGAACCATTGATCAGAGCATCTACCAAGTCCTCCAGGGCATGGCGGCTTCACAGTGGCTCAGGGCTCCTGGAGAAGCTGCCCAGAGCCTGCGGGCTTCCTCTGACCCAACCCCTATCACTTCAGTCCAAATGTCAATCAACAGGGGAACCAATAATCAAACAGTGGTATATTCCTTTTGTTAAAAACCCCTCCACAATGAACAAGAAGAAACTTAATACGTGCACCAGTATGGGTGAACCTCAGGAACGTGTTGCCCAGATGAAACTAGATACAAGGAGACCAGATGATTCCCCTTACATGAAGATAAAGAACAGGTACAAGGCACCTCTGGTGGTAGGAGTCCAGACACTGGTTGTCTGCAGGCAGGAGAAGGATCATCTGAAGGGGGCGGAAAGCACTTTGCAGGGTGGTGGAAAGGTCCACCTCTTGGCTGGGGTGAGAACAAGGCATTTCACTATAGGTAAACCTTGTTGCAAAAGACCAGCCATCGAGGAGCACGATTTCCGTAACGGGAGACTGAAGAGCAAGATACTGAGCACTGTGAAGACCTGACTGGTGAACACACAACACAGGCTGGGGCTCTGCCACCTGTCCTTACGTTTAGCCCCCTCGGTGCACGAGGTAGTGTCCATCACACCGATGAGGAGAGACTGGGAGAGATCAAAGAACTAGCCCAGAGTCACACGACCCCTAAGTGGCAGAGTCTGGACTCAAACCCAGCCCCCCGACAGTGTGCCACCCACACTCTTACCCACCATGCCGTACATGGTGCAGTCTCTCCGGGATGTCCTGAGTGCCAACAGGTTTCTTAAAGGCACGTTGTTGGTCTGGACACCAGGCTGTTAAAGAGCAGAAGCCTGCAGAATAGGAGATTGCAGATTTCTCAATATCACACAAAAAGCCAGATTCATTCAGCTCAAAAAGAAAGGAAGGCATTGAGATTAGCAGGCGATTAAAAATTAGCTCCTGGGCCCCTGGGTGGCTCAGTTGGTTAAGCGACTGCCTTCAGCTCAGGTCATGATCCCAGATTCCTGGGATTGAGTCCCACATCGGGCTCCCTGCTTGCTTCTCCCTCTGACCCTCTTCCCTCTCGTGCTGTCTCTCATTCTCTCTTTCTCAAATAAATAAATAAAATCTTTTTAAAAAATTAGCTCCTTTCCTCATTTAGCATAACAGTAGGGGGAACAAAAAAGAGCACTCACTGTCTTTGGAGAAAGCCGCTGAGTTTGCCAACCCCCCCCTCTTGCTACATCCAGCTGTGTGATCTTGGGGAAGTTACTTAACCTCTCAGCATGGTCTTCAAAGAGCTGTGGAGAAAATTGACTGAGTTCATGCGTGGAAAAGGGCTTGGAATGGCCCCTGGCACTTAGTAAGCACTCCAAAAATAGTATGAAAGAGATGAATTATTTATGAGGTGTGTGTGAGATTTATCATTACCAAAATGTTTTGGAGTAAATGCTGTGACCCTCGCCGTCCACGTTCAGAGTCCTGAAGCTTGGGAGTGAGGAGGCTGAGATCTGAACAAAGACGGTCTCGACTCCCTACCGTTTGCCCTGTGGGAAGCCAGGGTGACGGCGACGGGGTCACCTTCCCCCTGTGAGGAACAAAACCGCTCTTCCCTTGCAGGTTTGCATCTCTATTTACCGAGCTGGAACTAAGGCAGACGGAGCTGGGGATTGCCAGCTTCGGGGCTACGGTCTCCACCATGGAGGAGGTCTTCATTCAGTAAGCAGGGGTGAAACTGCAGACCCCAAGGGTCCTTACAGTTGGAGGGGTGCTGAGGGTCATGCATCTGAGCCCTATCCGGTGCTTGGCTCCGACTCAGGGCACCCGCACCCTCGCAGGACGGCCTGCCAGCCTCTGACCAGGACTTCCAGTAATAAGGACACTGCTCAACAGAGAAAGTGGTGAATACAGTATCCCTTTCCAGGAGGCACAACAAACCAAACAGGCATTGTATCACCTGGGATGCTGGTGACTGTGAGTAACAGATGACCCGGGACTCAGCTGGTTTAAACAATGAGGAAGGCTTATCACCTCCAGCTCCGGGATGGGCTATGTGAGTGTCCAGAAGCAGGGAGGCCGCAATGGGGAGCTCTAGATGAGCCACCCCGAAGGCCAAACAAGGCCAGAGAGTGACGATCCAGTCTGGCAATATCTGTTACCTGCAATATGCAGGCTGTTTACAAGTGTTATTAATGATACATTAAAATGCATATTTTATTTTATATTTTCTAGTAGTCTATTTGGCTTTTTCTCTCCTTTTTTGGGTTATTTTTCCTCATTCTATATTTTCCTCCCCCACGCTAGTGGGAAATTCTACGTTCCTACTGTATTACATTAGTGGTCGGCTTGGATATTGAGACACACCTATGTAATTTGTCAAAGTGCCGAGTGAAGGAATATCTTTACTCTGCTCCTGGAAAAATGCTGAGACCTTGGGACACACACACACATCACACCATCACCAACGTGTATGTAATGTATATTTTAATTCTCTCTTTTTTCAACTCCACAAAACCGTCTTATTGTTGTTTGAGAACTCCAGTGGTCGCTTAAACTCCTGTGCATATACACCTGTCTCTGGGCTCACTCCTCTTCTCCGATGACTGTCCTCCTGCCCACAGGATGTTCTTCACAGCCCCCGTTTGTGTTCTTATGCAGGAGCCAAACACATTTGTGGTTTTTTTTGTTTTGGGGGTTTTGTTTTGTTTTTGGTCTGGAAATGATTTTAGTTCCCTAATTTTTGAAGGATATTGTCACCAGATTGAAAGTTGTTTTCCATCAATGTGCTGAAGATTCGATTTCCCAGTCCCCACTCTTGTTTTGCTGAAAGTGAGCTGTAGGTTTACTGCTTGTTCCTATGAAAGAAATCTGGCCACTCTTTGCTTCGGATGTTACACACCTTAACCATGGTGTGTTTCAGTTCGGTTTTCTTTTTAATTATGCTGCTTCACATCTGATGGACTTCCGGCCCCCGATGGAATGCCCTGCCTGAGTCCGGCCGCTGCGCACTCCCACAGTTTCTGCTGCTCAGTGCTCTCTCACCCTAGGGCGGGTATTAGATCTTCTCGTTTTCTGTGCTGAGTCTTCTCTGCTTTTTCACCTTTTCCAGCCCTCTGCCTCCCAGAGCCGCATGCTGGATAATATCCTCTGATACATCATCCAGGTCTCTTCTCTCTTCAGCTGGGTCCTCAGTTCAACACTGCCACTGACTTCTCTTTAACAATTACGTTTTCATCGAAGTATAAAAGACGTACCAAAAAGCGCACAAATATCGGGCCTACAGCTCGGTTTTATTACTGAGTTCTTATCTATTCCGGATACAAGTCCTTTGTCAGGTACATGTTCTGCCCAGCCTGCAGCTTCCCTCTTCCTATTCTCAGAGCCCACCCTTAGGTCACAAAGTCCTTCTGCTACGTTTTCTTCAGGAACTTGACCATTTTAGTTTCTGCATTAGATCTGTGACCCACCTGGTATTAACTTTTGTGTACAGTGTAATAAGAGGCTGAGGTTCATTTCGTTGCACGTGCGTATCCAGTCATGATGGGACTATTTGGGGGAGAGACTTCCTTCCACACCGAATTGTTTGGATGCCTTCACCAAAAATCAACCGACTGTGTATGTCAATTTCTACATCCCCTACTCTGCTCCACGGAACTAGCTGTCTGTCCCACGCCAGTCCCACGCCACCGTAATTGCTGGCGGTTTGTGGGACGTCTTGAAGTCAGGGAGTAGATGGTTCCTCCAGGTCTATTTTTTGAAGATTGTTTTGGCCTTCCCAGATCGTTTGTGTTAACATGTAAATTTAAATATAAGCTCATCAGTCTCTGTTTTGAAAAAAAGACCTTGCTGGAACACTGGTTCATGGATTACAACAGGGAACCCCAGACGAATGCAAGCTCTTCACAATAGGGAAAACGGGGTGAGCAGGGATAGAATAAATACAAGGGAACTCTGGGCTTTCTGCTCAGTTTTTCTATAAACCTAAAACTGTCTAAACTTATAGTCTGTTTTTTTAACCTGCTGGGAATATGACTGGTACTAAGTTGAGTCTACAGATTAATTTGGGGAGAATGGACATCTTTCAAATATTCATCCTCCCAACCCATAGGTATTACACATAGCTTCGTTTTTTTGGGAGGTCATTTCTAATTTTTATCAGCTGTGTTTTGCAGCTTCCAGAAGTTCTGCATATCTTTTGTGTAACTGACTCTTAAGTATTTCATAGTTTTTGAAGGTAGGGAAATGGATTCCTAAATTTCGTTTCCAATCACTTGTTGCAGGTCTAGAAATCATTTTTGTATTATTTATATCTAGAGATATTATTTGACTCACTTATTAGTTCAAACAGTTTGGGGTTGATTTTCTTTGTGTGTAAATATCACATCGTGTAAAGACAGTTCTACTTCTTATTTTCCAGTCTCTATGCTTATCTCATTAGTAGGGTCTTGAGCATAATGCCGGCTGGAAGTAGAGAGGAGGGATGTCCTCCCCTGGTGAGGGGAATATATAGCGATACAAATTTCCCTCTGAGCTTCGCTTGCCTGCATCTCAGTTTTTTTGGTATATAGTATTTTCATTACCATTCAGTTAGAAAAATGCTTATTTTTCCACAGGGTTTCTGCTCTGACCTGTGGCTTACTTAGAACTGTGTTTCTTAATTTCCAAATTCATGGAGATTTTTTAAAAAACTCTTTTCTTGTTTTATTTTACCTTGTTTGTTTTGTTAATGCACTTGATTTCTGACCTAATTCCACTCTGGTCCTAGTATATACTCTGTATAGCTTCCTTCTTTCAAAATACTTATGTCTGGGGGCGCCTGGGTGGCTCAGTCAGTTAAGCGTCTGCCTTCAGCTCAGGTCATGGTCCCAGGGTCCTGGGATCGAGCCCCGCATCGGGCTCCCTGCTCCACGGGGAGCCTGCTTCTCCCTCTCCCTCTCCCTGCCGCTCTGCATACTTGTGATCCCTCTCTTTCTCTCAAATAAATAAGATCTTTAACCCCCCCCCAAAAAAATACTTATATCTGTGGCTCAGCTTACATTCCAACTTTATAAAAGAATGCATTCTTCAGTTGCTGGGCGCAGTCTTTTGCTTACAACAAAAGGTCCAGTTTGTTAATTGTGGCATACAAATCTTTGGTGTCTTTTAAAAAAAAATTATCGGGGGTGCCTGGGTGGCTCAGTTGGTGAAGCATCCGACTCTAGGTTTCAGCTCAGGTCATGATCTCGGGGTCATGAGACTGAGCCCCGCATTGGGCTCCACGCTCAGCATGGAGTCCTCTCGTCCCTCTCCCTCTGCTCTTCACCCCACTCTCTCTCTCAAATAAATAAATAAAATCTTAAAAAAAAATAAAAGTGAGGCATTAGGTCCAGCTTACAATCAAGGGGAGGAGATTAGAACAAACAACAAAAGCAAAAACAAGTAGGACTGTATGGAACTAAAATGGTTCTACATAGTGTAGACACCATCCCCCACAACAGAATACTATTCAGCCATTAAAAAGAAGGAAACTCCTAGTATTTGCAACAACACAGATGGACCCTGAGGGCATCATGGTCAATGAAATAAATCAGACAGAGAAAAACAAATACTGTATGATCTCACTTACATGTGGAATCTAAAAATCAAACAGACAAACTCCTAGGAGCAGAGAACAGCTGTGTGGTTGCTGGAGGCAGAGGGTGGGGCTGGGGTGGGGGAATTCGGTGCAGGGGGTCAAAAGGCACAAACTTCCATATATGGCAAGTAAGTTCTGGGGACGTCACATACAGCATGGTGACTGTGGTCAACAATACTGTATGGTATGTTTGACAGTTTTTAAGAGGGTAAATCTGAAAAGCTTTCACCACAAGGGAAAGCTATTGTAACTCTATGAGGTGGTGGATAGTAGCTGAACTTACTGTGGTGATCATTCCCCAGTATATACATATACCTGAAGTTTACACAGTGGTATATGTCAATTATATCTCAGTAAAACTGGGAGATTAGGACAGACTGTGAACACCAGGAGGTAGAGATTTGGGGGGCCAATTAGATCCCGTCTACCGCATGTGGAACTCTACTCTGCAGAAGCAGACCAACCTCCTGCTGTAGAAAACTCCACTCCCCCGAAATTCAGTCTTAATAAAAAACACTCTTATTTTTTTAAATAGAAAATAAAATTCTACTAGCAGAAACCAAATGAGCAAGAAAAATGAAAAAAAATACAACCTTATGCCATGAAATTTCACGGGGCCAAAGAAAATGATGTGCCCCATGATGCCCGACTCTCCCTATACACCCACCTCAGGTACCAGATGTCAGGTACCTCCTGACGAGAGGCACCACAAATCCTGGTAATTGTCACTAATATCCCCCAATGTGTAGAAAAGCTAAAGAAAGGACAAGTAGAAAGCCTGGAAAAGTCAAGGAGAAACCGTCGAGAGCAGAAGCAGAGCCTCAGCAAAGGCAGGGAGGGCCTCCCGGGCGCACCATCTGTGGGAACAAGACCCAGGGCGCTCACTCCGGCCTCGCTCCTCTCACTGTAAATACAGCTGACCCGTATAAGCAGCAAGATTCTACAGAATTGACTGTGTGATTCATAAGGCTAGGTCACAAAAGATACGGTAGCCCTGTACTCGGCGCGCACGCTCTCTCTCTCTCTCAGACCGCTCAGTCTGGGAGGAGCCAGCTACCATCTTGTGTGGATACTCAGGCAGCTCTAGGGAGGAATTGGGGCTCCTTCCAGAGGTATGCTGGAGCTGGCTCATATTGGCTCACGAGAGCCAATTATTAAATTATCAAGAATTGTGTGAGCCAGTTAAACACAGCAATTATTAAAAATTAAATTGCATAAGCTTATAAATAAATCACGGCAAAAACAGTGGTATAATTGTGATATCCAATCCAGAATGTGGATTTTTTCCCACATCACCAAGCAGTTAACTCCATCCTGACACTATCTGGAAGATTAGCATCAGATCCCACAGGTTAAGGGCTCAGGCCCGCAAGACTGCCCCCCGACTCTAGACCCCAGTCCCAAGTCCAGGTAGTCACTGTGCTCTTGAGCCACCGGTTATAAACTGGACATTCCCACAACTCCCTCTTCAATTCATTTGCTAGAACGGCTCACGGAGCTCAGAGAAACACTCTCACAGTTACCAGTTTATTATAAAGGATATGATAGCGGATCCAGATGAACATGTACACAGGGAAAGGGTCCAAAGCGTCCATGCACTCCGAGGGTGCCACGGTCCCCATATCTCCATGTGCTCACCAACCTGGAAACCCTCTGAATCCTGCCCATTTGGGTTTTTATGGAGGCTTCACTGCATACACACAGTTGATGGATTAAATCATTGGTCACCGGTGCTTAAAACTCAATCTCTAGCCCCTGTCGCCTCCCAGGAGGCTGGGAGGTGGGCCTGAAAGTTCCAACTTTGCCATGAAATGGATGGTTCTCCTGGCAACCAGCCCCCATCCTCAGGTGCTTTCCCAAAGTCACATCATTCGCACAACAAAACACACCTTAACCACGGTTACCGCTTAGGAAGTTAGAAGTGTTTGAGGAGCTTGGTGCCAGGACCGGAACGAAGACCAAATATATATTTCTTATTATAAATCACAGTGTCACAAATGGTAACACACAAGACTTCATCTCCTCCTGATCTGGCTACATCCTACAATTATCAGTGCTCTTGAGGTTACTTACATCGACTTACGTCTGTGTGATGGGTGTGTTGTGTCCATAGTTTGAAATCAACCATGGTGAGACTATCTACACTATAGAACTTGGTACACACTATAAATTAGGGTTTAACTTATCATTTTGTTGATTGTCTAGACTTAGAAAGTCATGGAGAAAATGTGGGGTTTTTTTAAATGTTAGTAATGCAAAGTAAGCTTAAAAGTGTCTCATATCTGGAGCCATTTCATTAAGAAGAGCACAAAAACCTGAAGAAATATCTTTCCAGTATTAAAAAAAAAAAAAGTAGCATTCAACTCAACAACATCGTTGCTCCCCCCAGGGATGAATGAGTGAAGTTCTGACGTTTACCCTGATCATTAATGTTAATTAGAACCAACATTCTTGTCAGAACCACACTCGGAGAGCCAGCTGGTAAACATGCCATGGGAGGGCACCATCTTGGAAGGGGATCCTCCTGCCCCGGTCGCGCCTTCAGACCACCGCAGCCCCGGCCTGTCGCCCGCCAGCAGCCTCCACACACACCCTGAGAGAGTGCCACCCAGCTGAGCTACTCCCGGATTCCTGACCCACAGAACTGTGGGAGAGAATAAACCCTTCGGGTTTTTTCGAGCTGCTAAATTTGGGAGTAATCTGTGCTACAGCCATAGATCCCAACAAACACACCGTCTTGTACTGAACTGTACTAGAGGGAAAATGAGCCATGATTCACTGGACTATTTTGTTGTGACAAATTCCCAGGAGTGGAATAACTGACCCAAAGACTATGAATAAAAATATGTTTCTTGACTTCTTAACAGTTTGTTGCCAGCAATGAAAGCGTCTTTTTGCCTAGAGCAGGGGTTTGACCCACTTTTTCTTGGAAGGCTGGAGAGCATACATTCTAGGCTATGTAGACGCAAGGGTATAATCAAGGAGGGTGTGTAGTTGATTAGATAACCATCTGATACATAACCATTTAAAAATGTAAAATCCATTCTGAGCTCAGAACCAAACAGAAAACAAGGCCTTGGGCTAGATTTGGCCGGGGCTGTACTTTACCCAGCCCTGGCCCAGAGGGTCAGCAACGCTACCTGTTATAATTGATGATTTTGTTCATAAGATAGGTATTAAGTGATATTTCATTTTTCCTCTTAATTTGCATATGGCATCTTTCAAGGAAAATAATGGAATCTATTCATGCTAACGTTGCCTCCATTTTTTGGAAAAGCCATTGGTCGGCTAATTCAATATTCAGTTAATTCAGTATTTACTCAGGGCCTGCTTAAGACTCTTTAAATCCAAACAAACTGAAGTGAGTTGTGATTTTTGTGAATTTGCATTTCTCTTTGTTTTGGCCTGGTATAGGGTTAACAAGTTGTCAGACACCAGCACAGATATCTAAGCCCTCAAGATCCCCTCGATGCAGTCCCAACAAAGAGTCCCTATCAGCAGGATTAAACGCATTCACTCCAGGATCTTCTCAATACAGTCAGGTCTGCCAATCCAGAGGAACACTGGGGTGAACAAGTATTTCAAATGCATGCAAGAGGGCAGATTTGGGTTCAATTCTTAGAATCACGCTATTCTTCTGCCAAAAAGTGCAGGTCAACCTTTCACAGGGGCTTGAGAAAAAAAATGTGCAGATTTTCAGCATAAAAGACAGGCCCCGCTAGGTTTCAGCAATGCCAGGCTCTCAGCTCTAGTTCAAAGGCAACATCCCAGTGTTTCCTGACCAGGATTAACCCAAAGGAGGAAAGTATCAGAAAAGGTCATGGTAAAGGTCACAGGAAAGGTCTTGGCCCTTCCTCTCACCAATAAGAAGAAAGAATAAAAGTCTACTGGTCACAAAAGCATGTTTAATCCTCCTTTTTCATCTTTCACTGTGAAACAGATCACATATTGGATCACCAGAAGTTTAAGATTTTTTTAAACATGCTTATGAAATATATGGATAACCTATCATGTTCTTTTATTTTTATTTTTTTTTTTGAAGATTTTTATTTATTTGACAGAGAGAGAGACAGGGAGAAAGGGAACACAAGCAGGGGGAGTGGGAGAGGGAGAAGCAGGCTTCCCGCGGAGCAGGGAGCCTGATGCGGGGCTATCATGTTCTTTTATTGTTAAAAAGAAAAAAATACTGACGTGCATCTTACAAAATGGTCTCGAGTTGGCCATCCACAGGGTGTGACCGTCAAACAGTGAGACTGGATTTTATGGGTTAGGGAAGAGACTGAGTCCAGTGTTTCATAATCTCGAATCACATAGGAAAGGAGAAGCTGTCATCCATGGGGCCTCTGAGTTGGAAAGGGTCCCCGGGTCATCAAGGCCAGCCACCTGCCCTGTACGGGAGGCTCTTCTCCAGACTCTGGCAAGAGGTTCATGTGGGCTCCGCTTGGCCAAGCTTTGCTTCTGGAGACCTCCCGGGAAGTATTTCTTGGGGTACCACTTCAGACAAGTTGAGAGCAGTGCCTTTTGAGGAATGCTTCGTGGCCTTTGTCACATCCAACGTGGGAAATGTTGCTTGCTAGAGACTTTCAGGGATTTGTCGGTATCTGGGGCCAGGAATGTAGGAATGACTGACTCACACCTGACCACCAAGCCTCTTCCCACAAAGGCTCTAGGTGGGCGAGTCTTGGCCCCTCTCCCTGCCTTGGCTCCTGCAGCACCGGCAAGAAGTGGTGTGGGAGCCCCGGGTGCTGACTGCCAGCATCTCCCACCCCAGGCCCACCTACATGTCCTGGTCCTCAGCACCCGTGACCACACCCTTCATGGTTACTGTCCAGGCCGCACGGGACATGTGTGTGCACACCTGCAGGATGCACCACCAGAAGTGGGATTTCTAAGTTAAAAGATTATATGAATATTAAATTAGATTGTATTCCTCCAGCTAATCTGTTTTCTAAGGAAGTTGTACCAAATTAAAACTCCAACAGTGGCATTTTCCCCACATCCTCACCAACTTAAAATTTCTGATAATCTGGTAGGTTAAAAAAAAAGAAAATGGCATCATACTTACATTTGGTATCTGTTTAGACTACTCTTCCAGATCTTTCCAATCTATGGCTTCTTTTTCTGCCATTAAATGTCAGTCAAATCACTAGGTCAAAGAATTTTTACTTGCAGCAAATTCTGAACATCATCAAAATGTTAGGCCCAGTGTGAGAAAGCGCAGCTGGGCGTGAGCTGGGGGCCACGCAGCCCTCTGGTGGCTCCTCTCCATGGCCATGCTAACGGGGTGCCCTGTTTCTATTGCAGGTCAGCCGTATATGCCAACGGTTCTATGCCATGTTCCAGAAAAGGGCCACATACTCTTGGCACAACTGGATGCTGATGCTAACAATATAGGTCCTGGCACCTCTGGCGATCACCATCTTCAGCCTTGTCTTCTTCAACTTGGAAACGTGTATGGACAAGGTCCCACTGGAACTGACCCTAAAAACATACGGTCAAACCATTGTCCCATTCTATATTTCTCCCAATTCCAGGCTGGGTCCTCGGCTTTCGGAACATTTTACAAACATGCTTGTGACTGAGGAGCAGATCCCTCTGGAGACTCTGAGTAAGTCTGAGGCTCCGGGGATAGGGTGTGCTGCAGGCATGCTGCTCCCCGGGGGACGCCCCATCCTTTGGGGCCATGCGGTGCTCCCTAAAATCAGACAGCCAGAAGTCTCAGAAAGACATCTTTAACCGCCCCCCCAGATGACAGGAAAGGGAGGATGCCCAGAAATGAAATCAGGCTGTGTCTTTCTGGGGACTGCAGCATGTGCAAAAATGAAATTAATGAATTATCTGATGTGTTGGGCATGCCCTGAGAGGAGATTTACACGTCTATTGAGGGGGTTTGGTGATAGACACAGAGAACACTAAGCAAATGTGAGAAGGAAGGACATGGGGGCACCTGGGTAGCTCAGGTCGAGCGTCTGACTCTTGGTTTTGGCTCAGGTCATGATCTCAGGGTCATGAGACTGAGCCCCACGTTGGGCTCTGTGCTGGGTGTGGAGTCTGTTGGAGATTCTCCCTCTCCCTCTGCGCTCCCCCACTCACATGCACACACACTCACGCTCTCTCTCTGTCTCTAAAAAGAAATAAATCTCTAAAAGAAAGAAAGAGAAGGAAGGACACTAACTCTGGCAGGGAGGTTGTACAAAAAAGGAAACACATCATAACACACCACTTGGTTCAGCTGTGAACTGATTTAACCACCCTTACGATGTGCTCCAGGGGAGGGCTGAGGAAGGGAGACTATAGGGGTTGCGGGTAAGAGAAGAAAGTCCTTGCTTCCCTAAGAGGACATCAATAGGTAAACATGCGATTTAGCAGTCTGGAGAAATGCCAGCTGACCAGTGTGAGAGTGGGTGCCCCCGGGGAGCAGGCACTGGGGTCGGCAGAGGGCAGGCCAGCGCATGGCCATTTGTCATTGCGAGTCTTGCATAATTATCCAGTTTTAAAAGTTATACTGCATGAGTTATTTGGATGAGAAATAAAATTGTACTCGCTTTTTTAAATAAAGTAAAGAGATCAAATGCAGAACATGGTGTGGCAAACGGGGAGAAGGAGAAACCTCGCCTCCTCTGTGAGCGAGGGCCTGCTGAGTGCCCCGCCAGCAGGGTGGTTACCATTGTTGCTGGGATGGGCGGTCCCTTCTACTGCTAAAGACCGCCAAGTTCCAGGGAGTTCCAGGGAGTTCTAGGTGGGTCCCATGTTTATGTGGTGCTGTGTGCTGAGAGCACAGTGACGAATGGTGTCGCTCCCAGCCTGTAGTGAACCCCTCACCCAGAGGTCAGAGGGGAAGTGAAGAAAGTTGCAGGGACAATGGCAGTGCTGCGGGATTGCAGGGTGTAGCTTGGCCTCGGAAGGGGTCAGAGTGGCTGCAGGGTCAGAGCATGAGCTGTGAGCCTGAGCTGACTGGCAGAAGGGGAAGAGAACTGGAGAACGTTCCAGAGCACGAGGACAGCATTTGTAAGCACCGGGAACAGCGGGTCCTCAGGCGTGGCAAGAACCTGGTTTTGAGAGCTGGGTTTGGACGATGACTGAGTGCTACAGACCACATGGGCAGTGAGGGCCACCGGCAGTGGTTCGGTGAGGTGCAGTGCAGCCACACGTGGCCTTCCACGCACACGGGAGGGGCCTGGCAAAGGCGCTGGGGCCCGGGGCCGAGTCAAGGCCCTGGGGAGGGCAGGGCATAGACAGCCGGAAAGATGACTAGACTTTTCTCCTTTTTTCCCCACTGCTTCCATCAACGAAAGGGAGGTTTTAGAGCAGCCCTGGAGCTGTGGGGCCCAGGCAGGAGGCGGCCCTGCAGGGACAGGGGTCACTGGAAGTGAGGGCGCAGCCACGTCTGGAGTAGCCCCCTTTCAGATGGGGCTGGGGTCCAGGGGTGAGGCACGCAGCTCCGGGGCACTCCGCTCTCCCGCAGGCTCGGTGGAGGACCTCCTCCGGCGAAAGGCACAGGAGGAGCCCGAGGGCTTTGATTACAAATACGTCCTGGCGGCTTCCTTTGAAGACTCGGGGAACCACACCATGGTGATGGCGCTCTTCAACGAGGCGTACCACTCCCCTGCCGTGGCGCTGGCGCTCGTGGACAACTTTCTCTTCAAGCTGCTCTCCAGGGCCAGAGCCTCCATCACAGTGGTCAACCACCCTCAACCCCAGTCGGCCCTGGAGGCCTCTGAGGATATCTTGTATCAGTATGTGCGACTGCCCTCCCCCCAGTAGAGCCTCCCCGTCCACATCCACAGCGTGGCTCCTTTGACCACCTGTCGCTTCTTGCTTGCTTCTTGTTGTAACGACAAATTGTCCCTGTGGAGGACGGCTTCTGTGAGCAGCTCTGCTTAAACCGCCTCCTCCCTCCCTCCCTCTCTTCGTGTCCTGTCGCAGGGACCTGAAAGCACACTTTCTCATTATCAACTTGCTTTTTGGAATGGCTTTCCTGTCCAGTTCCTTTTCCATCTTGACAGTCAAGGAGCAATCCACGAAGGCCAAGCACGTCCAGTTTGCCAGTGGCGTTTACGTGGCTACTTTCTGGCTGTACGCACCGCTGTGGGACCTAGTCACCTCCCTCGTCCCCAGTCTGCTGCTGCTGGTGAGGGCTGCATGGTGCACGGGGGGCTTGCCGTGGGGACCCCGCGAAGGACCGGAAGCCTGGGCCGGCCACTCAGCCAGGACATGACTCCGTCACTGACTCTGGGTAAAAGGTCCAGCACCATTGGGAGCAGAGGGGCCTGCTCCGGGGTCTCCAATCTGTGGCGTGCCCATGACTGCTGCCACAAGCTAGTAAGAGGCTGTGCGCTGGGGATGTTTGTTCACAGCCCGGAAATAGCTCAGCAGGGCCCCGAGGGGGCAACTACTGGATCATGACACTCTGTGCGGGGTGGGTCACGTCCCCCTTTGCTCGGCCTGTGTTCTGTAACCGTTGCCAAGCCCCTGACCTCACGGTGCGGACTTACAGGGGCAGAGCCCACTGTGTGCACGGTCAGAGATGAGGAAGTGGAGGGGGGCACCGGTGCAGCAAATAAGTTTGCTTATTGCTTAAAGTTGGGATCACCGCATCCTTTCTGTAATCCTTAGCATTAACTCTTAGTGACTCTTCCAAATTATCCCCCCTTTTTCCCAAGGTGGTGTTTCTGTACCACAAGGAAGAAGCTTTTACGCACAAGGACAACGTCCCGGCCTTTATCTTGGCGCTTATGCTCTATAGCTGGGCAACCATCCCCTTCATCTTCCTGACCAGCTTCTGCTTTCACTATGAAGGCAGTGCTTTTATCAAGCTCATCATCATACTCACCTTCTCGAGCATTGGCTCCCTATCTTAGTCACAAGCGAAAAAGGTGAGGACCGTCCTGTCTACACATATCTTTCATTCTTCCACTCACAGCCATGGAAGGCGTACCCCCGAAAGTTAGGCTGTTCTCAGCAGCTGTCTCCTGAAGAGTCCCAAACCGTGTCCCAAACACACATCTCCAGGAGAGCGGAGAGACGTGGTGGTTATGATCATCCAGTGGGTTATGCTCAGCAACAGACAGGGAACAAAGTGCTTAGGGCGCACGCGCGCGCGCGCGCGCGCACACACACACACACACACACACACACACACACACACAGCCGCATGGATGGACATCTGACCCTGCCGATAGGATGAATCCTGGTGACAGTCAGGAGAGCGGTGGCCTCTGAGTTTGGGAGAGAGGGGCTGACTAAACAGAGACCCGAGGGAACCTCCTTGAGATACTCTGCATCTTGAGCAAGGTGTTGGTTACATGGGTATAAACATTTGTCAAAATTCATCAAATGGTCCATTTACGATCGTGCATTTCATTGAAATAAATTATTCCTCTGTTTTTTAAAAAAGGTAGTGAATCAGTCAATAAGCCAAGGTTGGGAGAGGGCTGTTTGGTGAGTGTGCAGTTAGGGTCGGAGCACCTGGGCAGCGAGCCGTCATTCATACTGTGCACATTGACATTGACGCCTTCACGTCTGGGCTGCATCTCTCTCTGCATTGGGTTGGATACACACACTCATTTCTACCTCTATAATTCTCTTCTCTATTTACTTGGATGCCAACCACCTCCTTTAAATTGGCATTTGGGTTTTTGTTGTTGTTGTCTCTACCTAAGAATATGTGAATAGCTCCCTGTCTTTGTCTTAGGAGCTATTCTGTCTCCTAGAGGACTGGCCACGCGTCGATTCTTAGCTATCTTGATTGGGCATGTTTTACTGGTCTAACGGTCTGCGTTCTTCCTAGTTCTCATGCCTACGAACTATGGAATTTCAGAGATGGAATTGTTTTCATCTGAGCAGATCAGAAAAGCAACAGCGTTTTGATTTTATGACTGGAACAGAACAAAAAGCATGCTGCAGACAGAGGAAAGGGGTTAGCAAAGGCATGTCCTAAGGGAACCCTAACCCCGCAGTCCTCAACTGCACTGTGCATCCGAGATTCATGGGTCAGCATGTCAAGACACACCCCAGGTGATCCCAATGTGGACGGACCAGGAATCACTCTGAGCAATGCTGCCCTTGTCTCCAGAAAGAACCTGAGGATTCCTCCCTTTCTCCTCTCCTCTGCCACCCAACCCCACCCCAGAGAGACAAGCACCCACAAGTCCAAGGACACTGAAGGGCCCTGATATGGGGACAGAGCTCTCTCAGAGAGAATGACCAAGCCAGGGAGCATGGATCTCTGGGCCTTCTCTCTGGATCCCTCGACCTTTCTGGGATCCATTTCTTCTTAGATTGCTTCATGCCCTTTCTTCTCTCCCCTCCTACACGGCAACAACAAGGACCGAGACCCTTCTCCCGCTTTGCAGGAGGCCCCCTCCCACTTAAAAGTCATGGGGGAAGGAGGCTCGGACAAGGCACGAAGCTCTGGTCTGGGGGAAAGCATGCTGGTTCCTGTGTGCACCCCATCCCCACCTCCTGAGGAAGGACACCGTTAGGACACTTTGGCCTCTATACACTCACCCCGAGGGCCTCATTCGGATGCTGTTGTCATGGCAGCACAGAGTCAAGAATATAAAGCTAAATCAGAGCTCTCCTTTCTCTGAGACACCACTAAAATAATAGAAAAGGATATAAAGATGTATGAATTCATGATGAAGGAGCATCCAAAGTGCATTTGGAGGGGGAAATGGCTGAGCAAGGACCTAAATGAGCACCACAGAATCCTGGAGAGGCTTGGGAGCCAGAAGCTGGGGAGTGAAGGTGGGGCTGATAACAGTGTGTGCCTGTTTCTGCCCCCACGTCCCCTGCAGGAGGCAGAGAACACCCTCCTCTGGATGAACTGAAGTTGCTCGCACACAAGACCTACACATTCTGCCTGGTCTCCTGCCCGAGATGTCGCCCTCCCCCGTGCATAAAGCCAGCGATTGCCTCCCGGCGCCTCTTCTGCTTCTGTGGCTAGTCAGGCAGGGTCAGCGAACACTTGAGGAAAGATAGCAACCACAGAAGAGACAGAAAGCAAAGCGGACCACCAAAAAGGAAACACGGGGAAATGCAGGACACAAAACAACCATTTTGGAAAAGACGGCATCTATTAAACAGTAGAATTTTACAAGGGAAAAAACCCAACTCTGAGAGCAAGAAAGAGCAGACTGCCAGCACAAAACACTTAGCAGAAGGTGTGGGAGACGAAGCCTGTCGACCTCTCGGAAAGTAGAGCAGAAAGACAGGAGGACCAGGGAAGGTGGGGGCGGGCAGGTGCCGGGAGAGGGTCCAGGAGCTGCAGCCCCATCCCCTGAGAAGCGCTCCACAAACAGAAAGTTTGAGGAAATCACCAATAAGATCTCCCGGCGTCACAAACAAACCAAGATCAAGGCTGAAGGGATCCGTGAGACGTCCAAAGCTGAGGGGAGAAGGGTCCAGACCTTAAATCCAGACACTTCCTGGGGGACAAATTCTGGCGCCATTCAACTGTCCAGCGAGCGGAAGCATGGAATGAAGGCAAGTCCAGCCACACCAAGGGAAATGCGACCCTCCGTGTCTCTTTCTCGGGAAGTCAACCGAGACACATGGGCCAGCAAAGTGAAGGAGCAAAGTAACAAAGAAGGCATGGGACCCAGAGAGGAGCAGGTCTGACCCCAGGTGCGGCGGAGAACAGCCACTTTCCGGTGGAGGGCGACTCAGAAGGTTTGTGACCTCACCCCGGCCTTTGAGCAGCTTTGGGGTAGGATCCAGAGAGAAAGAAGGAAGGAAGATAAGTGGGAGCCATGAACATCGGCCTCTTCAATTAGATGTGTCGCTCATGGACACCTTCTTTGATTCTGGTTACAATGACCTGGGGGGAAAGGGGTGGCCCCTCTCAGATTCCAAGCACTTCCCACTTAGGGCCCAGAGACACCACCTGGCTGACTGTTGGTTCCTAGGCCAGGCTCAGGAGCATTGTCTGTTTATGGTTAAGCCTTTCTCTGGATCCCACGCAGGAGCGGCAAGGCTGGTATCCTGGTGCTTACACCCTGCCCCCTCCACCTCAGCCTCCAGATGAGATTTCCAAATTTAGAGTTCTAAATAGAGCAAATTAGGAGGGCATGACTGGCTGTGCTTCCAACCCAGTCCTATCTACCACCTTCCCAGCCGTCCTGCTGAGTTATGGTCTCAGGCACAGCTCAAGGCCTGGTCACCAGGGCCATGGCCCTCAGGCCTTGCAGCCCAGCTCACAGCTCATGCGTGCGGCCCCAAACTGTGCCTCATGCCCCTCAGCTAGGCCATGACTCTGTGGCCGTTTCTGCGTCCTGCCCCAGGACATGTTGGTTGGGAGACCTCATATCCCAAGTTCAACTCCGTGAGGAGTGGCTCCACTGATGAGAATTTCACAGGTTGGTACCCAAAAGCTGTACTGCTCTAAATCCAGGTCCTGAGAGTAGAGTTCCTTTCGTGTAATTGGTTCAGCCTCTCCCCACGGGATCTGTAAGTCATGTGTCCATGGGCTCCCTCCCCTGAATCACCCATGGGCGTGGAGCTGGTTGTGTGAGCTGTCACAAAGTCTATTATTAGCGCTCCCGTCTCCATCCCTCAGTTTCTCCTTCCTTCCGGTGAGGATGCGCTGGGGCATGGAGGGACAGCAGGCAACAGCTGGGGCAGCGGGGGAGGGCTCAGGGATGCGGTCACGTTACTGGCCTGCGTCCCGTGCCACGCAGTATGAATTCATCCTCTTATGAGCAGCTGATCAGTAGAATATTTCTTTTCCAGAGCATTTGTGTTTATTTGTTGTAAATAGACGTTTTTAAAATATTTTAAATATACATGCTTCAATTTCTTGCCAAACAACCCCGTTTGGCGTTTCTTCACTTTGTAATATAACATGAATCTAAAAATTGGCTTCTCTTAACCTCTAAGAGTCCCCAGTTTCTGTATATTTAGTTCATAACCAGCCAATTTACTGACCTTGCTTTTGTGTCTCACAGGACTTTGGCTGATTCTCGTGGCCTTTCCAGGTCCATGGAGGCAGAGAGCATCTGCAAATGATGGCTTTGTCCCCACAAACGATCTAGGCGGGGACTGTGTCCTCCTTAGCTCCCATACGAGGATGCTCAGACACCCCCACAGCTGGCCGCCCAGACCCTGCTGTCTGGCCCAGCTCCCTGGTAAACCTCATCCCCCTCCCGCCTCAGCTCGCCCCTTCCACAGATGAATCCCATGTGGCAGCCATGCTCTTGCTGGTTTTTCCCAAACACAGCTCTTTGGGATTCATCTGCACAAGCGATTGGAATGGAAGTGAAATGGCAAGCTCGGGAAATATGGCCCAAAGGAAAGTGTGTACAGTGTGGAGGTTGAATGACCACCGAGGTCTTTGGGCCGGGGCCCGGGAGAGTGATGCGTGCCGCGGGCTGTGCCCTTTTCTGCCTGCAAGTGAGTCAGTACTTTCTATCCCCTTCGCAGAGATGGGCTACACAATGGTGTCGGACTCCTTGGACCGTATGTTCCTACTGCTGCCAGGCCACTGCCTGGGAATGGCCCTCTTCAACTTATACTACAAATACGGAATCCAGAAGTTATGCAAAACCAGGAACCTGGACCACTGGGAGTGTAATCAAATTTGTGAGTACTGCACGTGGAAATTTTCCCTTTGACAGGATACAACTCAGTGGGTTTGGGTATGTTCACAAGGTTGTATGAGCATCACCACGATTCAATTCCAGCACATTTCCATCACCCCAAAAAGAAGCATGGTCCATTCACACAGTCTTTCCCCTGTTGCCCCTCCCCCAGCCCCTGGCAACCACTAAGCCTTCTCTCTCCGTTTGTGGACTTGCCTGTTCTGGTCCTTCGTGTCCGCCTTCTCTCGTTCAGCATCGTGTTTTCAAGGATCAACCATGTTGGAGAGGGTGTCACAGCCTCGTTCCCTTTTCATGGCTGAATCATATTCCATTGTCTGGATGGACCACAATTTGTTCATTGGGTGATGTTCATGCAGGTTGTTCCCACCTGTTGGTAGTTATGAATAATGCTGCTGCGAGATTCATGTACAAGTTCTTGTGTGAATGTGTTTTCAGTTCTCTCGACCACATACCTAGGAATGAATTTGTGTTTAGCTTTTCGAGGAACCACCAGACTGTTTTCCACAGCGGCTGCACCATTTTACATTTTGCCTGCGATGTATGAGGGTTCCAATTTGTCCACATTCTCTCTGACACCTTTAAAAAAAAATTTTTTTTTTTGAGAGAAAGAGACAGAGCAAGCAGGGGGAGGGTCAGAGGGAGAGAACCTCAAGCAGACTCCCTGCCGAGCGTGGAGCCCGACGCGGGGCTCCATCCCACGACCCCAAGATCACGACCTGAGCCAAAACCCAAAGTCGGATGCTCAACCGCCTGAGCCACCCAGACGCCCCTAGATTATTCACTTTTTTAAGTTGTGGTAAAATGTATATGAAGTTTACCATTTTAACCATTTTTGAGTATACTGGTCAGTCGCATTAAGCACAATCATACTGTTGAACCACCATCTCCAGAACCATTTTCACCTTGCAAAACCAAAACAGTCCCTGTGAAACCCCAACTCCCCATCCACCAGCCCCTGGCACCCACCACCTCCCACGCCGTGTCTGTGAATTCTGCTCCTCTAGGGACCTCACATGAAACTGCCTAAGGCCTTTCTCATTTCCTTTTATAATCATCCATGAATTTACCTTTGCCAGAGACCTTTATTATTCTGATCTGTATGTCCCGGAACAGTCACTGTCTGTTATAGATTAAATGAAACTGGCAAATTGGAAAAAATAATGCATAGTATCACTCCGTTTATATCGTAAAAGCTCGTGTCTAGAAAGGGTAGAAGGGTTACACACAAACCCTAACAATAGTTTGGGGGAGTGGAGGGGTCCCTCTCACATGTTCCTTTTTTCTGATGAGTGTGTATTTATGGTATAATTTTCAAATACATGTATTTAAAGGTAAATTGTGAAAGCAAATGAGATTACAGAGGGGGCTAGAGGCTTCCAGATGTTTCGACAGGACTGGTCAGCTGAAGCTGCAGGTGACTGACAAATGATCAAAGAACCAAACATGTAAATATCTTTCCAACCACTGTCATAGAACAGGGTGAGGTCCTTGACCTCAATGCATTAGTTGTACAGCGTAGCAAGAGAAACAAAATACTGTTCATGTTTACCACCTGCTGGGACGTGGGAACAGCACTGATGACACTCATGTGTGGTTTCAACTGCATTTGCTAAGGGAGGAAAGACTGGGAAGCCAGCCCTCCAGCTGGTAACACGTACTTCTTCCCTGTTAGCAGAGGGATACACGGTCCAGGAGAGCATCTACGCCTGGGAGTCTCTCGGGACGGGGAAGTATCTGACGGCCCTGGTCATCTCGGGGTTTGTGTACCTCATCCTGCTCTTCCTCGTTGAAACCAACGTCTTGTGGGAGCTGAAAGCCAGGTTTTCTGACTTCAACAGGAAGCGACAAGTGGTGAGCGGGGTCAGCGTGTAACTCTGGAAGCCCGGGTCAATGGGCTGGCTCCACAGTCCATGGTCGGGAGTGGCCTTGACTGTCAGCATCTGAGGGAGCCTGGAAACCCTCTCATCCACCCCCAGGGCAGAGGGGTGACAGCCCGTGCCGGGGGAGGGGATGGGGGGTGGGCAGAGATCTGGAGGGACTGGGACGCAGAGGACTGGCCTGGCTCCTGTGACCCTGGTCGGCTGAATAGGAACAAGACCCTGGATTTCCTAAGACCACTCACCTTTCTGGAACACCTCTTCCACCCCACCCCCACCCAGTCAGCCAGGAGGAGCCCCGAAGAAGAGTCTGTTCTGTCAGCTCTTGGGAAGATTCATCTGTTTTGCCTTGATAGCCCCAGGCTTCAGGTCTTTTAATTTTCCTCAAAAGCCAATACCAAGTGACGTTTCCAGGTCCTTGGGACCCTGGTTGCCCCTGAGAAAGGGGTGGTGGTGTGTGCGTGAGCCCCACGCACCCTCGGCCTCCTCCCCCACCCTCGCACTAGCAGGGACTCCCACCTCCCACCCTTGCCTCCGGAAAGCAGGTGTCGATGCACAGTGTAGCGTCAGTGCCCGTAGATCAAGATGTGGTGCAGGAGGCAAAGGTCGTGGAGATTTACTTGGAAAAGCTGCGTGAGGAGAACCCACTGGTTCTTAGAGAAGTGTCAAAGGTAAAGTCAGACGTGCCTGAAAAAGCAAAGACCACCCTCCGGTGGCCCTTTCGTAAGGAAGCAGCCGCCAGGGGGCTCCCAGCGCTGCCTGCTGGCTTTCCGGGCCCCACTCAACTGGGTTGAGCTACCGTGGAGACGCACAGGCGGGGAGCTTTCCTCTGAACGAATCACATCCAGGGCTGTTTGCTCCCAAAGTGCCCGAGGGTAGGAGTTAGGGCCTGAACCCTCTGGCACCTCTCCGGGAGTCCCCTGTAAGGCAGGAGGGCCAGAGCCACAAACCCCAAGAGGCAGGAAGCCTCGGGGTTGGACACGACTGGCTGACCTTCTCCAGGATCTAGAAGGCAATTTTCCAGGGAGTTCCTGGTGGGGGGGTGGGGAGAGGCTCTGACAGCTCAAACCAAGCCTGGTTAGCCAGCTGCAGAGCTCCAGCCAGAATTTTATGGAGAGACCCTTCAAACATCCAGGACCTCTGTAACATTTTCCCCCAGTTTGTAAGTTCTTATTCTTTGTTTCCCTAGAGTCACTGGTGGTTCAAACAAACCAACTGACAGACAACTCAGGCAACATCAAGGGGGTTTGTTTGCTTGGAGGACTGAAGGGAAGAGGCTAATCCTGGAGAACCAGGCTCTCCATTTGTAGGGACAGAAGGAGGAGAGCAAACCCCCTAACCCTGCTGGGAGGGAAAGGAAACCTGGCCCCTCCAAGCCCCTGGGCCTGACGACAGCCAGCACCTGACCCAGGATGGTGTGACAGATGTGGGGCGGCTCTAGGCTGCCGGCCCCCAGCCACCTCACGGCACGCCTTCTGTCTTGGGCATCTCAGGTCTATGCAGAGACAGTGCCCCTGCTGGCTGTGAACAAGATCTCCTTCACCGTTCAAGCAGGGGAGTGCTTTGGCCTTCTTGGCATCAACGGAGCCGGGAAAACGTCCATCTTCAAAATGCTGACTGGGGAAGAGCCCATCACCTCTGGGGATGCCTTTGTCAGGGGCCTCAGCATCCGCTCTCACCTGAAGGAGGTAGGCTGTGACCTGGGACGAGGGGGCAGCACTTGGGAAGGGGTAGCTGTTGGGAGGAGGGGATGTGGAAACGCACCTGGCGGTGTGATGCAGGCCTGGGGTGCGCTTGGTCTTTGGAAACCCCGCCTACCAGGTTTATACATGACTCCCAGCCCCATGGCCCTCCCCACCCACGATCTTCAGTGTCCAGTGCTCACAGCCCTGGATGTCCCTCCCACACCCTCCCAGGTCCTAGGTCCAGTCTCCCAGCCGCTCCCACTGAACTCATGCCAAGGTTCCTGGGGACACCCGGCTTGCCTTCCTTGCCCTCGGCAGGGCATCTCATAATGCAGACCCACCTCCTGTGAGCTGCGGCCTTCCCCTCTCCTCCGGCTCTTCCCACCTTGACCCTTCTGTCCCAGACGCCCGCGGAGGGTGTTCTTTGCCCGCCCACTAGGCCATGGCACTCCTCAGGGCTGCAACACCAGCCCTCTGTCCCTCTCGCTCTACAGGGGCCGCCCCCGCCTGAGCTCAGTGGTTACTCTGTCCCCGTCTTCTGCTCGCTGAGGGCGCCCACCCAGCCTCGTCTGCAGCCCGGCCCCAGTCGTGTGTGTGTGTGTGTGTGTGTGTGTGTGTGTGTGTGTGTGTGTGTGCGCCTCCTAGACAGCCTTGCTCAGACGTCTCCCTGTTGACACCCGAGCTTCTCATAAGCTCCTCAAACCTGACCCTCTTCATGGGGTCTCCACCTCAGCTACTGGCACCAATTCGATGAACGCCCGGTAGACGCCAATGCTTGTGCCGGCCCAGTGGCCCTTGACAGCATGGAGAGTGACAGGGCGGTCAGTGGTGTGGTGTCGGCACCTGGTGGAGCCAGTGAAAGGCGCAGGGAGAGACCAAACCACGGCAGCATAATGGAGGGTATACTCTTCACAGCACAAGCCATCTAGTCGCCAAAAGTTTATCAAACCAGCTTCAGTGTCCATGACAGAGATTGCGTTCAGAGAGAAAGCAGAAGAACCCACGCAAGCCTGTTCTGTAATCTTTAGCCCCTTTGTGTTTGGTGCCCACAGCGGGGGTGAACAGCCGTAGCCAACATAAGCCTCTCACGGCCGCGAGACACTTACGACTCATTTTAACTCTTTTCCTATTGTACCAATTACAGGGGAGGCTTCTGGTAATGGCAAATTGCGTGACTCTGACCCCCTTCCTGGCAAGAACTGTAATAACAGGACCAAATTTTAAAAACATCTCCAGAGAGCCTCCTGAGAAGATAGTGAAGACTTATGAGGCAGGAGGTAGGACAGGGAGAGGACCAGGGAGGCAACCACGTTCGGTCGGGGTGGCTGGGAGCCCAGGGTTGCTCCTGATGCTGAAGTGACAGGCACTGAGGTGAGTGCCTCCTTTCTTAGAGTGAGGACCCCGAAGGGCTGCGCCCTGGGTGCAGGGATGAGCCACATGTAGACAAGCTCATCCAAGGACCACAAAAGGACCTGGACTCATGTCAGTCCCTGAAACAGGGCTGACAGGACCCCAAGCCACCAATGCTCCCAGGCACCTGGTGGGAGCCAATGTCAACCTCTGAGGAAAAATGATACCATCCTTGGCTACAAACAATTTCGCAAATGCAATGCTTGGTACACAATAAAATTAACCAGATATATGTGCATAAAAGACAAAGCCCCCCTTCAAAAAAAGTAAGAACGAAGCCTGGAGAGTCAAAAGGGCAGAAGTTATCCAAGAGAAGGTAAGAATGTTGGGCAGACCTTCGAGAACACCCTGAGGGGTCCCTGTCCTGGCGCTCGCACCCCCTGAGCAGCCCCTCCCATGCTGGACCAGGGTTGGTCCGGGTGGCAGCAAAATTTGCAAGAGATGGTATGTCACGTCCAAGACTGGGTTACCGAAGACACTACAGCTTCTGCGTGGGGTACACCCTCTCCCGCATATCCCTCACAGTGGGGGAAGCTAACTGCACATCCTGATGGTGCTCACACAGCCCATGGTGGGGCCCACGTGGTGTGGAGTGGCACGGGAGTCCTGAGACCTGCCCACAGCTATGTGAACGAGCTCTGCAGCAGATCCTCCAGGCTCCCAGGGACGCGGGCTTGGCGGGGAGGCCAAGGGCCACCTCATGATGGAGCCTGCCCAGGACCGCCCAGCCAAGCTGTCCCCAGATCCATGAGCTGAGCTTCAGAAGCCATGAAATAATGAGCAAACCATGGCTAAGTTTTGGAGTAACTCGTTATGTGGCAATATATGACAAGCTGATACAAAGGATCTGGTGAAAAGTTTTCACAGACACATAATTGAAGTCCCAGAAGGAAAGGATGCAAATAGGATGCAAAGTGGAATTTGAAAAATTAATGTCTATGACTTATCCAAAATTTATGAAAGACATCGAATTACAAATAAATAAATCCCTATCAGCCCTAAGCAGGAGAAATTACTAGAAATAAATCCCTAAGAACATTATAATAAATCTGCTGGAAAATAAACACAGGAAGAAAATCTTGCAGGGACCCACTTTCAGAAGAGCAACAATCAGACTGGCAGGTGACGTCTTAACAGAAATGACAGTGCCCAGAAGACAACAGGACGACACCCCAGAAATGATGGAGGCGCTAACAACCAGCCTACAATAATACACTCAGTAAAGTCATGCTGTAAAATGAAGGTATGAAAAGAAGACATTTTTGGGGCACCTGAGTGGCTCAGTCGGTTAAGTGACTGCCTTCAGCTCAGGTCATGATCCTGGAGTCCCGGGATCGAGTCCCGCATTGGGCTCCCTGCTCAGCAGGGAACCTGCTTCTCCCTCTGACTCTCCCCTCTCTCGTGCACTCACTCTCTCTCTCACTCTGTCAAATAAATAAATAAAATCTTAAAAAAAAGACATTTTCACATAAACACTGACAGAACTGATCACCAGCACACGTGTGCCAAAAAAAATTAAAAATCACAGAGCCATCTTTAGGCAGAGGGAAAATGATCCCTAAAGGAAGTTCAAAGACGCAGAAAAGATTGAAAAGTGATTTAAAAAAAGGGGGGGGAAATGTATGAGTTTTGATTAAACGAAGCTATAAGAATAATAATGTCTTCTGAAGTTCAAAATATGTACACAGTGACGGTAGATGACGGTGATGGCTGTGGGGGGAGATGATAAGCCACTACGGGGCACAGGAGGAAAACGAGAATGATCACATGACTGGGGACAAGCAGGCACACGCAGGAGGAGCCCAGAGCACACGGGACAAGCAGCCCTGAAGAAGCTGGTGCATGGAATCCTGATACATCAGCGAGTTCATTCAGCAGAAACGGACTGAAGACCCCAGTGGAAAGACTGTCGGGGAGATACTCATCAGCTGAAACATCCAGTTAGCACACGGCCCAGCAAGTCCACTCATTGGTATGTGCCCAAGAGAAATGAAAACCTACGTCCACACAGCAGCTTGTACACGGACATTCACAGCAACGGGATTCACAACTCCATTGTCAGTCAGTGGGTGAGTGGATACGCAAAACGTGATCTATCCATACAGTGGAGTGACATTCAGCCACATAAAGGAATGAAGCACGGACGCCTGCTGCAACACTTGATGCTCAGTGACAGAAGCCACTTACGGAAGGCCATGTATCAGGGGCACCTGGCTGGCTCAGTGGGAGGGGCATGTGCTCCTGATCTCGGGGTCGGGAGTTCAAGCCCCATGTTGCGTGTAGACATTACTTAAATAAGTTTCTTAAAAAGACTTTATTTATTTATTTGAGAGAGAAAAAGAGAGAGTGCAAACGGGGAGGGGCAGAGGGGGAGGGAGAAGCAGACTCCCCACTGAGCGTGGAGCCTGACGTGGGACTCGATCCCACAACCCTGAGATGACGACCTGAGCCGAAACCAAGAGTCAGATGCTCAACTGAGTCACCCATGCACCCCTTTTAAATTTTTTAAAATATTTATTTAAGGTATGCCTGGGTGGCTCAGCCGGTGAAGCATCTGCCTTTGGCTCAGGTCATGATCTCAGGGTCCTGGGATCGAGCCCCACATTGGGCTCCCTGCTCCGTGGGGAGTCTGCTTGGGATTCTCTCCCTCTGCCTGCCACTTGCTCTTGCTCTACCGCTCTCTCTCTCTAAAATAAATAAATCTTTAAAAACAAAATTTTTTAAAAGGCCATTATATGATTTGCCTTATGTCAAATGTCAGACCAAGCAAATGTATAGACAGTAGGTAGATTAGTCGTTGCCAGGGGCTGAGGGTATTAGAAGCAATGGGGAGTGAGTGCTAATGGATATGGGGTTTCTTTGGGGGAGATGAAATGCTCTAAACCTGATTGTGATGATAAACGCACCCCTCTGAATATGCTAAAAACCACCCAACTGTACACATTCAATGGGTGAATGTGGTGAACGGGTGAATTCCATGGTATGTGAATTGTGTGTCTCAATAAAGCTGCTATAAAAGGCAAGGAACAGGGGCACCTGAGTGGCTCAGTTAAGCGTCCAACTCTTGGTTTTGGCTCCAGTCATGATCTCAACATTGAGGGATCAAGCCCCATGTCAGGCTCTGCACTCAGCACCAAGTCAGCTTGGGATTCTCTCCCTCTCCCGACTCACGCACACATTCTCTCTTTCTTGCTCTCAAATAAATAAAATCTTTTTAAAAAGGAGGGGGGTGAGAAACAAAGAAACAAACGAAGAAAGGAAGGGAGAAGAGAAAGGGCAGCGGCTGGTCCTTGGCAGATCCCAAACCCGGTCTTACTGTCACCAGCCCTCCAGCCCATAGACCTTTCCTGAAGCTCATGCAGAAGGAAGAACGAACGTGTTCCATAAACTCAGGTGACTAGAAATGTTATATCTCTTTGTGTTAATTAAAATCAAGTGACATCTGCCAGGAAATCGGATTTCAGTCTCCACACAACCCTTCTGCACATCACCTCCTGGCAGAGTGTGACCTTGCCATTAGAAATGTGGGCTTTAAGTCTAGTTAAGCCTGCCCCTCCAACCCTCCACTTCCTCCTGGCAATCTTGCACGGATTCATCTCGTCAGCAAACTCCTTGCTCTCCCCGCCGTGTGAGCCTGCTGCTCACCGCCCTTTAGATGGACAAGTCCTTTCAAGCATTCTTAATATATCTAAGATATATTCTTAGCCGGATGCACTGGTGTTCTAAGCCACGGCTGTGACACATGTTTCCATGAGCCCCGCTCACCACCCCAGAATTATGTGGCTCCACTGAGGGGTTGTCCTAGGCCCATGGCACCACCGAGTGCTGAACAGGGCTCTGTGGCCGCCCCAGCCAAGCCCCAGTGTACTGTGGGCTCACATGTGCAAGAACATCACATTCCTTCATTTTCTTTAAATCACATTACGTTTTCAAGCCTTCTACCCCAAAACTGTTTCAAGAGATAGAAAACCTGTATAGACCCAAACCAGAGGTAAACTGAAATAAAGGTCAAAGATCTGTGCCTTCTTGGGACGCCTGGATGGCTCGGTTGATTAAGCATTTGCCTTCGGCTCAGGTTTTGATCTCAGGGTCCTGGGTAGAACCCCACGTCGGGCTCTCTGCTCAGGGGGGAACCTGCAGTGCTCGCTTCGGCAGCACATATACTAAAATCAGGGGGGAACCCGCTTCTCCCTCTCCCTCTGCTCCTCCTCTCCCCTTTTCACAAATAAAATCTTTAAAAATAAAAAAAGCAAAAAAACAAAAGCAACCCTCCATCCTGCTCATGACTCTAAAACAATTTTCAGCGAACTAGAAATAGGAATAAAATCAGGTTAAAATCACCCGATGAAGGTGACCTACCAGAAATCTTCGTATCTCATAGTGAGACGCTTGACACGTCTTGGTTCAAGTCTGCTTTTCCTGCCAGCACGTTGCTCCTGGTGGCAGGTGTCTTTGGGGGAAGCCCCACCCTCCGCTATGTGATGTTCCGGGTGCGTTCCCCCCTCGTTCACTCCATCCAGGCGGTTTTCCTGTCTGCGTCCATCAGAGCAGCGCACCCCACCCCTGCCAGGGGCACCCAGAGCAGCCCTTCGCTTCAGTGGGGAGACGGATGGGAAGAAGAGCATTGATTATTTCTCAAGAATGGCGTCCTACCACTTTCATCATCTACTCCAGGAGAGCCCCTGATCAGGGGCACAAACCAGGGCAGTTCACTGCAAGTTTATAAAGGCAAAAACTTGAAAATAACTCACGTGTGCCTGGGTGTTTTATAAGCAGCTAAATAAAATCTAGAAGCCTTTCCCGAACGACTAAGTAGCAGTTAAACTGAGTCGGAGTAGACCTGTATTTTTTGACCGAGAAAAATCTTTAAGATATAATGTTGAGAGGTGCCTGGGTGGCTCGGTTGGGTGGGCTCGGTTGGGCAGGGAGTTGCTGGGCACTGAGGTTTCATGCCAGGCAGGTGGAAGGAAGGGCCCTGCGTGTCTGCGCATAGACAGCGGCAGCAAGCACTGCATCCGGGCTCCCTAACGCCACTGTCGTCCCACTCCCCCCTCCCCCCACGTGGCACACGTCCGTCCATGTGGCAAACACACAAGGCAGAGCAGGAGCCTGGGCAGGGGCCATGCCAGGGCAGGGGTGCAGGCCTGGACGCAGCTGGCGGCTTTCCTTCTGACATGCCTCCCTCTTGGAATGCCTTCCAACCCCAGGTGCGGCAGTGGGTGGGCTACTGCCCCCAGTTTGATACCCTGTTCAACCACATGACAGGCCGGGAGATGCTGGTGGTATACGCCCGGATCCGGGGCATCCCTGAGAGCCACATCAGCGCCTGCGTGGAGCAGATTCTTGACAGCTTACTCATGTACGCGTACGTGGACAAGCTGGTGAAGACCTACAGGTGAGACTTTCCACCTTCACTGATGAGAAGTGCCCTGGCACTCCTCAGTGCAGGCGGCGGCCGTCAGCTCTGGGTTTGGGGTCACTGCGCAGTCCATATGTCACTGTGTGGATTTGTGGGAGGTGGCCCCATCCTGTGGACGACGGGTCCGTGGCCCGTGCTGCCCAGAGGCACTGCTTCCGCTAGGCCCCGGGCAGGTAGGGAACTAAGGACAAGCAGGTAGCATCACAGGTGTTATTGTCCTGCGCGTCGCAAAGGGCGGATTTTTGGTAGGCTCGTGTTTCAAGTGCGTTACCTTATCTCGCTGCGTCTGGGGCATCTGAACTGATGTCTGGCTGCGAAGCTGGGCGTCTTCCTCTGTCCTCTGCGCTGCTGATAAGGGCCAGTCTCTTTAGCTTACACAGCAGGGCCAGTCCCAGGACTCCCTCGGGGGTGTGTGCAGCGCCCCCTGGAGGATGCTGGCACTATCCCACTCCTAGGACCAAGGAGTCAGAGATGCCCAGGCGGTAAGTGACTGCTGACCTTGGCTCTTCCCTCCCTGTTGACTTTGGTTTCAGGTAGGTTTTTGTACTTCCTCGCATCCTTTCAAGATTAAATGAGTTAACACTTGCAAAGTTTAGAACAGCCCCGCGCACATTGTAAATGCTATGTGTTCGGGGCGCCTGGGTGGCTCAGTTGGTTGAGCGGCTGCCTTCGGCTCAGGTCATGATCCTGGAGTTCCGGGATCGAGTCCCGCATCGGGCTCCCTGCTCAGCGGGGAGTCTGCTTCTCCCTCTAACCCTCTCTCCTCTCATGTGCGCTCTCTCTCTCTCATTCTCTCTCTCAAATAAATAAATAAATAAAACTAAAAAAAAAAATGCTATGTGTTCATTCAAGAAAAGTTAGCTAAAATGGCTCTCTGTCCTTACAGCCCTAGAGACCATAGAGACCCTCAAAGAAGACTCATAGACCACGTTCCCACCCTGGACTGACCCCTCTGTCCAGAGCCATGATCTATACACTGAGTGGACAGTCAAGTCACAATGCAACCTCATAGGAGGGTGGTGGGCATATTACTAGAGCCCCACTCAGGGGCTGTGGGACACTTCCTCAACAGAGAACAGAAAGCCTTCGTGTGTGTGTGTGTGTGTGTGTGTGTGTGTGTGTGTGTGTGTGTGTGTGTGTGTGTGTGTGTGTGTGTGTGTAGGGGGATTGGGCTACTGCTGATTATTAATTGCCTTTCACCCCAACCTTTCCCCCCCTGCTCCCAGTGGTGGCAACAAGCGGAAGCTGAGCACAGGGATCGCCCTGCTTGGAGAGCCTTCGGTCATCTCCCTGGATGAGCCATCCACTGGCATGGACCCCATGGCCCCGCACCTGCTCTGGGACACTGTGGCACGGGCCCGAGAGTCCGGCAAGGCCATCATCATCACCTCCCACAGGTAGAGCCGGGGTCTTGGGGGGTCAGTGGAAGAGCCAGGACGAGGGCTGGCCGGGTGGGGCCGGGTGGACAGAAGACCTGTCAGCAGCTGGCTCAGACTCTGTGAGGAAAGTCACCAGCTAGCCATGTGGGCCACCCTCTGAACATGGGAATCAGGAACAGTGCTATCCGGCCGTCGACACCGGCCCCTCTGCCTGAGCCTTTGACACGGAAGGCAGGCGTCGGCATCCCCCGGCCCTGTGTCAGGCCTCTGCCCCTCTCCCCAGCATGGAGGAATGCGAGGCCTTGTGCACCCGGCTGGCCATCATGGTGCAGCGTCAGTTCAAGTGCCTGGGCAGCCCACAGCACCTCAAGAGCAAGTTTGGCAGCGGCTACTCCCTGCGGGCCAAGGTCCGGAGCGACGGGCAGCAGGAGGTGCTGGAGGAGTTCAAGGCGTTTGTGAACCTGATCTTCCCAGGTGAGGGCCACTGCACAGAGGGCATCTGTGCCTCACCCCTGCCGAGTCCCCCATCCCTGGCCCCTGGGAAGAGGGCCGTGATTCCATGGTCCCAGGCCCTCCAGCCTGGCCTTCATGGGGACATGGTGTCTTCTTCATGCAGGCAGCATCCTGGAAAATGAGCACCAAGGGATGGTCCATTACCACCTGCCCGGGGATGACCTCAGCTGGGCCAAGGTGAGTGTACCTGCCCATCAGAGGGAGCAAACATGTGATGTCACCAGCTTTCTGGGGTGACTTGTTTTCTTTTCTGCGTGAAAGATGCATTAAAAGCATCTCCTCTCTGCCAACCCCATGACAACATTCACGTGGATTTCATAAAACATAAGGATGTGTGCATGGGAAGGGGTCTCTGAGATCAGCTCCTCTTGCCCCCTCATTTCATAGAGAGGGAAGAGGGTCCAGAGAGGGGACACCACATGCCCAGGGTCCCACAGCAAGCCAGAGATCCAGCTGGGGCTTCTGCCTGCTGGCACCATTCCCAGCCAGAGCCTTTCCCTGAGATCACAGACAGCTAACTTCCCTAGGACTGACTTCTTGGGAGGTGCTCTGGGCGCAACTGAAAAAGAGATGGGTCTTTTGGGGGCTTCATCACACCCAAGACCCTCCCTCTTTCCACTCTCTGCTGCCTCCTCTCCCCTCCCTTGTGCCCCCTGTCCACAGTGGCCTCCTCCTTCCCAACAGGTATTTGACATTCTGGAGCAAGCCAAGATGAAGTTCATGCTGGACAACTACTCTCTCAACCAAGTCTCCCTGGAGGACATTTTCCTGAACTTTACCTGCTCTGTGCACCCAACCAAAGAGGAACACAAACAAGGGCAAGCAGAGCCAGCAGACTATTCATCAACCTCTCCTCCTCCCTCCCAGCCTCCCTCACCACTTCCCTCAGACATTTACTTGCTGTAATAAAGAGTGCAAAACCTGCCATAGGCTGCAAGGAGTACAAAGGCAGCCTGTAGACCCAGTGAACTCAGTTCAGAGACTGGGTGGCTCTCTGCCAGATTGGGCCCTCTCACCTTAGAGGCCTGGTGGAGAACCTAGTTCCATTTCAGTGGAAAAGGATCCCCTTGAGTCCCGCCTGGGTGGCTCCATGGCCTCATTGAGACCTGGCTGTGGAAGCAGCCTCAGAGAAACACCTACCATGTCCTCTCAAGGTGTAGTGGCTTGGGGGTGACCATGGTTCTCATGATACTGTCCTTCTGAAGGCAAGAAAAAAGAGATTGATGAGTTTGCTAACCTGAGTCTCAATTTTTCAGTGTTTTAGTATTTCAGTATTTGGATTTGTGAGTCTCCATTTGTTCTCTGCCCACCCCCCCCGCCCCCACCCCAGTCCTTACAAATCTTAGGAGTGAGCCTGCATGTGACAGTACATCAACCCATGAAGTATTATTCAGATGAGTAACCTGAAACTTAAGAGACATTCATCAACTTTCACAGTCAACAGGGAGTGGAGCCAAGATTCAACTCACGTAGAGGCTCTCAAACTGGGGTTCCTAAGCAGCAGCCAGAAACATGCTAGAAATTCAGATTCTTGGGCCCCACCCCAGACCTCCTGAACTGGAAATATTTGGGGTGAGACCCAGCAATCTGTGTTGTAAGGACCCCACATGAACAAGTACTTCTGATGCAGCTCAGGCATGAGAACTACAGAGGGCAGGGCTGTGTGCTCCAGGCCACAGCACGGGCCAGCCTCTGTGCACAGATGGATGTGGCTGTGCACCTTTGTCATAAGCACCCTCCTCTGGCGCATGCCGTCAGAGCCTTGCTCCAGCGTGCTCACGCCAGTCCCTTCTAAAAAGCCCCCTCTGCTCCTCCTTTGCAGGTAGTTCTCTCCCTCTTTTCCCAGCCAAGCTCCAGGAAAGTTGGTGTCTCCTGACCCTGACCAAACATCCTACCTGCCATCACCCCTCACCCAAAATTACAGCACTGCTCCACCCCTGGCTGCCACACGGCGGGTCTCTCCATCCTCCCTCCCTGTGCCTGCTCTGTGGCATTTCACAGAATCCTTCCCACAGCCTTTCTCCCTCACTCCCGCCTCTGTGCCCTGCTGTCCTTGAATCTTTCTCATTCACCCCCCACCCCATGTCTTCAACTGCCATCTTCTTCCAGCTGGGAACTTCCCCGACCCGACAGTCTCGAATTTTCCAGTGAGTTCTCACCCTCCTGCGTGGGTGTGTCCAGTGGGAAATGGGCTCTTCTCACCCTCTGGGAGTGGCTTGTTACCCTACGGGGCCCCCAGGGCTCTTCCTGCCAGGGCGATGGATGCAGGCAAGGGCCCACAGCATGGCCAAGAGAAGAACACTGGTTTTCTGAAAAATAAGAATACTTTACCTGCGAATAAAGGAAAAACGATGAGGACACAAAGAACCGGGGAGAGGACAGCTGAGGGACTTAAGAGAGCAACATGCTATTTTGGGCTCCCCAGGGGAGTGGGTGTGGTGACAAAGGTGCTACTGGAGTCCAGGCTGGAATGGCACACCTGTGCCCTGGGGGAGATCAGCAACAAAGTCACAGTGCAGGGGAGGAGGAGGACAACACAGTAACAAAGCGGAGAACAGTAACCAAAGGTGTGAGGAAGGAGGAGAAACTGCAGAGTCCACCCTGGGTTCCTCCTCCTGCTTCTGGGTGGAACATGGGCCACCTGGGGAGCAGCCCCAAGCCCGCTGGGCTCCATCCACTCTGTTTCCTGTGCGCCCCACCTCGGCCGCTCCTTCAACCCCAAGCCCAGGGCCTGGTCCCTGGCCTCTTTAACAAGGGGCCTCTCACGCCCCGTGTGTGGCCGTCCGTGTACTTGTTTCCTGCTGCAGAATGGCAGTGTGGCTCTCGCGTGTGCGCCCGGCTGCCCAGAAGGGACCGACGACCCTGAGGACCAGGCCGGAGGGGAAGGGAGGGCTGACTGGGGGCGCGCAGGGGTGAGGAGAGCGTCCCCGGGAAAACTACCGTGTCCTCCTCCGTCCAGCGCTTCTCCCGTGAAAGACGGGCCGGAGGGCACTGCCCAGTCCCTGACGGACACCGTGCTTGGGGTGGCTGGGGGCAGCCAGTGAAGTAGGTTCCTGGCGGGGCAGTGAGGATACAGCGGGGACACACAGGGGCGACGTCCTGCCCGCGGGACGCCTGAGACACGATTCGCGGGAAGAAGGCGCCGGCCGAGTCCCTGAAGGGGCTGCGTTCCGGTCCACGCCCCCTGTGGCTCGGCCGCCCGAGCAGCGGTGTCCTCGCCTGACGCGCGGGCGGGAGGCTGGGCGCGCGGCCTCGGGGTGAGGGCCAGGGGCGCGGTGGGTGCGCAAAGGCCTCCGCGGACGCCGCTCGCCGGGACCCGCGCCGCCGGAACAGCGGGGCCCAAGCGCACACACAGACACCCCCACCAACCCGGCAGACGCCGCGCTCCCCGGGGGACCCCTCCCGCCCCGGCCGGGGGGCGGGGCAACCGCTCGGACTCCACCAATCAACGGCCGGCGTTCGAATTCGCGTCCTGGCGTGGCCAATCGCGAGCTCCCGGCGCGGGCGGGAGGGCGGGACCGGGGCCGGGGCCCGGCGGCCGGGCGGCTCGCGCCCCCCCCAGCCGGCCAATGGGAGGGCCGGGCGCATTTGAAAACTCAGGCGGGCGGTGGGGCGGATTTGCGCCTGCGCGGGGCGCGTGGGGCTGACGGCGGTCGGGGGCGCGGGCGGCGGAGTCGGCGGCGGCGATGGGGAGCGGCGGTGGTGAGTGCGGGGCGCGGGCGGCGGGTGAACACCGAGCTGGGCGGCCCGGGCTCTTCGGCCCCGCGTGCGGGGCGTCCCGGCGGCAGCCGCCCGGCGCGCGGTTTAAATGCCCGGTGGCGCCGCGGGTGCGGGTGGGCTTGGCGTGAACGCCCCGCGCGGGGCCCGGCACCTGTCGCGGGCGGCGAGTACCGCGTCCGGCCTAGAGCGAGGGGACGAGCACAGTGTGGCGGTCACATCCAGGTACCCTGTGGGCCTCGGTCGCCCCGCGCGGCCCGTTAATTGGTGGTAGGCGACTCCTGTAAGGTTAGCCGGGCAGGGTAGGAAGGCCTGCGGAGGGGGTCCTGCGGCCGGGCGGCGGGGACGAGAGAGGAGGAAGCCAAGTGAGCGGCGCGAGGGGCTCCTGCTGAGTCGTTCTGGTGCGAGTAGGAGCGGAGATGGGCAGGGGTCCGAGGGCAGAACCGTCATCCGCGTTCGCCGCTCTTGCCCCAGTAGCCAAGTTCCATGATCACCTGCTATTCGCCGTAAGTATTTACTGGATCTTTGAATGAATGATGGTGTCTGCCGGAATTCCCGGACCACTACTCCCTTTATTTAATCTTTGTGTGGGACTAGAAATGCGGCCGGTTCCTTCTGTGGGGAAGGCACAGTGACTGTTCCGTCGTCTTCAGATACAACTTTGCACGTCAGCCCAGCTCCTTTCCTAACATCACCGAGACCATTCTGCTGTTCTTTTTCAGTGATCCACTGTCGGTGTGCCAAGTGTTTCTGTTACCCTACAAAGCGAAGAATAAGGAGGAGACCCCGAAACCTAACCATCTTGAGCCTCCCTGAAGATGTGCTCTTTCATATCCTGAAATGGCTTTCTGTCGGGGACATCCTGGCTGTCCGAGCTGTAAGTTGCCAGATGAAAGTGCGTCAGCCCTGTAGCTTGTTGACCTAACTTGTTGGTTTTCCCATCACTGTTTCGTGTTCTTAAATGTGAGAATAAAATTTTGGCTATGAAAGAGGGCAGAGGCTACAAGGATGATGTTGTTACTAGATGTTTGAGGTTGTTGCGATCAAAGCTGAAACATAGTGCGGTATGTTTTGAGTCTGTTGCGATGTCTGACAGAGAAAGTACCCTGTTGTGGCAGTGAAATTCTCACCTCTTAAGAAACAAGATAGTATATTAGGGAGAACAAAAACACATTCTCGAGGACAGATTGCATGTAATGTCGAGCCCTAAAAGGGACCCTGGGAGTTAGTTTGCAGATATTCAACTGCACCTTCGTTCAGAGTGACTTACTCAAGGGCATACAGCAAATTGGTGGGAAAACTCCAACAGGAACTTGTTTCTCTGACTCCCAGAGCCGCCTCCATTGTGGTCGTAATATCCATGGGTGCTGAGTTTTCAATGGCAATGGGAACTTTAGCCCTTGAAATACTCACCTGTGCTCAGGGCTCCCAGCTGGGGCACTTCCTGCCTCTGACCAGGATGGTATTGAGTTTATTGGTCTTTTTCTAGAGCCTCTGTTGACCTCCAGACTCCAGCCGTTTTCCCACTAGCAAGGACCTAGGTAGAGGAGCACAAGATAAAATTCTGTTCTACTTGCTCCTGTTAGAGTCCGTTTCCCCGATCATTATAGGGTATACACCCTTACAGGGGTGTCACCCCCTCTTTCTCAAGGTGGATGCTTATTTTGCCTTCTGGCACCACTGTCCCCACCTTTAGAGCCTCCGAGAAACTTGTTTCTTCCCTCTCTCAAAGCAGCTATTACTTTGATACACAGGGGGCCTTTCCCCCTGGCGTGGGTTGGGAGACAGGAGGCCCTCCATCCGTCTATGTCCCATGTTCAAGGGCTCCAGGTGTGGGGCTTCTGGGAGGTCCCTTGATAATGCACCCCCCCCCCCCGCTTCCGTTGTTCTGCAGGTGCACTCCCACCTGAAGTACCTGGTGGACAACCATGCCAGCGTGTGGGCGTGTGCCAGCTTCCAGGAGCTGTGGCCTTCTCCAAGGAACCTGAAGCTCTTTGAAAGGTATCTGCACCTGACAACAGCTCCATTTTCTCCCATCTCTGGGCCTCCCTGTTATGCCAGCCTGTGTCCCCAACGCCTGACCTGGGCGTGTTTTTCCTCTTGTGGTTGCCCTCGCCCACGTCTCACCCCCCAGGGAGTGACTGAGGGCTGTCAGCGTCACCTGTGGAGTCACATGAAGCACAGTCATTGGCCGTCCATGCCACCAGCCCAGCCGGACTCATTAGTCACTGTCATGCTTCGAAGGGTCTCACGGGCTGGGACCATTCTGCCTGACTCAAACACAGGTCACCTGCCTGTGGAAATTTTACTCAGCCCTCTTTATTTTTTTGGTCAAAAGTGTGTGATTTCACTCCTGTGAAATTTTTTTTTATTTTTTTGGTCAAAAGTGTTGCATTTCACTCCCTGGTTGATGGTGTCCTCCTGCTGGGATTGGGACGCAGAGGGGGGGTCAGAGCAGGTGTGAGCCCCTCGGCCTGGGGGCCCCAGCGTGCTGGTGACTAGACCTATCATCCACGTGTGCCGGTGGCTCCAGACAGGCCACCTGAGACCTAAGCCACATACCATACGATGCCTCTGTTTAAGGTGTGCAACTCAGTGGTTTTTCGTAGATTCACACAGTTGTGCAACCATCACCACTCCCTTGAGAACATCCTCATTACCCCACGGGCAAAGCCAGAGTGAATAGGGGTTGACGTCAGTGCTCACTCCCTATTTTCCCTGCAGTCCCCCAGCCCCTGGCAGCTCCAGATCTGCCCACTTGTACGTGGATTTGCCTGCTGTGGACATTTCATATAAGGGGAATCTTACAGCGTGTGGCCTTTTGTGGCTGAGTTCTTTTGTTTGGCACGTCTTTAAGGTTCATCCATGTTGTCATGTGTCATTGGATGAGTGGTATTTGCGTTGCCTGAAAAATCCTCAATTAAGAAACAAGAGTTCTAGCTTCAGGTGGTGTGGCGGGACAGAACCTTCATGGGACAACACAGGTGACACTGTGTGTTTTTAATGGTCTAGGGCTGCTGAAAAGGGAAATTTTGAAGCTGCCGTGAAGCTGGGTATAGCCTACCTCTACAATGAAGGCCGTAAGTCCTCACGGGGCTGGGGCTGGCCTCGCCCTGCTCGGTGCTGACCTGGTAGAACAGGCATGAGCCCTTCTCCATGGGAGCCGTTCAGCCCTTATTCTTGCCGGGTCCAGCCGTGGGCCTCTCCCCTCAGCAGTGTGTACCCACAGGGGCCCTGCTATGGGACCCACTGGTGATCTTTGGGTCCGTACGCTTTAATTATTTTAACAAACCTTGTTTTGACGAATGCTTTAATTCCATCAGCAGAGACTCAGAATGGGGGGGCTACTCAGACAAACAGGGCTCCTCCACCAGCAGCGCCCCACTCCATCCAATGAATGCCACAGCCCATGTAGGTGCTGGCCCCTCTCCATCCTTGGCCACAGTTCCTCCCTGGAACTCTGGGGCAGCAATCAAAGGGTGCCTAATTCTATGGGGTGTTAATAACACAGTAGCCACGGCTCCAGTGGGAGGCAGGTACAAGTAGGTCAAAGCTGGCCTGTGCCTGAACGCCTTCACCCGCCAAGGAACAGGTGCTCCTTGAGAGAACCCATGTGGCCTTCTCCTCTCCAGTGCCTGCCCCTTTGCTTAGCACACAGAACCAACCTGCAGGGTGTCCAGTCCCAGCCCCCAAAATGCATAAAGACTGGGGATAGCTGCTATGCTTCTGCTTCTGAAAGATCTGGCATCTTGCTGGGAAAGCCCCTGCTCATAGCTGGTTGGGATTGTTGAGACCCATAGAGACGGTGGGTGGTCCTGCACCTCGTGCGGTCCCCCTTCAGACAGCGGTTCCCAGACAGGATTCACGTACCATCCAACTCACCCATCCAAAGTGCACAAGCCAGCAGTTCGTAGTATCTTCACAGAGTGGTGTAGCCATTACCACCGGTCCAGGTTTGGAACATTAGCCCAAAAGGAAACAGTACCCACTAGCAAGGGTTCGGGCTGTAGCTCCCAGCAGGAGGGAGGGCGTGTGTGCTACCTCCACGGGGACACCTTCCCAGACCTTCAGAACCTAGGCTACTGGCAGGGACACATGATTCACAAGGTAGGGAAGAAAGGGAGGAGCCCCCGTCTTGGAGGGTTCTGCTCTCTTTAAATACCAGCAATGTTGCGCTGCGGCAGGCGTAAGATTGTAGCCTTTGAAGAAAGCCCATGGAGAACTCTGTGCACCTATCTTTCGGAGACATCCCGAGTAACATTCTGTCCGTGTCCGCAGTGTCTGTGTCTGATGAAGCACGTGCGGAAGTGAACGGCCTGAAGGCTTCTCACTTCTTCAGTCTCGCTGAGCGACTGAATGTGGGTGCCACGCCCTTCATCTGGCTCTTCATCCGCCCTCCGTGGTCGGTGTCTGGAAGCTGCTGCAAAGCTGTGGTTCATGAGAGCCTCAGGGCCGAGTGCCAGCTGCAGGGAGCGGGTCCTGGCGAGGGACACACGTGGGGCCGGCGTGCTGGACGGTCTGAGCCCCATAGGGTGAGTAGAGACCCTGGACCATGTAAGGCCAGGTGCCTGATGACAGTGGAGGTGCAGAAAATCGAGAATGTTGGCGTGGGGGCATCTGGAGATGAGCCAGCAGGAGAGGAGGCCTCACAGCTGGGGCTCCCAGGGAGTCCCATGGGGGGCTGGGCTGCAAATGCGTTGACAGCTGGAAACACAGGACCCAGGCTCCTCGAAGCCTGGAATCAGGGGGGTGGCCCTTGGGGTGGGATGTGGGCCAGGCAGGGGCCACGAGAACAGGTGGACAAGGAAGGATGTGCCCCCCTGGAAGTTCTCTTTCCACTCATGATCACACTTTGTCCTTCTCTTGTTCAGACTCACAGAGCATCCATACTGCACTGCTTGGGGAGAGTGCTCAGTCTCTTCGAGGTGAGTTGTCTGTCCCGCCCGGACCCTGTGCTAGGTGGTGTGGCCCTGGCCCCCCTGAGCCAGCAGACGTGGTATGCAGGGGCTTCGTGTTTCTGTGCTGCTTGCCTTCCTGGCAGCTACAAACACCAGGGACCAGGAAGTAAGCGGGAAGCAGCAGGAGGGGCCGTGTGGGGTATAAGGCCCAGGCAAGGCCCACCTGTGAGAAGCAGTTTGTAGCCCCCAGAGCATCCGAGTGCTCGCCGGGCCATGGTCTGGTTTCATGACCTGGCTCCAGACAGCCTCTCCCGCTCTTCCCACAGACCTCCCTATGCTGAAGAAGCTTTGCCAAGCTCATGATTAAGGAGCCCACCCTGCAGCAAACTCAGGGAAGGTGTGGCTTCTGATGACAGGTGCAGCTGCAGGGAGGGACACAGCTCACGTGAGCGAGGCCAGGGAGGAGCCTTGAGAAAACCTCCACGTCACCATCTGGGAGGGCCAGTGTGGAGGGCTGACCCTCCGGCGAGCAGCCCAGAGCCCAGCTAGGGGCCATGGGCCAAGCAAAACACAAACCTCCTCTGGGAGGAAGGGGGCCTGTGAGGGCAGAGCTCAGAAGCTCGCCCTCCAGCGGTTGTCAAAGCACGTATCTTAACAGAAGTGGTTTCACTCCTAGTTTACTAAACTCATTTTATTAAAAGAGAGATCCCTGAATATGCTTACTGAGAGGTCTGTGGAGAGACCATGGTGGCCCGTAGAGGCCGGCGCTCTGCGGGGAACATGGCGGAGGAGGCCACGGGTGGGGGTTGGCGCTCCGCTGCGGGGAGCGCGGTCAAGGAGGCCTCTGTGCCGGGATTTGTTGCAGGATGAAGAGCAGAAGCAGCAAGCCCAGGACCTGTTTGAAGAGTCTGCTCATCAGGGTTGTCTGGCCAGCTCATACCTCCTCTGGGAACGTGACAGGAGGACGGACGTGAGTGGCCCGGGGGCTGGGGAGAGGAGGATTTGTGTCGGCCAAAGGTGCGGTCTCCAAATGGGCCCTCAGGCAAGGTTCTGTCCGCACTGGGGGTCCTTGGGCAGCTCCCCGAGCACCAGGAGCCGCCGGCCAGCAGCTGCTCCCATAGCTGCCCCAGCAACCACCGCCATTTGGGGGATAAGGGGCTGGGAAGGAGACCAAGCTGTGGACCCTCTAGGGGTGTTGGGAGGAACATTTAGGAATTGAAGGGTTGGTTCTGAGTTTCTCCAGAGACACAACTGTATAAATAGCACGGTGACACTCTCCCATTGACAGATGTCAGATCCTGGGCGATGCCTCCACAGCTTCCGGAAACTCAGGGACTTCGCGGCCAAAGGCTGCTGGGAAGCACAGGTGAGGCAGGAGCCGGCCTTTCTCCTTCCCGCTCCTCTCGTGGGCAGTAAGACTGGCCCAGGGCTGACGCCAGGGCTGACAGGAGTGTAGCTGGGGGTGTGCCCTTCACCTCTACGCTTCACCCCGGCGCCTCCAAGCCCCTGCCCCGCCAGCCCTCCAGCCTCTCTGTTCTCGGGTGCGGCCGTGCTAGGTCTGCTGTTAGTGCTTATGTCGCTCCCTGAGGTTGCCTGGTAGCTCGGAGCAGATGGGGGTGTGCAACGCTGCCCTGTTCCCATCATTTCACCCACTCACCGGGTCGCCCAGGGTTAGAACCAGGACATGAGGGATTTGCAGATGGCGTTCTCCAGATGCTCTCCCATTGCAGCTGTAAAGAACCGTTGTTTAGGACAAATCAAAGACAGTCCCCCTTTGCCGAGCAGGTAGAAACACTCTTGTCGCCCCACCAGGGGGGTGTTTTAGAGTCCTCTGCCCTAAAATTGAGGGAAGAAATCACAGAGCTGTAGGCGGCCCAGCCTGACGTGTCCCAGAACATGGCGACGTTTATGTCCCAGGCAGTCAGCAGATTTGCAGCAGCGAGAATAGCGGACAGCGCGGTTCTCTCAGAAGCTCTAACTGATTGTAAGAATAGCAACGTTCCAATAAACATTCACAGGGTCCTCGTGTGCTCCCGGAAGAGGGGAAATAGAAAAAACTGGTCAAAGCCCAGGGCAGCGTCCCCCCTCAGCGCTAGTTAACGGGGCACACAGCTAAACAAGATCATGTGTACGTATGTCTTTTTTCTGTACATGTTGAGTGGATCGCTAATAACTTCTGAGAGTACACATTTTTCATGAGAGCAGTTTTTGCTGGCAGAGATGTGACAAAACATTCACTTAGCTGGTATGAAAATCTGTGCAGCCCTTTCAGAAAATACTTAGGCACAGTCGCCCCTGCGGGTTGACCACGTATGCAGACAGGTACCAGTCCCGAAATGGCTACACCGAGATGTTCCAGTAATAAAACAAATCTAACTCTGGAGGGAAGAACAGGTAAAACACGCTTACAGGTGTTTCATATCTTAAGGAACCATGTTATTGTTAGGTGAGCTGAGAGAAGGTAAAATGTATCTGTGCTATGATCAGGAATGCATAGAAACATCTAGAAGGAAATATCTAGAAATGGTTGCTAGTTACCATCAGAGGGTCTAGAGGTGCCAGGGGGCCCATGCCAAGTGGCAGACACGGCTCTGTCAACCCACACACCCGGCTACCTAGGCAGGTGCTGTTGGGCCCTCATGGAAAGGGAAACTGAGGCACACAGCACTTCCCCCAGTTTGCCTGTGGTGTTCACATAGACCTAGGTTTTAAAGCCAGGTTATCTGAACCTCCAGCCAGTTTTGGCCCCTTTGCTTCGCTGACTCCATAATGCACATTTTGACCCTCTTGAAGTTCGTTACCGCATGACCCAGTGTTTATTTCAGAATGAGTAGTTAGAACCTGAGCCGTGCTGTTTCCAGAAGGCGGAGAAGGTGTACGCACCCGCTGTGTGCCCACACATCTTCTCCCCTGGCAGCCTGCGGCTTCGCGCTCACGTGTGTGTCTGTCCCACAGCTGTCTTTAGCCAAAGCCTGTGCGCATGGAAGCCAGCTCGGACTCGGTGCGACAGCCTCAGCCGGGGTGGTGCGCCCCCTCTTTCAGACCTCCCGCGCCATCAGCAAGCAGCAGGTCTTCTCTGTGCAGAAGGGCCTCAGCGACACGATGAGGTGAGGACCGTGACAGCAAGAATCTGCACAGGACAGTGGGCGGAGGCAGAGCGGCAGCCGGGCTCCGGGCTCGGGAAGGGGGCTGTCGGGCCCGTTCCACCCAAGCCACCGCCACAGGGCGCCAGGGCTAGCAGCCCCGCTGGAACCCCCCTTCGTGCGCGTGTTTTCCAAAACTGGGGATGCCCCCGTTCTCCAGGGCTTTGAAGAGAAGATATCCCCCATGAGTGTCCGTGCTCATTTTCCTTTTTAACCCTCAGAACGTGTTACACCATTTAAGCATCTTTCTAAAATGATGGGATTTGTATTGCCAGTTTCAGTAGCCAAAACACCACCTCTTCTTGACGCCTCCTCTTGTGAGCTTCGGTGTGGCAAACGAGGGTCCGCAGCCATCGCGCCTGCCCAGAGCGGGGAGCAGAGCCCTCTGGGGTGGCCTCCCGCCCCGCATTCCCTGCCCCTAGGGTTTTCACTCGGTCACAGGACATGTTAGAAATTAATGTAGAAAACATAAATGATTCTTTAAGCTTCCACGAGATTTCAAATATGCTTCGGAAGGGCACCTGGGTGGCTCAGTCAGCTGAGTGTCCGACTCTTGATTTCGGCTCAGGTCATGATCTCAGGGCACTGAGCTCGAGTTCCGTGTTGGGCTCTGGGCTGGGCATGGAGGTTGCTTAAGATTCTCTCTCTCTCCCTCTCCCTCAGTCCTTCCCCACTTTCTCTCTAAAAAATTAATTAAAAACATGCTTTGGGTTTTGAAGGGGCAGGAATGTGCTCAGTAGACATCTGAGGAATCATGGCTTCCCTGGAGAGGCTTGATCTCGCACCTGGTGCAGGGACGCACTGTCCTCTGCTCCCACATCCCATGTCAGCAAGCTGGTGTGCTATGGAACCCTGGGCCAGTGCCGCCAGCTGCAGCCCCTTCTCTCCCCACTGTTCCTCCTCCTCTGAGAAGGTGTATCCTGAAAGCACCTTGTGCCCCTCTTGGGCGACCCTTTTTGGGGGACTGTCGCTGTTGTTTGGGGGGACACTTTCTCCTTTTCAAAAACAGAATTTTGTTGAAATATTAACATCGTGACAGCCTTTGAGTTGAGCTGCTTTTCCTTTACCTCTATATGAAGCAAAACAGATGCCTTTTTTTTTAAACTGAGGTATATTTGATATGTGACATTGTGTTGGCTTAGGATTTAGCCGTTTTAAAGTATACAATTCTGTTGGTTTGTTTTTTGTTTTAAAGATTTTATTTATTAGAGCGTGTGTGTGCATGCGAGCAAAGTGAGGGGCAGAGGCAGAGGAAGAAGCAGGTTCCCTGTGGAGCAGGGAACCCACAGGACTCGATCCCAGAACCCTGGGATCATGACCTGAGCCGAAATCAAGAGTCAGACGCGTAACCAACTGATCCCCCGCAAGCGCCCGGTTGGTTGATTTTTAGAAGTCCCATCGTTAGGGTCGCTAAGTCTGGGTGGGGGAGCATCCTCTTCTGTTCCCAGTGTTGGATGGTTTAAAACCTCCAACACCTGGGTGGCTCAGTTGGTTGGGCGGCTGCCTTCGGCTCAGGTCATGATCCTGGACTCCCAGGATCGAGTCCCGCATCGGGCTCCCTGTTCGGCGGGGAGTCTGCTTCTCCCTCTGACCCTCTTCCCTCTCGTGCTCTCTTGTCTCTCATTCTCTCTTAATCAAATAAATAAATAAAATCTTTAAAAAAATATTAAAATAAAACCTCCAACACCTGGCGGCACTCACGCAGTCTTCCAGCTCTGGGAGGAAGCACAGGCTGTCTGTCTCACCCCCATTCCCATCTCCCTCCTTCCCTTCACCTGTGACAGATGCTTCCACCCGGTACCTGGAACACCTGCCCAGACCCCAGCAGCTTTGTTTCTTCTCCCTCTTGCTTCTGGTCTCTCCTCTCCTTTGTTCAGAGAGCTGTTGACCATACTCGGGCACCCTTGCTGTGGCACCCAGCACTCCCGTGTGAGGTCTGTGTCCCTGGTCCCAGGTTGAGCCCCCTCGAGGAGGGACCGCATGTCTGTCAGCCCCGCCAGGGCTGCTGGGTGCTGAGAAGTCCGGTGCTGGGCTCAGGGCACCCTCCTTTAGCTCCATTCTGGCTCTCTGCCCCATTGCAGAGGGTCGAGATAAATGACCCCATGGATGGAGCCGCTCCACGAGGAGGATATAGGTTTGCGGGAGGGCCACAGGTCTTGCCAGCTTCGTGTGACTGTTCGCCTGTCCTGGGCCCTGTGATCTATCCTCAGCCCTCCAGGGTGGCCCCACCTTGCCCCTTACCTGTGTCTGCGCTCATCCAGTACCTGGCTGTCTGTGTGGGAGAAGGCAGGGGACACAGGTGTGTGAGCCCAGCTTCCTCCTAGGAACCCAGCAGCCTTGGGGCCTTCCCAGCCCCCTTGGACCTGGCACCTCCGGCTGGGACAAGTTCCTGGGTAAATCGACGATGCTGCAGATAACCAGCTCACTCCCTGCGGATGGACGGGCCAGGCGGGAATGGGACGCTCACCCTCATTTTCAGGGGTGGTGCTCTTCCTGCAGGTACATCTTGATTGACTGGCTGGTAGAAGTCGCCACTATGAAGGACTTCACGAGCCTGTGCCTTCACCTGACCGTGGAGTGCGTGGACCGGTACCTGCGGAGGAGGCTGGTGCCCCGGTACAGGCTTCAGCTGCTGGGCATTGCCTGCATGGTCATCTGCACCCGGTAAGCTCCCCCCCCACCCCGGGCAGGATCTGCGAGATGACCCTCAGCATGCTGGGCCTGCCCAGCCTCCCGGCCTGGCTTGTCAATGAAAGGAGCCTTCAGTGTCCCACCTCATCAGATGTGGGTCTGAACTTCAGGGAGAGCGCAAGCAGAGTAGTTCTCCTCAGATGGGGGACTGACCCTTGGTGCGTGGGTGGCCGCTCATCCCGGCCTGCGGGGACCCCAGAACATGGCCTTGCTCAGGCGGGTTCAGGCTGGGCCCCTCCTCCCCTGGCCCCTGAGGGTGATGTGGCGACCTGCCCCCCCGCCGCATCCTCCTTCCGAGGTCACGGAAAGACCCCTTCTCAGCGGTCGAGCTCTCTAGCCTGTGTCATTAGAGACCTGCAGTTAGAGGGTCTCATGCCCCCAACCAGCTCCCAGAACACCCCAGTCCCACTGCAAACACCGGGTACCTCCTCGTACAGCTGCCTGCACTCTTGGCAACTCTGACTTTTCGTGCAGAACCAGCTTACGTTTTACCTAAATCTACTGTCTTTTATCAATACTTGTCTGTCCCAGTTTTGCCTTGGAAACATCTTGAGTGTTCTTGTCTTCCTAAGGCAGACATGCCCGTGTGGTCTGCCCTTCCCCCTGCAGACTTGCCATCCTTGTCCGAGAGCCTTGGGGCGTGAGGGACAGGCTCGCCATGCACAGCAGGGTGCACTCAGACACTCGGACTTCCTTTGTGTGTAGCCCTGAGGCAGGGGGTCCAGGCTTACGTTGTTGGGGTGGTTTTTCTATGTCATGAGGTCACAAAAAGCCCTAGCTCCTGTCTTACTCTCTGCCACCCCTGGTGACCCCTGAGGCAACCGTGTCCAATGCTGTGAGCTCGGTCATGTGGTTGTGCTGGGAACTGGTATGTGTGGTCTGTAGGGGACCAGCGTGGGCTTGGGGCTGCAGGCAAGGCGGCCACCTGCCGCCCAGCCCCTCAGGCATGCTCATGGGACCCTGCATTCAGACCTTCTCAGTAGAGGTGGCAGAACAGACGGGCCCCACTTCCTCATGCCCGAGCAGCGTAACTACACCCTTGTAATCAGAAACCAAATTACTGGACCACCAACTGGCTAGCAGTGAGATGCTTTATAAAGATCCTAGAGGCAGAGATGCCCCACCTCTGCTCAGAGCAGTGCCTGCCATGGCCCTCTGCCCGGGAGCTCCAACACCCGGCCCCACTGGGCCCACTCCCGCCTCATGCCCTCTGCACCTGTACTCCCCACATCTCCCATCTTCTCTCTCGGTCAAGCCCATAGCAAACGGGGCAGCTACAGCGTCCCCAGGACAGAGCAGCCACGGCTTGGTTCTGCTCCCTTGCCAGCAGGCTACTGAACCAGCGTGTTCCCTGCTAGTTGGGGCCACCGGAGATTCGAGAACAGATGGCCAGACCCGTGCTGAGCACCTACCTTCAAACAACCTCCAGCCCTCCTTCTGCTGGCTCACCCACCTCCCAGATTTAAGCTCTTGTTTACATGTGCTCTGTAGAAGCTGGTTTAATCCTCAGGTCATTAAGAGAATCAACCAGTCACGTCGATTGTGGGTGCCTTTTGCAGACACCTCTGCGTGCCTGGAGCTGGCCACTCCCACGGCCAGCACCAGTCCCACTTCCTTTGCAGACCCTTCAGACAGGGTCACCCGAGTTCATCTGTTCCTCTCGGGGGCTGCAGGCAGCTCAGTCCACTCTTTGACCTCCCCCCCCCGCCCCATCAATGGGGCTGAAGCAATCGCTGCCTCCAGGGAGAGCAGACTCCTTGCTCAGGCCCATTTGACATTCTAGGTTCATCAGCAAAGAGATCCTGACAATCCGCGAGGCTGTGTGGCTCACAGACAACACATACAAGTATGAGGACCTGGTGCGGATGATGGGAGAGATCATCTCTGCCCTGGAAGGGAAGATTCGGGTAAGTGGCTATTTGCTGTTTACTTTCACATCAGAGCTGAAGCCATGGGAGGGGACAGGAGGAATCGGGCTCCTGCATGGTGGTGAGCTTTCCTGCTCTGGAAAGTCTTCCTGGACCCAGAGGGCACGAGGCTGGAGCTGCAGCTGGTCACTGCAACACCCTGGTGCCGGTGTGAACATGGGCAGGGCCAGCCTCCCCGCTGAGTGGGTGGGTGAGCCCTCTGCATGCCAGGACCCCACGTCACCTCCCTGCCCCATGTAGGTCCCCACTGTGGTTGATTACAAGGACGTCCTCCTGACGCTGGTCCCTGTGGCGCCGAGAACCCAGCACCTGTGCAGCTTCCTGTGCGAGCTCTCCCTGCTGCACACCAGCCTGGCGGCCTATGCTCCAGCCCGTCTGGCCGCAGCCGCCCTACTGCTCGCAAGGCTGACGCACGGGCAGGGTAAGGAGCCCGCCCTTCCGCCGGCTGCTCAGCAGGGCGAGCCGGGGACTGGGGACTCCCCAAGTCAGGACACAGGAGACAACTCTCAGATGCGAGGAGGGGTGGGGGAGAAAAAAGAGCATGTGCGTCTCCGCTCAAGGAGACACCAGGACAGACTAAAGCCGTTCTGTGGGGGCGAAGTTAAGAGATGGTTGTAGCGTTAAGTATCTCCCGCACCTTGACAGCGAGCATGGGGCGTTTGTCACCCCGAGCTCTAGGAAACTGCACAGCAGAACCATGGGGGCCGTGGGACGCGGGGGGGGTGTCAGCACCGCCCCAGCACCCCTGCATTCCTCCCCAGCACAGCCCTGGACCACGCGGTTGTGGGACCTGACTGGGTTCTCCTGTGAAGACCTCATACCCTGTGTCCTGAGCCTTCATCAGAAGTGGTGAGTCTGTAGAAGGAAGTGAGCCCCCACCCAGCTGCCACAGAGGCTGCGTCCTTGTGTCCCACGGGGAGCTCGCTGTCAACCTTCACACAGACCTGCCCCGCAGGGCACGGCGTTCTCAGAGTCGACCTGGAAAAACGCCAGGTCACGTTGCCTGTTTGGCACAGTTTTGACATTTGATGCGCATACAGCAGCTCCTCCCAACCCAGAGCTCACCCTGCAGGCGGCGGATGGTAATAGAAACATTGAAGCTGGCTGCCTGAGCAGTGGCCAGTGTGGCTTGGGACCACCTGTTCCCTCGCTCTGGAGTTGGCCAGCTGCGATTGCTTCCTGCCGTGGCCCTGCTCCTCGTCCGCTCACTCCGGTGCCCGCTCCCGACATGTGCCCGTGCCAAAGCCCAGCCGCTGCCCCCTCGGCCGGGCCACGCTCTGCGCTCTCTTGCCCTGCGTGCGGGTCTGGGGGACTCTGGCCTTCTGCCTGTCCTCGGGCACTTCCGGGACTCAGAACACATCGGAACCTCAGCCTCTGACTTGAGCCCCAGAGCCCCCTGGGCTGGGGTGCCGATGCCACCCGCCCTGGAGCCCTGCATGTGACCCCACTGTCCCTGTTTGCAGCTTCCACGATGACGCCCCCAAGGACTACCGGCAAGTGTCTCTGACTGCCGTGAAGCAGCGGTTTGAGGACAAGCGCTACGAAGAGATCAGCCAGGAAGAGGTGCCCGTGCCCCCGCCGCCCACCCCGGCCGCCGGCCCCTCCCGGCCCCGTCCCTCCCCCTGACCAGGTCTCCTCTCAGGTACTGAGCTACGGCCAGTTGTGCACAGCTCTGGGAGTGAAGCAGAACAGCCCGGAGCCCACGTCGTTCCTCAGCACAGGGGACATCCACGCCTTCCTCACCTCTCCTTCAGGAAGGCGGACCAAGCGGTGAGTGAGTCCCGTGTCTGAAACCGTGCGTGCTGGGCCTGGTTCGCTGGGGACCCCCACGGCTGTCTGAAGGGCTCTGTTACCCGCTTTTACACAGGGGGCTTCTAAGACGTAGCAGGGAGAAGCAGCAGGTCCCACGAAAACTGAAGCTGGGGTTGGATCTAGGCCTTGGTTCCTGGGCCCAATCTCCACTGTCGGCCACCCTGTTCTCTGTCTCCAGTGCAGCTGTCTCTCTTGCTTTAACCTGGCCCCTTGGGGCAAAGGTGGTCTCAAGCACAGGCTGAGCCCAGCACAAGCACCTGCGGGCCACCCTGTTCCACTGTGTTGCTGTCACTCCCGCCCCTGTCCCTCCGCACTTCCCGGGCTATCCCGTCTCCCCCTCGTCTCCCGAGTCTATCCCACACATGTCCCCCGTCTCAGTGTCCTGGCTCGACCACCTGGAATAACTTACCCTTCCCACCTTACCCACCCGCCAAGTCCAGATGCGCAGCCCCTCACTGTGCCACCGGCCCTGCCTCTAGGAGCTTTGCTGCGAGCTTCCTGAGGGCAGGCAGCTGGGTAGCTGTATCGTCCCCGCACCCAGCACAGCAGGCCAGGGCGGGCAAGTGCAGAGGGGACCAGGCTGGGTAGGAGGACCAGCCACGACCGGGCTCCTGGCCCTCCCACCCTGCAGGAAGCGGGAGAACAGCCTCCAGGAGGACAGGGGCAGCTTCGTCACCACGCCCACCGCGGAGCTGTCCAGCCAGGAGGAGATGCTGCTGGGCAGCTTTCTGGACTGGAGCCTGGACTACTGCTCTGGCTACGAGGGTGACCAGGAAAGCGAGGGTGAGAAGGACGGTGACGGTGAGTGCCACGGCCCGGAGGCCACCCAGATGCCCCCTCGGGGGCGGGGGGGGCGTCCACACCCAGGCAGGCGTGAGACAGCAGAGCCCCTAGAACACCAGAGTGGGGTCGGGAGCCAGGGTGGGCATTCTCCCAGCCCCCGGCAGGGAGAAAAGACCTGTGTCCGGCCCCAGCCAGGACTGTGGGAGGGCTTCACCAGGGCAGGGAAGCAGAAGAGACCTTGTCTGCAATTCACAAGGAGTTCTTTCTCGAACATTGTGTGAGATGTGCCACCCACTGCCCTTTTGGGCTCTGTTCCTTGTGCACCCCTCCAGAGCTGCCTGTCGGAGGCTCTGCCCCTGTGTTCTCGAGCAGCTAAACACAAAGGAAGCCCAGTTGAAGCAGTTTCTGTCAACTTTCCAATTGCTTGCTTTGTGTCCACTTGGGGATTAAATGAATTATTGGTAACTAGTTTGTAGTCACTCCCCCAAATCACATTGAGTGCCACCCTCAATTTCTTACCCAAAGGAGAGCAGTACAGGGGACAGTCCAGTGAGAGCCACGCCTGTCCTGGCGAAGAGCTGGACCCTGGGCCACTGGGGGTCCTGACTGGGCAGCGGGGCACCCTGTTGCTCGGGCAGTGGCCGCATCTCTCTCCTCATGTCTCCCACAGTGACGGCCCCCAGCGGCATCCTCGATGTCACCGTGGTCTATCTGAGCCCCGAACAGCACTGCTGCCAGGAATCGAGTGATGAGGAGGCCTGCCCGGAGGACAGGGGACGCCAGGACCCGCGCACCTGGGTACCAGGCCCCCAGACGCCTCCAACGCCAGGGCCTGAGCCTCGGCTCTGCAGCACAAGGGAGCCAGGCAGGGACAATGTGACCTCAGGGTACTCCTCCATCAGCAGCACAAGTCCCACAAACTCAGTGGACGGCATCTCAGGGGGCCCCCCCCAATCTACCTCAGTGCTGTCCCCAGGCAGCGACTCAAACACACAGCCTTGCCACCACCATGCCAAGAAGTCGTGTTTACAGTGTCGCTCTCCAAGCCCTCCGGAGAGCAGCGTGCCCCAGGTGAAGAGGAAAAACCTATCGACCCACAGCAAGGAGGAAGGGGAGGAGGAGGAGAGGGACCTGAGCCAGGCTTGCTGAGGCTGCGAGTGTGCCCGTGCTTGCCGCAGGGAACATTGCCTAAGGGAGGGCTGCCGCACTAGGGAGCCGTGGGGGCACTGGAGATGGACGCCATGTGGACCCCAGTGGCTCTCTCACAGGGAACGGAGAGAACACGGGACGCTAAGTTTCTTTCTCCAGGGTAGTCCCATGCGAGCCGTCAGAATGTCTGAATCAGAACAAAAACTCAGATTCTTCCCTTTGGGAAGCTTAGCCTCAAAGCAGTTATGCCACACCCTGTGAAGCCCGTTTCTCTGTCCCCTCTTGTGTCTGTCCTCTCTCTGGGGAGCTTGAGCCCACGTCCTGATCTCCCCAGCCCCACTGAGCCCCATCCCAGGAGCCGACAGCTTTCACAGTTGAGAACGCGTGTGGCCAGGTGGCCTGGCCCAGCTCCCCTCCCAGCATCTCTCTGGTTTTGGGTTCCTGGGGGGGCTGACAGCTCTGAGCGCCCCACCGTCCTCATATCTCCGCACCCGCACCTGCCCCCCCCCCCTGCCGCTCCCGTCCTCACTGGGTGGCAGGTCCCCTGCTGAGGGAGCCATGCCCCTGCACACTGCTGTGGACTGCATGGGAACGCCAGGTGGGGGGCCCTAATTGCTTTCTTGGCCCTCAGCTCCCTGCCCACCACACTCTCTGCTCCCTCAGAAATCTGTCCCTTCCTCCAGAGTGATTGGTCTTTGTCCCCAGCAGGTGGTGTCCACATGAACACCTCTCTTTGCACTGAATTTCTAGGCCATTTCTTTTCCTCTCTATTTCCATCCTTTGTTCTTCTAAGATGGAAATAAAAAAAAATTAAAGATAGAAGGCATTAAATTTAAAAAAGAGAGAGATTCTTAACTTTATTTATGCTCAACTAAAGGAAAAAGGAACATCTGATTCAGATCCCTCAATGCTATCCTGACACTCTTCCCAGAGAGTTTAGATGGAAAAAAATTGTCATTTGTAACATCTGAGGTGACCACAGTGCAGAAGAGTGAGACTCAGAGGACCTGTCCCCACCTGTTGGGTGAGGGTGGATCTGCTGTGGGTTCCAGAGGCTTCCCCACACCTGCCACCTCCTGGGTACAGCAGCCAAAACACTGGCGGGATCTGCTCTAGACTGACCCCAAACACCCCCCGGTTGGGTGGACCACTGAGACACATGCCCTGAACAGATAGCTTCTGCTGCTTCTCGGAACGTCAGAAAGAACCACTGGGCCAGGAGCCATCCCCCAAATGCTCTTGAACCCGAGCTCGGTGGAAGGAAGAGATACTCCGCGGTAGCTCTTCTGGGTGCTTGTGTGTGTGCGAGCGTGGGTATGGGTGTGTGTGGGTGTTGCTGTGGGAGCTGTGTTCCTGCAACTCTAAGAGAATTCTGACCACCCCAGTGGGGCACGGTTGAGATTGCAGATGTTTCCTGTCAACTGTGCCCCTGGGCATGTGTGAGCCTCAGTATCCTCATCTGTAAGATGGGGCCATAGTACCTACCTCATAGGGGTATTGTGGGGATTAAATGTGATGAGGGTAGTGGCAGCTGAGTGATGTGCATATCTGAACTGCCCACCTCCTTGTCTGTGGCCCATTGTCAAAAGCTCAACTCTGGATGGACCCGGCTCTCTGCCTTCTCCCCGCCTGCAGCTGTAGGAGACCACTCCAGTGGGGACCTAATGCCACCTGCCTGCGCTGATCGGAGCCTCTCCCTCCCTTCCTCTCTCCAGATGAGAATGGGCCACTGCCCGTGGACGGGCCCACCCTAAGCTCCCACCCTGGAACAGCCCCAAGCAGCATGGGGCCCCCAGCTCCCCCCCCAGCAGCTATGAAATGGACACCTCTCCATCTTGAAGTAACCTCCCCCACCCCCAGCATGTCATCCGTGCAGCTCCTGCTGAGATTTCTCAGCTCCTGCAGGTTCACAGCCCTACTTATTAACTCCAATTACATGGGGCCCTGCTGCCTTCATCACTCCTCCCAGCTAGCACCTGTCCCCCAGCTGTCTGAGTCACTGAAGGCCCCATCCTCCAATCTGTGGAGACCCTCTTGGAACAGCCTCAGGTTGCTTCTGTGACACCTGGCTCTACTGTCCCTCCACCTCTCTGGGCTCCAGCTCCCCTTCCATCACCCATCCTTCACCAGTCCCCGTCTATACTCCTGCCCCACCTTGGACCATCTGGCCCCAGCCCATTGTTCTCAGGCCACCATCCCAGGTCTTCTGGACTTTGATGTGCCTCTGCTCAGGTGCCTACCTGATGCCACCCCCGAATGTTGTCACCTCACCAGGATGTCCACAAGCGAACGCTCCCTCCTCCCTAACTGTGCCCCCAACACACGTGTCCTCCTCATCTCTATATTGAAATACGTACTGGGCCCCGTCAAGTACCTTGCCCCGCGCTAGGTGGCCTGGGATCCGCAGAGCACCTCGACCCTGCTTTAGGGCGCCTTCAATAGGACAAAGACAAACTCAACCGTAAGCAATCACAGGTGCCTCCATCTACCCAGTCGTCCAAACCAGATGTCCGTGCACCACCAGAGGACCCTCTGAGACCCCGGGGCCCAGCTCCGAGCGGGAGTCGCGGCGGGTGCCGCAGGGCCGGAGACGTGGCAGCCCGAGCGCCGGAGGCGGGGCCCGGGCGCTGAGGGCGGGGACGCGGGAGCCGGCGCGCCAGGGGCGGTGCCGGGGGCGGGCCCTGAGCCCTGGGCTCGGGATTGGGTAGCCCGGCCGGAAGGGGGCGGTCACCTAGCCCGGAAAGGACCCGACTTCCCGGAGGCGGCAAATCCGGAGGGTCCGCGGCTGCCTTCATGCTGCCCGCGGACTGCTCGCGCCGGTGAGACCCGCGCGCTGGGAGGGAGCGGGGCGGGAGGGGGCGCGGCGCTCAGCAGGCCGGGGTGCTGAGCCGCCGGTGCGCCCCCCCAGGCTGGTGGCTGAGCTGCGGGATGCCCTGGACGCCTGCGCCGAGCGACAGCGGCAGCTGGAGCGGAGCCTCCGTGTCTCCCGCCGGCTGCTGCGGACCTGGTACGCGGACCCCGAGGCCGCCCTCGGAACCCCGCTCAGAGCTCTTCGGCTGCTAGGCCGGGCTCAGCGCCCACTTGCTTGTTGCCAGCTGTGCTCCCCTTTGTCTGCAGGCTCTGAGGGTGGGGAGCTGCCGCGAGGCCAGGCGGCTCCTTGCGGTCGGTAGGTTCTGGCCCTGCCTCTTGGCCGTGCCACGCCTGTACTGTGTCTTGGCAGGGAACCCGAGACGCCGGCTGCGGAGCCAGCCCCAGGGCCAGAAACTAATGAAGAGGTCCCGCCTCCCGGTAAACCTCCACCACCCACTTTCTCTTGGCTCTGCCTCTGCTCTGTTTTCTGACAAGCAGTGGTGAGTGACCACTGCAAGAGTTTTTGGGTTTTGCAGCATGCACACCCAGCCGTCAAGAACTCAAGGAGCTGGAGCTTCTGACCCAGGCACTGGAGAAGGCTGTACGGGTGAGAAAAAGCATGTCTAAGGCTGGAGAAAGACACAAGGCCCTCAGCCTCAAGTCTGGGGATGCTGCCACTTCTGCCAGCACAGCCTCTGCCCCGTCCCGGGCCTCAAGCCAGGCTGGCAGTCAAGCCTCAGAGACAAAACCACCCAGGGGCGCCCACCAAACCACGGTGCCTGCCAGAGGCCTCCCTGAGGGCAGGCTTCCATCAGTGGGGGATCGCACCCGTATGGCGAGAGGAGCCCGAGCCACCAAGCCTGGACCAGGCCTGAGGGACCAACAGATAACCGCATCGGCTGCTCCTCAGGCCCCAGAAGCTTTCACACTGAAGGAGAAGGGGTAGGTTTCGCAGACCCTTCCTGGAGGAACTGTTGTGTCTGCCTGATCAGATCCTGGCCAGCAGCAGGAAGCTGGGATGACAGGGAGGGCAGGGCATTGAGCTGGATGTGGGTCAGGGAAGCCCCCAGGGTGCCATCCCATGAGATCCATGCCCCAAAGCTGGCAGAATGGACCATTGCTGGGGTCTGTCCCCTTCTCCCTGGCTGTCCAGTGCCCCATCCTCTTACCCACTCAGCCCAGGGGCTCCAGATGGGCTGTGGAGGGCCTGGGCTCTGCTCCTGGTGTCCTCTCTTCTCTCAGTCAGGGCAGACCTGGACTGTGCTGGCTCCCACAAACAAGCTGGAAGCCCTATTGCTTGTTTGCGGCGGGGAGCCCCCAGAGTGAGGCTACTCTGAGCACTGGCTTCCCTGACAGCATCCTGCTGAAGCTACCTATGGCCTACAGGAAAGCAGCTTCCCAGAACTCCCGGTAACGCTGGATCTCAGCTGGGTGGGGGTGGAGGGAGAGCAGGGAGGCCTAGGCTTGCCACCAGCACAGGGCCGCATTGGTAAGACTTTTCTAGCAGGCCCCTCTGCTTTGTTGGCTGGGTGGGGAGACTTTCCACGTTAAGAGAGTCTGCCTAGCTAGGACTTAGACTCAGCGGGCTTTGAGGTTGGGAGACTTTGCGTCCCCATCTGTCTTCTCTGTGGAGGTGAGGGTGAGTGTCAGCTCCGTAGAGGTGCAGTAGGGGTTAAACAAGGTGGTGCCTTTCACGGTTAGTGCTGTGTCTGCTCCAGAATTCTTTCCCGGAGTCCCAGCTAGTCCCAGTGACCCGGGCTGCCAGCTCCTCTCCTCTCCTCCCTTGAATTCTCTCCTCGTACTTCCCAGAGTGGGTCCGCTCTGTCCCCTTTTCACGGACAGCGTCCTCTCCCTTCCCCACGGCCTCTGGAGGCGCCTGCTGGCATTCAGCAGAGCCAGACACCCCTCATGGGGCCCCTACCCTTGGCCTTTCCCTGCCTCCTAAGGCCCAGCTGGATGGACTAATGGCATACCCCTCTGGTTCCCGGGTGCCTGCATTCCAGCCTGTGGGCCCAGTTCAGCTCTACACAGACCAGTGACTCCAGGGATGCTGCTACCACGGCCAAAACCCAGTTTCTCCAGAAAATGAAGATGACGGTATTCTTGCTGGGCTTGTGGGACCCCCCCCAGGGTGGGGGCGGGGGGTGGTTCTGGCTCAGCCTGGTGAGTTTAAGAGGCAACTCCAGGAAGGGCCAGAGCCACTCTGGGGTCCTGTCCTTGGCGGGAGAGGAAGGAGGGAACCTGGCTACAGAGGAGTTTCCCTGATTCGTGTCCAGTCAGGTTGGCCCGGCTCTGGGCTCAGTGCTGCAGAGGTGGAGGCGGAGGTGGGGCTCCTCCGGAAGGCCTGCTCGCTGCTGAGATGGCGAATGGAGGAAGAGCTCTCGGCAGGTGAGTGGGCCCTGGTGTGTGTCTCGGGGCAGGGAGGGCTTGGGACTGGCATGGACCTGGCCTGCCCTCCCTGACTCTTGCGTAGACCCTGCTGACTGGATGCAGGAGTACCACTGCCTGCTTACCCTGGAGGGGCTGCAGGCCATCACGGGGCGGTGTCTCCACAGAGTGCAGGAGCTGCGTGCAGGTGAGAACTGGCCCCCCACCCCCACCCCACTTTGTGCTGAGGTCTGGTCAGTGGTCAAGGTCCTCTAGACAAAGGGCAGCATTAGCAGCTGCCCAGGAGCAGGGTCACCCCACTGCCTCTCCAGGCACAGCCCTGTCACTGTAAATAGATTATTTATCTCATTCCCAAGGTAGTGTCACATGAGAGTCAGAGACGTACTAGCAGATGACTTGCCTGGTATTGCAAGAGACGGTTATTGGTGGATAGTAGGGCTTCATCCAGGAGGCAAGTGCGAAGGAGGTCCCTGGCTGTCACCCCATGAAGCCACATCCCCCTGTCCTCACAGCGGTGGCGGGACAGCAGCTGAAGCCGTGGCCTGAGGGGAGATGCCCCAGAGCCTCCATGCCCTGTGAAGGAAGAACAGACTCTAGCTGGAGCCCCCAGCTTCTTCTCTACTCCAGCACCAAGGAGCTGCAGACTCTGGCGGCCCTCAGGCTGCGGGTGGCCATGCTAGAGCAGCAGATCCACCTGGAAAAGGTACAACCCAAGTAAGGGGGTGGGGACTAGGTGACTGGGTGCCAGAGGAGTGGTGGGCTTTGGTCCCATCCAGCAGATGGAGCCTCTGGACTGTGCACAGCTGACAGCACTGGCCCAGGGGCAGAGCTTTCGAAGGAAAAAAGGGCTGGCACATGGTGCCTGAAGCCCTCCCTGGAATTGCCCCACCGTGGAGACCTTCTGCAAGCCCTCAGCTAGCTGCCGGGGACAGGGCCCCCACTGAGATCCTGGCCCTGCATTACCCCCTAGGTCCTGATGGCTGAACTCTTCCCACTGGTGAGCACGCGGGACCCACAGGGGCCATCCTGGCTGGTGCTTTGCCGAGCTGTGCATAGCCTGCTCTGTGAGGGAGGGGAGCGCTTCCTCACCATCCTTCGAGATGAACCTGCCGACTGAGCCCTTCCCGTGGCCAGCAGCCCCGCACCTTGCCCCCTTCCCAGGCCGCCTGACCCCAGCAAGAGGGTGAGCTTGTTCTGACCCAGACGACTGGGAGAGCAGCACCCTATTAGGTGAACGGGGATTGAGAGGATTTTTGATGTGGGCCTGGGGGCCCAGAAATGGCTATACCCCCTGGGAAGCCAGGGTTCCCCGGCTGGGTTGGGGACAGCCCCCTGGTTCTTCCTGAGGAGCCCAGGGCCGCAAAGCTAGTGGTCAGGCCTCCACTTGGCTTGGCCTTCTGCAGGCTTGGAGACCAGAGGCCTGTCGGGCTTTTTTCTTAGCTACCTCTGTTTTTTCTTGCTTCAGACTTACAAGCCACTTGTGTGACATTAAAACTACTTTAGAAAGCATATATGTATAAGATGGAACTTGGTGTATTTGGTTTTTTCTTTGTGTTTTTGCTTACCAAGAACATAGCAAGCATATTTATCATATTTATTGAGAACACACAGACATTCTGTACTGAAGGGAAGGGAAGGACACTGAAGGTGAGCAGCACGGGGACTCCCCTCAAGCTTGGGCCCTAGCACACCTGAAACCCCTCCCCCCAATCGCCTGGACGGAGCTCACTGGAAGACACAAAAGCCACCAGCCCATATCAGAGTGGGCAGGCACTGTGTAGCCACAGCAGTCCTTCTAGCACCCATGCACACTACTTCTCCTGGGCTGTTGCTGTGGCCAGTGTGGGCCCCCCAACACTGACTTACCACCAGGGAACTTGCCCCTCACCTATGCCACTGTCACCTCCTCCAAGGCTCCAGCCTCCCCTGCTAAAGGAAGGCAAGAAAAATGTAGAGCTCAAGGTCATGGCCTCTGGATTTATACCAGTCACAGGTTTGGGTTTCCACTGTGACTTGATTTCTGCTGTGGGACTTTCAGCAAGATTCTTAAGGGCCCTGAGCCTCAATTCTCAGTGTCGTCCCCACTGTCATACTGGGGGTAATTGTTGGGAGAGGTTATTGAAGAGACACAACCACCCGCTGCCCCGGGAGCTGGATCTGGGCCACAGGAGGCTCCTCACGCCCTCCCCTGTCCTTGGAATATGGGTTCCACTGGCCTTTTCGCTCCCAGAGGTTGCTCCCGGGACACAGCCCTGAGGTAGTGACGTGGCACTGAGAACACCCGCATGGGGACAGAGCCCAGGGAGGGCCTCTCCCGATACCACCTTTTAGGCTCTGGCAGGCAGGTGCAGGGATGTAAGTTCCTTTTGCTTAGGAACCTTGCCGCCTACCCACCTGGAGGGGCCCACCTCTTGCTTCAGTCTCCGCCTGCCCTCTGCATGTGCGGCCAGTTTCAGATGACACCTGCAAGGCTCCCGAGGGGCCCGCGTGCCAACAGTAATAGCTATTACCCCTGTGGCTGGGGCGAGGACAAATTACACAGTGGTAGGCCCTGGGGAGAGCTGGGAGGCTGTAGTGTTCGTTAAGTAAACCTTGTTTGGGCACCTGTGCCAATCAAGCACAATCCTCAGAGCTGGGTCATTGGCCCTTTGTGTAGCTAGCGATGAGCCACAGGGAATTAGCACCAGCCTCTGCCCCAAGGGGACCCAGGCCCTGGACCAGGTAGCTTCTGGAGGAGGCCAGGTTTTCTGAGAGCCAGGTGAGGTGTCACAGGAATGGGGAATGAGCTGAGTGATGTTGAAGCAGCCTTGGGGTGGCCCCAGGGCCCCCAGCAGGAAATCCTACTTGTAAAAGCCCCCACAGTCCCACAGGCCAGAAACCTTGAACATGGAATCTCCGATATTGCAGGCTGCTGGGAACCAGATGACAGACCAAAGTAGGAAACCTAAAAACAGTCCTCATTGCACTGAGGGGCCTGTAGGGAGTGAAAGAGCCCCATCCACTGCCCAGAGCAGGAACAGGGAAGGGGAAGCCAAGAGATGGGAAGCCTGGGAGACGCCTACCCCGTCCTGGCCACTCCCTTGCTGCTTCCAGAGCTCATTCCCAGTTGCTCTGATCTTGAGGAGCCCTTCATTTCCAGGGTGAGTCCCACCACCACCCTGTCACTGGCCAAAATCAGTTTCCATAGCTAGTGGTCTCCACCATAATTATTAAAATGCCAGCCCACTTGGTTTATGGTGTACCTTCCCTACTGGACCTCTGCCCGGTGAGGGCAGGGGTGCTGTCCACCTTGGTTCCTAGCAAAGCCCAGATGGGCGCCTGAAGGTTGTGGACTCAATGACCCACCTATCAGGACCAGTCCGGCTGGTGTCTTGTGGAGGGCTGCCCGCACCTGGGCAGGAAGGTGCCGCCCCGAGCCTGAGGGAGAAGGAGGGCAGAAGTCTGGGTGAGCGCCCCCCTCTAGATTCGTGCCCGCCCACCCTGATTCAGAGCCAAGTCGGGAGGCGGCGGCGAACTCCTCTCCCCAGCGTCCCGGTGGCGTCACCGCATCCCGGGCCAATCCGCTCTGACGTGGCGGTCGAGGAGGACGAGAGTGGGGGCTGCGCGGGCGCCCACACCCACCCAGAGCGCGGCCCCCCGTCGGCGGCATGAGCGCGCCCGAGCCCCCGCCCGCGGCGCCTGCCGAACCCCCTGAACCCCCCGCGCCCCCAGCACCCCCCGAGCCCCCCGGGGCCCTGCGCGCGCTGCTTTTGGCCACCGGCGGCGTGGGGGGCTCCTGGCCGCGCTGCGTCCTGCCGTTCGGCGCCGTGACCCTGCTGGCCGGCGCCGCCGCCACGGCCATCACCTTCTCGCTGCGCGGACCCCACCTGGACCTGGAGCAGGGCGTGGCGCTGACCACGCTGGGCGCGGGCCTCGGGCTCCTGGCCGCCGCCTTCCTGTGCTGGCGCGGTCGGCGGCAGCGGCGGGCTGGGCGCGCGGGGCCGCGGGAGCCGGGGACGTCCTGAGCCCACGCGCGCGCGGCCCCCTCCCCAGCGAAATCACCGGGAGCCGGACGCCTCCTCCCTCCGGACCTCGCCCCGCCGGGGCGCTCACAGCACAGCGCGCGGGACGCGGAAGCCCCCTCCCCAGACCGTTCCTTCCTAAACCCTTAGGAGGCCAAGGGGTGGGGGCTACGAGCCATTTCCCTCTGCTCTTCGGACTCTCCTCTCCCCACTCCTCCCAATGTTGCTTTTCAGCGTTCTGCTTGGCGCGCAGAGCCGGTCGCGACCACAGAGAGGGCCTGCGTGGCACGGGGGCCCTGCCAGGGGCGCAGGGTGCAGGATGGCCGCGGACTCGGCAGGGGCCACCCTCCTCAGGGTGAAGCCTGCCGTGCTCCCCTCCCTCAGCCGTCTGTCTTCCCTGCTGGGTTGGAAGCCCCTCTCCACATAATAGACGCTCAATAAATGTTTGTGTGAAATGCGTACAAGTGGTGGCTTGCAAACGTCTGGAGGGAACAGGGCTGGGCCAGGAGTGTTGGATCAGTCTGCCTTTTAAGGGAAAGACCCCAGCCGCCTGAGGCCTGGGAATGTCTGGCCCCCTGGGTCCCCTCCTCCCCAGATAGGTTCCCCCAAAGCCAGCAGCTGTCACTCTGACTGGGGGTGGGAGTGGGAGGACTGCAGTGGGCTGATGAGGTGCATGTGGGGGCAGGGAGGCGGAGTCTCTTCTAAGGTGCCAGGATGGGGCAGGACCAGCGGAGAGGTGTGAGAGGCCCCAGAGGCTGGGGACAGGTGCAATGAGCCTGGACTGGGGGCTGGGGAGAAGGCCCTCCCTCACTCTCAGCAGGCCATCTGCCAGGGCCATCCTAGGGGCCAGAAGAGAATGTGTGCAGGGGGCCATTCTGGGGGAAGAGGCCAGGCTGCCTGCAGCCTCTTCCCTGGGGAACTGGTAGTACCACCACCCTCTGGGCCCAGAGCTCCCTGCTTGCTAAAAGGGATGAACACTCGTGCATGCAGCAGGCTGAGCCCTGAGGGCCTCCTTCCACCCACACCACAAACCACCAGATGTTCTGCAGACCTTAGCCCCAACTCCCGAGGAGGCTGGGCTGCAGACAAAGCCTGCAAGTCTGACACAGGGTTGGAAGGGAGGCTGCTCCCTGATTTCCAATTTCCTTTCTTCCCTCCCGAGTCTTGAAGTCCAGACAACCAGGGGCTCCCTGGAGGCTTGTCTCAGGTTCTGTGGAACCCTTGTGTTGGGCCTGGGCATCTCACCCCACCGTGGCCTCTTAGCTTCTAACGGTCCCAGAAGGATCTGTTGCAGCCGGTACTCTCTTGCCAGGGCTCCGCTTATCCCAGGCTGAGGCTGATGATCAGAAGGACCTTGAAGAGGGTGGTTGGGAAGATGCTGTTTTTGAACTTGACTCATGCTGGAGCATACTGGGCTCCCTGTCAGCTCCCTCATTCATGCACGGCTATCTATTGTAAGGGGCACGTTCTTTTCATCTCAAAGTTGAGATTAGGTGCCATGGCACCTGCTCTGTGGGGCAGAGGAGACCCACAGACTCCCTGCTGCTGCCAAAGTCGAAGGGAGAGAGGTCAGCAGCCCCTCTGACTCAATTCTTCCCAAGTCTCCCATGATCTCATCAGCCCCTGCATCCCACCCCCCACCCTTACATTTGTGAGGGCCTGACCAGAAGGTGCTAGTCCCTTCGGATGCCCCATCACCCTGTCTTCCTGGCTGCTCCAACCTCTTCTCCTTTGGTTTCCCCTGGGAGGCTCCAGTGTCCTCCTGTCTCTCCTCTCCTAAACAGCAAGAAGATTCTGCTTCTCTCTACTTTCTTCTTGTGGGTCCTTGCAGTATCTCTTGCCTGGGTGCAAGAGGCAGCTCTACCTACCCAGACACACCCACGTGGCATCCTCCATCAGCTGCCGGGCCTGGCCTAGTCAGCCTCCCATCTGAAACTTCAGACCTCACAACTTCTCTCAGGTCAGACATGTTCCCGTGTTCCCTGCCCCCTCTGCACGAAACTGATCCTTCCTGGGATGCTGCCCCTGCCCCTCCATCAAGGGCTTAATGGTTGTGGGGAAGTGGTGTCTATCCGGAGCAGTTCTGGTCTCTCTTGGCTGGGTCACTCTCAGCTGCAGCTGCCTCATCCCCAGCTGGTGCCCAGACTGCCCAGGTGAGTTCCTGCCTCAGTTTCTCTACCCAAACCTGCTGGTATGTGGGCCAGGCTCAGGGGGTCTGACACTGAGCTGTCTGTGACCAGGCCCTCCCCATGGACCAAACTCCACTCCCTACCCTCCACAGGGGTCCTCGACTGCTGACCAAGACCCTGAACTCCACGGGCCTCTGTTAATTAGTAGGCTCCCCCCACCCCAGCTTCTGCTTTCTCCCTGCCAGCTCTGGGGACTGGCCCCATCTTGGTGATGCAACTAGATGGAGACCCAGAGATGCTTTGGGACAAGGGTTTGGCCTGATCTGGGTCGGATATGCCAATTTCATTACTTAGGCGAGTTCCAGGCAGACCCAGAGGACACATCCTTCCTGAACATAAAGCAAGAGGGACTCAAGTCGGTGGAGCCCCTGGCTGTGTCCAATACCTTTGCAGCTCATCAACCGTCCCCCCCCCCCCCAATGGCTCAGCAAAGTTGAGTAACAGTCCAATGAAAAAAATAAATCTCAGGTTAAGGAGCCTGAACCACAGAACCAGAAATTGGAGCAGCTTGGATTCAAAATCAGACCTGGTCCCAATTGTGGGGATTTTTTTTTCTACTAGAGCAGACCACTGCTTGGGGACATCCCATAACCACCAGCCCTGCTTGGCTGCTACAGCCCTGAGTGTTCCCTGTAGAGACCCAGGGGATCATCAGGGCACCAGCCTTCAGATGCAGGGCTTAGCCTGCGAGATGGGCCTGAGGGAGGAGGCGGCCAGACCCCCGCCCAGCACGTGGCACAGCCCCAGGAGCAGTCAGGGCCTAGATGCAGGCCGGGGACCCTGCTGGGTGGTCCCCCACGGGCTGCGTGGCTGAGCCGCCCCTTCCAGACCCCTCCCGCCAGCGCATTCCTGGCTCCCCGGCCCCTCCCCCGGCTCCCGGGCCTCCCAGCCCCCTCCCCCGCTGGCCCAGCCAGTGTCTGAATCTGCTTCTGATTCCGGCTCTGCCGACGAGGCCCCCTCCCCTCCCCTCCCTCCTTCCCGGCCCGAGCAGCCCCGCCCCCGGCTGGGCCCAGGCTTGCGCCTACTGCGCCCCCCACCCCCTCCTGGCACAGCTCGCCCGCCTTCGCTACAGCCGGGAGGAGGCGGCGGCCGGGGCGCCCCAGGCCCCGCCCGCCCTCGGCCCTTCCCGGGAGGCCGGGAGACCTGCTCGACCCGGCCCTCGGTGGGTGAGTGCAGCGGCGGACGACGGGTGGGGCCTCCGCGGGCGGAGGCGCCGGGAGCGGGGGCGACTCCTGTCATCGCTCCAGGCCCAGCGGGACGACGCGCCAGCATCCCCGCTATTGCGTTTGGCCCGGGGCGTGCCCGCGGCTGCTCCCACCTCTTGGCCCCGGCTGGGGCCTCCCGGGATTGCTCGGCATTGCGGGCCAGCGGGCAGAGCCCCGAATCCGGGCTCTCTCTCCCCGAGGGCAGCGGCGTGGGGCCCGGCGGGCTGGCTGATCCACCGCGGCTCCGGCCATGCCCGGCTGGCCCTGGGGGCTGCTGCTGACCGCGGGCACGCTTTCAACCGTGCTGAACCTGGGGCCGCCAGCGCCTGCCGACCCCTGCCATGACGACGGGGGCGCGCCCCGCGGCTGCGTGCCCGGCCTGGTGAACGCCGCCTTGGGCCGTGAGGTTCTGGCGTCCAGCACGTGCGGCCGGCCGGCCACGCGGGCCTGTGATGCCTCGGACCCGAGGCGGGCACACCCCGCCGCCCTCCTGACCTCCGCAGGGAGCACCACCAGCCCCGTGTGCTGGCGTTCGGACTCACTGACACAGGCGCCCCACAACGTGACCCTCACAGTGCCCCTGGGCAAGGCTTTTGAGCTGGTGTTCGTGAGCTTGCGCTTCTGCTCGGCGCCCCCGACCTCGGTGGCCCTGCTCAAGTCACAGGATCACGGCCGCAGCTGGGCCCCACTGGGCTTCTTCTCCTCCCGCTGTGGCCTGGACTATGGCCGCTTGCCTGCCCCTGCGGATGGCCCACCTGGCCCAGGGCCTGAAGCTCTGTGCTTCCCTGAGCCCCAGGTCCAGCCTGATGGTGGTGGCCTTCTGGCCTTCAGCGTGCAGGACGGAAGCCCACCAGGCCTGGATCTGGACAGCAGCCCAGTGCTCCAAGACTGGGTGACTGCCACAGACATTCGAGTAGTGCTCACAAGGCCTGCCATGCTGGGGGACACCAGGGACTCCATGGCCATGGTCCCTTACTCTTACTCGGCTACTGAGCTGCAGGTGGGCGGGCGCTGCAAGTGCAATGGGCATGCCTCAAGGTGCCTGCTGGACACCCAGGGCCACCTCATCTGTGACTGTCAGCATGGCACCGAGGGCCCCGACTGCGGCCGCTGCAAGCCCTTCTACTGCGACAGGCCATGGCAGCGGGCCACGGCCCGGGAAGCCCACGCCTGCCTTGGTGAGGCCTTGGAGGGTGGCCTGGGGATCTTGGACTGGGCCAGCCTGCCCCTGACCCATCCCTTCCTGCAGCTTGCTCCTGCAATGGCCATGCCCGCCGCTGCCGCTTCAACATGGAGCTGTACCGACTGTCCGGCCGTCGTAGTGGTGGCGTCTGTCTCAACTGCCGGCACAATACCGCCGGCCGCCACTGCCACTACTGCAGGGAGGGCTTCTATCGCGATCCAGGGCGTGCCCTGAGTGACCGCCGCGCTTGCAGGGGTGAGCCTGCCACCAGCTCCCTGCACATCCTCACCTTCTGGCTCCCCGCATCCCCACATGGGCTTCTAACCATCCCGACTCTGTCCTCAGCATGTGACTGTCACCCTGTTGGTGCCGCTGGCAAGACCTGCAACCAGACCACAGGCCAGTGTCCCTGCAAGGATGGCGTCACCGGCCTCACCTGCAATCGCTGTGCCCCTGGCTTCCAGCAGAGCCGCTCTCCGGTGGCCCCCTGCGTTAGTGAGTGACCCTGCCCTCCTTCGGCCACCTCAGCGGAGGCCACACCAGCTCCCTGCTGCTACCTGCTCATCCCCTGAGCCCTGCAAATCCTCCCCCTCCAATGCAGGCCGTTCTCTCGTCCTGTCTGCAGAGATTCCTGTCCCTGGACCCACTGAGGAGAGCAGCCCTGTGGAGCCCCAGGGTGAGTGGACACAGAACGGGATCCCAGACTGGCATGACTGTCGGGGGAAGGCTATGGGTTCAAGGAGGGGAGGTGGAAAGGGTGGGGTGGGGAGGTGGGGATTGTTCTGTGCCAGCCTCCACACGCCCTCCAGACTGCGACGCGCACTGCAAACCAGCCCGGGGCAGTTACCGCATCAGCTTGAAGAAGTTCTGCAGGAAGGACTACGGTAGGCCTCCTGCCCTCACCTTCTCACCCTGCCCTTTCCCTCCCTGGGCCTCCCACTGTCGCTGGCCCCGCCCTGTCAGCGCCCGGTGGCCTCTCGGTGCCCACCTCAACCCCAGCGTTGAGTGTCCCCTCTGTGCCCCCCTTCCCACACCGCCGGCGCGCAGCGTTCCTCAGCGCCGCCCGCCCCCTGACGGCTCCGCCCCTCTTGATCCCGCCCCCTCTCGCCCTCCCCGCAGCGGTGCAGGTGGCGGTGGGCGCGCGCGGCGAGGCGCGCGGCTCGTGGACGCGCTTCCCGGTGGCCGTGCTTGCAGTGTTCCGGAGCGGCGAGGAGCGCGCGAGGCGAGGGAGCAGCGCGCTGTGGGTGCCGGCGCGGGACGCGGCCTGCGGCTGCCCGCGCCTACTGCCGGGCCGCCGCTACCTGCTGCTTGGGGACGGGCCAGGGACCGCGGTCGGGGGCCGGGGGCCCGGGCTCAGCGCCGCCCGCGGGAGCCTTGTGCTGCCCTGGCGCGATGCGTGGACGCGGCGCCTGCGGAGGCTGCAGCGGCGTGAGCGGCGGGGGCGCTGCGGAACAGCCTGAGCCCGAAGCGCGGGCGGGGCGCTGCTTCCACATTGAGGCGCACGTTCATCCAGTGCATCCGCCTGCAGAGGAGTCTTTGCTGGCGTCGCGCGCGTCGCCATCTGGGCCCTCCCCCGACCCTGCCCGGCGACTCCCTCGATGCCACGCGCCCATGCCTGGAAGGGTTGTGACGGACGCAGCGGACACCCCGCCCCAACACAGAGGGATGTGATAGCCCCTGAGCTGCGTCCAGGCTCCCTTGGGCAGCTGTCAACCCACCTTCGCATTATCTTCCCCCTCCAAGGGACACTGTGATAGTCCCACAAGGCTGGGAGCCCCCTGTGGGGCCGAACAACACTTCGGGGCTCTGCGAACACCCTAAGGGCCGCTGTGCCTCCCCCACCTGTGATGTCGTGATCCCTCAGAGAGCATTCTCACCTTCCTAAAAGGCACTGTGACCCTCTCCCAACAGATATGAACACCCTTGTGATGCCAGGACCCATCTAAGGTCTGAAAACACCCCAGGGGCTGCGATGGCTTCATCACGGACTCTGATCTCCAGAGAGTGTTCTAACTCCCCACGAGGCACTGTGGCCACCACAGACGCCTGTAGACCCCCGGGGGCTCGGCGGCGCTGGCTCCCCCGCCCCCTGCCAGGACCCGCAGAGGGCGCTGTGTCTCCAACCCCAGCGCGGACGGCAGCCTCTGTTCCCCTTCTGTCCCGCCTGTCACCTCCGCCTGCTCTGTCTCTGCCGCTTGGGCGTCCGCGTCCCTGTCCCCGCTGCGTCTCTGCCTGTGTTCGGCCTCTTTCTTGGCCTGCTGAGTCCCTGTCTTGTCTCCGTCCGGCTGTTTCTCTCGGCCTCGGCCTCAGGGCTCCACCGCTCAGGTCCCGCCCGGAGGACCCCCTGCGCCCCTTCTCTGCCCGCTCGGGACCGGACGTCGTGTCCACGCAGACGCGCGTTCCCAGGTCTACGCGTGACCCGGCGGGGCGGCGACTCTGGCTGGCAGCCCTCTCGGCTCCGGACGCCCCCAGCCTTGCCTTTGGCTGGACCCAGCATCCCCCGCCCACTCGGCTCGCGCCCCCCAGGGGCCGGCGCGCGAGCCCGCGCCCCTCAGCGCAGAGACCTGACTCCGGCAGACGCAAGCTCCCGCCCCGCCGCGGCGGGGCGCCAGCGCGCATGCCCAGAACCCGCCGCGGCCGAGACCCGCGGGCGCCCGGGGTGGGCGGCCGGCGGCGCGCGCTCGGCGGGGGCGGGGCCGCGTGCGCGCGTGCGCAGAAAGGCCCGCGCTCAGTCGCACTGCCAGCTGAGAAGAAGCGGCGCGGCGCGGCGGGCGGAGGTGGGTGCGCGGCGGGCGGGGGGCGTGACGGCCCGGCGCGGGGCCGGGTCGCCGGCTGTCACCGCGGCGGGGGCGTGCTGAGGGAGGGGACGTGGGGCAGGACTGCGGGGCCTCCGTCCGAGGCGGGGCGTGGGGGCCGGCCGTGGTGCGGGCCGGGGGTCCGGAGCCTGTGCGCCCGGGGTCCGCGGCCGTCCTCCCGTCCCTGCCCAGCCTCCCCGGGCCGGGCCCCGCGGACCGAGAGCCGGGCGGGGGGCGCCCGGGGCCGGGGCCCACCTCCGCGCCGCCCGACGCCCACCCCGGGGGCAGGGCCGGCGCCCCCCGACCCGCCGAGGTCTGCAGCCGGCCCAGGGCGAAGCGCCGGAAAGAGCTGTTCCTGTGTCACTCTTTTCTCGGGGGCACTTTCCGGCTCTGCGGGGTAGGAAATCCTCTTCTGGACTCGAAATTGCAACAGATTCTCTGATAACGTTCTGCCCTTGAAGACCTGCAACTGCTTTCCTCTCGGCCCTCTGCTTGCCCCAGGATGACACGCCCGCCCACCTGCTGCCTAGGTATCTATCTACCCAGCCTCGGAGCCCTTGGCGTGGCTGCTGTGCCAGGCGGCAGCCGTCCTCCAGGCCTTGCCGGCAGAAGGAAGCATTTCCGCAGGGCCCCGGGCACTGTGATTTCCGAGCCTTGAGTAAGTAGGGCTGGAGGTCAGGGATAGGCTACACCCGGTCACGGTTTTCTTTGGGCAGGGGTGCTGGTGGCCTGGCTACAGGTTTTCATTGATGACCTTACTCCGTACAGGAACGGACGCTTTGGGGCTCCTGGATTGCGACTGACATTAAAGGCCAAAGGTTGTCTAAGAGCCACCTGGGCTATGGGGAGGCACAGGTAGACTGTTAAGTTAGCGGTGTGAGCGGGAGGCACAGGCCCGGTGGCCGCTGTGGCTGTGGCTGTGGTTGTGATGCTGGTGTTTCGATGTTTTCCCAGTTTCTTATTCCTAGTCAGGAGTCCGTCTGCTTTTCTGGGGCCAGTAGGGGCACTTGAAGGTGGTTTTCATTATTCTGGTGTACGTCTGCTCAGGTGTCAGTGGGGCAATTGCCAAAAAAACCCCCAAAAAACAACCCCCCAAAACAAAACAAAACAAAACAAAAAACTGTTATTCCACAGGTGTAGCTGTTCCCTCCACTTGAGGGTGAGGGCTCATAGCAGACACCTGTAACTGTTTGCTTATTAATCTTGGAGACAAGCTTGCAGGTTCTATTCATTTGAAGGGATACAGGCTCTGAGAAGCAAACCCAGATGAGAAAAGATCAAGAAATCTCAGAAAGGTTTTGCAGTTAGCCTTAGCCGGGGGTGCAAGCCCCACACGCAGTTCTTTTGTTCTGAAGATTGGTCCTCAAGTAATCTTCTCAGCCCTGAGATAAAGCCTTTACGTGAAGCGCTTATTGGGTAGCAAGTGCTCTGTTTAGAAGCTTGTCTCTCCCTGTGAACAGGGCGAGAGCCATGTCACATTCATCTTTGCTCCCCTATTGTCTGGCATGGAGTGAGCAGGGTGGTTCTCTCTGAACGGCTGTTGAAATGCACCAAGGTGCTAAAGCTAGTGCGGTAGTTTTCATCTGGGTTAAGGGTGACCTTCGGGGAACGTAGACGTCATCTGGACAGGCTTTTCATAACAGTAATAAAATTCACCCCCTGAGTCTGCAAGTTCACCTGCAGGTGGGCCTCAGCACACCTGCCAGGACTGTCCAACAGGCCAAGTGACCTTGGGTACACCGTGTTGCTCCTAATTCCAGTTACGATCTGAGCCAACTCCGAAAACATATTTAAGTGTTTGCTTTTAGATGGTTTCTGGTTTAAAGCACATAAGAACAATGAAGCAGGTTATAAAAAAGCACTTAACGTTTACCCTGTTCAATGTTTTACCTGTTGAAGCATACCTTTCCTGTTATGACAACTCTGTCCATGGAGGAAAGAAGCCCTTTTCAACTCAAAGCAGCAATTTCAGTGGCTGTTACGAGTGTCACTTTCCAAAGGGAGATAATATCAAAGGGGGAAAAAAAAACTCAGGCATTTTATTAAGAATCCACTTGAATTCTTTATTCAGTGGTTTTCATTATGCTTTCAACACAAATTTATCAAAATCCTACTTCCCTTCACATCAGGAGGCCCCGTGCTGTTATGTGGCTGCAAAGCTGTGGGAGCCTCTGTGCTGGAGGTTACGGTGGCAGGGAGGAGGTGGGCTGCTGCGTGCCTGCAGATGTGGACAGAGTTTGCTGGGGAGAGAGGGCAGTAGCCTCCGGCTGGCCTTCAGTAGGGATTTCTGAGAAGGACTTGAGCTAAATTTTAAAGAAGGAATAGATGTGGCGAGATCGTGTGAGGGAAAGAGCCTTCCAGGCAAAGGGACGGTCTGTGTTATGTTTGCAGGGAGAAGGGCACGGCTACCTCACACCCTGCTATTGCAGGAAGGGCCTTGGGAAATTTCGGTGGTCAGGGAAAGCAAGGCTGGTCAGGGAAAGTGGCAGATTGGGAAGAGGGTTTGAGTTCCAGGCTCAGGTTTGAATTTTACCCTGAGAGCAGTGGGAAGCCCCCAAGGGACCTTGGGTTTGTGAGTGACTGACCAGATTGTCTTCTCTGTGGGTGAGGGGCCAGCGGTAGCCGTGTTGGGTGGTGAAGGCCTGCGCTGAGTTGGAAGCCCTTAAGGGGCCACAGAAGCCTCCCTGGCCAGACATAGGCCCAGCACAGAAGAAGGGTGTTGGGGGACAGGTGGCTGCAGGGAGGGGAAGGGCCAGGGAGAACGGAGGAGTAGGGAACACTCCAAGAGCAGGTGACAGCAGTTGGCAGTGCCATGCCACACACACGGGGTGCCGGAAGGAAGCTGGCTTGGGGGCAGGTGACGACTTTCAGTGTGGAGATGCTAAGCTGAAGGTCAGTAAGGCTTCCCAGTGGTAGGTGGATGTACATTAGTCTAGAGCCAAGAAGAACGTCCTGGGCTTGAGAACGTGTGCGGGACTCCTTCTGGTCATGCTGAAACCACAGGGACTGGGGTCGGCCTCCCCAGGGGAGCGTATGGAGTAAGCAAGAAAAGCCTGGAGGTACCTGATGTTTTATGTCCATACAGCAGAGGGTGGGTGAGGTAAAGGAAATCTGATTCATAAGCCCTTGCCTTTGGGGCCTGGGGGCAGGATCATGGGTTTCTTCGTTCTCACAGGGCCCCAGTTTGTTGGTTAGAGTAAAAAGCGAAATGTAAAATCAGAGGATTGATGCCAGGGGCCTTCCTGTCTCGTGGCTTTATGTGCCTTTTGGGAAACCCAGATAGTCACTCATCTCAAAGGATCCAATTGCCCTCTAGACCAAGGGTTGGTCCCCTCAGAGCATTCTTATAGTTAGATCTCTGAAAAAAGTGTTTTCCAGACCCAGAGACTGATTCAAAGTTGTGGAATTCTCGAGGTCCCCTTGCTGTACTTCTAGGACCCCAATCTCTGTGTGGTACATCAGCATTAGCAGCAAGCAGGACTTTGGAAAGACTCTCGATGCAGGGGAGCAAGTGTGTGGTGCCCACTCCTGTCTTCCTCCCACACCTGGGGGCTGAGGGGGAGAGGGTGGGGAAAGGCCCATGTTGCAAAAGGAGGCTCTCTCTGCCCTCAGGTGGCACAGGGCCCCACAGGGCTGGTCTGGCCTTCAGATAAGTGCACAGTGGGCTGTTAGAAGTTATCTTTGCCTCTGAAGGAACATGCTCCTCACTTAGGGCACCCGAGACAAGATCTCATTCTGTCCTGTGGCGGTTATGTCCCCCCCCACCTGGCTGGGTGACCTTATCAGTCTATCTGGGTATTGCACAAGGACCTGTCGGCAGGGGTCACATGTGAGCAGTCCTGGTTTCTCCCTCTAGCCTACCCAAGCTCCTCTCTCCTTTTACAGGTGATTGAGACATGGCTTGGCCTGTTTCCCATAATCTGAAACTGTGTCTGCCTAATTGTTACACAGTTTTAATTGAGTACCACACACAGTGAGGGGTGTTGCTTACTGATGGGCTATTCTGTTACCAATAAAAGCCTTACTGTGTAGTATTCTAAATGTAGCTCCTTACCTGTTCCCACTGAAAGCTTCTCTCTACATTCTGTCCCTTCAGCATTTCCTTGTATCATTTTGCAGGGGGTCTCTATCTTCAGTAATTTCTTTTCCAGCAAAGATAGTGCTAGCCTTCAAATCTTGGTAAAGCTGCTGGCCTTAGAAAGATCCAGGCGTATGCATTAATTCCTCCTGCCTCAAACATCCTTCCCTGCCCTTTGGGGCTGTCCCTCCCCACCGCCCGGCACAGGCCAGGCCTCGGTCTCATGCCCTTTGGCTTCCGGGAGCCTGTGTGGATGGACTGTAGGACTGTTCTGTCATCTGCGCCGTGGATGATGATCACTGGCCTGCCCTCTTAGAGCCTGAAGGGCTCGCTGCCCCGAGAGGCTCTGCCCTCTGCAGCCCTGTCCTGGGCCCATGCGGTCGCTTCTGCTTCCTGGGCCAGGGCCTCCTCGTCCCTCAGGACCCAGCTGAGGCTCCTGACGCCCTTTGCTTTCCTCTCTCGCGCATCTGTGCCAGGGTTGGCACGGTCCGTCTATTCGTGCCCCCGTAGGCAGCGGCTCATTGAGAGCTTGCGTCTCTGTATCCGGCACTTGGTACACAGGCGCCCAGGAAGTATTTTGAATGCCTATTAAAATGATTATACCAGCAAGACTCTCTCTCGCCCCAGCTTTGTTGTCAGGTCTAAAAATACTTGCTAAGAACCAGCTCTGTGCCCAGCCTTCTGAGGCACACCTGTGACAGGCACCTTGCTTGGAATTCAGACAGGTCAGGATTCCAATACTGCTGACAGGCAGGTTCTCTTCTCCTGCTTCTCATTCTGCTCAGCAGGCAGATGGGTCACGTGCCCTGGGGGTGTTTTCCAGACCTGCTATTGGGAGGACCCTTTCTTGCTCGAAAGATATAGATCCTGCATTAGAGCCCCATTCCAACCTTAGCCCCTGCCTGTGGACAGACCAGGCCAGGCTGGGGCAAAGGTGTTTGAGGCGACAGAGGGACATAGGGAACTGTTTGGAGTGGCCAACAGGGACCTGTTTCAGGTCCTGTGCCCTAGGCTCAGGTGCCGTTGGTAAGACCTGCATTTGAACCTCTGCCTGGAGACAGGCAGACGGGCCAGCCAGCTGTGCTGTGATTAATGCCTCGTTAATGGTTACACCCCTTGTCCCTGGCACGCGCCCTCCATCGTGTGCCACCAGCAAAGGGCCACTATCCAGTTCCCCAGAACCGGCTGCCTGGTAGTCATTGTGGAGTTGCCAGTTGCCATTAATATTTGAAAAATCCCTGTGTTCTGCTTCAGGGATGAGGCAGAGCTCACACAGCCTGCCCTCCTGTTATGTAGAGATGCCTGCTGGGAAGGTCACATGCATAGAACCAGTTGGCAAATGCTCTGTTATTATTAAGAATTAAAATTTGCCTCTTGGGCTAAAGTGGTTTGGGATTTTTCTGCATCTCCATGTTTCTTTCTCTTGTTTCCTCCTTCCCGGGTGCACTGGGTATGGCGGGAGGCCCCTGGACTCAAAAATCATCATGTGGTAGAAGAGCTGGACTCATAAGCAGGTCATCGCAGCAGCGTGCCCACAGTTAAAACCGTTTTTGCACAAAGAGGGGTCGAGTGCAGTGAGGGCACCCCCAGCCCTGCCTGGGAGGTCAGGAAAGGCAGGTGAAGGAGACTGGTATCTCCTGCCTTGCCTCCTCCTCCGCAGGGAGTAGGAGGAGTGCACCCCCAGTGCACCCGCACCAGGGGACAGACCCCGAAGGGAGGGCGGGGCCAGGGAAGGGTTTCAGGTGCAGCCCAGAGCTCTGTTGGTCGTGTGGAGTGTGCCGTGCTGGGGAGATGCTGAGGAAAGCAGCTGGAGGTACAGGGCCTGAGTTCACAAGAGGATCTCAGGCTGAGAAGAACGTGGACCCCTGTGAAAGCCACATTTAAGAGACTCGTGGGGGGATGGGAGCAGGAGTGGCATGGCGGCTGAGGAGTCAGGAGGGCAGGAAGGGGGAGGCCTCTGCAGAGGAGAGCTGAGAGCAGCGGGGTCATGCGTGCTTCAGGGACATAAGGGCCCAAGGGTGTCCCTGCAAGGTGGGCACACCCCACTCTCTCCAGAAACGTGACTGGCAAGGAAAGGAGGAGTGACAGAGCTGAAACAGTGCATGGGTTCTTAAGGCAGAGTGGGAACACTAAGGAGGCAGGAAAGGGGGGTGCCAGGGAGCTGAGATCCAGGCCCCGGGGGAGTGCAGACTGAGGGGCAGATGGAGAGGAGGGGCAGAGTGGGAGGGCCACAGGTGGGTGTGGGGCTGTCAGCTCGTGTGCAGAATGCGAGAGGATGCTGGCCGGCAGCTCTGAGGGCCCTGACTAGGGCAGCATGAGTTTTCTCCTCTACAGCTGGTGTGCAGGCGCAGAGAAGTGCGCTCTCGGGCTGGCTTCCCCAGGGTGTGCCTGGTGGCTGAGACAGGAAGACAGGAGGGCTTGGCAGGCAGGTCTAGGCTGAGTGGGTGAGGAAGTAAAGCCAAGAGGGGCTGCTGGGTAAGGAGAGATGGAGTCACGATGTGTGGGAGGAGGGGCGAGGACCGTGAAGAGCTCCTGGACGGGGTCATGAGAGAGTGGGCTGTTTGTGACACACCATCTCTGGCAGTTTCAGACCTGACCAGGATGTGGATGAAGGGATAGAGATATAAAGCTTCTAAAGTTGGGGAGCATCAAGCCACGGTGGCCTCCTCTACCCTCTAATGCTCTGCAGCCTTTGAGCTGGGATGAGAGCGGGCAGGAAACAAGGACCCTGGTTGGGCAGGGTCCAGGGAGAACCCAGACGGGGGAGACGGGGTCCTGGGAGAGTTTAGAGGGGGGCAGGGTCTGGGGAGAGCTCAGATAGAGGGGGGCAGTTCTAGGGAGAGCTTAGAGGGGGATGGGATCTGGGGAGAGCCGAGGTAGAGGGGGGCAGGGTCCAGGGAGAGCCCAGACTGAGGGGAATGGGGTCCAGGGAGAGCCCAGACGGGGGGATGGGGTCCTGGGAGAGCTTAGAGGGGGGCAGGGTCTGGGGAGGGCTCAGATAGAGGAGGACCGGGTCTGGGGAGAGCCAAGGTAGAGGGGGACAGGGTCTGGGGAGAGCCCAGACCAAGGGGGATGGGGTCCAGGGAGAGCCCAGACCAAGGGGGACAGGGTCCGGGGATAGCCCAGACCGAGGGGAACGGGGTCCAGGGAGAGCCCAGACTGAGGGGGATGGGGTCTGGGGAGAGCCCAGATGGGGGGAATGGGGTCTTGGAAGAGCTTAGACTGAGGGGGTTGGGGTCTGGGGAAAGTTTAGACAGAGGGGGATGGGGTCTAGGGAGAGCCGAGGTAGAGGGGAACAGGGTCCAGGGAGAGCCCAGACAGAGGGGTATGGGGTCCTGGGAGAGCTTAGAGGGGGGCAGGGTCTGGGAAGAGCTCAGATAGAGGGGGGCAGGGTCCAGGGAGAGTTCAAATAGAGGGGGGCGGGGTCTAGGGAGAACTCAGATAAAGGGGGATGGGGTCTGGGAGAGCTCAGATAGAGGGGGGCAGGGTCCAGGGAGAGCTCAGATAGAGGGGGGTGGGGTCTATGGAGAGCCCAGATAAAGGGGGATGGGTTCCAGGGAGAGCCCAGATAGAGGGAGATGGGTCCAGGGAGAGACCAGATAGAGGGGGGCAGGGTCCAGGGAGAGCCCAGATAGAAGGGGATGGGGTCCAGGGGAGCCCCTGCTGTCTGGCCAGAGGGACAAAGGGCAGTTTTGGAGAGAGGATGAGGAGGTGGGTGCTGCGTGTCACAGGTAGAAGAGAGGAGCCAGAAGAGAGGTGGGAGTGGGGGAGGTGGGTGAAAGGACAGCCCAGGAAGGCAATGTGGCACCATCACCACCAGCCATCTGCAGAATCGGGGAGTCATCCTACAGCCGAGGGTTCAGATGGGGAGATGAACATCCGCACCTGCCCCCCAGGTTCCATACAGTGACCTGCAGCTTTTCCCCATGGCCTCCAGCAGATTTCCGGGAGTGGAATGGGGCATTTTCCTGGCCTCCCCACAGACAGGTGGGAAGACTGGGCCTCGTGAGGAAGTCCGATTTGACTCAGACTTAAGAAGAAGGTTCCGGAGTAGTGAGAGAAGGTGGTCATCACCTGCCTTGGAATGTGCCCTGCCCCAGGCCGGCTCTCATGGCCGGGCCTATCCCTGCTCCTTCTGGTCCTGTAAGCCAGATGGCCTCAGGGACCTCTCCCGACCCTGCACCTCCTTCCACCTTCCTCCCCTGAAGCTGCACCTGCCATGTCTACCATTCCTGACTTGCTGGTGCCCTTTCAGGCTGCCCCACTCCCACCCCCCGCCGGTCCTGTCTCGTACCCAAATGCCCCGTGAGCTGAGCTCTCCCTTCCCACATGGGTTGTCTTCCCCGCCTGGCCCACTGCCTGGTGGCCTCAGCGCTCCAAGCATCTCCGCATCAGGCAGCAAACATGTCTTTCTCATGCACACACCCGAGGGAGGGCTGGAGCAGGGCTGTGTCACCTCTACATGCCCATCTCTGGTTCCAAGTGGGTGTTGAGGGGCTCCTCATCCCTGGCCTTTCTGTAGGCTCTGCTGTGAGAGAGTTTGATGGCCTAAAGATTGACAAAACTGTGAATTCCACCGCCTAAGAGGGGGAGCGGTCCTCTGTCCCATGGAAGTCCACAGACCCAGAGCCAGGCACGCCCCTGCCCTCCTTCCCTGTCCTACGGGCCTGCCACACGCGCACAGGACTGAGGCCGCTGTCGCTTTCCTCTCCGTTGTTTGCTGGTCCTGCTCCCTGAACAGATGTAGGGTTGCTCAGGACACAGTGGAAATGCTGAGCCACAGCTGCCGACGCCGGCGGTGCAGCCTCCCTGTCCTGTGCTCGGTGACTAAGGCCCAGCAGGCCCGGCTTTGGACCGCACGCTGTCAGTGCTGGGGGCAGGGGGGAGCAGAATCCCTCTGCACGCGGCTGCTCTGCCTTCGGTGGCATCCAGGGCTGGGTGTGCACCTTCCATGAGGCTGACTAGGTGGCCGAGGAGTCCAGGAGCCAGCTTTGGCGTCCGGGCGGGGCCTTGCCTCCTGCCTGAGCTGCTTGGGTGTTTGCCCGAGACGCGTCTGTGCCATGACAGGCACCGCACATTCCCCCCCGCCCCCCCCAGCACTCCCTCCATTCTGCTGACCCTGCCCCTGCCTTGGGCCAGATTCTCTGTCCCCTGCTTGGGTGTCTGCCCCCACCCCTGGGTCACCCCGTCTGGTGGAATCCACCCCTGGGTGGTGTGTTGGGTCCGCCCCGTCTTCTCCACCCTCCCCAGCTGGCCTTATCCCCCCCTCCTCGAGCCTCCTCTCTGGACTCAGCCCTCCTTCCTGGGCCACCAGGGGGGTTTTCTCACCTGCCACCTTCTGCTTAGGCTCTCCTACTGCTCCCACTTGTGTGGGGCTGATGTCCAGTCAGCTGGTACACATGGCCATCGACCCTACCTGTCCCAGCTCTGTCCACACAACACCACCCGCCTCAGCCTCCCCTCCTTGCCGGGCCCTGCTCTCTGTGCCCTGCCCCTGCGGCCGACTGCCCGTCTTTGTACATTCAGGATCCCCACCATTGCCCCTTCTGCTGTGCTCCAGTGGAGTCCGTGCCTTGCCTTGCTAGCTTTCATGGCACAGAGGAGGTATCTCAACAGAAGCCTGTCAAGTGAATAAAAGTCAGGGGCAAGGGGAGGCCTGGCGTGGAAGGGAGGCGCAGAGCCCAGTGTTGGTGGTTAAGATGGAATCACCCAGGCTTCATGTGTGTGCCTCTGCTTGTCACAGGAAAGTGAGGTTTAGGGGCACCTGGGTGGCTCAGTTGGTTGAGCGTCTGCCTTCAGCTCAGGTCATGATCCCAGGGTTCTGGGATTGAGTCCCGCAACAGGCTCCCTGCTCAGCGGGGAGTCGGCTTCTCCCTCTGCCCCTCCCCCTGCTTGTTGCACTTGCTCGCGCTCTCTCTCTCAAATAAATAAATACAATCTTTAAAAAAAAAAGTGAGGTTCACAGCCAAGAGTTTGGGGAAATCATGTTCCCCACTTAAGAGGTGAGAAATGCACAGGTCTTGTGACTCCTCAGACCCCGGGCAGTGTTTGGGGACAGCAGAGGGGCCCAGGGAAGCCAGCCCTGCACACGCTGAGGAGAGCACGTGGGTGGGGCTGACCGTCCAAGTGGTCTGTGCTGCCGAAGTTGGGGCGGGGGGGCTAAACGGGTCATGTGAGCGCTGGAGGCTGACAGACCGGGGTGCTTCTCCCTGTGCTGGGGGGCTCGTGGGTCCTCTCTGTACTTGGTTTCCTCATCTATAAAGTGGAGCCAGTTCCCATGCCCTTGACTTGTCCTCACGATTAGGGGAGGTAGGAATGCAAGGCAAAGTCAGTTGGCAGCCAGCCGCTGTGGGCTCTGTGCTCCACGGCCCCTGTGGTTTGGGGTGGGAAGGGTCCGGCTTGACCAGGTGCTGCCAGCTCCTTGTTCCTGGGCATCTCCTGCCCCACAAGGAGGTCTTGTCCGTCCCGCCGCATCTGCTCTTTCCTCTCACCCTGCTCCTGTCAGCAGGGGCACTGTGCACCTGACGGAGCAGAGCCAGCAGGTTTGGGGCTCCAGGGCTCCTGCACCCTGGCCAATACCTTCTCTTGCTGTTGCCCTGAAGGACAGAGTTGGGGTTGATTTGAACTCCCATGGGGTGCATCCAGCGGAAGTGTCTTCTCATAGGAACTCCCTCCTCAGAAGCAGCCGCCCTGGCTGGGGCCTGTGGGGAGGGTCCCCCCATGCATCGGAGCTCACCACAGCCTGATGTAAATTTGCCTTTGGCATACCCGGGACAGTGTACGTGGCCAGAGGGCACAGCGGTCATCACAACGGGAAGGGGAGCCGGACCGAGCTGTCGCCAGCATAGCAACATAACATTTAGGGGAAATAGGAGTCACTCATTTCCACTTAAAAGTTCTGTTTTTTGTTTTAGGGTTTATTTAGAGAGAACACACACGGGAGGGGCAGAGGGAGAGAGAAACTCCAGCAGACTCCTTGCTGAGCTTAGAGCCCGAAGCAGGGCTTGATCTCAAGACCCTGAGATCATGACCTGAGCCGAAACCAAGAGTCCAACTGACTGCACCACCCAGGGGCCCCTAGAGTTCTATTTTATTTTTGATCAAGAGTAACTTGCTTCCTGTCTGTAGGTAGCCTGAACCCTCAAAACAGTCATGGCGTTTGTGAGGGTCACTGGAAGGGGCTTACAGGGGTACGGGAAGCAGGTCTGTCAAAGAGGCCTTCTGCAGGGACTGTCCCTGGAGTGAGCCAGGGACTTGGATGGGCCCGTGGGAGAACCTCCCCCACCAGAAGGGGCCATACTCGGGCCCCTCTGCAGGACTCATCAAGTGATGTCCAACTGGGTCCCTGTCCGTCCCCAGATATCCCTGAGCCTGTACCAGGCCAGGGGATCCCGTACAGGCCAGGGCATCCTGTGGAGCAGTAACAAGAGGCCCTAGGGACATCTGAGCTGCCACGTGGGCCAGGCTAGGCTGAGTGTTTTCTATAAACAGTCCTCGTTAATCCTCATAACAATTGGCTTTTAAGTACGTTGGTTGGATCACATCCCTTCCCTGCTTCCGGCTGTACCTAGAAGAAAATCCAGACTCTTCCCCGTGCGGGATCCGGCCCCTGATGTCTCTGCTGCTCTTTGCCTTGCTTGCTGTGCTCTGGCCATTCTGAATGCCCTTCTCTTCCTGGAGCTCACCAGCCTGTTCCTGCCTCAGGGCCTTTGCACTTGTTCTTCTCATTGTCCACAGTGACCTTTCCTCAGCTCTCTTGGCTGCTGCTTCTCGTCACTTGAACTCAAATTAAGAGAGGTCCGCCCTCATTACCCTAGTTTTGGAATTTTTTGGATATCAAATGGAATTTTTTCCATTTTCCCAGAATTGCAAACTAGGCCCAGAGCGGATGACAGAGCACACGAAGTACTTCACTGCATTCCAAATGCAGAGAGCCGCAGATGGCTGGTGGAGCCTCCTCCCACAGGGCTGGTGGAGAGGGGTCCCCTGAAAACCAGCCCGGCCCCCACCCCGTTGCTCTGCAGCGACCCTGAGACTGGTGGGCGGTGGCCTTTAGGGGAGTGCAGCATTTGTGATCAAAAGTCATTCCCTCCAGGGGCGCCTGGGTGGCTCGGTTAAGCGTCTGCCTTCGGCTCAGGTCATGATCCCAGAGTCCTGGGATCGAGCCCCGCATCGGGCTCCCTGCTCAGCGGGAAGCCTGCTTCTCCCTCTCTCACTCTCCCTGCTTGTGTTCCCTCTCTCGCTGTGTCTTTCTCTGTCAAATAAATAAATAAAATCTTAAAAAAAAAAAGTCATTCCCTCCATCCGCATTGGAGGCCCAAGGAAGGTGGTTTTCCAGGGCACCTGGCGGCAGGGCCTGGCTGGTGGGGTGTCCGGATTGGCCAGAGCACAGCAGGCTGGGAAAAGTGCAGTGGAGCCGTGGCAGGGAGCACAGATGAGGGGAAGTGAGAGAGATAGTGGGGTGTGCTTGTCTGCAGGGTGTCATGCACACCCCAGCCGGTGAGCCCAGAGCATGAGCTCACCCTGCCGGTGTTGCGTGAGGACCCATGCCAGTGAGGTGGGTTGTATTTATCAGCTCCGTTTCATATGCAGGTACCTGCCCTTTGGGGAAGAGGCATGGCTCATGCGAGGTTCAGGCAAACGGAGCTGGACTTGGAAGCCCGGCCTGCCGGACTTAACACTGGATCACCTCCTGCATTAGCTCCTGACTCCCTTCTCCAGTCCTGACCCCTGACTGTGGATGTGGAAGCATGGCCTGCTTCCCCCTTCCTGGCCCCTTGGGCATCCGCCAGGGCGGGGGGCCATGGGGAGCAGGTGAGGCCTGTTTCCTGCATCCCGACAGTGTCCTATGGTAGCTACGAGCTGCAGGAGGAGGGTCTGAGGGGACAGGCACGTCAGCTCCAAAACTGACCTCCAGGGCACGAGTGTTCAACTGAGAGTAGTTCATATGTTCTTACATGTTTGGTGTGTTTCCTGCCCCCCGACTTCTTCCCAGGAGCCAGCTTGCACTATCTAACATGGTTGTGAATGAGTGTGCGTGTGTCAGTCTAAGGAAAAGGCTTTGCAGGATACGCCCTAAAATGTGAGTCATGTTTACCTTTAGGAGGAAGAGGGGGTAGGGTTGGGGTGGGCAACTGAAACAGGACTTCACATTTTTGTTCCACAATTTTGTATTATTGGCCCTTTTTGTGATGATGCTTTCCTGTTTAAAAACGACAACAACCGAGAAAACCACCCTGGATCTGGTTTTATAGATGCCTAAAGCGGTCGCTGCAAGCCTCGCTGGCCCCGGAAATGCCATGCTGTCTCTCGGGGTGGGGCTTGAGGAGGACACCTCTGGGAGCTCAGGGAGTTCCTCCAGGGTCTTCTAAGCACGCCCCAGCCTCGGACTCCCTCTGAATCCGGCATGTCCCTGAGCTCCTTGCTGCAGCAAACGAAACCGTTTGTCTGCTTCTCCCTGAAGGTCCTTCTGAAGGAACTTTGCAAGGTGCGATAATTGTCTTTGGAGTTGCCAGTTTAATATTCCACCAGAATGGGAGGCCAGTTGAGTGAGGATTGGTGCTGTCCTGCCCAGCTCTTGTTCTGCTTATAAACATGTTTACTGCCCTGAGAAGGAGCTGCTGCTTTTCTCACACACAGGATGGGCCTGGGGTCCCCTTCAGAGGTTAGTGGGCCCAGAGCCTAGTATGAAGGATCTAAACCCTATAGGTGGGGCTCCTGGCTGGCTCAGTCCGAAAAGCGTGTGACTCTTTATCATGGGATTGAGTTTGAGTCCCATGTTGGGGGTAGAGAGGACTTAAAGAAATAAAAACTAAAAAAACAAAACAAAACCTGGAAACCTATAGGTAATTTGCACATGGGGACTGTGGGGTGCAGCCTGGGTGTGGCTCTTCAGGGCCTGGGCAGGGGGGCTCCTTTCCCACCCAGGACAGAGCAAACTTACTAGCTCCATGAAGGCTTCTTTTTTCTGAAAAGGAAGGAAAGGCTCCAGCCCAGCCGCAGGCAGGGTTCCGCTGTGGGTGAGGCACTGCTTGGTGGGACTTGTGAAATGGGTGTTGTTACAAAACCTTATTTTAGTTCATCTTCTCTATGGGGAAGCTCCTATAAGAGCAGCATCGACTGATACGTATCCAGGAGAGCTGGAAGCTAGACTCCGACAGACCCTGGCACGCCCACATTCACAGCAGCATTGCTCACGGGAGCCAGGAGCTGGCAGCGACCCAAGCCCACCTGCAGATGAGGGGGTGAACGCAACGTGTTCTGTCCACACGGTGGAATAGTCTTTAACCATGAAAAGGAATGACATTCTGATTAGGGGAGGGCAGGATGGACAGGTGGAACACAGCAGTATTCTAGGGCAGTGAAAATACCCTGTATGGGCCTGTCATAAGGATACATGTCATCATACATTTGTGCAAACTCCTAGAAGGTACCCTTGTTACCCTGCAGATTTCAGGTGACGATGACGAGTTCATGCAGGCTCCTCACTGGGGAGCAGTGCCGATGATGGGGCATTCTATGTATGTGTGGGGCAGGCAGGGGGTGAGAAATCTCTGTGCCTTTCTCTGCATTTCCTTCCTCTCCATTTTCCTGTGAACTTGAAACTGCTGTAAAAAACAGTCTTAGGGGTGCCCGGCTGGCTCACTCAGTAGAGCAACTCTTGACTTGGGGTCAGGAGTTCCAGGCCGATGTTGGGTATAGACGTGACTTAAAAATTAAAATCCTAAAAAAGTAAAATAAAGAATAAAAAGTAGTCTTAAGTTAAAAAAAAATTCTCGGGGCACCTGGGTGGCTTAGTTGGTTAAGCGTCTGCCTTTGGCTCAGGTCATGATCCCAGGGTCCTGGGATTGAGCCCCCCATCAGGCTCCCTGCTCCACAGGAAGCCTACTTCTCCCTCTCCCACTCCCTCTGCTTGTGTTCCCTCTCTCGCTGTGTTTCTCTCTGTCAAATAAAATCTTTAAAAAAATGTTTTTAATTAAAAATTCTGATACACGCTATAAATCTAAATGAACCTTGAGGACATGATGCTCAGGTAAGGCAGACACAAAATGACGCATGTGTATGATTCCACCTCTGTGAGGCTTCTGTGAGTTGTCCCATTCACAGAGACAGTAGAAGGGTGGGCACCAGGGGCTGGGGAGGGGGCGTCCGTGTTTAATGGGGGCAGAGTTTCAACTGAGGAAGAGGAACGTGATCTGGTTTTATACTGTAATTCTTTAATTTCCACTCAGCGTTGTTAAGGCGTGACTTCCTTTTTATATTTTCAGGTGAACGTGATCTGGGGATGGATGGTGGTGAGGGCTGCACAACCGTGTGAATGCGCTTAATGTGTGCACTCAAAAATGGCTAAAATGGTAAATCTTCTGTATATTTTGCCACAGTGAAAAATACTGTATCAAGTTTGCTTCTTCCTCTGCCCCTCCCCCAAGCTCATGCTCGCACCTGCATGCTCGCTCGCTCTCTCTCTCAAATAATAAATAAATCATGAAAAAAACAAAATAAACGTGAACCTTCAAATGCATTTAAGTCTGACTTTTAAACCAACAGGGTATGGGATGGCAAACAGGTTAGCAGAAAAGCCTCTGAGAGGGAGCTGGGGATTTGGCTGCTCCGTGCCCTGCCTGGCAGCCTAGGACTCCCTTCCTGGGCCCCCTACACCATGGACCCCCCGGGGTACAACTGCTTTGTGGACAGAGACAAGATGGACGCTGCCGTGCAGGACCTGGGCCCCAAGGAGCTGAGCTGCACCGAGCTGCAGGAGCTGAAGCAGCTAGCTCGCCAGGGCTACTGGGCCCGCAGCTATGCCCTGCGGGGCAAGGTGTACCAGCGCCTGATCCGGGACATTCCCTGCCGCACTGTCACGCCGGACGCCAGCGTGTATAGCGACATCGTGGGCAAGATCGTGGGCAAGCACAGCACCAGCAGCCTGCCCTTGCCCGAGTTCGTGGACAACACGCAGGTGCCCAGCTACTGCCTGAACCCGCGCGGCGAGGGTGCTGTGCGCAAGATCCTGCTGTGCATTGCCAACCAGTTCCCGGACGTGTCCTTCTGCCCTGCCCTGCCAGCCGTTGTGGCCCTGCTGCTCCATTACAGCACAGACGAAGCCCAGTGCTTCGAGAACGCCTGCCGCATCCTGGCCTGCAATGACCCCAGCAGGAAGCTCATGGACCAGAGCTTCCTGGCCTTCGAGTCTTCCTGCATGACCTTCGGGGACCTGGTGAACAAGTATTGCCAGGCGGCCCACAAGCTGATGGTGGCCGTGTCCGAGGATGTCCTGCAGGTCTACGCGGACTGGCAGCGCTGGCTGTTCGGGGAGCTGCCCCTCAACTACTTCGCCCGCGTCTTCGATGTCTTCCTGGTGGAGGGGTACAAGGTGCTGTACCGTGTGGCGCTGGCCATCCTCAAGTTCTTCCACAAGGTGAGAGCCGGGCAGCCGCTGGAGTCGGACAGCGTGAAGCAGGACATCCGCGCCTTCGTCAGGGACATCGCCAAGACTGTGTCTCCGGAGAAACTGCTGGAGAAGGCGTTCGCCATCCGCCTCTTCTCCCGGAAGGAGATCCAGCTCCTGCAGATGGCCAACGAGAAAGCTCTGAAGCAGAAGGGCATCACCGTCAAGCAGAAGAGGTAGGCGGGCCCCTTGGGGCCTCAGGCGTGGCCCCCGGCAGCTCTGAGGGGCCCACGTGGGCAAGGGCTGGGGCACGTCCTGGGGGGTGGGGCTGGAACCCATCTTGTCAGCCTCTTGGTCGGCCACCAGGCTGCCCTGCATGGTTAGAAATGCACGGGAGGGAGATGGGGCCTCGCGGGTGCAGAAGGTGCAGGGTCCTGCCCTCAGGGACAAGGCCCATGGCTGTGACAGAAGCCAGACGTTGACCATGGAGTCAGAGGTCTGCAGGGGGCCGGGCTGACCGCTGAGCATCATTTCAGAGCTGCCCCTGCTCTGCCCCTCCTGCTCTGGGCTCCCTTGCTTGCTGTCCTCGTGGCTGCTGGGTATGCCCGCCGCCCTGAGCACAGCACCTGGGAGCTGGGCTGGGAAGGGTGCATGGCAACCGCACACCGTCTCGGCCTGACCAGGCCGTCGGTACGGAGGCCTTTCTCCTAGGCCACAGGCAGGTGCGTCCTGGCCGTCGGTACTTGCCACTAACCTGTCCTTGTCTGTTTTATTTTTCTTCCTCTTCTCTGTGTCCGTTGCTTCCTCCTGTTTTTCAGTGTTTCACTCTCTAAAAGGTAGGTCTGTTAACCACGTGTCCGTGCCTGGCCTCTCTCCATCTCTGGCCTGGCTGTCCCAGGGCCTGGCTGCTTGCTCCGCTCTCAGGGCTGGCTTTGGCAATGCTACCTTGAAGCCTGGCTGATGTTCAGGTCCTGTCTGCTCAGCTGCCTCGGATGGGCTGTCTGTCAGTGCTTGGCTGGCTCTCTCTCTGTCCCCATTTATTAGGGAAAAGGTGCTTTTGTCCTGGCCCAGGCTGGGTGCTCTCCCCTCTGTAACCTCTGGGAGTGGGGCTCCAGGGGTCAGTGCCATCCCGTTTCTCCCTCAATGGGTGAGAAGCCCCCTGCAGGCTTAGCTTCCACGAGAGGTTCTGCATCCCTCCAGGGTGGGGGGCATGGTCAGGGCTGGGGTCCCGACTGTGCTCTAAGCCCTCACTGCTCTCCCCAGGCAGTTTGTGCACCTGGCCGTGCATGCAGAGAACTTCCACTCCGAGATTGTCAGCGTGAAGGAGATGAGAGACATCTGGTCGTGGGTCCCCGAGCGCTTCGCCCTCTGCCAGCCCCTTCTGCTCTTCTCGTCCCTGCAGCATGGGTACAGCCTGACCAGGTAACCCCCAGGAGACCAGCACACACTGGGCCTGCCCTCCCGAGGCCCGCCGGTGCAGGGGGACAGAGCGAGCTGTGGGACCACTCCAGAATGTTGTGGTGGTGGCTGGAGATGGGCCCCTGGATATTCCCAGGGGGCCCCGGAATTGGGAGCCCCTCTTCCTGGACTTCTCTTACTCCCAGGCCACCCACACTTGAGGGCTCAGTGCCCTGAATACACAGCATGGCTCCAGGCTTCTGTGTGGGTGGTGGGACAACATGGGAAGCAGAATCCCCACCCAGGAGTGTAAAGAATCCTAGCACAGGATGACCCGTGTCACTACTTCCCAACCCCCACTTGGCTGGTCCACAGGTGGGTCCAAGGAACTCCCCCTCAGGGCATACCGCCTCTCAAGGCAGCTCTGCCAGGTGTAGCCCCAGGTGGCCTCAGAAGTTTCTGGCTTGGGTCACAGGTGACCCCACAGAGGTGGCATAGCTAGAGATCGATTCGCCTGCTCCCCCCCGCTGCCCCTCCCCCGTGCTCTGTGGGAGGCCCGGCAGGAGTGTGGGACAGCCCGGCAGGGCCACCAGGGACGCTGGGCAAGCCCTGGGCGCTTGGTGCCACCACAATGCAATGTCAGGCCTCCTCAGGCACTTCTCAGTGTTGCCTCTCAGGCTCAGGCTCCTGGGCACGTGCCGAGCTTTCCTAGAACAGGGACCTGTTCCTCTGGTCTTGCCTCCCTGAAGCACCTGGCACATGGCTGCTGCAGTTGGTCTGCCATGCACCTTCCCCCCACATACAAGGACACACAGTCTGGCGTAGCTGACTGCTTGGCCTCCAGGCTGCCTGGCCTGGGCTCTGTCTTGGCTGAGAAGTATCCAGGCCAAGGTGCTGCCAGGTCCTTGGCCATCGGGCCTGCTCCCCAGGACACAGGGAAACACAGTTCCCAGGCCCACCTACCCCAGACAGCCTGGGCTTCTCAGGTACAGTGGGCACCAGATGCTGTGGCTGAAGGTCGCACTGGGCAGGATGCCAGCCTGGACGTGTGCTCTTTGCTGCCAGGTTCTATTTCCAGTGTGAAGGACATGAGCCCACCCTCCTGCTCATCAAGACCACGCATAAAGAGGTGAGGAGGGATCCGTGCCTCTGATGAGCTTCGGGGAGGGTGGGTGCTGCCTTGAAACCTCTACCCAGGCTTCCTGCACTCAGGGGTACAGAGTGGAAGAGGGGTGAGCCCAGCCTCCCCAAGTGACCACCAAGGACCCAGGGCCTCCTGTCTCCCCTGGGCCTCTCGGCTCCTGCTGAAGCAGCCTGATCCCCCAGGGCCTGGCTTCAGGGAGCACTGCAGAAATAACCTAGTGAGCAAGACCCTGCCTCCCCTCCACTTGCTGTCTTCACCCGCCCCCCCACCACACCCCGACAGGTAGTCGTCAGGGCCTGTCCACTGCAGTCACCTGGATGTGCCCTGAAGCATCTAGGAAAGTCAGAACTCACGGGCCTCCATTCTGGGGGCATGTGCTCCCGGTAGAGGCTCCTTGTTCCTTGGCTCCCAAACCTGCACCCATGGGAGTTTTAGGTTACTCACCCCGTTCCCGATCCTGTGTCTGTGTTCTAACAGGTGACTCACTGTCAGACACGGGGGGCAAAGCCCGCAGCCACTCAGAGGACTGAGTCTGTTGGTGAAATCTAGCACTTTGCTAGCTGGCAGGGTTGGGAAACTTTCTAGAGCGGGGTCCTCTCTGGGAAGCTTCTGTGTGAGGGCATCCCTGGGGTTGACAGCCGAAGTTCGAGTGCAGACGTGGGCTACTCTCCATGCTTGAGGGCCAAGGAGGGAAACAAAAGTATCTTCAAGGCTGGCCGAGGTGGCCGCCCACCCACCGTCACTGCCTGCCCCATGTCCTCCAGACTCTGACCTCCCCACCCCGTGGGCCACCTCTGGCTCTCACCCTCGGGTTGGTGCGGGGGTGTAGCTGTGCCAACAGTGCCCCCCAGCAGCGAGTGAGGGATGCTCCTTGCAGGCAGGCGGGGTGCAGCCTCACACCCCGGGCCTTTCTCCCCAGGTGTGTGGGGCTTACCTGTCAACAGACTGGAGTGAGAGAAACAAGTTTGGAGGCAAAGTGGCCTTCTTTGGGACCGGAGAGTGCTTCGTGTTTCGGGTGAGTGAGTCTGCCAGCTGCCCACCCCACAGGGTGCCCCCGTGCTGGCTTCTCGTTGGTGATGGTCAGACCACACTGCATGAGCTCAGGTGGGCCTTGGCCGTATGCAGCGTCTCCCCAGCCCCGGGCGCGGGGCCTGGCACTGACGGGGACTGGTAGGGGGCATGGGCAGGAGGGCCGGTAGGGGACCAGGTGCTGGGACTCATACTGCCCTTTGCCCTCAGCTGCAGCCTGAGGTCCAGCGCTATGAGTGGGTGGTCATCAAACACCCAGAGCTGACCAAGCCCGTGTCCTTGGAGGTCCCTGCCACCCCGTCCCCACCCTGCCGCCCTGTGTCCTCTGACCCTGCTGACCGCCTCTCGCCCTTCCTGGCTGCACGTCACTTCAACCTTCCCTCCAAGACGGAGTCCATGTTCATGGCCGGGGGCAACGACTGCCTCATCATAGGTGGGTACCTCCCTGCACCCCAGGCTGGACTTCCGCCCGCCCTTGGTCACTGAGCCTGGGAGATGGGTGCGGGCTCGTGGGGCACAAAGCTCTTGCATAGTAGGTGCCTCCCCTGAGGGACGGGCAGAGGAAGAGAACTGGGACTGTGGGCTGGAGCAGGGGTGGGAATGGGGACAGCAGGGTGTGCGGTGGGGGACCCGGGCCCGCCCTGTGGTCTTGGAGAAGTCTCTGGCAGGGCCGGGGCAGGGACAGCTAGGAGGCTTGCCCCAGCCAAGTGGAGAGGCTCAGGAGCAGGGGGAGAGTGTTTCGGGGGTGGTGCTGGACAGAGGGGCAGCCACTGACTGGAGCATCCCACAGGTGGAGGGGGCGGCCAGGCACTCTACATCGATGGGGACCTGAATCGGGGCCGCACCGGCCACTGCGACACTTTCAACAACCAGCCCCTCTGCTCTGAGAACTTCCTCATCGCGGCTGTGGAGGCCTGGGGCTTCCAAGACCCTGACACCCAGTGACAGGCCCGCAGAGACGGTGACTGAGCCGTCACTGTGGGGTGGGGGTGGGGCAGGGGCCAGGCCCCCCCTTCAGGGGGAGGCAGTAAGTGAGGACCCCTGTGCCGTGGGCAGCGTCAAGGTGCAGCAGGGGCTCTGGATCTGGGCGGGCCAGGGGATGCCGGGACCTCAGATGGCTGGGCCTGTCCCTGCTCAGACCTGCTCACACCTGCTGCCTCGAGCTTGGGCTCAGGCCCCAGTTGTCCTCTGTGGAGGCATCTGGTGCTGGGGCCTAGAGGGGCCACGTCTTGCAGGCCTGAGTCTCAGACCCTTGGTGCAGGGGTGGGGACAAGAAAGGCAGAAGGAACCTTCCACGAAGTGTGGGGCCATGGTGCCCCCTGCTGGTGCCTCACCGCCGCTCCCTAGCAGAGGCGTCTCCCCAGAAGAGACAGGCATCCTGGGGCCTGCTCCTTGGCCTTGTCCCCCCTCCCCCCCCCCACAGCAGGAGTACCTGCCGGGGGCTTCTAACCCCATGCCCTCCTCCCCGCGCTGGCCTCCAGTGGCTGCCTCTCCTACAGAAACCGCAGGGAGAAAGGGGAGGGCGGGATGTGTGCTGAGCTCTGGGCCCCTCCTGAGAGAGGGCCGCGCACCAGTATAATGGGGGGCTGGAGGGGACATCACGGCTTCCTGTGTTTCAGAGCCTGAGGTTTCTGCTGGGCCCCACTGTGGGTCCATGCCCGAAGAGTCCGCCCAGGTTGGCCCAGGATGGCCCAGGGGAGGGGTCCCTCTGCAGCTGACCCCAAACCAGCCAGCTCCATGTCCAGGAGAAGCCCGGACCCGTGGGGGCTTCTTCAGCCCTCCTCTCTGTGCTGGGCCACCTCCACTCCCCGACAGTCTCTGCAGTGGCCCCAGGCTCCTGTCCAGACTGCTCAGCGTGGCATGCTCATCTTTGTCCATCCCCACGCGCCCCAGGTTGCTAGGGTTGCCCCCTGCCCAGATCCCTGCCACGTGCTCCTTCATACACCCCTCTGCATCCCTCACACAGCCCTGTAGTTGGCCACATAACATGGTTTTCTTGTGCCGCCTCTGCCCCTTTCCCTGCCTGGCCTGGCCCCACACAAACCCTGCAGACCGTAGGTGCCACATGAAGACTTGTCAGGGAGTGGCCTCCCACCTCGTGACCTCCCTCAGCTGGTCCTGAGGGCCTGGGCACCTGGGGGAGGAGGGGAAGCCGACAGACACCCAAGCAGCCACGTGGGGCTGTGGCAGCCTGGGCCACAGGTGCCAGGGGTCCCGCCCCCCAGCCTGGTCCCCACATGGCTGCAGCCAGCCCCTCAGCGTCCCCATGTGCCATGCCTCTGCTGTCTCTGTCTCGCTTCTCCTGTGAGGCATTGGCTGTCCTCTGCCACCTACTCCAGTGTCCTCTGAGCCGGGCCACCATGGTGCAGGAGGAAGGACCAGAAGCCCCATGTTGTGGCATTGGGCAAGCCACGGATCTGTTTCTCCAACTGTAAAATGGGGCCGGTCATCGTGCTCTGCTGTCCCCACGGGACTGTTGAGCGGCTCTGAGGGGGACAGCATGAGTCTCTAGTGAGAGGAGAGGCACGGGGAGGCAGTGTAACTGCTCACCTCCCCCCACTGCCACCCTTGCCCCCCCCTCCTCTGAGCCCCCACAGCCCTCTGTTGTAGTGCCCACTTTGGTGTTCATTAAACACGGTCTCGTTACATGAACTCCGAGGGTCCAAGTTTGGTCTCTTCAACCAGAGGGGCCTCCAGGGGCCCCCCTGGGCGCACCACCAAACGAGGCGGGTGCGCCTCTGAACGGGGTGGGCACCGGAAGCTGCACCCTCATGATGCCGGTCAGTCCATCATCAGTGGAATGTTGCCTGCCTTGGAAAACGGTATTCCAGCACTGTTTATGCAGCTCCCTCTTGAGGGAGGCTGGGGGATTCTTTGGTGAGTCTGGAGGAGTCTCTGTGGCTGCTCCTAAGGCCCTGCCTGGCCTTCCCAGAGGTCCAGCCCAGGAGGGCAGGTGCTGCTTAGCCACCACGTCTGTCTCTAGTGTGAGGTCTCTGTGTGCGCACATGCAGCCCTCCGTTCCCTCGGCCGGCACGTCTGCTTCCCAGCTGTCCTGCTGAACAAAACGTATGTGTGATCATCCCCTTCATTTTTAATTCCTATTTATTGTCCTTGTTACGTATCAGGTGTTCCCAAATAGAACACGTTTTGTTAATACTCTCTATCGTTTCTTATTACCTAAAATTTCCTAAGATGTTAAAAATAGCTAACATTTTATGGAATTGCATGACCAATTATCATTCAGTTTTCTAGAAACATTTAAAAGTTTATTTTGAGGGGCACCTGGCTGACTCATTCGGAAGAGCCTGGGACTCTTGGTCTTGGAGTAGTGAGTTCAAGCCTCATGTTGGGTGTGGAGTTTACTTAAAAAAAAAAAAAAAGTTTATTTTAAAAATAGAATATAATTTAAACCAGTTCATTAAATAATTTGTTAAAGTGGACTTTATGTCTTTAGGGCTTCAGAACATCAGTTTTTCAAAAACAATTTATAATAGTAAGTCATTAGTATTATGAATTTTTCAGTTTTAATTACTGAATTAAAATTCGTATTTCAGCTTTTCCTGCTTTTATAAGCGGCATGCTTAACTTTTTGAGTTTTTCATGGCACCATGTTTTAGAAAATTCTGAAGATTTCAGGCTTTCAAATTTTTCTTGTTTCCTGAAGCCATAAGGACTTTATAGTCTCAAGTATTTTATATTTAATAGATTCAATGTTTGTAACTTTTAATTTGGAAATAATTTTAGATTTAAAAGAGATGCAAAGATGATGCAGAGTTTCCGTATTCCCTACCCAGTCTGCTGTGTGGATACGGGGCATGTATCCCAGCAGAAATGAATGTTGATATATAGTGCTGTTAACTACAGATTTAATCCAATGCCTTCGGTTTTCCCACAGTCCTTTCTCTGTTCCAGGAATAGATTTAATTTGTACACATATTTACATTTTTATTAAATCCAGAATATCCTCAAAATTCAGAAGACTAACCCTGGTCAAAAAAAAAAAACATAACTAATTGCCACAATTAGCACAGTGAGGTGTCAGGAGCGGATGCATGTCTGGACTGTGCTGGTCCTCTGTCCCGAATGTCTCATTTGCTTGTGGAAGTTACCAACTGAAGCAGGAGTAGAGAGGTTGCCTCACCAGCACTTCACCCTACCATGTGGAAGTTAGGCGGAGAAGTGTGTGGATCTTTAAAAATAATTTGGTATAAACTAAATTATGATCCGGAGGCGTTAAGATGGCAGAGGAGTAGAGGGACCCTAAGTTTGTCTTGCCCCCGGAGCACAGCTAGTTATCAAGTCATTCTGAACACCCAGGCAATCAGTCGGAGATCTGAGAGAACAAAACTGCAAGTCTGCAAGGAAAGCAACCCCCTTTTGGAAGAAACCAATATGGCACTGTATGTTGACTAACTAAAATTTAAATTAAAAATTAGGGTCTTCATTCTGTCAGTGTCGGGTTGTGGTCAAGAAGTGAGGTACGGTGTCACATGACTCATGGCTACAGACGAAACGCCTCACGTGTTTGCAGACACGCTGTCTTGACTTGACCGTATGGAATTTGTTAACTCTGTGCTTGGGGCCAAGGAAGCAAAATCAGTGGCCACTCTGTGGTGCAGACACACCAACTGTTAGAGACCTTCTGCTTCAGATTGCTGAATCTGCAGGTGTGTTCCCTAGCTGGCCAGCTGGTTCCAGCCGTTAGAGACACTTTGTCGAGAGGCGCCCCTGAGCAAGGGCGCCTGCAGGTTGGGTCTGCTCCAGGGGCGCTGGCAATGACATGGAGGTCCGGGAGTGGGCCCCTGCTCCATTTCCTACTGAGGTATGCTACCTGGCACAGGCCACGGTTTGCCAAAAGCTAGCGAGCTGGTGATTAAGGAGGAGAAAGGGTTGTGTGAATCACTTTACCTTTCCATTCTCATGTAGGGCGGTTATTGGCTGAGAAATGGATTTTTACTCGACCGACACTTTGGAGCATCTGAATGAAGAATCTGAATGAATGAAGTGAGACCAAGTGAAAATAGACTGGGGTGTGGCTTGGCAGACAAATCTAAGCTGGGAAACGTGAAAATAAATGATTTAGTGACCTGGTTGGTCAGTGTTCCTTTGAGTCCTAAATAAAATGAATGCCAACGAATGGAACCTCACTGAAGTATTGGCTGTGAGAACGTTTCGGTGGAATGGGAGGTGGTGGGTGCGGGGTGTCTGGGAATGATGCCGTGGAGGTGTGCGGGGGACCAGGAGGCACCGGCCTGAGGGAGGATCACTCTCCACCACGCTCTGCTGCACTGTGTGCGGCCCGCGCAGGCCAAGTCTGTCCTGATTTTGTTTACTCCTGTTCACGGTGCCCGTCCTGCTGACCCACGGGGCCGGCATGAGGAACGAGGGGGGCAGCCACCAGGAACCTAGGTCCAAAGTCTCAGTCTAGAATCGCACAGATCCCTGTCCCATGGGAAGCCCAGTATCAACAAGTCCTCATGCGACATGAGAGTATTTTATCTGGGAGTTTGTATCAATCCACATGAATGTCTTTTCGAATAACTAGCATTTTAATTGGGTGTACCGATATCCTATAAAGAAAACTGCAAGACCCGTTTTCTCTGCAACCGGGCAGATGCCCAACCTGGAGGGGCTCCCCTCCCCCCCCAGCTGCTGGAGCCCGGCTCGCGCTGGCACCCCTCAACCCCTTCACCCCTCCTGGGGCTGCCGAGGCCCCTGCCTGTGCTGGGAAACTGCTTCTCTCTTTCTTTATCTTCCTCACACTGCAGGCAGCACCCCTGTCCCTGCCGCTCCCCATTTCTCTCTGGCTGCCCCCCACAACACTCTGGTTCCCCTCAGCCCCTTCCTGCTGCCCTGCCCTGAGGGTGGCCTGGCCCAGGTCTGTATTGGCCCCCAGGGCCGGCTCTCCAGCCCAGCCTGCTGTTTTTCAGTTCCTCGGCTGCCTCAGGGCCTTTACACAGGCCTGCGATCGGGGGTGGAGTTCCCCAGCCCTCAGTAGCTGGGGTGCTCCGGCCCCGGGATGCTTTCCCTGAGGCCCCAGGAGCCGGCCTCCCCCGCTACCCACCTTGAGCCTGGAGGCCCCTGATCAAGAACCCCTGTGCTGCTGTCCCGTGCGGGGCAATTCTTGGGGGGAGATGGGTGAGCATTTCTGAGGCCCATGGTGGGGGGAGTGCCCCCCAACCCCCAAACTCCCTGCAGCAACAACTTCCTGTAAGCATGCTTAGCTTTGCGTCATTTTGTGATCGACCTCGAGACAATGGAACGGGCCTGCTCCCGGGGCGGGGGATGGCCCTGGGTGCAGAGCTGTAGCCTCTGACACTCCGGATGCCTGCCTCCCTCAGCCGGCTCAGCTTCAGTGACAGTGACCCGTGTCTGCGTGGAGCTCAGCCCGCCCCGGGGCGGTCCCCCACCCCCCACCCCCGCGCCCACCATCACCTGCCGTCACACGGCCCCTCTGTGGGCCTGGTCCACGGTGGCCGTGGCCCAGCTCGCGTCCCCACGTCTAGCCAGCATGGAAGTACTTTGTTAACCCTTCTGCAGTGAGTGGCTCGGTGCGTCCCCACTCCCTCTAGTTCCACAACGTCTCCCCCAAAGGAAGCCTGTGCCCGTTTAGCACTTACTTCCCAGGGCTTCCAGTCTGACGGGTTCTGACCAGATGAAGGGTGCACCCTACTAGAGCATCAACGTAGTGCCTGAGTGTCCTCGTGGGAGATCTTCCCCCGCGGTCCCAGGGGTCACCGCCATTAGCCTCTGCAACCATGTTCAGGGAACACACCTGTGTATCCTTCCTCTGCCTCCTGCGGGTCCCTTAACCCCCGCTCAGGGACCATCCACACTGACACGTGAGCACCTGCTTCCATCTCAGCAGCCGGGTTCCGTGCTTGGGACAGGCTGTGAGTTAGGGACAAACCGGGTCCAGGCTCTCCCCTGCTCCAGACCCCCTTCATCTGTGAGGACCTTGTTCAGAGACCACCCCTCAAAGGCCGTCCAAACTACCTGGCCCCACCCCTCTTTTGTATCATCTCTGCATCCGGCAACCACAGTTCTGGGACATCATCGTCTGCACATCCAGCCCCCCGGGACTGCAAGCTCCTGCAGGGTAAGAGCCCTCTTGCTCGATTTTGTATCCCAGAGCCTAGCTTGGTGCCTGTACACAGTAGATGCTCAATAAATGTTAGATGGGTGGCTGAGGGTTGAAAGCAGTTGTAAACTCTGGCTGGTGGAGGTAAACCCTGAATGAGGCCAGACCGGATGGAGGGTCCAGGGCACACGATACCCCTTATGGGCACCCTGAGAAGCTGCTGCCCATGCCAGGTAGGGTGCCTGGCCCCCTTCCTTCCCAGCAGCCCAGAGAGTGGACCGCACACCACCCCTGGGGGTCAGGGCTGGCCCCGGGGCTCCCTCTACCAGGGATGGTGGTGGGTGTCAGGTCCTGATTGTACCACGCTGTATTTACCTAGAGGACGTTTTTATTTGGGGGATGTTTCTTATTTTAAAAAGTCCTATCATTTTGGGGCACCTGGGAGGCTCAGTTGGTTAAGCGTCTGCCTTCGGCTCAAGTCATGATCCCAGGGTTCTGGGATGGAGCCCCGCGTCAGGATCTCTGCTCCGCAGGGAGCCTGCTTCTCCCTCTGCCCCTCTCCCTGCTTGTGTGCTCTCACTCTATCTCTCAAATAAAATCTTTTGAAAAATCCTATCATTTTATGCTTAATTTTTTTTTTTTTTTAAGTTAAGCTCTACACCCAACCTGGGGCTTGAACTCATGACCCAGAGATCAGGAGTTGTGTGCTCTTCCGACTGAGTCATCCAGGCACCCCAATATAAACCCTAATTTTTAAAAATTATACCAGAGGGGCACCTCAGTGGCTCAGTTGGTTAAGCAACTGCTTTCGGCTCAGGTCATGATCCTGGAGTCTCAGGATCGAGTCCCGCATCAGGCTCCCTGCTCAGCAGGGAGTCTGCTTCTCCCTCTGACCCTTCCCCCTCTCATGTGCTCTCTCTCTCTCTCTCTCTCTCATATAAATAAATAAATAAAATCTTTAAAAAAAATAAAAATAAAAATCATACCAGAAAGATCGCCTTTGCCCATTCCCCTCCCATGGCACTAATACGGTCTTGTTCGATCTCATCCCAACCTTGCCTGGGCCACACGGAGCACTTATCCAGCCAAGCAAGAGCGCGGGTGCCATCTCTTAGCGTTATGCCCCTGTGGCGTGTCTTCACTGTGACTCGGAAGAATGGGACTCTCCACAGGGAGGAGGCACCCCGCGGTGTCCTGATGCTCTTAATAAGGCTAGCGCCATCAGCTGCCAGACTACTCCTTTCTTTGTTGAAATGGCTTCCTTGGGATAAGTTCATCTTTCCAATCATTTGGAAAGTTATTCCTGGTCTTTATCTCCTTAGCTGTCCCCCTGCCTTCCCTCGGGGCTCTGCCAAGTGCTACTGGACTTCCCTCTGCCACCACCTTTTAGTCTTTTTATCCTCATTAGAATTCTTGGGGACTCAGGGCACTCCCTCCCCCCATCTCTCTGTAGCTCTCCCTATCAGGGTCTCTGGCTTGAGTTTCCCAAAGCCCTCCCTTTGTTCCTAGAAATCCCCACCTGTGCAATGATAGGCCAAGGGTCTTGCAATGCTGTGATTTTCAGCTGGGGACCTAGCTGTGATGGGGAAGGCAGAGGCGTGTGTCCCTCGTCACATGCCACACCCCCTCCCCCAGCCCTGCCTGGTGCTGGGGGGCCAAGGGGAAGGCGCCCTGGGTCCCTCCTGGCCCCGTGACTGGTCACTGGATGCTCCCCGAGCCCTGGTGTAGGAGACAAGATGGTGTCATAAGCCACATGGGCTCAGCCCCGCTGGGAGTCAGAGTTTGAATCCGACTTCTCCCTAGCGGGCTGACCAGGGCAAGACGTTTGACCCTCCGAGGCCCATTTCCTTGTCCACAAAATGAGAGTCATGGTGATATCTTCCTCAAAGGGTCTTTATGAGGATTATATAATACACTAACAATGCTTAGGACAGGTGTGGCACACACTTGATGATCAGTAGACATTAGCTATATGTGCCAGGCATCCTACCAGGGATCAGGGATGCAGACAAAGAGGCACAGGGACCCTCAGTGGGGGAGGTATTGAGTGAAAAAAGGTAATAATGGAGTGTGAGGGATGAAGGAGGGGTCTGAGAAGGGAGGAGGGGAGATCAGGAGGGCTTCCTGGAGGAGGTGGTGCTCTAAGGACTGAGTAGCCGTCCCTATACAGGAAGGGAAGGAGAGAGTAGTTGGTGCAGAGAAAGCCACAGGCTCGAGGACACAGGTGAGGGGAGAGCAGCATGATGGGACGAGAGTGGGGGCAGGGGGTTGGTGCTGGGGATAAACGGGAGGGACCACCGAAGGATCCAGCCTGTGACAGGAAGATGCTGAAGGATTCCAGGAACGGAGTGGTTGGTCAGGCGTGCCAGTTAGAAAGAGCCTGTGGCTTTCTGGGGAAGAACGCATGGGGGCGGGGGGTTAAGACTGAGCAGGCCAACCCAGTTAGAGGCTGTGAGGAGACCCCAGCCAGAGGGCGGCGCAGCGGCACGGTGGGGGCAGAGCTAGGAGCCAGGAAGCCGCGGGATCTCAGGGCTCGGTGAGTAACGAGGAGTGAGCAGTGGGGTGACTCAAGGCTTCTGCTGCGAGCAGTTGGGTGGATGGTTGTGTCTTTTGCCCAAAATGGAAATAACAGAGTGGAACAGAATGGAAGGTGGGGGTGGGGTGGGCTCAGTTTGAGACATGCTGGTTTGAGGTGTCAGCAGCCCCATCGGAGACCCAGTGTGACCTCTCACACGGTGCAGAAAACGAGAGGACAGGGAGCGAAGCTGACCTGCTCCCCGAGCCCAAGGAGGGAAATGTCTCCCAAGTCTTAGGATTTCAGCCACAGCGGGCTTGTGTGCTCTGCCCACCTCTGTGTTTTTGACTGCGCTGCTTCCTGACGGTGGGGTACCCCCTCTTCCCTTGGTCTGAATTCTCCCTCTGCACACAGTCCCCCAGCCAGCACCGGCTCCCTGGCCTGCACTCCCCTGACCCCGGGTCCTCCATGCCTGCAGTGGTGAGGGGCCAGGCCTGTGGCCTGCACTTGGGTTTTTGCTTGCTCAGAGGGCCATCAGGCGAGGGACAGGATGGTGTGAGATGGAGGACGTGATTGCCGCGGGTGGGGCGGGGCAGGGGGAACCCTGGGAACACCAAGACAGGCAGTGAGGCTGAGGCGGCAGGGCCTGGGCCTGTCCTTGCTCCTCCTTGTGCCCCCAGGAAGAAGGAATGAGGGTGTCAGAGCTGTAGGGGGTGAGCTGGAGAGAGGCGGGAGGGTGTGGTGAAGTGGCAAAGAAGCCCACTCCACCTGGCAAACATCCCTCAGCTTAGAGAAATGGCAGTCACAGGTGACCTTGGCAAAGGCAGGGAGCTGGGTGGGAGAGCAGGTAGGGTGGAGACGCGGAGTGAAGATTTCTCTTCTCAGAAGTCAGTCTGGGACAAGGAAGAGGGTGGCAGAGGAAGGTGGGGAGGCCTCTAGTGGTATGGTAGCCTCCTCCCTTTTGAAACAGGACAGACCAGACACCCGTGGGCTGCCAGTTCAGAAGATGGAAGACCCGGCCTGGCCAAGGGGAAGAAGACAGAAAGGAGGTTCCTTTGAAAGCTTGGGCTGAGTCCAGCGGGAGGGCTAGGCCAGGAGTGGCCAACCCACTGCCCACGTGGAAAAGGCTGCCACTCAGGACATTTAGGGAGAGGGTTAAGAGTTCAAGGGAGACCAAGGGCCAGGTGACAGCCACCCAGTTCTCAAAAGGCCGGGGACAAAAGGGAACCAAAGCTGGTGGGTAGAGATAAGGCAGCCAATCGGGTTGCCCGTAACCCCCCCAGAGGATTAGCAGGACAGTTTCAGCCCCTGATCAAGCTGCGTGCTGGGCTGGGAGAGAACCACTGGCCGCCGCTCCACAAATAAATGCGGCCTTGCAGGTGCAAGCTTTGCGTGAACACAGACTGGAGGACACGGATCCCAGAACGTGCAGAAACCTAGGGAAGCATCCACAGGTCGCAACACCGACAGGGCTTCAAAACCAGTCACGCCTACAGCCTGAGGGGCAGAGACAGTCCCCCCAACTGAAGTGTGGGTCCGAGGGGACAGATGCGGGGGAGGGGGCTCCTTTTCCTCAGAAGCCAGGAGAGAGAAGGCACCGAGACCGGGTCGGAAGATGCAGGGGTCTGTGTCTGGAGGAGACTGAGGACAGGGTCGGGGTGGGGCGACCCCGGGGGCACAGGAGGGCAGCGAGTAGAGGCCAGGACCTCACAGGTGGATGGGGCTTTCCTGGGGGCTGAAGCAGAACAAGCCGGCGCCCTGGACTTGGCATTTAGGCTCCGTCTGCTCGAACCCTCGGAGCGCTCCAGAAAATATGAAGACGTCCCAGGGAGACTTCGGTCCCGGGTCCCTGGGGGAAGGCCGTTGAGAAGCCCACCACCGACCCCACACGGCGAACGTAAAGGAAAGTCGCACTCGGAACCCAACACCTGCCAGCGCTGCGCAGCCGCAGTGAAGGCGGGGCACCCAGGCCCCGCCTCGTATGCTAATATAGAGGACCACCGCCCCGCCCCCGCTCCGGAGCCGGACAGGCTCAACGCCACGGGGTGTGAGAGGCGCCCGGCCCCGCATCTGCAGAGGCCGATATGGGGCTGGACGCCTGTGTCGGGGCCGGTCGGGCGGCGGCACAGTGTGGAAGCGGTCAGAGGACCGCTAGGGCGTCCCCGAGCCGTGGCGGCCCCCGCCGACGCGAAGTGGTATGGCCCTCAGGGGCGGGGCCCGGGTCATGTGACGAGGCCGCGGCCGCCATTTTGTTCTGCGGTGCTGGTATTTAGAGCGCAGCGGCAGACGGGCCGGGTCCCCTTCGCAGCCGCCTGACTGCTCTGCTGCCGTTCGCTCGCCGTGCCCGGCCCGTCCTCGCCCCCCGCCTCGGCCCGCTGAGCTCGCCCTCTCCCCACCCGCAGACATGTCCGAGGCCAAGAACGGCCCCGAGTACGCCTCCTTTTTCGCGGTCATGGGCGCCTCGGCCGCCATGGTCTTCAGCGGTGAGCGCCGCGGCAGGAGGGACCCGGGAGGCTGGGGGCGCCGGGGCGCGCGGGGCTCCTGCCTGCATCTCCCCAGGGTTCGGTGTGTGACGTCACGCTGACGTAATTCCGAGCTGTTGGGGGGGTCCCGGGACTCACGTGACAGCTGGCGGGGGTCGGGGCCCCGAGGGCTGCGGAGCGCAGGGCCTGCGGGCTGGGCCGGGGTGCGGGTCCCAGGGGTCTCCCGGGGATCGATAACCGGCAGCCCTGCCCTTGTCGGTGTAGGTGCGGGGGTGGGGTGGCGGCGCCGCTGCCATCTTAGCCCTAGGAGAGGCGGGAGGGAGGCTGGGGTGGGGGCGCGCGGTCCTGCGCCTGCTCCGCACGCCCCCCCCAATCCTGCGGGCAGGTGTGACATCACACCTCGGAAAGCTCCCGCGACGCGGGGCCGCCCTGTTCGGCGGAGGTGGGGGCAGGGGATGGATGAGGTCCTGGCTCTCTCCTCCGAGGTACACAGCTCTGGCCCTTATGGCCTTTGTGGCGGCCCGGCCCCCCGGCGGGGGTCAAGTGGGTCTGTACCCAGAGGCAGGTGCTTCCAGTTAGGGCCTGTCACTGTTTACCAGTAGTCCTGTGGGATGTGTGGATAGCTTGGGAAAACTGGGCTGAGGGGTGGTCCTAAGAGCTGGCAGAAACCCAGGCGTGGGATTGTGTGGAATGGGGGTGGTGGTCCGGACAGGCTAAGGGCCAAGGATGGGTGTCTGGAAGGCAGGCCAGCAACAACACTGTGTGTGTGTATGTACACTTGGCCAAGAGTCTACCTCTGGGTGAGTGAGAGGGTGGCATGAAGTGTCAGCGTTGAGGGGGGAATTGGGTCTTTGTCCTTAGAAGGGAGTCTTTTAGTTCAGGCCTGAATCAATGAATGAAGGAGCGAATGACTTACCTTTCCTGAGGCCCAAAATTGGGAGTGCTCCTCTCAGTAAAGAGAAGGGGCCTTCCAGGTTCTCATAGCACCCTCCTTTTGAAGTTGGGTCTTGATGGTCATAGGGTGTTGAATTAAGTGAAAATTGGCCTATCTGGGAGATAGGCACATGGGCCAGGCCCGGGAATGTGGAACCCAGGAAGGTTAGTCCTAGGCCTGCTGCAACCCTGTAGACTGGTCTGACCTGGTCTCCTCTGGGCCTTCTTGGGTAGGTCTGGTTTTTGGTTTTGATGACTCCGCCCTGCCCCACCCTACCTGGTGGACTGGGGAGGCTCACTACGCAAGTACAGGGAGGGTTTGAACTCCAAACAGTCTCTGCTGACTGTAAACACGTGTGGGGTAGGGGCCTGGGGGACTCTGCTCTCTTGACGCCTCTACCTGGGCCTGTCTGCCAGTCATGAGTTGCTGAGTGAGCTCTGCCCTGCCCTGCCCTTCCCATCACGTGCGAGTAAGGGGTCATTTGTGGTGGGAGAAGTGGTCTGGACTTCCCCTTCCCTCCCAGCCAACGCCTGCTCTTTCCACATCTTGGGGGCTGCCTACTCTCCAGCACTTCTGAACAGGCTGCTGTGACCCGCTTCCCCCCAGCCTTTTCTGCTCTTTGCCTCCGGAATGCCTTCAGAAATTCTACTTTGGCTGGCCACCTGTGGGTTACGTGGGGCTGTCATTTGTTCATTCAGCAAATCTTGATTGAGCTCCTACTATGTGCCAGGCACAGGGGGAACATCAGTGAACAACAGGATGTTCCTGCCCCAGAATTCCTTGAGTTCTGGCTGTCATTGTTCCTGAAACCCTGAGTTCCCCCCCCAGCCCTTTTTCTGTACCCAGCTACTGGCCTGCCTCCAGTCACCAGTACATCTCTTCCTCTCCTAGAACTTAACCTGATACTTTCAGATGGAGCTTGACCCAAAGCAGGTCTCTGGAAGTTACTGAGAACCAGTATCAGTGGTCTGGGGCTCTTTTTTGGTTGCCCCAGGCCCCTGAGGATTGGTGCTGCCTGCTCCTCCAGGGCCCAGTCTCCCTTCCTGCTTCCCCTTTTTTGTTGTGACAAAAGTCCTGCCGATTCTTTCTTCATCAAGTCTTCCACAGGCTGTCTTGTTGCCCCTTTTCCGTAATCTCTTTGACTTCCTCCCTGCTGGCAGGCACCCTGCCTTTGGTGCTTTGTTCCTGGAACTGCCTCTTGATTGCACTCTTTTCTGTCCTCTGCTCGATCTGGGACCTTGTCGGGCTTGGTCTTCAGAGCTAGCATCCAGGGCCTTTGTGGACACCTGCTGCTGCTGCCCAGGCCAGGCTGCTTTTCCCTCGTGGTCGGCCCTTTTTCATCCCTTTGTTGTTCTTGTTGCCTCCCCACCCCAGCCACACGATCTTCCTGCCACCTCCTGGAGAAGGGCCCAGCTCACTTTCCACGTCTGGCCATGTCCTACCATCTGGGATGCTGACTTCCCAGTAATCCGTTCTCACTCAGTTCCACACATCATCTGTGCTCTCCTGCTTGAGTAACAGGCCATGGCGCTGGCCCCTTGCGTGCATGTGACACCGCATGATGTGGTGCCTGGCCTGCAGTAGGAGCCCCCAAAATGCACTGTGACCAGGAGAGTTCCGGAAAACTTGAAGACCAGCCCCGAGCCGTGGGTTGATGGTGCTGAGTGCCTTTGGGACCGAGTGGCGGAGGTAGTACAGGTCCCTCTGCTCCCACCCCTACCTCTTTCCTCTTTCCAGTAGCTCCCAGTCTGGTGCCACATTCGTGCATGTGTCCATTCATGTTGTCTGCAATCCTTTTTGCTCATTCACACCTCTACCCAAGGTCATTTTCTCTATGGACCCCTTCCCCAGACTTCCCCACCGGCCTCCCCACTCTTCTAGAACATGTTGCTGTGCTTGGACGTGCCATATATGTCCTCACCAGGCTTGGGGCCCTAGGAAGCTAGAGCTCCTCGGACCTCCTCACTGCTTGGTGATGAGCATAGAGTAGTCATTTTTTCCTGTGGCCCAAGCAGGTGAATAAAACGTGCTGAAAAATGGTCATCCTCATCTTTTCCACCTGTGAGCCCTGTTACTCTCTGCTCACGCAGTGCAGTTGGATCCTGGAGGGCAGGAGTCAGAAGAGCCCCCTGGGCCCCCTGTGGCTCTGTTCTATACAAAAGTTACTCTAGACTTTGAGGTCAGGAGAAGGGAACTTTCAGGAAGGCTGCACCCCCTATCTAGCAAGAGGGAGGAGGAATAGCATCAGAGGAGACAGGCCACACTAGAGTTTTCCCCCCACCCCGGTTATAAGAGGCCTTAGGGAATCTAGGCTTCTGTGAGCTCAAGGCCTCTGTGCATGCAGGGGTGCTTCTGGGAGGTCTGCCTGGGTGATGGCTCCCTGTGCCCTGTCCTCTCCTGGCTCACCCTTTTTATGGTATTTAGAGAGTATTCTTTCCACACTTGAGGATGCACTCAGCCTGTTGACGACAGATGCTAGCCCTCCTGGAGGGCTGGGCGCAGTGGGGAGTTGGGAAACCTCTGGCCCAAGATAGGACTTGTTGGGCCCTGTGTGCGGTGAGGATCTTCCAACATGTTGTCCCTGGGTGGAGCCCCAAGGCAGACAGGCTGATCCTGGCCTGACATTTGGGCTGCTGAGATGCAGTCACCTGCTGCTTTGCCAGGCCATTTCTGACCTGAATGTCCAGGACTCCAGGTGGTTAAAAAAAAAAAAGCGTCCAGATACTTCAAGGCTTGAGCGGCCCAGTTGCCCTTTTGTCTATGTGACTGGGCTGCTGGACCTGTCATAACTCCACTTGTAGGCTGCGGGCAGCTACACGGAGGCTCCCTGGTGGGTGGGGCCGACCTTTCTCAGCAGAGCCGAAGCCCAGATAGGCCGGGCAGCCACAAGGGGCTCTGGTGGAGAAAGGGCTACCTGGGCTCGTTGCGTGCCTGGCTGGGGCTGTTGCCCCTGAGGGCCACCTGGCTGGGTGCCAGCTTCATGTCCCCTCTGTGATAACTTAGGGGTCCCTCAACTGTGCTTGACCTACTCCCTGGGTCCTGGCCCCAGCTGCTCTGAGCTCACCTGGCTTCCCCCTGCCCTCCCCACAGCCCTGGGTGCCGCCTATGGTACAGCCAAGAGTGGCACCGGTATCGCGGCCATGTCCGTCATGCGGCCAGAACTGATCATGAAGTCCATCATCCCAGTGGTCATGGCTGGTATCATCGCCATCTATGGGCTAGTGGTGGCAGTCCTCATCGCTAATTCCCTCAATGATGGCATCAGCCTCTACAGGTGAGTGCTGGGTCCCTCCTGTCTGTCCTTGCCCTGCCTGGGATCAGGCCACTGCACAGGGCAGGGAGGGCCGGGGACGGGGTGTTGGGCGGGCGGCTTCCTCCCCAGCAGGTGGCTAACATCTCTCCTGTGTCCTCTCCCCCAGGAGTTTCCTCCAGTTGGGTGCTGGCCTGAGTGTGGGCCTGAGCGGGCTGGCGGCTGGCTTTGCCATTGGCATCGTGGGGGACGCTGGTGTGCGTGGCACCGCCCAGCAGCCCCGGCTATTCGTGGGCATGATCCTGATCCTCATCTTCGCCGAGGTGCTCGGCCTCTACGGTCTCATTGTTGCCCTCATCCTCTCCACAAAGTAGCCCCTCTCCGAGCGCACCAGCCACAGAATATGATGTAAAGACCATCCCCTCATTCCAAAATGAACAGCCTGACACACATGCACGGGGCAGCCGCCCCCCCAGTAGTTGGTCTTGTAAATGCGCAGTGTCCTAGTGCCCATCGTCTGTTACCCCGGCCTTGCCCCTGCCCGCCCCGTGCCGTGGACATCTGGGCCCACTCATTACCCATCCAGGCCCCCGACCAGTGAGGATGCAGGCCTCTGCCGCCCCTACTCACCTGCCCTAGAGTGCTCTGTGTATAAGAATGAATTAGAGTTGTCATTTTCTCTTCACTGGATGTTTATTATTTATAAAGATTTGATCTGTTCATACGTCTGTGGAGCAGCCCTTCGTCTCCCAACTATATAGTAATCTTAGGTAGTGTTGCGTTGCGGGGTTACCGTTTGCTCTGAGACTCGGATGGAACCACCCTCCTCCAGCCCCGCCTGCCCGGGGCCGCGGGGCCAGTGCGCTGGGCCTTCCAGGCCCTGAGCCGAGCCGTGTCCAATAAAGTTCTCGGTTGTGACTGGACGCCTGTGTGGACCGCTTGTGTGGGCCCGGGTGGGGGCGGGGGCGAGGGCGGGCACAAGTAGGGGCCGCGGCGTCAGGCCGACCGAGGGGCGCGCCGGTCACGTGGGCGGGCGGGTCACGTGGACGTATCGTCACGTGGCACGCCTCAGTCAGCTGAGGGTCACGTGGGCGCGGCGCAGCTCCGCGGCCCGCAGTCGGCCGGGTACGCGGGGAGCGGGGGTTCGGCCGTGGGGCTCCGGGCAAGTGCCCGCTCGGGTGGCTCACGATGCGCGGCGGGCAGGACGAGGCGCGGGCCCGGGTGCTCCAGTTCACCAACTGCCGCATCCTGCGAGGCCGGGCGCTGCTCAGGTGTGGGGTGCGGGGCCGAGCGCTGCTCAGGTGGGGCCCGGGGCCGGGTGGGGTGCGGGGCCGGGAGCTGCTCAGAGGTGCGGCGCGGGGTGCGCGGCCCGGCGCTGCTCGGGTGGGACCCGGGGCCGCGTGGGGCGCGGGGCCGGCAGCTGCTCGGGTGGGACGCAGCGTGCGTGCGGGATAGGCGATCTTAGCCCCCGCCCGGCTCTGGCCGCAGGGAGGATTTGTGGGTGCGTGAAGGCCGCATTCTGGACCCGGAGAAGCTGTTTTTTGAGGAGCGACGAGTGGCGGATGAGCAGCGGGACTGCGGGGGTTGCATCCTGGCGCCCGGCTTCATCGACGTGCAGATCAACGGTGCGGCCTAGGGCTCGGGGTGGGGACCCAGAGAAGGTGGCCTGGGCACCGTGCGACCTTCTTCTCTGGCTGTAGGTGGATTTGGCGTTGACTTCTCTCAGGCCACGGAGGACGTGGGTTCGGGGGTTGCCCTGGTGGCCCGGAGGATCTTGTCGCACGGAGTCACCTCCTTCTGCCCCACCTTGGTCACCTCACCACCGGAGGTTTATCACAAGGTGAGGTCAGGCTCCTGGTCTCAAGGAAAGGGGGCTCCGGAAGCAGCAGTACTTTATTTTTCAAATCTGTGTTCCCACAGACATCTCTTAGTCCTAGCATCTGGCTTTACCTGCTGGCCTTCTTCCATATGGGGCTGGGGCCCTGCCCCTAGGCTTTCTCATTCGGATGTTCCCCCCCCAGCGGGAGAGTCTCCCTGCCTCTGCAGCTGTCCCATAGGCCTTCACTGCTGTCGCCTCAGCGTCTTCCTGGCTACACGTCCTTTCTGCGCTGCCCTCTGGCCGGCTCCAGGCTCCAGAAACCGGTTCCTGGGACTTCATGATTGCCACATCCATAGCTGCTCGCAGGCTCATCCTCCCTAACCTGTCTGTGCTCTGTGACTCCCGTGAGTGTGGTTTCCAGAAAGAAGCTCCACTGTCCGCCCTGCCGCCCCAGTCCGTCCTCCCCAGTCCGTCCTCCCGTGCTGCTCTCATCTACCCCCACACCTCCCACTTCTTCCTCCTGTTTATCTGCCCATTCTCCTTTATTTTCCACGGGGGTTCTCTGGTTTTATTCTTTACCTTGTTTTATTGTTGGGTTTTCTGCTCTCTGTGGGCACGGTGTTCTTTCTTCCTGAACTGTTGGAGAGCAGGCTGTGTTCCTCATGTCTCTGGACTGCTTGATGCCTAATGAGTTTTGAAAAGCGTGGCTGTTCCATTACCCAAGTTGAGTTTAGGAGGGTAGCAGTTAGGTTGTAATCCTTCATCTTTGTTCCGGGGTGGTGGTTTTTTCCAGCACAGGTTCTTTACTGCAATGATGGATCGATCACATCACCTGTCCAGGAGTCCCTCCTGGGTGTGTGGACACAGAGTCCAAGCTGGGTGTTGGGGGAGGTCGGGTGTGGGCTTTGGGTTTGGTCCAGGCCCCTTAACTTCATCTGTCAGCTGGGGGACTCGAGACAGCCATTAGTTGTTTTTGGGTCTTTTGTTTTTTCAAGTCTAAATTGAGCATGACAATCCTGTCCATGTCTTGGGGTTAGGGTACTCAGCACTGTGTGTGGTCTGTGTTAAGCACTTGGCAAACTGTCAACTGTGGACGTGTTTTGGGGAAATTTCCTCAGGCCTCCCATCACAGAGTCAGATGTTAAAAACTAAGCTCTCTTTGCTGCTGGAAACCAGCACCTGGTTCTGTGTTTTCCCTACTGGTTATCTGTCCATGCTTGGAACCGAGGAACATGCCCACTTTATTGTTTCTGTGTTCTTTGTCCTCCCCCTTCCTGGGCCCCACCAGTGAGGCTTAGTGACTGTTCCCTAGTCTCCCAAGTGCTCTCCCTGCTCTGAGTCCTGCCATAGGGGCCTTCCCAAGGTACAGGGCTCAGCGCCTCACTCACCCCCAACCCTTCCCTTTTATCCTCAGGGTAAACCCCAGCCTTCTGAGCATATTTTCCCTACCTGCCTGAGCCTTGGTCCTCTCCCTAGGCACATTTCAGCCATTCTAGGCTGTTCTCTCTCCTGCCTCCAAGCCGTCTGCCTGGAAGGCCTTTGCCTTGTTCTATCTGTTTGCCTCCTCTTTGGCTCTGCTGTGTGGCCATACACCGGCCATGCCTTTAACAGCCCATCTGACCATTGTCACACAGATGGTGAGGTCTTTTTATTTAGAACAGGGGGTTTCCGGACACGGGACTTCTAGCTTGTGTCCTCTTGCTAGAATGTGTTATCCACCATGAACACCTGCAGGATGAAGGCCTTGGGCAGCAGAAAGTAGTCGTGGAGGGCAGTGAATGTGAAAATTTGATTCCGGCGTCATCTAGGAGACTACAGGACGGTTCACTGGGATATTTCCCCACCTCCATCTACCCATCTTCTTCCAGGACTGCCTCACACTGCGCGGAACTGTATTGCTTTTTTTTTTTTTTTTAAAGATTTTATTTATTTATTTGAGAGAGAGAATGAGATAGCGCATGAGAGGGGGGGAGGGTCAGAGGGAGAAGCAGACTCCCTGCTGAGCAGGGAGCCTGATGCGGGACGCGATCCCGGGACTCCAGGATCATGACCTGAGCGAAGGCAGTCGCATAAACAACTGAGCCACCCAGGCGCCCTCGAACTGTATTGCTTCTTTGTCAGAAGTTACCCAGATCCTTTGTCGTTGCATTCTGGTCCACTAAGACCACCTGATCCTTTTCTGAGGTCTTCTCTAGCCTTACACTTTGATAGTCTTCCAGGAGAAAGATTTGATTGCATTGTTCTCGGCTTCAAGTCCATCATCTGCTTCGCCAAGATCTAGTACCTCCTCAGGCGGCAGGCCGACCTTTATCTCTGGTCCCACACACCCTCTATCCTTTGACCTTACCCTGTGCTTTCCTGCCTGAAACATGCCTCATTTTCTCTACCTCCATGCTGTCATTTATGCTGTTCTCCCCATTTAGCATTCTCTAGCCTTTTTTTTTTTTTTTAAGGTTTTACTTATTTGACAGAGACACAGTGAGAGAGGGAACACAAGCAGGGGGAGTGGGAGGAGAAGCAGGCCCCCCGTGGAGCAGGGAGCCCGATGTGGGGCTCGATCCCAGGACCCTGGGATCATGACCTGAGCCGAAGGCAGACGCTTAACAACTGAGCCACCGAGGTGCCCCCGTGTTCTCTAGCTTTTCCTTGTAAAACTCTGTTTTGTTTTGAAGTGTGAAGTAAACCCTGAGTATGTCATTTGAACTTCGAGTTCTGAATTTGAGACTTGGAGGGAGGTTACAGGAGTGAGAGTGGTGTATGTGAGCCCAGGTGGGGAGAACAGCCAGCAACGGGCATAGCATTGAGCGGGTCCCCTCTCCCTGTGTGTCATTCCCAGGGGAGACCCTGTGCAGAACGCCCTAGAATGTGCCACACGGTGCCTTACCTGCAAAGACAGGAGTCTAAGGCTTCACCCACAGTCCCACCCACCCCTTGGGTTGAGGTATTCCCCACCCCCCTCATCTCACAAGAACCTTGTGTCTCGTGCTGAGCTCCCTCGGAAGACTTTGGAGAAACCTGACGCTCATCACAACAGGGTCTCCTGGTGGAAATGTGGGCAACAGACTCGTGCTGTCCTTTGTACAGATGGGCGGGCTGAAGGCAGGGGGTCTAGGGGATGTGTTCCAGAGCTGCCCAGCCTCTGACACGCATGCCCACCTGTTTCAGGGGGAAAAATCTGTTCTAGAAAATCTCAACAGTTATCTTATCTTCTTTTTTTTTTTTTAATCTTTAGTGAACTTATACCTTTCCGTGGCTTGTTAGGAAAGCCCGCAGCCCTTTGCCCCCGCAGGCTCCCATCTAGAGACAGTCCCTTTCAGCTCGGCTGATTCTTGGAGTTTGCTCTCCTCTCTCTTAGTACGTGCTGGTACTCCTTTTTCACTTCTCAGTTTAGGGTAGTGTATGTGTGTGTCTGCTTCCCAGCTGAGGAGCAGAGGATGCACCCGTCCTCCCCATATAGCCGCCTGCAGTCTTGGGGAGATCAGTCGGGAGACTGGGTGAAGGGAATTCCGTGTGGTCCCCATTTTCTTACCTGGCTGTTGTGTTTTCCTTGGAATTCCTGCTCTTTGCTCCATTCCCTTATCTCGTGACTCAACTTCAGGCTTCCTGCCAGTGGCTCACTCTTCTTTCGGGACGTCTGGATGCGCCAGGCGCTCGCTCCATCAGCGTCGCCTTCCTGCGGCAGCCTCTGGGACCCGTTTCCCAGCACCAGCTGCTGGCCTCCTTGGGCCAAGCTGTCCTGGCAGCTCCCTTCCCCTCACCTGGAGGGAGGGGTCCCCCTCGCGTCTTTCTGCTGGGCCTCTGTCCCCCCATCCTGGGTCTTCCTCTTTGCTGGTTTATGCCTTCACTTTGGAGCACATTTACCGGTTTCCGCTAGAGAAAGGAGTCACGGGAGGTGCAGTTTTCAAGATCTTGAAGGCCTGAGAATGTGTTTACACACACACTCTTTCTTTTTTTTAGATTTATTTATTTAACTTTATTTATTTATTTATTTTTTTGGCAGAGACATACCGAGAGAGGGAATACAAGCAGGGGCAGTGGGAGAGGGAGAAGCAGGCTTCCCGTGGAGCAGGGAGCCCAATGCGGGTCTCGATCCCAGGACCCTGGGATCATGACCTGAGCCGAAGGCAGACGCTTGACGACTGAGCCACCCAGGCACCCCCAAAGATTTATTTTAGAGAGCAAGTGAGGGAGAGGGAAAAAACCCCAAGCAGACTCCCTGCTGAGCATGGAGCCCCGACATGGGGCTCTCATGATCTCAAGACCATGACCTGAGCCAAAATCAAGAGTCAGACGCTTAACCAACTGAGCCACCCAGGCGCCCCTGTTTTTGCTCTCTTGATTGGGTTCCAGTTTTTTTTTTTAACGATTTTTTTTTATTATTATTATTTGCTGGAGACACAGAGATAGAGTGCATGAGCAGGGGGAGAAGCAGACTCCCTGCTGAGCAGGGAGCCCGATGCGGGGCTCGATCCCAGGACCCTGGGATCATGACCTGAGCTGAAGGCAGACGCTTAACCGTCTGAGCCACCCAGGCGCCCCTTGGGTTCCGGTTCTATGTTAGAAGTGACTTTGCTCTAGAATTTTAAAGGCGTTGCTGTGTTGTCTTTTAACTGCCAGGGTTGCTGCTGAGAAGTCAGAAGCCACCTGACCTCTGATACTTTGTGCGTGACCGATTTCTTCCCTCTGGAGGCTTGTGGAACCTTCCTTTTGGCCCTGGGTTCTGAAGCCTGAGGGGGACCCAGGTGGGGCCTGGGGGGAGGTCATCTGTAGTGCTGGCCCGCAGTATGGCCTAGCTGCCTCAAGTCTGGTTTTCGGTGCTTGTCTTGAATAACTTCTTTGTGATTTTCTACTGTGTTCTCTGTCGTCGTCTTCTGGGAGCCATCATTCTGCTGCTAGGCCTCCTGGATGGATTCTCTAATTCTTCCTCTGATTCTGCTTTCTTGTTGTTTGCTCCGTTGTTATTCTGCGGTTCTTCTCTGGGGTTTTTTTGCTTCACCACTCATGTAGTTTTAACTTGGAAGAGCTTGCTTTCTTTCTCAGAATGTTTCCTGCTGATGCTCCGTTCTTGTCTCATGGGTGCAAGACCTCTCCTCACGTGTCCTCCTGTGCCCACCGGCCCTGCCCTGTTTGTCCCGTGTGTCCTTGGAGGCTTCTCCGAGCTGCTGCTGAGCCTTGGTTATCCGCTCTGAGCCTCAGTTATTGGCTCTGTTTGAGATGGGCACCAGCAGGCTTCTGGGAGCCCCAAGCCTGCGGAGCTTCCTGGGGGCACCCTTAGTTGAGGTCCCTACTCAGCGAGAACAGGCCTCACTGGCTGCATGCTGAGCGTGTCAAGAGCGTAAACTTCCACTTAATTGCTGGGTGTGTGCGTCTCGACCCACCTCTCTCCTGGAGACCTCCTGGTTTACTTCTCCAGGTGCTTGCCGGGCACATGTGGGGACACTGCTGCTCTTCGATGACGTGTCAGTTGTGGTCCCCCTACTTCTCAAGCCACCAGGCATGGCCAAAGGCCTGCAGCGCAGCGTGTATGTGCTGGCCGTGTCCCCCACGGGCGCCTGCCCGCGTCTGCCCAGCATCGCTCCTCAGCCTCCCCGGACGGTTCTGCTCTTCTCTCGTCTTGCGCGTTACACGAGGTTTCCGCCTCCTCCGAATCCCTTTAGCTTGTCTGGAACAGGGGAGCTCCGCAGGCTGGCGTGTTCATCCAGCAGCTCAGCCCATGGACTCTGCTGTCCTGCGGGGCTCCCCGTCCACTCCCTTCTCCACGTTCCTTCCTGAGGGAGGTGTGGGCTGGGACGCCTGCCTGCCTGTCTGCTTCCGAGGTGGGTCACATGAGCGCCTGTTAACGCACAAGTGACCTTCCCGATGGTGTTGAGCTCAGGCACAGTGCGGCCATGCCGTTGATGCCCGAGCCCACAGCCCCATCTGCACCGAGCTCTCTGGCCACTGAGCCCCTGCTTCTGCACTCACTCTGTCTGGAGTGCACAGCCTCCTCATGCCTCTGGCCTTGCTTCTGGTCCTGCAGCCCAAGAGGCCGGGCCCGTCAGCCTGTCTGGGTCCAGATCCTCTGAGCATGCCACCCACTATGTCCCAGCTGCTGCCTGGACTGGGGCCACCCGGACGGGCCAGGGCAGCGGGGTTGCCTTCTGTCCATGTGCTTGCCCTCTGCGCAGGAGCTCTTTCCTCCTGTCCTGGTCCTTGCAGGCAGCTGGCCGTGCATCCCCCACGGCTCCTCCACGTCCTGATGGTTCCCAGTGCTGTGCTTTCCCTGACCACAGTTGGGGGCCTTTGACTCCCTTCTAATACCTGAGGGAAGGCCATCGGGGGCTGATCTCTGACCTTGGCTGGGCTGTGACCTCTGGGTAGGGCTTTAACAGCTGGTTCCCCCAGGTCCTTCCTCAGATCCCTGTGAAGAGTGGTGGTCCCCATGGGGCAGGGGTCCTCGGTGAGTGGCTGACCCCTCTCCCTGCCCCACCCTGGGAGGCTCCTTGGGGACCTGTTGGCAGCCCCTCCCCCTCCAGAGGCCCAACTGGGGAGGGAGGTCGGGCAGGTGACAGGGGCCAGGGTGGGGGCTGCAGGGCAGGAGGCGTGCTGGAGCCATCCACTCCTCTCCTCCCAGGGGTGCACCTGGAGGGCCCATTCATCAGCCGGGAGAAGCGGGGTGCACACCCCGAAGCCCACCTGCGCTCCTTTGAGGCCAACGCCTTCCATGATGTACTGGCCACCTACGGGCCCCTGGACAACGTCCGCATCGTGACGCTGGCCCCCGAGCTGGGCCGGAGCCGAGAGGTGATACGGGCACTGGCGGCCCGTGGCATCTGTGTGTCCCTAGGTGAGGGGGCCGCCCCAGGGTTGGGCCCACATGGGGTTCCTGGGCTGGGTGCGTAGTTTGATTTCAGGTCCCCCATGCAGGACACTCGGTGGCCAACCTGCAGGCCGCGGAGGAAGCTGTGCAGTGTGGGGCCACCTTCATCACCCACCTCTTCAATGCCATGCTGCCTGTGAGTAACCCCCCCAAGTCCCATGGGCGGGCGCAAGGGCTCCTGCCGTCGCTCAGCTGCTCCCTCCTAACCCTGCCCAGTTCCACCACCGTGACCCAGGGATTGTGGGGCTCCTGACCAGTGACCGGCTGCCACCAGGCCGCCACATCTTCTACGGGATGATCGCTGACGGCATGCACACCAACCCTGCTGCCCTGCGCATTGCCCACCGGGCCCATCCCCAGGGTGAGTGGCGGGGCAGGATGGGGGCAGCAGGGAAGCTGCCGTGGGGTAGGTCTAAGGCCCCTTCCTCCCGCAGGGCTGGTGTTGGTCACCGACGCCGTTCCTGCCCTGGGCTTGGGCAACGGCCGTCACACACTGGGGCAGCAGGAGGTGGAAGTAGTTGGGCTGACAGCCTACGTGGCAGGTGAGCGATCCTCTCGGCCCCGCCAACTGCCCCCACGACAACAGCCCCTCGGCCTCTTGTGGGATGCAGGAATCTGGGTGTTCCCTGCCAGCCTGCTGTTCCCCCCCAGCCCACTGCCGACCCCCCACCACGTGCCTGGTGGCCTCTGGTCCCCCAGAGCCTGCCCTCTCTGCTCTGAAGGCACCAAGACGCTGAGTGGCAGCATAGCCCCGATGGACGTGTGCGTCCGGCACTTCCTGCAGGCCACAGGTCAGTGCGGCTGGTGTGGGGGTGGGGGTGTGCACCTGTGTGTGTGCGCATGCACAGAGGGCAGAAGCCGCGTTTGGGAGAGGTGAGAGGGAAGCACAGAGTCTTGCACCCACATCCCTCGTCTGGCGGAGTTCCCAGGGGACGAGCACCAGGAATGTGGCCGAGATCCCCCTGCAGGGAACTCCTGGCAGACTGGGACCCAGGGCGATGGAAGTGAAGCCGTGGCACCCGTGAGGGGAATGGACCGCACCTTACCCACAGCAAGGGCCTTGGTCTCAGACCCTGTGGGCGCACGGGACTTCATGGGTCCAGAGCTAGGGAGATGAGGTGGGGGTCAGAGCTTTGTTCCAGGCTTCTTAAGGGGCTGGGCCTGTTGTTGGTGAGGTGGGAAGGGGTGTCTGGCAGAGGCTGTGGTTGGCCAGGTCCTGTGGGATTCTTGGTAGTGCCCTGGGACTGGGTGTCACCGGGGGGCCTCAGGGCTCAGCGTGCTGTTTAGAGCAGCAGGGAGACAAGCCAGGAGGCGGGAAATGACTTTGGCCTGGTAGCTGGGGGGGTGATGTGGGGAACAGAATGAATGGGGTTTAGTCGTGTGACCTCTTGAGGGGTAGCAGGGATAGAAAGGCAAGACCAGGTGGTTTCATCGATGGCCCAGGCTACTGCTTCTTTGTGGGGGTTCTCTACCTGGGACCTCAAAGGAGGAGGGGCTTGCAGGCCTTTGGATCCAGAGTGTCTGTGAGGACGGGAGGCCTGCCGGGCTGGGATGGGTGAGAGAGCAGGGAAAGGGTCCCCAGCAGTGTCCTCAGACTGGAGCTTGGGGCTGTGAGGTGGGGGAGGGGCTGCTGGCTGAGCTGGGATGGGGGATAGTTACCCAGTTATGTGCCCTGAGCAGGCTGCAGTGTGGAGTTGGCCCTGGAGGCTGCGTCCCTGCACCCCGCTCAGCTGCTGGGGCTGGAGAAGCACAAGGGCACCCTGGACTTCGGGGCCGATGCAGGTCAGGGCCTGATGTGGGCGCCCAGGCCACTGAAGACTTGGGAGCTCCAGGGACTTGGGACAGTGCCAGGGCAGGTGTAATCTTCCCTGTGCCCAGATGGCCTTGCCCACCACTAACCTCAGCCTGGGCCCTTTTCCCCATCAGGCGGGCTTTCTGGTGTATGGAATAAGGCCGGCTGAGGGGCTGCTGGGGCCTTTGTCCCTTGTGCCCTACTGCCAGGAATACTGGCTCCAGGACCTTGGCCAGCCTGCAATGGGTTGGGGTGCCCTGTTCAAATCGTGTTGCAGGCTTCAGTTTTCCCACCAGCTCCTGGGCAGGGGTGGGGTGGGGAACAGAGCTTCTCTTAGGGGTGATGAAGCTCCTGGAAGCTGGCTGGGGGTTGGGGTGGCGGTGGGCCCACCCACTCCTGCCGCCACCTCACCACCCGCCTCTGACCCAGACTTCGTGGTGCTCGATGACTCTCTCCACGTGCGGGCCACCTACATCTCGGGCGAGTTGGTGTGGCAGGCGGAAGAGGCCAGGCAGTGACCGAGGACCACAGCCGGAAAGGATGCCCAGCCTTAGGTGGACGCGGTCAGGGCTGAGCCGTGGAGGAGCTGGTCTCCAGGGAGCGACTGGGCGCCCTGCCCCAGGTGGAGGCCTCCGCTCAGGAGGCAGCTGGATAAACATGCGCCCAGCAGGGACTTGTCTGGTCTCCGAGTGTTGCTTCAAAGCAGGGCGCCGTCACCTTGGTGGCTGTCTGGGTGGTGGTGGGGGGGGGGTGGGAGTGGGAGTGGCTGGATTCTGGCTCATCCCAGCTCTGTGGAGGCTCCTGTCTGAGGCCTGCAGACCCACAGGCAGAGGTGCTGGTTGGAAATGATTGGAGGGTGGGTGGGGAAGTCCTGGGCTGTAGGTTGGGAAGTGGACGGGTAGGGGCTTGGGGACAGAGTGCAGTTAGCTTCAGAAGTTCACGTGTCAGGGGACTGAGGGGAAAGGGTACTTCTTGCGGTTTTAAACAAGGAGAGAATTGGCTGTGCAGGCAAGTTAGGAGCTGAGGCTGGAGGAGCTGGGTGTAGGAGGGGCCTCAGGTGGGCAGCGTGGAGGGTTCAGAGGGCTACTGCATGAGGATGTCCCAGGGGTCACTCTCTGCACCCTTGAGTTGGGCGGGGAAAGGGGGGCCAGGGCCATAGTGCCGGGCCTGGGCACAGTGCCAGGTGCTCCTCCCCAGCCTTCAGGGGGCATGCACGCCAGCCTCAGGACCCCAGCTCGCCTGGCTGTGAGTGCAGGAAGCAGTGGCCAAGGGCCCCTGAGCTGACCCTGGCCACTGCTCCTTGCCCAGCCCGCAGCCCTACTTCTTTGAGCCCTTGGGATAATCAAGGCTCCGCTTCCTGGCGTGTTTTTTCTGAACAACCCCTTCTGACCCTACTCCCAGGTGGGCACGATGATCCCCCTTGTACCCTGGTGTTTGCACAGCTGGGCGTGACCCTGCCTGGTGCTCGTGAGCAGCTTGGGGGTCACCAGTGTCCTGAGCCCTGCAACTATTTGCCCGTTAGTGTCATCCCACAGCCTTCCATGTCCCCTTGGTCCTGGGAGCGTGGGCTGTTGTGTTCTCTGGGAAGGACAGCTAATGGGGCAGGTGGGCTCTGGGGAGCCGTGCAGGTCCTGAGGACAGCCGTGACATGGGAGTCGGATGGCAGGGGTTGGTGTAGCTCCAGATCTGGGGTTGACTTTCTCCCCCATCGTGTCCTGGGGTGGGCAGCACCTCCCCCCTTTCTCATGGCTGTAGTCCTTGGAATAGGAGGTTGAAGGCGAGTGTCCCAGGACGCCGTGGTGTGTGGCTTGGCCACCATTCCCCTTGCCTCTGCCACAGAGCACACTACAGGAAGCGTCTCCAGGCCCAAAGTGACAAAAACGGCCACGGGTCCTGGCTGTGTTTGAGGGTGAGCAGCCGGGGGAGAACCAGGCAAGGCTCAGGAAAGGCCACCTGCAGGGGTACCAGGGGCCTGGGTCTCAGGCCACATGCCCGTGGGGTGCAGGGACTTCTAGGCCCAGCAGGTGACAAAGCAGCTCCTGGAAGACAGCCACCTGCTCCACCCTGGTTGGAGGGAGCAGATGAATGTCTCCAAAACACATTCAAAGCTGAGTGGTGGGCACTTGCCTTGTTTGGTGCTAGGCCTTACTCTAAGTGCACTATCAACGTGAGCCCATTCTTTTCTGCCAAAAATCTAGAGTTTTCCAGTTTGTCATCCCCATTCTCAGATGGGGAAGCGGGCACCTGATTCCGGAGCTGGTGAGCACCAGAGCTACAGTTTGTCGTGGCCGCCCTACCAGGGGCCCTCCCTTAAACCTGTCACCACGCTGCCTCTCTGGGTGGAGAATCTGGGAAGTGCTAGTTGAACTCGGGATCAGCAGGGGTGAGGCACCCGTGCCGGTTGGGAAAAGCACTCCAGGCACGGGGAAACTACCCCACGAAGATCCAGCGGCACCCTCGCTGGAAAGGGGTGCAGCCATCACCGCTGTCATCCGCAGAATTTCACCACCCCAGGAGAAGCTCTGGTCCCTCTAGGTGCTGGCCCTGTCCCCCATCCTCTCCAGCCTGGCACCGAGCACTCCACTTCTTCATTCTGAGGCTGCAAGAATTTAAACAGATGTGCCATTTTAAGTTAAGAGCCCCAGCAAGAGACTGAGGGCCGCTGAGGGTGGCAGTGGGCTGAGACAGGTGAGGCGGTGGTGGTGGGGGTGGGGGGGGGGGGGGGGGGGGGGGGGGGCGGGGGGGGGGGGCGGGGAGGGGAGACAGTCATGCTCTAGTGTTGGTGTAGACTAGGCTGCTATGGGTGTACCTGAGTCACTGGTGGGTGGGGGTGACTTTTTCACTGAAGTGGGGAAGCTGGGGTGGGATCCTCGGGGAGGTGACCTGGCGTGCAACCCGCACCTTCGTGGCTTGCTCTGTGTTGTACGTGAGTGGGAGGACCAGGGGGCCCGATGGTGCTAGGACCCTGTGCCGGGGCTGGCGCGTCGTGACTCCGCGGAGTGGGACGAGGGCCCCTTGGCGGCCGTGCCTGGGAGCTGCAGAAGCGTCCACTTGAGGGCCCCAGACTGCGCCGAGTGCACGCGGGTTCGAATCCAGGCGCTGAGGCGTACCTTCCGAAGCCTCGGTCTCCTGGTCGGGTTGACGGGCCCCGGAGAATCTGGGTGGTCCAGACCGGAGAAACCGGCTTGGGGGTGGGGGGGAGACGGTATCAACTGCGGTGCACGGTGCACGGTGACTCCGGCTCGAGCCTGTCCGCCGCGGGCCTGGCCCGCGGCCCAGGCGCCGGGTCCAGGCGGACCCAGAGATCGGGTAAGAGCTGCGGCGCGCGGGTCTACGGCTTGCTGCTGGAGGGGTTCCTCCCTGGGGGACGGGTTCTGCGGAGTCAGGGTGGGCGGGCCCGTGCCGGGGCCAATCAGGATTGCCGTGCGCAGCGACGCGCAGCGGCCGAGCAGCTCGGGGGCGCGTCCGCCTCTCACCCTGTCCCGGATTAAGGGACCGATCCGGAGCCGAGAGTCACGGACGGCGGGGCCTGGCGGTTGCAGGGGAACCGGGGGCCTAGTGACCCCCGCGCGCTGCGGACCCCACTGCGCCCCGGTCCGCCCGCCTCTCTGCGCGCCTTCCCGCCCCACCGCTCCCCTCCTCCCCATCGCCGCCCTGTGCATCCCCTGCGCCCCAAGCCTCCTCTCCCCGCCCCGCCCTTGTTGGCGTTGGGGAGTAGGGTGTGGGCTCCCCGCCGGCCCCCTTCCACTGTCTCTCCCAGCCTCTCCCCAGCTCGGAGCGTGTCCGGGGTCGGGAGTGCGGGAGAGGGTGGGTACAGCAGGGGGTGTGGCACTGGGAGGGTGGGCAAAGGGCGGCTCCGCTTGGCCCCTACGGCTTACCCCCTTCGCCCCCTGTCGTCCCCATGCAGCCCCGTGCCTGGAGCGATGGCCCTGAGTCTTGTTTGCCTCCCACTGCTGCACCATTAAGAGCTTGGTGTGCTGCTTCTAACGTGATCCAACATACCTTGCCCTACGTTTATGTTTTGGTTTGTTTATAAACTGGAATTGTACTTTTGATACTGCTCTGCTAGTAACTATTTTTTAGTTAAGCAGCCTGAAACGGAAAGCTGCCTGGGTGGGGACACGTGGAAATGTCTCTGTACTTGAACAAGGTCCCTAGTGTTCTTCTGTAAGATGGATGTTTCATAACGTTAACCAGATCCCAGCGTGGACCAGTCGGGTTTCTCCCCCGCCCCGCCCCCCACCCCAGCGGCCCCGAGGAGGAGGGACCATGCAGTGATGGGCAGGGAGCTTTGGGGCCCCAGATGCCCAAGCGTGTCTAGGAGGCCGGAGGGGACCCGGTGTGGGCGCTCCTTTACGCCCTTTGGGTTCCGGGTTTTCGTGTATTCGTTTTCTCGTGTTCCTGTAACAAATTACCATAAATTAGGGGTTCAAAAGAACACACATTTATTTTATAGCTCTGGAGGTGGGAGTCAGAAATAGGTCTCAGTGTGCTGAAATCAAAGTGGTGCAGAGCCTTGTTCTCCCTAGAGGTTGGGGGGGGTTCTTCCGTTCCCAGCTTCCAGATGCTGCCCACACTGGTTGTTTCTCGTGGTCTCTTGCATTTGCCCAAGCCAGTGCTGGCCAGTCGTGCTGTTCATGTTGCCTCATTCAGGTTCTGACTTTCCTTCTCTTCTATCTTTTAAGGACCCTTGTGATTACACTGGGCCGAGCTGGATAATCCCGGATAATCTGCCTCTTTCAAGGTCAGCTTATTGACAACCATCATCTTCTCTTTCTGTGTGATGTAACATATTCACAGATTGGGTGAACAGGACATGGTCATTTCTGGTGGGGCTGTTATTCTGCCTGCTTCCTCATCCAGAGAGAGGGGCCTGGGCCACAGCTCCCTACTGCCTGGGTCTAAAGGAGATACTACATCCCTATCATCAGGGTACGAAGGTGCTCCTTTCCCTACATGCTTATCAACACTGGATGTTTTCAGTCTTTGGGATTTTGACCAATTTTTGGAATCCGCCCATTTTACAGCTGGGGAAGTTGAGACTTAGGGAGGGAAGGTTACTCGCCTGAGGTTTGTTTGTTTGTTTGTTTTTATTCATGAGAGAGAAAGAGAAAGGCAGAGGCAGAGGGAGAAGCAGGTTCCCCGCGGAGCAGGGAGCCCAATGCGTGGGCCCGATCCCAAGACCTCGGGATCATGACCTGAGCCAAAGGCAGATGCTTAACCGACTGAGCCACCTAGGCGCCCCTCACCTGAGATTTGATGCAACTTTCTGTTTCCTGTCTTCCAGTTTAGTTAAAATATTTTTTTCCATGTAGCACAATTTATATGAGAAGATATTTCCCCAGGTGGCTTGGAAATTATTGGCTTTGGCAACTTTCTCTCTCTCTCTCTTTTTTTTTTTTTTAAGATTTACGTATTGGGGCACCTGGGTGGCTCAGTAGGTTAAGCGTCTGCCTTCAGCTCAGATCATGATCCCAGGGTCCTGGGATCGAGTCCCATGTCGGGCTCCCTGCTCAGCGGGGAGTCTGCTTCTCCCTCTGACCCTCACCCCCTCTCATGCTCTCTCTCTAGCTCTCTCTCTGTCTCAAATAAATAACAAATCTTTAAAAAAATGTTAAAAAAAAAAGTTGGATGCATAGCCCCCCGGAGCCGCCAGGGTGCCCCTCCCCACTGCAAGTCAAGCCTTTAGATGGCTTAGCTTTCCCTACCCTCTCGACTGCGAATTCCTAAGAGACCCTGAGTCGGAACCACGAGGCCAAGCTGCTCCTGGGTTCCTGACCCACAGAAACCATGAGATCGTAAATGTTTGTTGCTTGAGGTCTCTTGAGTTGGGGGATAATTTGTTACACGGGACTGTGTGGCTAACACATTAGCTGTGTGATGCTGGGCAAGTTCCATTGCCTGTGAAGCTGGGGTCCCTCCCTTGGGCCACTGCACTTAGAACAGTAAGTGAGGCACAGGTGAAATGCCACAGGCCATGTGGAGCACAGGGCTGACCGCCCCCCACAAGCTGTGTATATACATAGGGCAGCCTTTCAGCCTCTCCCAGGGTGGTTATGGGCATCCTCCTGTTCCTCCTCGGGTGGAACATGACCTCACAATGTCAAGCAAAGCATCGCATTCTTGGCCAGTGACAGAAGCACTGGGCAGGGAAAGGAGAGATAAGAGCCAGGGGCTGTCCCTCTTCTTTCTCCAGCCAGAGTGCCCGTGAACTGTGTGGGCCAGGTGAGTCCATGTCCCCTCCTGCCCGCTCTCCCGGGATCCGCAGCCAGACCTGACCCATGGCAGGGGTGCCCTGCCTCTCGCTAGGTGAGAGGGGTGGCCTGGCCTGGCTTTTGGCTTGCACAATGGCTGCCATCGAGGCCCCATGAGAACTGAGCACTGTTCTCGTTCCTCTTTCTGAGGTTGCTCCCTGCCCTGCCCCCACTGCCTGCTCAGCGGCTTTCCGCAGGCCTCCAGCCTGCCCCTCTCCCCTCACACCTTCCCCTGAGGCCACAGAGGATGCCTGCCCCACCTGCTGCTCGGGGGGGGGGGGGGGGGCTCTAGTATTCCCTGCAGACTTTGTTCCTCTCAGTTTTTACCCCTCCCTGTTGGTCTTTGAATTCCCGAAGAACTACGCGGTCTTGCTTCGGTGTGAGGGACTCGGGGCGGGGTGGGGGGGGAGCTGAAGACCTCAGTTCAGTTCGTATTCTGTGACTTGCCTCTTTACCTTCACTCTCTCCGTTAGACCTTTACCCTCTGCTTTCCAGTAGCTGCATCGAATTCTCCAGAATGAACGTACCATAATTTATTTTACCATTCTCTTGTTCATAAGTATTTTGGTTCTTTTTCTCTTGTTATTTGCTTCAGGTTAAAGTTACGCCGTCACGAACATTCTTGCAGTTTTACCTTCGTGAGTGAGAGCTTCTTAGAATCTCTGGGAGGAAGTTACACCCACTTTATTAATTTTTATTTGCATCAATGTTTAAGAAGCCAGATAGTTGTAAAAAGGCTTGTAGGGGCACCTGGGTGGCTCAGTCGTTAAGCGTCTGCCTTCGGCTCAGGTCATGATCTCAGGGTCCTGGGATCGAGCCCCGCATCGGGCTCCTGGCTCAGCGGGGAGTCTGCTTCTCCCTCTCCCTCTGCTTGTGTGCACTCCCTCCCTCTCCCTCTCTCTCTCTCTCTCTCTCTCTCTCTCGTATAAATAAATAAAAATAAAGAATAAAATAGAAATAAAAAGGCTTGTAACGCAGAACAGCAGCCGGTGCCTCACCTCTCCCCCCTCCTCACATCCCACTTACTACCGGTTTAAATGTTCTTTCTGCTGTGTGTGTCTATCTTTCTAACGAATATTCTCCCACTTTATGTCTGGACTCATCACTTACAGCCATTACCTAGTGCTTGTCTGTTAGAAGAGGTGAGGATTCAGCTGTCTCACACCCCCTCTCCTCCTTCCGAGGTAGAGGAGAATGGTTACTGGTTGAATCCGTGCATCTGTATTATGACTGTAAATATCCCTCACAGCTGAGAAGAGTGAGGCGCCTAGTGAACGGTGATTTTGCTTCCTTCCTGATAGGGCTCTACCTCTGGAGTTTTCTTGCCTCTCTGTCAGCTTCTTAATTCAGTTTTTTATGTGGCGAAAGCCATGAGAGATCTATCATTTTCAGCTTCTTTCTGGAGCCCTCCAAAGCCTGCTTCCCTTGGGTCTGTGTGCTCCCTGTTCTTATCCTGGGATTTCTCCTCATTATCCATTTAAAATTGCACCTTTCCCCCAGGCACTCCTGAGGCCCCGCTGATTTTTTCTTCCCTGTAGCACTAACAGCCTTCTAACATCGGGGAAGATTTGCTTATTCATTTGTCTCCCCCACCCTGCCTCCCGCCTGTGGCATTTCACGAGGGCAGAGATTTTTGTGTTTTGCTCGCCAGGGAATTGTCAACGTCTAGCACGGTGCCTGGTATGGAGTGGAGACTGAATCCATACTTGGTAAGTGGACAAATCCTGGGACTTGCCTTCCTCACCTTCGTGTGTGTTTTGTTCCTTCCCATTTCCTGAATCTCATGTCTTCTTCTTTCTTGGTTTCCTCCATCATTTGGTGGAGCACATCCTTTAGTAACTTTGTGAGAAAGGTCACTCTTCATGTTTGTGTGTACATATCTTTTTTTAGACTCTAGATCTATGTATTTATATGCAACTGCATTTAGTGTACGGTCTGGCAAATTTCACACGTAAGATGATAATACTAAGTATCTCCTAGGGTTGTGATGAGAAGTAAGATAAATCTTTAAAAAATGGTTAGCGTTCTCTGAGGACAAGTTGTCATTACTTTGTAAAGGCTACAGTAAACACAAAAGAAGGGTTTGTTGGGAGGCAGTTGGGTGCAGTGCCAAGAGCAGAGCCTTGCTGTTGGTCAGGGGTGGTTTTGAGTTCTGTGCTCTGTGACCTACTATACGATTGAGAGTAGGCAGGGCACCAAAGCCTCAGGTCTCTCATGTGAAAGAGGGAGATGGTCATAGTTAACCTCCTGCTTGCAGGGCTGTTGTGGGCAAAATCAGATGTGCTTTTAATATGTACTAAGGGTTATGACGTAGGATAACGTTCTCAGTGTTACTGAGTGTTGAATGTGGCTTGGCATGGTGGTAAGAGCTGGTATCTACCTTGACCTTGTCTTTGTGTTCACTGAGGGTTAGTGTCCGGAGTGGGGTAACCAGTTGGCAATTTTCACCCTGTATCAAAAGTCCCGAGAGGGATCCCTGTACTTTGGCCCAGCAGTTCCATCTGCTGAGAATTTATCCTAAGGAAATAAATAAAGGTGTGCCTGAATTTGAGTGCAGGGCCTTGTTAATGAGGAAGAAGTCCGGAACCAGTTCAGTGTCAGGAGGGAGCTCGATCAAGTACGTGGATCTATAAGCTATAGGCGGCCTCCAGTGGAGTCCTCCGCAGCCCTCACCACGGGGGAGGATGGCGGTCACATGTCAGCAGAACTGTACGGGATACTGGATGATGCATTGCTAAGTGAAAAAAGTATCCAAACCGCAGAAGCCCTTTTGGGGAATAGGAGTTATATTTACCATTTCGACTGTTGTTTAAGGTGCATCCATGTACAGAACACTGGAAGCTTGGACAAACAGAGGCTGTAGAGCCTAATGGTCAAAGCATAGCCTCTGGCATATGGGTATCAAGATCCTGGTTCTGGCACTGTGAGACCCAGGGCAAGTTATAGAACTGCACTGTGCCTCAGCTTCCTCACCCTTTCAAAAACAGGGGCCACACTAGCAGGGATGCTTACTTAGACATCAGGCATGAAAAATCTTTATTTTTTAAAAAAGATTTTATTTATTTGAGAGCACAAGCAGGGGGAGCAGCAGAGGGGAGAGAGAGAAGCATCCTCCCCTCGGAGCATCAGGGAGCTGGGACCCTGGGATCATGACCTGAGCTGAAGGCAGACGCTTAACTGACTGAGCCACCCAGGTACCCATAGGCATGAAAATTCTTTAGTAAGAATAAGTGCTAAACCAAAAAAAAAAAAAAAAAAGAAAGAAAAGAAAAAGGAATAAGAGCTGGGTCAATGTTAGTAGCTATCCCTGCTGTTCAAGAATTCTAGTTAGTGGGCTTATGGATTCGTTTATCTAATTATCCTCTGTATTGTCTAAACTGTTATTTTTCAAAATAAATACGTATTTCTTTTGGAAATAGAAAAAAAGGTTATTTAAAAGTATGCAACCTTGAGGTAACAAAGATGATTGTGATTTTGTTTAAAACAGCATGGTCATAACACAACAGTGTGAATGCATTTAATGCCACTTAGCTGTGCACATGGCAGATGATAGAATGGTTAAGGTAGTAAATTTTATGTCTACTTCACCACAAGCACAAAAACCAACAATAACACCATCATCATTAACAACTACAAGAAAATTCAACATCTCATCAACAGTAACGACTACAAAAAAATCCACAAAACCATAAGCAAAGAAAAAAGTTCTGCAAGTGTCCCTGCGACTATCAGCAGTGATGCCATGGGATTGTTTTCTGCCTTATAAATTGGATTTTATAGCCCAAATTTCCGTCCGTGAACACTGGTCAGTTTCCTAAGCAGCGAAGTTGCGTCTGTCGTTTGCGCAGAGCCCGGCTCCCGATCCCAACCACGCGTGGGAGCCCAGCCCCGCCGCTGCCTCGGGCGTGACCTTGGCCAGCTCGGCGCCCCTGCGAGCCTCAGTTTCCCCCGTGGGCCCCAGGGATGACAGATTTCCCCCCCAGCCCCCCCGCATCTCCCGCCCGGTCCCGCCCTGCGGCCCCGAGATTGGCTCGCGCGGGCCGCCCCACCTCTGAGGCGGGGCCGGGCCGCTCCCGCCCGCCGGGCCCCAATCCGGAAATGCGGCTCGGGGGCGCCGGCGAGGCCGGCCGAGCCGCGGCGGAGGGACGGCGGGCGCGGCCAATGGGCGCGGGCGGCGGCGGCGGCGGCGCGGCGGAAGTCCCGCCCGGCGTCGCGCGGGGGCGGGGCGGAGCCGGGGGCGGCGGGCGGCGGGGCGGGCGCAGGATGAGGGCGGCCATTGCTGGGGCTCCGCCGCTGGGAGGAGGACGCTGAGGAGGCGCCGAGCAGCGCAGCGTTGCGGGGGAGGTGCCCGCGCCGACGCGGGGCCCATGGCCAGGACCACCAGCCAGCTGGTGAGTGCGCGCCGGCCGCCCGGGCACGGCGGCCCGTCACCCAGGCAAGCGCGGCGGCCGCTGGGGCCCGGCGAGGCGGGGCGGCCCCGCGTCCCCAGGGCCGGGCGGCGCCTCACCTGCGGCCGGGCGGCCGGGCCGGGGACCGCGGGCTTCGTGAGGGCGCCTCTCGGCCGCCGCGGGGAGCCCGGGCCCCGGCGCGGCGGGCGCCTGCCCGGCGGGGGCGCTGACAGACGCGCGGAGGGCGGGGGAGGCTGGGGAGGTGTCACTGGCTTGTCGCGGTGGAAGTGCTCGGAAAGTTTGTTTTCGGCGCGCCGCGGCCTGGAGCTGAGCCTCCGGGGTTACCTTTCATTCCGTCTGCGGAGGAACCATCCTGGGCCTTCACCTGGAACGGGGTCCCAGTGCCTCTGCCGCAGGGAAGCGGGAGGGACGAGTTCTTGTTCACAGCACCTGATGCTCCAGGCTCCCCCCAAATTCACGGTTAGGGTGGAATCTGGTAGACTCCTTTCCCGGCCCGGCGGAGCGGCATTGGGTGCTTTTCCTGCCTTGGGGCTCTTTTCCAGCACTGGTTTCAAGTGTGGGAAGCCCCAGGGAGGTCGAACTTGAACCTGCTACCGAGGGGAGAGTGATCGTGACCCCGAGGAGGGATTGCAGGGGAAAAGAAAAAGGAAAGCACTTGTTGGGTGAAATGTTTTGCTTAAAAGTATCGTTAGTGTTTCCATGGTTTTTTTTTTCCTGTTGTTAAAAGTATCCTTGGCGTTTTGATGTTTTCCCCGTGTTTGAGTTTTGAAGTCGCAAAGATGGTTTCAGGATTTATACCTTGGGCGCGACTATGAAAGTGGGTGATGGAAGAATGTCAACACAGCTTGCAAAATTTGGTTCAAAAGACAAATCAAAATCACTTAAGTGAATGAAGATCCAGGAAACTTACCTGACTCGTTGTTTTTCAGCATACAGCTTTGCAGTAGCGGTTCTTAAGCCTTTTGGGGAGTCTCGAACCCCTTTGAGAATCTGGTGGAAGGTATAAATCCTCTCCTGAGAAAAACACTGAATTACCCTGCATTTTGTAATTACCTTACCAGGTTCTTGAATCTTCTGCACCTCATCCATGGACTTCAGGTTAAGAACACTGTAGAGATGGGTGACGATCCAGAGTCGTAAGAGGACCTGTTCAGTTGAGAAAATGGTGAAAGGCGAAGGGGCTGTCTTTGACTGTTGCGACATGTGGCTGTACCCTGGGGTGTCTGGGCTAACAGGCAAAAACACGAATTGGGCTTCTTGGCGAGACTCAGTGGAGGCCGGGGGTGATGACAATCATGGAAGTGTGTAAAATGAACTTTCCGTACAGCGGTGCTGTTGCAGTGTAAGGTGTGTACTTGGGTGGAGATCATGACAAGAGGCAAAGAGCCCATTTCCTTGTGGTCTTGGTTGTTCCACACAATGGGCATTGGATATCTGGAGTTTTCTTTCTTTTTTTTTTTTAATTTTATTTATTTATTTATTTGACAGAGACACAGCGAGAGAGGGAACACAAGCAGGGGGAGTGGGAGGGAGAAGCAGGCTTCCCGCCGAGCAGAGAGTCCGGGCTCCATCCCAGGACTCTGGGATCACTACCTGAGCAGAAGGCAGACGCTTAACGACTGAGCTACCCAGGCGCCCCATCTGGAGTTTTCTTTGCATAAGTCATCTTTTTAGGGCAAAAATGCTGGAATCCAGTGAGAGCAAATGAATCGCGTTATGAAGGAGAGACCTCTCTGTCTGGAAGTGAGAGGAACAAGGCTTTTGTGTCTTCAGCTAGATTCTCTCCCTCCCCGTGTGAGAATTGGCCATATTTCTTCTCAGGGATGGCGGCGTTGCCTCTAATATTGGCTTTTCACCTGAAGACGGTCAGATATGCATCGTTCAAGTGGGTTTGCACCTAGATTTTATTTATTTATTTATTTATTTATTTGTCCCAGAGTGAGAGCGTGTGCGAACAGGGGGAGGGGCAGGCAGAGGGAGAGGGAGAAGCAGGCTCCCCGCTGAGCAGAGAGCCTGATGCAGGATTCGATCTCAGGACTCTGGGATCATGACCCTAGCTGAAGGCAGATGCTCAATCGACTGAGCCACCCAGACATCCCTGCATCTAGATTTTTAAGGTGGCATTGTGTGGAGAAGCCCCCATCCCCGTTATTAAATTTTCCCGTTTCTCTAAGCCTGTGCAGCCAACAGGGGGAGTAGTACAAATGAAATCTGAAATTGGTTTAGTCTCCTTTGATTTGTAGGTGGGCCAGAGGCTGGAGGAACCATTTCTTGAGCACTTACTTTAGAAGCAGGCACTTTTCCAGATAGCTCACCCCATGTTGCTTGATTTCTGTTACTAGTGCTGTGTGAGGTAGGTGTCCTTCCCATTTTACAGATGCGGAAACTGGGATGCGGGTAAGTTAAGTATCCGCTTGGTAAACAGTGTGAATCCGTGTCTGAGTGGTGGCAGGGGCCTGGGCTCCACTCTGCCCCCTCACATGGGGAGCACCCTGAGGAAGGGTCTGCTGGGCGGCTCAGTGCGGCACTTGGCTTGAGGAAGTCCGTGGTGCCACTGCCCAGAACGTTTTCCCTGGGGGTTGTGCCTGAACGTCTGGACTCTGCCGTGCTGGAGGCAGGAGAGACATCTTCACATGGAAGGACAGCCCGCTTATTTATTTCTTTGGGCAGATGGCTGAACTCTGTGACCCCTGGAGCCTGTTTCAGCCTCACGCTGTCAGAAAGCAGCTGTTTGGAAAGAGGCTCTGCTTCATCTGTATTTGAGTGCTGATATTCTGAATGCGTGAGGCTTGGAGTCCTCCCTTTGGGAAACAAGAACTGTGCAGAGATTTTGTTAAAGGTAAAATGGGAGATCAGGCAGACCGGCTCCCCTCACACTCTAGGTAGGGTGGCTCTAGCTTTTGCAAGGGTGGCTGCATCTGGGCGGGAAGGCGGCTGGGAAAGTGGGCAACATGGAAGGAAGTGGGTTCTGATTTCCACACTCCTTTTTGGGCCTCTTCTCCTCAGGAGTCTTCTGCGGTGTGTTGTATTTCTGTTCCTGTGACACCCCTACAGCAATTGGGAGCTGGCAGGGCGAGGTCCCTGTACTAAGAGGTGGAAGTGGAGGTTTGCGTGGTTCTCTGACAGCGTTTTGTGGGAAGGATCGCAGCAGCAGCCTGTCGCAGAGAGCTCTTCAAAGCAGGTCTCAGCCTCTCCGCTGCCTTAGCACAGCTTGGGGGATGAAGAAAAGGTGGCTCCTGGGCGTGTCGTCCTTTTCACTCTATGCTCTTGTCCCGACCCGCCTGACGGGTTTGGGTGCATGTAGGCAAGGGTCTGATGAATGGGGAATTGCTGCAGAAATGGGGTGAGAAGCCCAGTCCTCTCTGAGTTGAAGGAGTGTGGAGAACCTTCCCTGGCACTATACTTTGTCTCTTTCTAAGGAGTGTCTTCTAGGGAAATGGACTTTGCTGGAACCCCACGCGCTGCTGAGGAACACTTGATGCTGAAATGACTCCCTCAGCAGGTGCGAGGGCCAGGGCCGATGTGTGCAAGCTCTGTGCCTGCCCTTTGGATGACAGCCGGCCATAGGGGGGAGGAGTACAGTTGTTTTGAAGGCAGGTTCAAAGGGCAAATCACCGGGGGAGGAAGTGTTGTGGGAAACCAAGTTTTGGACATGTATCGTTCAGGCCTGTTCAGCAGTGCTGTCGCCTTTAACTGGCTCGCATTTGTTACCAGACCCTTTAAAAAATTGTTTGGGGGCGCCTGGGTGGCTCAGTCGTTAAGCGTCTGCCTTTGGCTCAGGCCATGATCCCAGGGTCCTGGGATCAAGCCCCGCATCAGGTTCCCTGCTTGGCGGGGAGTCTGCTTCTCCCTCTCCCACTCCCCCTGCTTGTGCTCCCTCTCTCGCTGTCTCTCTCTGTCAAATAAATAAATAAAATCTTAAAAAAAAAGTTGTTTGAATATCTAGAACCAGTGGTGTATCCAGTCTCTAGCTGAATCAACAGGCAGAGTGCATTTTTTCAAGAGTAATGGTAAATACGTTCTGATGATAATGTCTTAGAGGAGAATGGCCTTTTTGGGTTCGTGATGGTTCTTGGTCTGCTTTCAGTGTTTGGTTGCACTTACGTAGCTGCACAAAGTCTGTTTCCATCCCCTTAGTGTAGAAAATTTTCCTGATTTTAACTGAGATTTTTTACTCCCAAGAAATTCCAAGTTATTTTGAATGTCTTAGGAGAGGTAGTTTGCTATAAAGGATCTATGTTTGTGGCTTTCATATCCTTCATCAGGGCAATTGATGGAAGTTTGTGCTTAAATAGCTGGATTGCACATAGGCCCGCGGAAGGAGAGCTGACTGCACTGCACGGTCTGCCTATGGAAAAGATGGGACATGCCCTACACTAGCAGCCCCTGCCTTGTTGCACAGCCCACGGAAGACCAAACAAGCATGGTTTTCATTTGGAATGTTGTCTGGGGGCGTGATGAAGGTAGACACATAGTTCCTGGTGGCCCCACAGACAGGATCAGGTGCCCGGTGCACCAGCCACTGTGCTTTGAATCAGCTTGCAGCCTTCAGGGAAGCCAAGTATTTAAAGTTGTTGTGTGAAGGTATGTCTGAATGCCAGGGAGGTTCGTCCTGGAGGTCTGTGTCTTCTGCGTGTTTGTGGAGCTTGTGGCAGGTCTGTCCACGTTGGAAAGGCTGACAAGAGGCTGCGTGCAGACGACTGCGTGTGTGCATCTCGGCAGTATTTCAGTCAGAATTCATCGGGGTGAGAGCTTAGCTGTTACAATGATTTCATTGTTAAAGTCTCATTCTTCAACCTGTTTTTCTCTTTTGGAATTAATTGTACTGCAGTGGGAGTTGTATCTCAAAGCGACAGCTGTATATCGGATGTTGTCAGAGAAGGCTGATAAGATTTGCAGGGAAGCTTGAAGTCTTACAGAAATTCTTGTTGTGTGCTTTGACCTGTAGTGGTGACCTGTGAGGAATGGGGCTCGCAGTTAACTTTTCTGCTGTCCCTCCCTGTTTCTGAGAGATGGGGAGCACAGGGCCTCCCACCCCCCTGGGGGGGGAGACCGTGCTCTTGAACCCAGTGTGAAGCAGGTGTGTGGACTCCGTTGTGGCCTGGCTGCGGATGCTGCCGTGCAGTGAAGGAAGGGATGCCACCTGGAGGGGCGGCCACATTGTGCTCTTGTCGTGCACTCTCCCCTGGCGGGGCTCAAAACACCTCAGGCTTTCTTCCTGGGTCCCTCTTTCCTGGGCATCGAGAAGTGAGCATTTGCTGGAAGGGTGCCCCGGTAACAGTGTTCCTGGGACTTCCCCCAGCCTCTCAAGGCCTGTCACTTTGCTCCTCCTCAGTGAGGGTCCCTTCTCAGATGCCCCTGCCGTGTGCCCTCTCCCCAGCCTATACAGGATAGTGTCCACGATGTTCTGGGCTGCCAGGTTCTCCTCTTTAGGCTCTTCCTCTTTGCCTGAAGAAATTCCCTTCAGTGGAAACTACCCCCTGGTGGCTGTGAAGCCTTTCCTGACCAGTCAGCTTCTTTGTGTGTCCCTCCCCACCCTTGCCCCCTTTGGTCTGCAACAGGTTTTGTTATGTAGTCAGCTCTGAAACAGGTTCTGCGCTTTGTTGTGTCCTTATCTTTTCTGAACCTTGAATCTCTAGATGGCTTCTCTGACTCTTTCATGCTTTCTCCTCATGGTTCTCATATCTGGGCTTCCTGTGGTGTATTTGTCACATACCTATCTTAACATTTTTGCTATTTGTTAACAAAAACATGTCTGAATTCTACATGTGCATTCTGATTTCCTTGTATTTAGAGTTGTATATACTTGAGCGGGGGAGGGTTTCATCATAAAACTATTGCCTATTTAATGCCCAATATGAAAGCATTCCAAACTAGGAAGGAATCGGATGGTTCAAAACGTGGATTCATGTCCCACTCTTTCATCATCTAGGGAAATACAATTGAAGAAGGGGATATCTGTTTTTTATACATGTATATTGTATCACGTTCTTGACCCTTAAAGGCTTTATTTCAAAGGTATTGGTTTCTTTTTGTACTACAGCTCTTCCTGGCAGGTTTCGGCGACCAATTGTTGGGTTAAATCTGGATGAGCAAACTGTCAGTGTCGAGCATATAGTGTTTGAGCTGAGGCTTTTCTTGTTGGCACTGCCGCAGTGGTGGGCGAGGCTGGCGGCGGACCACTCGTCGCCATACCTGAGTACCAAACCTGTAGAAGAGCCAACGTTGGTGATGTGGACTCTGCATGAGAGGCAGCTGCTTTCCCATAAGGACGACAGTTTTCTTAAAAGGTCCCTAACTGAGGATGAGGATCACCCTAATAGTCCTCTGACCAGAAGCCAAGCTCCTATTCCCATATGGTATAGGGACCTTAGGGGAAATGGCAGAGCTCTCTGCTGCTTTGGGCAGGGTCGGTGAGGGCTCTCCCCAGGCCTTGACTTGGCTTGAATTTCTAAGTGTCCTGTCCTAAAGGGGGCGTGTGCTCTGTGGTTGGGTGGAGCTGTATCAGCACCACAGCTGTGGCTCCAGGTGGATATAGTGCCACCTCCTTGGGTGCCACCTGGAGGGGCGGCCACATTGTGCTCTTGTCGTGCACTCTCCCCTGGCTGATGGTCCTGGGGGGTGTCCAAGCAGCCCACCTTGTCTTAGAGGTTCCCTCCGTGGACCTGTGCACCTCTCACTCACCATGCTCCGTGAGTGAGAGAGCCACCAACCTAGGGGGAGGGCAGAAGTGACGGGAATGTTAGACCTGGCGTGTGCAGTGGTGCATGGAGCCCTCCTTTGGGAAATGAGGGGACCAGTCCATTTGGGAAAATTGCCGCGACTCTGATTCTGCTCAGCTGTGTTCTTAGGAAGGTCTCATCTGGAGAGTCACAGCAGCCAGACCCTGGGAGGCACGGAAGGTTGCAAGCCAACTTACTTAGAAAGCTAAGGAGCTTGATAACTGCTCATTTCCGGGCTCTTGTCATTATTAACTGGCTTCCTTCCTTGAGGGTGAGCACTGAGCTGTTCTGCATTCTTTCCTCTCAGAGTGGCCTGGGACTTAGGCTGGACAGGAGGCTGAGAGAATAATCTGTTCCCTCAGTGCGTGATCTCTGAAGCTCAGCGTTTACTGCCCTTTTTTTTCCATTGTTAACTCGTTTTTTCTTCCTGCAGTTTGGCATTTTTTTTTCATTGGGTGTTTTCATTGGTCAAAATTATAGTCTTCTATTGATTGTGTGTACGTAGCTGGTTATTATCAGATATACAGCCTCAAAAATGTGTATCTAAATATAGATTTTATTTGTGAATGCATTTTATTCTCTTTCCTAAAAAAAGAAAACAAAACTCATAATCTAAATGACCTTTTTTTTTTTTTTTTTAGATCTTGGGAAACTCCTGCGCACAAGATGCTGGCACTGTGTTTTGTATCTCTGGGGTGGAAGGGGGTGAGGATGGGTTGGTGATGGAGAAGAGACATGGACAGGGCGCCTGGGTGGCTCAGTTGGTTAAGCGACTACCTTCGGCTCAGGTCATGATCCTGGAGTCCCGGGATCGAGACCCGCATCGGGCTCCCTGCTTAGCAGGGAGTCTGCTTCTCCCTCTGACCCTCTTCCCTCTCGTGCTCTGTCTCTCATTCTCTCTCTCTCAAATAAATAAATAAAATCTTAAAAAAAAAAAAAAAGACATGGACAGAACCAGGGCTGCACACTCAGGGCCTAAAGGAATCCGTGCGTGAAAAAGATGGCAGCTTAGTGGGTGGAGGACAGCCTACATGCGACTGCCCACCTCTGGAGCCCCACCAACCAGAGCCCTGCCCCGGGGGCTGAAGGGAGACAGTGTCCCAAGGGGAGGGCATTGCCCTGCCAGCCTTTGTGGGGCTGCCCCAGAGAGGAGCGCAGAAGAACCTGGGCCCAGGTGCACTGAGCAGGGAGGGGCTTTCCTGGCAGGGCAAGCCCAGAGGGCCAGGCAGCCTGGGCGCAGCCAGGTGTGGAGGAACTTTGAGGAGGAAGCACCATTTCTAGTGCTGGGAAATGTCTGTTTCCGAAAACAAGACGGTGGTGGTATTAGGAAATGCATTCTAAACTTTTTCTGTTAGTTTTTTTCTATCTTTCAAGTGTATTACTTTCCTTCAGTAGCCCTACCTACATTTTTCAAATTAGCGTTGAAGCACTGACTCTTAAGTTTTTAAATGACGGGATGTTTTCAGATCCTCTAAGTTTTCTTGAAGCTATCAAAGCCTCCAAACTTATTTTTAAAATAAACTTGGGGTGGGACGCCTGGGCGGCTCAGTCAGTTAAGCATCTGCCTTAGGCTCAGGTCATGGTCCCAGGGTCCTGGGGGATCGAGCCCCACATCAGGCTCCTTGCTTGGCGGGGAACCTGCTTCTCCCTCTGCCTGATGCTCCCCCTGCTTATGCGTGCGTGCGCTCTCTCTCTCTGTCTTTCTCTGACAGATAAATAAAATCTTTTTTTTAAAGATTTATTTATTTACTTATTTGAGAGAGACCTGTCACCCCACTTCCCCTGATGTTAACATCTGTGCAGCCACTCCACATCTGTCAAAACTAAGGAATGAGCGTGGGTGCCAGGCTCTGAACTGAATGCAGCCCTGGTTGAGGCTCTCTCCGTTTCCCCCCAGGGCCCCATCTGGCAGCCACACTCAGTTATCCTCACATCTCCTTGGTCTCCTTTGGTGGAGGACACACTCTCAGTCTTTCCTTGCCTTTTTTTTTTTTTTTTTTTTAAGATTTATTTATTCATGAGAGACAGAGGTGGAGAGAGAGAGAGAGAGAGAAGCAGGCTCCCAAGGAGCGGGGAGCCCGATGCGGGACTTGATTCCAGGACCCCGGGATCATGACCTGAGCCGAAGGCAGATGCTTAACCATCTGAGCCACCCAGGCACCCAGTCTTTCCTTGCTTTTCATGAAGAGTACTGGTGAGGTATTTTGTAGACTGTCTCTCAATTTGGGTTTGTTGGATGTTTTTTGGTGATGACACTGGGGTTATGGGCTCAGGAAGCATCCCACAGAGGTAGGGTGCCCCTAGGGGCGTCCTATCAGGGGTCACTGGACTTATCACTGGTGAGGTGAAATAGGATTACTTCTTATTGATTGGAATTAGGCCTATGGCCCTGCTCTGCTCTCTGATACTGGTGGTTTTGTCGTAGAACAACAACCGCCGTATTTCCATTTTGGAAGGGACCTTCGTGCTCACCCACTTGGATCCTCCCGAGTTCCAGATGAAGATACTTGGGACCTGGAGGACTTCTAACTTAGGGACTAGGTCAGGGCTGGCATGAGGTCCAGGTGCCTGCCTATCCTGGCTGCTTTCTGCCAGCCTGGGCACTCCCGGGACACCACGGGGACTGAGATATCCCCAGGTGCAGAGTGAACCCGAACTCCCTGATAGAACTGGTTTCTAATCAGGACCAGGTCCCTGTCCCTCTGCATTATTTGCAGCTAGTGATCCAATGGGCATTTGCCCTGGACTGCTCAGGTCCTCTGCGCCCAGTCCCTTCCTGCTTTCTTTGCAGGCAGGAGGCTGGAGTTATGTCACCTGGCCTTTGTGAAAGTAGGTGGTTGGGTTTGATTTGTTCTCTTTTAGCTTTTTTCCTTTCTGGTGAAGCTACAGTTCTTCATTGTCTGAAGACCTTTGTCTTGAGTCACAGATGAACCTGTAACTTGGCTGTTACTTGGGGCTTTTAGATTGAACCCTGAGCAGAATTTGGAGTTTTTTCTAGCCTGGAACTCAGAAGATAAGCATCTCAGGAAAATCCTGAATTTGGTTTATTTTCCCTCCCATCTACACATTTGCCTCTCCAACCTCCTTTCTATATAACCACAGCACCTACGAGACTTACGAAGGTAGGAATTGATAGGAAGAAAACAGGGCACGGGTGTAAGGGGAGAGCAGTCTGGATAAAATGATGGTGGTGGCTCCTGGCAGGGGGAGCAGATGGGCCTCGGAGCTCTGACCTGCCTGAAGGCTAAGAGAAGGCCAAATACAGATGGGCCTGCCTGCCCACCCTTCCTGCTTTCATCCTCCTTTTCTGTCTCTTAAATTGGTTGTTGAGAGGAGGTGTGGATGAATGTCATGCTAGACAAAATAGATCTTTCTCTGCACGCTGATGGTGTTGTGAAGTTCCGCTGTGGGAGTTAGCCATTAACACTGGGACAGTCTTTCTGTGTCTCAGTTGGCTATTACTGTTCCCAGTAAGAAACTATTCAAAATTTGCAGATACGGAGCCCAGGAAGGGAGGGCAGCTGCTTATGGTGCCTTTTCAGGTGTCAGGAGAGGTGGCTTCCGCTGTTCAAAATCGCTGTCTCTTCTGCTGTTGCAAACCATGCAAGTGTTTGTTGCTGGAGGGGTGTTCCTGCCAGATGACATTTATTCATGTGGCCAGTGACATTCTGGGGGCTGGTTTTTGTTTTTGTTTTTTCCTATTTCAAGGAGTGAGAACTTTCAGAGGGTTAAAAATCAAAAGTCTGACCACATTAGTCTGGCATTTTCCTTACAGGGTAGGTAAATCTGTTAGGGTTACTAGAACAGTTAATCCATATCGCTGTGATTATATGTTTGTGTGTGGATAAACTGATGGAAGATAAACAAAACCAGGACATTTTAAGGAACTGTGGGAAGTTCCCATAGGTCCCTTTACCGCTCTCAAGAATCTTGCACCTCGCCAGGGGAGATGTTCACTTGCAGGTACATGAGTCGTGGGCCGGCAAGGACAGAGTGCAGCCCTGTCCGCAATGAGGTTGAAGGACACAGGAGGAAGAGAGGGCACAGTTAGTGAGTCATTATCAGGGAGGGGAAGGTAATGGGGGCAGCTGTAGCAGTCACATGTGTGGGAAGCACTGAGGGGCTCCAGCCCAGCAGAGAGCACCAGAGGGGAGGGGAGGGAATGGTAGGGCTGGAACCCCAGAGAAAGGTCCTCATTTCATTGGAAGTGCCCATGTGCTTTAGATTTTAAGTTTTGACTTTTGGAGGCCGTGGGAGGTTTCCCCTAAGGAGCTGGGGTCGGAAACTGGAGAGTGGGAAAGAAGAGGCCCCCAGGGTTTGGCTTCCCTGGGTAGGACAGGAAACAGCTCAGCATCTGCTGGCCTTAGCGCTTCATGAGGTAACCTTTTGATCCAAGTTAGGTATCACTCAGATTTCCAGACTAGATTGTGGGGAAAATGTTTGCTGAATGAGTTTAATTCCCAGTGAGGTCCATATTTAAGTGGTGTATAATTAATGTGGTTTTAGATTAGAAACCCAGTCTTCCTTAGTTGTCAACTTTAATATGTTAAATTATTAATTTTAAAGCAAAACAGAAGGCAAGAGAGTGTTGTTACTGTTTTCTGACTAATAATAGATTTTACTTAGTAAAGCTTTTAATGCATATTCTAGATTTTGTCCAAGGTTATTTGGCCGTGAAATGAAATCTGAAGTATATGGATTAATTGTCTTTGAAATGTTGCTGTTTTTCTGATATAGCTCCGGGATGACAGGCTTGAAAAGCAGAAATAGGATTTCCACACTGGGCCCCCACTGGTAGGTAATGATTTCTGCCCCACTGAGAGGATCTGTGTCTGAAAGATGCTAGCTTATTCATCTCGTTAGCAAGTATCTCATCACGCTTCCTGAGTCCTTGTTGAATGAGTGAGCTGGTGAACCTGGAAGTTCAAAAGATCTATTGGTCCCATGTGATATCACCAGTGTCCTTGGAGGACTTAGTGGCCTCTGTGGTGGGTGGGCCACTCAGAAGGCCTCTTGAAGCCCCTACCCTCTGGGAGCTCCTGTGCCAGCCCTGTTGGCCCTGCCCAGGTCGGACTTTGTCCTTGGCAGCTAACAAGGTTAATAGTTACAAGGAGCCCACTAGAAGATCTGTTTTTCACCCAGTGGCCCAGCAATCCTCATTGTTTCCTTTCTGTCTTCTTTTTCTTTTTTTTTTAACTAAATTGGGACCCCCGTTGGACCTGACACGGTTTTGTCTCCTGTCTGTTTTCACTTAACATTTTTGCTTGAGCTTTTCTGTAACCCTCTTCTGTGGCGGCGTCCTGGTCCTCTCTGGGTAAACCGTGAGCTTCTGTTGGTGGACGTTTACGAAGGCTGTTTCCAGTTTTCCAGTTTAGTAATTTCTTAATGAATGGTTTTTGGGTTTTTTGTTTTTGTTTTTGTTTTTTAAGTAATCTCTGCATCCATTGTGGAGCTCGAACTCAGAACCCTGAGATCAAGAGTTATATGCTCCACCGACTGAGCCAGCCAGGAGCCCTTTAATGAATGTTTTTGTAATGCAAATTTTAGTCTGAATTTCTTACTCTTTGGGCTAGATTCTGTGCATATGAATTTGCCAGGGAAGAGGGTGTGAGCCTAAGGTGTGTTATATAGAGTGATTACTAAATGCACCCCACAAAGGGCCTGCCAGGTTAGGGCCCCACTTCTTCATTACCTGGCTGACATGGAATATCAGCATCTGAGAGACACCCTCTGCTAACTGGGGTGGAGTTTGAATGTGGCTTCACTGCTGGGTGTGGGACTGTGGCCAGAGACCTGCCTTGTGTGTCAGTGTCCCCAAAAAAACGGATGTTGAGGGGTGCCTGGGTGGCTCAGTCATTAAGCGTCTGCCTTCGGCTCAGGTCATGATCCCAGGGTCTTGGGATCAAGCCCCACATTGGGCTCCCTGCTCAGCCGGAGGCCCTGCTTCTCCCTCTCCCACTCCTCCGCTTATGTTCCCTCTCTCACTGTTCCTGTCAAATAAAATCTTTAAAAAAGGGATGTTGAGTTATTTTGAGGACTAACCATGATAATATGAGTAAAATGCTGAGAGGAGTGTGTAGGAAACAGTAAGCACTTAATAAATGTTAATTATTTGTTAGAAGTAGAGGAAAAATGGCATTTCATTAATTTTATCTTAAGCACCGGTAAAGATGTATCTATCCATAAAGGGTATATATAATTATATGGGGAATTAAAAGAATGAACACAGAAACAGATTCGCATGTGTACCCACCACCCTGCATTAAACATAAGAGTTTGGCTAAGTTCTTAGGAGTCTTCTGAGTGACCGTCCTGATTGTAATCTTATCCCCTGCGGTTCAGGGGTAACTGGCATCCTGATGTTCATGTTAATCAACTTAATGGTGTGTGAAGGTTACCTTTAGGCATTTCCAAAATTCGGGAAGTAAGGAGAGCTGTGTGTCCACGCAGACTGTACTTCAGCGTCGCCTAGTGTTTGTGTGGTGACGTCTGTACAGAGTTAACAGTGAGGAGGCAGTGTTTGCTGAGGGCTGCCATCTGTCAGGCCTGAGGACTAGACCACAGGTGGCTGGTAGCCCCGACCTTGTGTTCTACCGCCTGCCTCTCCTGCTTCTTGCTGGCGGACGAGCTCCAAGGGGCTGGAGGACAGCGTGGAAGACAGGTACAGTGGCATCCTCAGGGATTACCCACTGAATGCTTCTCCCTTCCTTCTTGCCCTTTCTCCACCCTGTTCCGTGGTTCAGTGGAAACAGTCTTACTCTGGTCTTCTTTAAATCCAGCCTGCTGACCACCTGGAGCTTCTCCTGGTGAATGTGGTTCCACACTGATTAGGAGAAGCTGCCTTTGGCTTTGTGTGGTGCTGCACTGGAGGACTGGTGGCCACTGGTCTTGTGTGGGCCAGCTCCCTGACTGCCTGCAGTTGAAGATCTGTGTGGCCCACATAGCATGTGGCCCACATAGCATGTGGCCCAGTGTGTGTTAGGAGCTCAGGCAGACAGGCACCAGGCCGAGAATCCCCTCCTGCCACTTTAGGCCCTAGCTACGCCCGGTCTGCCGACACACCTCACAGGCTGCTTCCTGCTCTTGTCTCTTGCAGGCACTCGGCAGCCCTCAAGGGCTGGGTCGATGTTATCAAGGTCATTTGATAGAAGAGTAAATTAGGGTTCAGAGAGTGTGGCTTCCCCATGGTTACCCCTGGTTTCAGCTAAGTCACAGATCTAGAACTTGGGTCCTGGATTTTGCTACTGCACCACAGTTGTTCCTCGTGGTGGAAGTTGGGGCAGTTGGGGAGGCAGCAGTGGTTGCTGGGCCTAGCTTTGTGGGATCTCTTGGGGTGGGAGGAGGTTCTTACTGAAATATTCTTTGCCACTGAGCCCAGTTGATGTGAGAGCAGTGTTCCTTTGGGGATGAGCTGGCTGAATTGGGGGCAGCTTCCCACTCGTTTTTATACAGGGGCCTCGAGGGAGATGTTCCCACGGTGTGGTGTGTCGGCTATACCTCTCTCAGGGTGTTTCAGAGCCCCAGAGCACGCTCTGCCCAGATAGTGTTTAAAGACCACTTAGCTTTTTGAGTTTGGGATCCTTTCCCAAGGAGAAGTTGCTGGCTGGAACCTTAAGCTGTGTGGCAGCATCTTGACCATAGAAGGGCCTGATTTTGATCGTGGTTTCTCTCCTGGTGGTTTGGGGGCTCAGCCTTGTATCATTTTATCTGCCTCAGAGTTAGAATTGGGCCTCCCAATACAATATATAGTGGATTCCGTTTTACTTAGACACATAAACCACGTTTGGGAAGGGGATGGGCTTCATTTTTTCCCTCAAAAGGCTTAATTGATGATCTGATGACCCTTGGATGGGAAACCTTTGTGTGTCTTCTGTGTTACTTAATCGTAAAAGTGCCTTTAGTGTGCTCCCTCCAGAGTAGTCTGGCTGGTGTGCTTTGCATAGATTAACTCATTAAATCCTCACAGCAAGGGGCGCCTGGGGCTCAGTTGGTTGAGTGTAGTTCAGCTCTTGGTTTCTGCTCAGGTCATGATCTTGGGGTGGTGGGATCGAGCCCCGTGTCAGGCTCCGCCCCCATAAGATTCTCTTCCTCTCTCTGCCCTTCTGCTTGTGCTCTCTCTCTCTCTCAGATAAATCCTTACAGCAAGCCTGGGAGCTCTGGTTCTCCTTATCCTTTGCTATAAGGTGGAGAGCCTGAGCCACTCAGAGTTAACTGACGTAACTTGTTCAAGGTCAGACAGCCAGTGAGAAGCAGAGCTGAGATCCGAACCTGTAGAGTGCAAGTCCCAACAGTTTCATGCTAATGCTTCTTTCTTGTAACTTGTCTATCTGAGGCCCAGACTACTAGTTCATACACAGAAGGTTTAGACAGCTTAGTAACTAATGATTAAGAGTTTGGATATTTATTCTTGTGGTGTCACGGAATTAGGTTCTTCCTCAGTGTGTTTGTAGAAATGTAAAAACCCGGGGCGCCTGGAGGGCTCAGTTGGCTCAGGTCATGATCTCGGGGTCCTGGGATCCAGCCCCATGTCGGGCTCCCTGCTCAGCGGAGAGCCTGCAACTCCCTCTCCCTCTGCCTGCCCCTCTGCCTACTTGTGCTCTTTGTCAAATAAATAAAATCTTTACAAAAAAGAAAAAAAAGAACTGTAAAATCGTTGGGAGCCAAGACAGGTTTCAAGAACCTTACTTGCATTGCTGAGATATGGAGGGTGTAGGGCCACAGCTTTGAATCCTTGGCTTGTGGAGAGATGTGGCCTTCCCCTCAAGGTGAAAGACTTGATCTCATCACACCAACCCTGAGTCTGGCCTCAGGCTCCCCAAGCTCCTCCTTTGTTTGAAATCCTTGCTTAATTGGCATTTTATCCTTCTTGAAGAGATAAAGATAAGACACAGATAAAGAAACATCTGGAAGGATCTGAGAATTGCCAGTTAGTCCTCTTCCTGCAAATCCCACTCTGCCTCCTGGTGTCCACCCAGGTGCTGTTGCCTTTTCTCCTTGTCCCAGGGGCTCAGGTAGGATTGGGCTCATAGTAGGTGTTCAGTGAATGCCTGTCAGCGGGATGTGTGGATAAATCACGTTTCATTGTGAAGTGTTTTAAACTACATTTTTATTTATTTATTTATTTGAGAGAGAGAATGAGATGGAGCATGAGAGGGGGAAGGGTCCGAGGGAGAAGCAGACTCCCCGCTGAGCAGGGAGCCCGATGCGGGACTCGATCCTGGGACTCCAGGATCATGACCTGAGCCGAAGGCAGTCGCTTAACCAACTGAGCCACCCAGGCGCCCCTAAACTACATTTTTTAAACAAAAGAGGAAAAACCATGAGTTTCCCATCCTAACACCACCTTCAAACCACTTCAGGCTTAAGAGCAACTCTACAGTTTGAGCCCCATCCCCTGTCCCTTGTGCAGATGGGGCAGGCCTGGGAGTTGCTGTGGCTTCTCCCCAGACCCTGGAAGCAGCCTCCTCTGGCCTGGCTGAGCTTGCCCACCCCTGCCTGGCTTTCCCACCTGCCCAGTGAGGGCTGTCTTGCCATCACTGATTACTGACTGTGAGATGTGCTGTAAAAACCTGGGGCTCTGTATTTTCAAAATAAGCTTCCAGGGGCGCCTTGCTGGTTCAGTCGGTGGAACATGCAACTCTCAGTCACGGGGAGGGGGGGGTGTTGTAGGTTTGGGTCCCATGTTGGGGGTAAAGATTACTTAAAAAGAAAATCTTCAAAAAAATTAAAATTAAAATAAGCTTCCGTCTACCTGGTAGTCTCCTAAGGGTTAATGAAGCTGTCTTGTCTGGTGCCTGAGACTGGGTGGGACGCTCGAAGGAAATCTGTGGGTCATTTGTTCTCCTTTGTCCCAAGTTTATTTGCATTTTAACTTGTGTGTCAAAAACATTGTTACTTTTAGCAGTTGTGAATGGTAGATAACTGGATATTTTGATGCTGATATTTTCCTTAATTCTTAGTGGGTGATTAGTGTACTATATAGTTCAGTTGAGCCTTTTTTTTTTTTAAGATTTTATTTATTTATTTGACAGAGGTGCAGCGAGAGAGGGAACACAAGCAGGGAGAGTGGGAGAGGGAGAAGCAGGCTTCCCACCAAGCAGGGAGGACCCCGGGATCATGACCTGAGCTGAAGGCAGACACTTAACGACTGAGCCACCCAGGCGCCCCTAGTTGAGACTTAATACATTTTGGGTGGATATGAAAATGTAACTCGATCTCAAATTAATTGTCCCTTGAAAGTTTCTACTTCTAAGAGGGGACTGTTGAACTCAATACTCAAACTGTCAAAGAAGTTGAAATTCTTTAAGTTTTTACATACAATTTGTATGAAACAAATTTAAGTGTTCGGAAAACGCCCAGTTTACAAATGGATTGTATTCTTACAAGTTCACTTAGAAGTCAGGGTTTTGTTTATTTGTTTTAAGATTTACTTAAGAACAGTGCTTGTGCATGCGCGCAGGGGGAGGGGCAGAGGGCGTGAGAATCCTCAAGCCGACTTCACACTCAGCGTGGAGTCCCACGTTGGGGGTTTGAATCAAGAGCCCACCTGAGCCACCCAGGCACCCCTGGGAATCAGTTGTTTAAGACTCGTGCTTGTCTTCCTGTCAGCGTCGCTCTTGTGCAGGGCTGCTTGTGGTCCCCACTCTGAAAAGGTAAGTGAGCACAGCAGGTAGCACTCCTGCTTACTGTCTACCACACACTGATCTGTACAGAATGAGAGTCATGTTGAGAGGAGTTGGGGGGGGACACGGTGACACCTTTTCCAGAGGCTTCAAGGTGCCAGAGGTCAATGGCACTGATTCTCATAGCCAGGTTCAATTGAGAACAGCTGTCCTTCCTCGTTCTCGAGCACGCTACACGATAGACACATCTTCCCCCTTCCCAGCGGTGAGGCAGTTACTGAAGCTTGTCCTGAGCAGCCGCACAGGAGGGAGGGGGAGATGGTGGGGTGCTACTGGTACTGGGAAGTGAGGGCCGAACGGTAAGGGCTGGGCGTGCCCGTAGGGGGGCTTCTGGCAGGAGAGTGGCAGCGCTGATGTAGGCCGGCCCCTGCTGTGAAGCTGGCGAAGCAGCTCGCTGCGCCCAGCCATTCCTTGGGTGTGAGGGGCTTGGACTTGAGTATGCACGTGTGGGTAGGAAAGGTGAGCGATCATAACTCTCATGGTGACATGGTGCCCACGGGACCAGGCAGAGGGCTGTGTTTTTGAGAACTTATCTTGTGATCAGCTTCATTTTATTAGGGAGGATGGGGATGCGGGACAGGCATAACTAGGGTTTTGTTACTTTAAATATCTAGAAATTTAAATTTCAGAAACTGTTGAGTAACCAAAATTATTTACTTACCACAATTTTGGGTTGTCAGGTGGGTGGCAAGCTAACTGGGTTGTGCCGGGAGGGAATGACTCACCCGCAGGTCCTGGGTCACCGGCGATCCCGGGCTGTGCTGCCTCCACAGGACGCAGTGCTGGCAAGCTGGGAGGGGCATCTTGGGACCAGAACCTGCCCTGTGAGGCCACCAGTCAGCACGTGTCCCCCAGATTGTGGCAGACCGGTTCCATGCTGTTTATGCTGCTTAAGTACCACCTCGAGATGTTTAAAAAAAAAAATTAGCTGTTAAGAATAACAGCTATTACACATATAAACATTTGGACTTTTCACACTGGAAGAGGGCTTTTCTCTTAGGCTTTTTGTTCCACAGTTGATGCTTAAATGCTTCAAAGAGTCATACTGTGGCTATCTTTCTTAGCTACAGAAGTAAACTTCATTGCTAGAACACACCCGTGCTGGTGAGTTACAGCTTTGGGAAAAGAAAGCACGAGCATCCAGCTGACCCTACAGACATCTCCAGCAGGAAGGGGCCCGGAGGGCTGGGTCTTGCACTGAGGTGCTTGGCTGGCATGTGGTGGCTGAGACAGGAAGGAAATTGCAGATTTCCATGAAGGAGGATGGATGCATTAAGCATCAAGGCTGCCCATGACAGGTTCCTGTGTGATTGTGCCCATAATTGCTGGAGCAGAGGGGACACCAGAGTACCAGTGGTCTGGTGGCCAGCATCTCAGAGCCCAGGGCTGACGCAGGATAGTACAGCTGGGGCTAGGCTAGCATCACACTCTGGTTCAGGAGATGCCTGGGCCCTTCTGGGCAGCCCCATTTCTCATGCTCTCCCTGCACTACGAGGTACCCAGAGCTTACCAGAAGTGACCCCAGAAGGAATTTTTCAGGGGCGCTGAGGTCCCTTCCTGGCACCCAGGGGTTCTGTCTGGAGGTGGCCTGTACTGTGGTTCAAACTGAGCTGCTGAGGTGCTCTTGCCTCAGGGCCTTTGCACTGGCCAGTCCTCTGCCGAGAAGGTTCTCCCCAGATTTCTTAGGGCTTTCCCCATCTCCTTGAGTTTTTGCTCCCATGTCACTTTCCCAATAAGGGCTTCTGTGTTTAAATTTGCATATCCCACAGCTACTCACCTCAAATAGTCCTGTCTTCCTTCCTGGCTGTTCTTTTCTCATGGTAGTTATCACCATCCAACACTGCAACGCTACCTGTTGTTTGTTTTTTGGGATGTCTGTGTGCCATACTGGAATGTAGCTGCTTTTTTTTTCTTTTAGATTTATTCATTTGACAGAGTGTGGGGGACCGAGAGAGCACAAGTAGGGGGAGCGGCAGGCAGAGCGAGAAGCAGGCTTCCTGCTGAGCAAGAAGCCCGATGTGGGACTCGATCCCAGGACCCTAGGATCATGACCTGAGCTGAAGGCAGCCACGCAACCGACTGAGCCACCCAGGAGCCCCCAGAATGTAGCCTTAAGAGTGTCGGCTTGGCTGTGTTCTTTGTTGCATCTCCAGTACGTAGAGTGGTGCATGGCACATAGTAGGTACTCAGTGAACATTTGTTGAAGTGCATAAAGCATTGTAGTGTTGATGGGGCTGCATTTGCTTCAAATCGCTGAAGCTGCGGTGGGGCTCTGGCGTTTGACGTAAAGCACATAATGGCAAAGCAGGTGTGTCTGTGTCTGTCTGTCTTACAGCATCTGTTATTGCCATCTCAAAAATCTACACTTCACTTGGATGTTGATTTCAGAATGACTTGCTTTTCTTTCTGACTCGTGACAGCTGCTGTGTTTTGAATCTGAAACATTAGAGGAAAGTGAAACTTTAAAATGTGTGATGCATGCGGGGCACCCGGAGTGGGGGGGTGTGGTCGGTGAGGCAGCCAGATCTTGGTTTCAGCTCAGGTCATGATCTCAGGGTCATGGGATTGGCCTGCATCAGACTCTGAGCTCAGATATTCATTCTCTCTCTCTCTCTTTCTCTCTCTCTCTTTCTCTCTTTCTCCCACCCCACACCCACCCTTTCCCTCGCCCAAGCACACGCTCTCTGTCTCTCTCTCTCAAATAAAAAAGTCTTTAAAAAAATGTGATACATGATTAGCTGTCATTACATTTTGCTTTCTGTACATGAATATTCTCCTCCCTGCCGTGCAGCCCCATCTAAGCTGCCAGCACCCTCCTGTCTCTCCACCTGAGGCCACTCCCAGCACCTGAGAGACTCCCTCCACCAAGCCTCCTGCCAACTCACGCTTTAGCCGCATGGCAGCCACAGGTCTGCTTGGGCTACTTTGTGCTGGGCTACTTCGTGCCCCCAGCACTGGCCCATCTCTGTCGTGGCCACCCTCCCAGCTTTGGCCAGCCAGTTTTGTAAATGGCATCAGACCCATTACCTTGTCAGGATGTCGGTTCCTGGGGGCAGGGACCACATCTGCCTTACGGCCATGTCCCTGGGCACTTGCAAGCACAGTGGTAATGTTTATTGAATTAGTAATGTAGTTAATTTACCTTCTTTAAGAAACTCTGATGAGCAGGGCGCCTGGGTGGCACATTCAGTTGAGCATCTGACTCTTGGCTTCAGCTGAGGTCATGATCTCAGGGTTGTGAGATTGAGCCTTGGGTCGGGCTCCATGCTTAGTGTGGAGTCTGCTTGTCCCTCTCCCTCTGCCCCCCCACCCCCACCCCGCCGCTTACACACGCTCGCTCTGTCAGATAAAAGTCTTTTTTTTTTTAAAGGAAACTGATGAGCAAAATGAGCACATATGTTCCTATGAAGTAACAGAGAATCTGTGGCTTTGGAGAGTAAGGTGTACTTACGGGAGTCTCCTTGACAGCCTGAGTTGTCTGCAGTGGGTGGGCTCAAGGTCTTGGAGCTCCCCTTACCCTCCCAGGACAGGGGTGGCTGGATGTGCTCTAAATTGTGGCAAGCAACAGAATCTGCTGAGCCAGGGGGTGGAGGGTTGTGGGGGAGGCAGTGGGGCCTTGGGAATGAGAGGTAGAGGGGCTGGTGGTTGTGACTGTGTGTGCCGCCTGCTGGTTTGTGTGGAGGCCCTTGGTGTCCTCTCCCTGCCCCTGCTCAGCCTGGCCTCAGGGCCACTCACCACCCTCCTGTGTCTCCATCTCTGGAGCAAGCGTCCTGTTTGTCTCTTACTATGGCCAAGCCTTCTACTTCGGTACCTGCCAAACCAAAGCAGGCACGGCACGGCTCTACTCGGCTCGGCTCTGCTCAGGCTGACGGTTTCAGCCAGCTACCAACAATACAGGAAGACGACTAAATAGTTTATATTAACGTATACTAAGGTGCTGTGGGTCTCTTAAAGGAGAGGCTTATTAGTGCCTTCCAACCTTTCATTGGAATTGTGCTTTGGGGCAGGGTGAGCTTGCCAGGAAAGGTAAGAGTACCAGGTGCATTCGTGTTTACAGGCGGGGAAAACCGGGGCTCAGCTTTTATCTCACGACAGTCTCCGTGAAGTATACAGAACAGTGTTTCTCTGCCCAAGATCTCAGTCCTAGACCACCCGCGGGGTACAGTGGTAAGAATAATGTGTGGGATTGTTGTAAGTCTTTTTTTTTTTAATTTTTTATTCATTTTTTAGAGAGAGTGAGCATGACCAGGGGGAGGGGCAGAGGGAGTGGGAGAAGCAGACTCCCCGTTGAGCAGGGAGCCCCACTTGGGGCTCCATCCCAGGTCCCTTTACCTGCTGTCTAGGGGGAGCTCCTTCCCAGAGAGGTGCCTCCCTCCGAGAGCTGTCATTGTGGGACAAGCTGAGAGGCTGTAGGTCTGGTGTGCTCAGTGGCTTCTCTCTCATGTGCCACTTCTGGCTGGATGAGTTCTTATTTGCATATGCCTGCTTTACCATGGAATAAATGGTGTTCTTTACGGCACTCAGAGTGGACTTCTAGCTGTTTTTACTTTTCCAGCTCCAAGTTGAGAGTTTATTTCATTAGTTAAAAAAATTCTTTTAAATCAGAGAAATTATTGAGTATAATCTTACAGCAAGTGAAATGTCAAAGGCTGGCATTTGGAAACAGCATTGTCAAGCAGAGTTCCAGCCAAAACCTGTGTGTTGGCCAGCTGAGCCCAGAGCCCTGGAGAAACTGAATAAGAAAGCCAGGGCTTGTCCCCAGCCCAGGCCTCGCAGCTGCTGTTGGAGCAGCGGGCTGCTTTCCCAAGAGCAGGGGGTTGTGCGGAGACATTTCAGATGTGGGTGTCTTTGCTGGATTGCAGTTCTTACCCTCTTGAGAGTTGACTGTGGGTCTGGCTGGTGAGGGAGTGGGCTGTTACCCCCACCCACCCATTGGGGGTGTGCCCACACCCTTCTGTGCCTCTCCTCCAGGTCCCGAAGCAGCTGCTGGCCCCGGTTCCTTGCACTGCCACGGGGCTCGGGAGGGCTGGGAACATGTTGATGCTGTGCTTTCTTCTGCCCCAGTCTGGTATTGCTCGGTGTGAAGCCACACCCCTGGTTGGGAGTCTTACCGCCAAGCCTCATCAGCACTGCCCTGTATACTGTTTAGGTCATGGGAGTTTGTTGTTTCCCAAACACGGCATTAGGGTTTGTTAATATACCTTTTTCAGACTGGGTATACCTGCCGCTCTCCTCGGATCCCAGTTTCCGGTCCTTGTCCTTCCTTCTCCCTCCTGCTCCAAGGGGTGGCTGCAGGGCCTCATGCCCCACGGGGAGGGGGGTCACTGAACACTTGGTGGGGTTCTTCCTGGGGAGGGGAGCATGGAGTTTGCCAGAATAGAGCAGGACTTCTCCCCCAGGAACTTTTGTCACTCAGACCTGATCATTCCTTGTTGTGGGGCCGTCCTGTTCATTGTGGGGTGTTTACAGCATCTCTGTACCTACCTACCAGATGCAATACCGCTTTTCCCTCAGTTAGCACCCCAAAATGTCTCCAGACATTGCTAAGGGTCCCCTGGGGGGGCAGAATCAGCCTAGATGAGAACCACTGGGATGGAAGATGTGTCCCTGGCTGCAAACTTCCTAAAACTAGGAGCTCACGGTGGTCAGCTCCCCTGTAGCAGGCTGTGCTTTAGTGTGGCCTTGGTGACTCCCAGAATGAGCCCCATGTTGGGGCAGCCAAGAGACGGAGGCTGTTCTCATGCTCACTGCTTCTGGCCAGGGAACAGGCACTCATTTTGGGAAGGAGCTGTGGGAGCACATGTGGGCCGACCTGGTGCGCTTGGCCCTGGGCTGCTGCAGCCTCAGCCTTGGAGTCCCCTACATCCCATGTGTGGACACAGGGCCGCCACCTGGCACTGCAGGTGTGCGGGAAGTGGCTGGTCGCAGTCCGAGTCCTGTCTCCCTCCCTCTGCCACTCCCAGCAGAATGCACACACCTCCTGACTTTCAAATGGCACTTCTCTCAACACCTGCTCAGGTGGCCTGGGCATTTTCTGTGGAAATCCTCACATGTGGACGGATGGCAGAGAGGAAGGGAGCAGGTTTTCTCCAGTGTGACGCTCTACTTCCTCAGCAGTGCCAGGCCACGTGCTGCCCTGGGTCACAGGGTCTGTTGAGTCAGGTCCACATCCATCATGACAGCCCATTAGGGCCCCTAGCTGGCTCAGTCGGTTAAGCATCTGCCTTCTGCTCAGGTCATGATCCCAGGGTCCTGAGTAGGGAATCCCTGCTCAGCGGGGAGCCTGCTTCTCCCTCTCCCTCTGCCTGCCTCTCTGCCTACTTGTGCTATCTCTCTGTCAAAAAAAAGAAAACCTTTAAAAAAAAAAAAAAAAGGAAACAAAACCCAGCCCATTAGTTCCCAGAGTGCCACACAGCGTGGCCAGCAGCCTGCCTGGGAACCGGCAGAGGTGTGTTCCACGGCCGCTCCCCCTGGGGGGGGGGGGGCAGTGCTCTCCTTGAGAATCTCTTCTGGAGACCTTTTAACGACCATAGACACCACTTTGATGAAAGAAAGCTCTCAGGAACACATGCTTGTAAACCAGAGTCCCATCAGACTTACCTGGTCATTGTTTTGGGGGAACTGCTGTTCCCGTTGGTCAGTTTGCAGTCAGGAAGTCTGCTGAAAACAGCTTTTCTTCCTAAGTGCTCCTGAAGCCAGTGTAATCATTCTTGTTACCCCTCCCAGGATGTTTGCTATCAGGGTCCTTTGTCCCCAGAATAGCCAGTTTGCTGGGTGGGGGTTGTCCCGCCCAGGTCTCCAGGGCCCCCTGGCTTTCTGTGGCCGTGGACAGCTGCTGCCTGCAGTGCCCAGCCTCCTCAGGCCTAGTGGCTGACCCTTTGGGAAACTCTTCACTGCTCTTGGATGTCACCTACTGCACCTCCCAGGACTGAGGTTCTGCCCACTGTGAAGAAGCCTCGGGCTGACCCCACCTGTGCCCAACCATCCACGTGAAGATATGGCAGCGCCTTTACTTACTGGAACTGTCATTGAGTCCAGAATCTTGTCCATGCACAATTAACATTTCTCCAGGTCCATGAATCAGCCCGTCATATTTTGTTCTTTATTAACTTCATGTTTGAGATTTTGGTCAGTATTTCTCTTGTTGGTTTTTAAATAAAGCAGTGTGTGTCACGGTCTCGTGCGTCTCTTCTGCTGTCTCCTTGAGCCTTGCTTGACAGGAGACTGGGCACACAGGTGAATTTAGGTGAGGCCACATTGATCTGATTTACACAGTAGCTGGGACAGGTGTGTGGGGGGGGCACGACAGAGACAGGCCATGCTCTTCTCTACCCTCCCCCATGGGACCCTGTGGCCAGATTAGTTCACAGCACTGCTGCCGTGCCCGGGACTGTGCTATTGGAAGTGCTGGCTCCTTCCCACTTCCCCTCCCTTGTGTGTGTCCTTTAAGTCACACAGTCCAGCTGCTCCTCGGTCCTGCACCTGAGGGTCTGCACCTGGGATGACCCTGGAGGCCCAGGGAGCACGTGCCCTTGGTTGTGTCCAGGAGTCCCGTGAACACCCAGTGCTCTGTGTGCACAGCCCTCCCTTGCCAGTGTAGCTGGCCTGGCTTGTGAGGACAGTCCAGGCCTGTCATAGTTCTTGATGGGCCTTAGCCTGGCGACTGTGACTCTTCCCCACCTAACTGCCCTGGAGGACAGAGAAGTTCCTGCTCATCTCTGGGGGGAAGGTACTGAATTTGATGATGCTTCTGTTATGGTACATGCTTTGCTTATAAAGGGACAAACCATTAAGGTACTGATTGCACCTCAGCTTGGTCCAACCCTTGGTACCTCCTGTGAGATGGAGTATATGTGAGGCACACTTGGCTTACTGCCGAGCCATAGAACATTCAAGAAAACAACCGTTTTCCATGAATGTGCACTTCAACTCGCAGTCCAGCTAGAGGACCTGGCCCACTGCCTCTGCCGTCATCGTTGTCTCTCTAGATTGGTTTTGGACTTCCATGTGTTTAGTGCATCTCAAGGTGAGCTGCTCCTCTGGCTCTCCTCTTGTGATGGCTGAGCTGTGACCCAGGGCACAGTACTGGCTACCTGCCCACCTGTCCTTCCTGTTCATGGCACACTTTCTGCAGGCCTCTGGTTTCTTCATAGTTCCCTGTGTGTCTCCTTGCCCTGTTTAAATGGAGAGGAAATGTTTGTCCTTTATGAACAAACAGTATAAGAGACAGACTCTGTAAGACCGCTCCCTTAGTTATTCAGATTTATGAAATGAAATGTTCATTGTAATCAACCTGCGTTTTTATAGTGTTGATAGACTTCTTGTCACCTGTGTATATCCTTACAGACTCAGGATCTTTCTGTTTTGGCTTACTCTGATTAGCAGTACTTACTGATGTCTTTTTAGGGTTTACAGGGGTCACAGCTTGGTTAGTAACAGCCCCTCCAGGCCAGCTTCCCCACCCTTTCCTCCTACCACAGACACTTGTGGAGGCCTCCTCCTTTTCAGACATGGTGTTAACTGCTCTCCTGTGTTGTTTTTGCGTTTTTTTTTTTTTTCCTGACTTCTTTTAATGGGGAGTACTATAAGAAGCAATCTGGATGCTCTGGGTTCATTTTGTGGTGTTCTCCCAGCAATCTGGTGGTGGGTTGGCTCATGATGTCACTGCTAGAACACTTCAGAGTCAGAGCTGGGAAAGGCAATTTTCTTTGTGGTTGTGGGTGAACTTGTATGTATTTCTGATTTAACTTGGAGACTGTCTAATCCTTTTTTTCCCCAAGATTTTATTTATTTGAGAGGGAGAAAGAGAGAGAGAGAGAGCTCGAGCAGGGCAGAGGGGCAGAGGGAGAGGGAGAAGCAGACTCCCTGCCGAGCAGGGAGCATGATGTGGGGTTCGATGCCAGGACCCTGGGATCCTGACCCGAGCCGAAGGCAGACGCTTAACGACTGAGCCACCCAGGTGCCCTTGTCTAATCCTTTCTTAATGCCCACCTAAATTTTTGCTATTTTCTTCTCCTGTTTCTGTAGTATTTCTTTGTGTCTCATTGGCAACTGTTCTGTCATTGCTTTCTTCACAAATTACCAAATTGCTTTTCAGAAGACATGGTAACAGCATCACGGGTTTATTGGTGCAAGCCGCAGTTAGAGAGGGTACCCTCTTTTATCGTGGCTTTGCCAGCATTTGGTGTTCCTGTGTGTTAACATATTTAATCATCGTTACTGTCTCTGTCCTCTAGCCTCTCCCGTAATTACAAATGTCCAGTGCCATTGTCTTTGGATACCTTGCACATTTTCGTTTCTTGGTTCTTCGAGTTTTTTTGGTGCCTACCCTTTGTCCATTTCTTCACCTAACGTCTTGATGGTGTATAAATTTGAATGAGTTTTTGTATATAAATGAAGGCAGTCATATGTGGTTTGACTGTTGTTAGCAGCTTATTGAGACATAATTTGTATACTGTACAGTTCACCTGTTCAAACAGTGGGTTTTAGTGTAGTCACAAAGTTATACAGCCATCATCACAATCTAGTTCCAGAGCATTTTCAACACCCTAAAAAGAAGCCCAAGACCCATTAGCAGACCCCTCACCCACCAGCCCCTGATGATCATTCATCTGCTTTCTGTCTGTGGATCTGCCTCTTCTGGATATTTGATGGAACTGGAATCCCACAATATGTGGCCTTTTGTGTCTGGCCCTTTTGACTGAGCATAATGTTTTCCATGTTCATTTATGTTGTAGTGTGTCTCAGTACTTCCTTTTTATGGCCGAATAATACTCCCGTTTTTTGGCTAGACTATGTTTTGTTTATCCATTTATCCATTGGTGGACATCTGGGTTGTTTTCACCTTTGAGTTGTTAGGTGTCATGCTGCTGTGAACGTTCTTGTACAGGTTTCATGTGGACATAGGTTTCGATTTCTCCTGGATATACACCTAGGGGTGGAATTGCTTGCTTATATGGTGCCTGTTTCCTTTTGAGAAACTGCCGGACTGTCTGCCAAAACGGCTGCACTATTTTACATTCCCAGAGCAATGGGTGAGGGTCCTGACTTCTCCACATCCTCACCAACACTTGTTACTGTCTGTCTTTTTGATTCTAGCCACCCTTGTGGGTGTGAGGAGGAACCTTCTCGTGGCTTTGATGTGCATTTCCTTAATGACTAATGATGTTGAGCATCTCATCGTGTGCTCATTGGCCATTTGTATGTCTTTCTGGAAAAATGTTTATTCAGATTCCTTGCCTGGTTTTTAAGAGTGTGTGTGTGTGTGTGTGTGTGTGTGTGTGTGTGTGTGTGTGTTTTAATTGAGTTGTAAGAGCTCTTTATGTCTTCTGCATACAAGTCCCTTAGCAGATAACGTGATTTACGAATACTTTCTGCCATTCCATGTGTTGTCTTTTCACTTTCTTGATGGTGCCTTTGAAGCGCAGAAGTTTTTAATTTTGGTATAGTCCCTTTGGTCTGTGTTTTTTGTTTTTTTTTTTCCTTTTGTTGTTTGTGCTTTTGGTCTCATATCTAAGAAGCCATTGTCAAGGTCAGGAGGATTTACTCATAGATTTTCTTCTAAGAGTTTTACAGTTTTAGTTCTTACACGTAGATCTTTTGTACATTTGAGCTAGGTTTTGTATATGATACAGGAAAGGCATTCGACGTCATTCTTTTTGTGTTTGGCTATGCATTTGTTGAAAAAAAATGTCCCTACTCACTGAAGAGTCATGGTGCCCTTCTCAAGTATGAGTAGACTATAGACATCTAGGCCTGTACTTCTAAGCTCTGTTCTGCTCCTCTCTGCGTCTGTCCTGTGCCAAGACCACCCTGTCTTGGTTAGTGTAGCTTTGTAGTAAGCTTTGAAATCAGGTCGTGTGATAAGGTAGTTGTTCAGCTTTGTTCTTTTCTGAGATTATTTGGCTTTTCTGATCAGCTCGTCAATTTCTGCAAAGCCAGCTGGGATGTTAGTAGGGATTCCCTTGAATAATTTTTAAAATTTGTTAAATTTTGAATTTGTTTAAGTAATTTAAAAACCTAACACTCTGTCTGGCTTGGAGGTAACTTTGGTTGAAGTGAGCAGCTGGGCTCTCGATCAGGTGGTTTCCCAGTTGTTAACTAGTTAGCCCACTGCTGTCTTTTTTGAGAAACTTATTTATTTTTATCAAATGTTAGCTTTTTCTTTTTGAAGTAGGCTCCACACCCAGTGGGGAGCTCAACGCCAGGCTTGAACTCATGACCCCGAAATCATGACCTGAGCTGAGCTCAAGAGTCGGGCGCTCAACTGACGGAGCCTCCCAGGCGCCCTCAGCTGTAACTTTTATGTGTAGCTGACAGTTCCTGGAGTCTTCTTTCCATGAAGTTCTACTTCATGCCCTAGGACTGCTAGGTTAAAATTCTATTTGGTTGTGGGATGCAGTCTTAAGCCAGTCTGTGTTCAAGCCCTAACTGAGTACCTTCTGTGTGTCCAGCTTTGTATGAGGTGTGGGTAGGTGATTAGGCAAGGAGTTCTGGATGCGGACACCATGGTCAAAGAGTTTGGACTGGCTTCCTCTGTGGGCTGGTGTTGGCTGCAGGTGGCATTGAGGTTGGGCAGTGATGGGAAAGCCAACTGGCTGTGGCAGGGGTGGTTGGAGGTTCACTCAGTGCTGACGGAGGAGAGTGAGGGCAGATAGGAACTGGATGGTGGGGTTTCTGGGCACATGGGACGAGGGGTGGGGGCTGGGATTTGAGCAGGGAAGGGACTTAGGAGAGGAGAACAGTGGCCTGAACCCTGTGGCAGAATGTCATATGGCTTGCCCTGTACTTGGTGTTAACACTTTAGTTCATACATTTAGGAAAAGTGAGCCACTTTGAGTCTTAACCTCTTTTCCTGGGTCCACCAGTATGACACTGTTCCAATTCAGTCCAGCGTGGTGTTATGTGCTTGCCCATCCCCATCAATGGTGAGGACCCAGACTGAGTCCGGCATAGTCCCTGCATTCCCACCGGTGGTAGCAGACAGGGCCCCCACCATGGACAGCACTGCGGCCGAGTCCCGACCGAGCACCAACTCGCTGCAGCACACCACACAGCCGCCACCACAGCCTCGGAAGAAACGGCCTGAAGACTTCAAGTTTGGGAAAATTCTTGGTGAAGGCTCTTTTTCTACAGTGAGTACCTGCCGCTGCTCTTTGTTGAACAGCCTTCTTGGGAAGGCTGACTTTTCTCAGGGCTTGTAGCTAGGGGGACCCCGTTACCAGGGCAGTGTTCTTCCCCAGATGAGGGTCTCAGGCCCCTCCAGGGTTCTACTCCGGTTTCGAGGGTTGATTTGGGGCCTCCTACCACCAAGTAAATCACGTGGTTAAAATACCTAAGCCTGACTTTGGTAGATGAAAGCTTTAAAAAGCATCTATCTGTTGATCTTTCTATTTGGTTTGGTTTGGTTGGTTTTTGATGCAGTTAATTTTTATTCTAATCAGTCATCAACATATTCCATCTTGTGTCCTTGTGTCCCATTAGCAAGGTCTTAGGAAGCTTTCTGGTCCCCTTGTTTGGAAAATGTCGGTATCAATGTCTCTTCAGAGCTTTTGGGAAACATTTAACGACCTTTACTATTTTCTTTGTTATTTAAAACAATGTATAAAACAGCATAGCCTTGACCCCTGCTGGGGGTGCAGCCCCAGACCTGCGGGCCTCCGGGCTCTCCTGGCCTCGGTTTCAGTCAGTACCTCTTGTTTGCTACATGAGTGAGTTGTGCCTGTCTTGTGGCATTTTTCCTTTTCCAGCAAAGAAATGAAGGTTCAGAGCAGCACCTTTGCTGAGGTGGGAGCCCCACGTGGCTGTGATGGGGCCGGGGGCTTGCGCAGGCTGCAGGGAGACCCAAGCACCAGTGCGCCCTGCGAATGGCCAGGGCCTTCTTGCCTGGCCTCTGGGAAGAAACATGCGAAACGTGTTTCCCTTTTCTCTTTTTACATTCATGAAATGTTGCATAATAAGAAGAACATGAAGTTTATAGCTCACCTGTGTTCTCAACTTAGTTTTAATCAATGTTAACTTTTTGCTCCCCTTATATATATATATTTTAAAGTTTTTATTTATTTATTTATTTGAGAGAGAGGGAGCATGAGTGTGTGTGCACAAACGGGGAAGGGCAGAGGGAGAGGGAGAAGCAGACTCTCCGCTGGGCAGGGAGCCCAGTGCAGGGCCCCATCCCAGGACCCCCCAGGACATGACCTGAGCCAAAGGCAGTTGCTTCACCAACTGAGCTACCGAGGCGCCTCCCCTTACATTTTTAATTTAGATTTTTTATTGGCAGTTTCTGTTTAAATTATGAAAGACTTGTGCTCTCGTGATAAAAATCTTCAACTATGGGGGGCGCCTGGGTGCTCAGTTGGTTAAGCGACTGCCTTCGGCTCAGGTCATGATCCTGGAGTCCCGGGATCGAGTCCCACATCGGGCTCCCTGCTCAGCAGGGAGTCTGCTTCTCCCTCTGGCCCTCTTCCCTCTCGTGCTCTCTCTCATTCTCTCTCTCTCAAATAATAAATAAAATCTTTAAAAAAAAAAACTTCAATTATGAGGATAGTACCCAGTAGTTCTGGTCCTCACAGATCTTCTCAGAAAGAAGAAACTAGGGGTGCCTGGGTGGCTTAGTCGTTAAGCGTCTGCCTTCGGCTCAGATCATAATTCCAGGGTCCTGGGATCGAGCCCCGCATCGGGCTCCCTGCTCTGCTGGAAGCCTGCTTCTCCCTGTCCCACTCCCCCTGCTTGTGTTCCCTCTCTCGCTGTGTCTCTCTCTGTCTAAATAAATAAATAAACAAAAATAAAAAAAAGAGAAAGAAGAAACTATTTTGAAAAGAAACTGGGTGTTCTGCACATTTACTTAAAATAGTCCGGTAAGAGAAGCAGTTTTCTCTCCCTCTCTGTTTTACCTCATGGACATTTATCCCGACTAGTAATGAGGGCTTATTTGTGAAACTCCCCCTTGTCTGTGGGTCTGCACAGCGGGTGAAAGTAGCGCCACCCATTCTGGATGATGCCCTCCTGATGTTGAAAAGCCCCGGCTGTAGTTCTTGTCATCCCTGTGCCTTTTGAGCCCAGGTGCCAGGGAAAAGCACCATTGAGTTGGAGGTTCCTTCCTGGCGCAGTGTGGCATTCCTGCAGCTCTGGTCTCAGGTTATATGTGCTACTCTCAGGTCTTTCTCATCACTCCTGAAATAGAGACCACTTAAAATTAGATTTCCAGGGGAGGGTGGAGGACAAGCGGCTTTTCCCAGGCTGGGCAGGATCTGCACTTGGCTGGGCCTGGCCCTGGAGAGTGGGGAGGGCCCGGCCTGCTGCTGCCTGGCCTCCTGGGGATGATCTTGACATCCAGATTGGCTCTGCTGTCGGCCCCGGTGACGTGGAGGGATGCGTCATGCCTTGTTCCTTGGAAGAGGGATACTCCCTGCCCTGTGCCCATAGGGAAACCTGCACGTGAAATTATTGAATTCATACAACGAAAGATTTCCTAAGTACCTCCTTCAGAAAGGATCCCATTAATTATTAGTACTTTCTAATAGTTTTTTTCTTGCCCTTTCCTGCTAGGTAGCTAGTACGTGCTCCTGTGAAGAAATTTAATATTTCATAAGCAACCTAGGGAGGAGTGTCTTTCCCCCAGCCCCTCCCCATCACCTCCCAGTGCTTGAGAACAGTCCACATAGGTATATTCCTCCAGAAAGATCTCTGAGATCTTTCCACTTGAGCACATATAATCCAACCCCATTCTTCTTAATCACTGCAGGTGTTTCACATGGTGTTTCCCAAGATCACTTCTGGTGAGTCTCCTGGAGAATTCTGTAATGGGATGATCATGACCTGTGGCCTCCAAAGGTCTTCTCTGGAGGCCCAGGGATCCCCCAGGATTTGGTCAGGTTTCCATCTGCACTCTGGTCCTCGGGCCATCCTTCCTGCACGTGTCTTAGGAGGGGCATCATCCGCCTCAGCTGGCCGTGGTAGGTGGGGCTGCCCCAGCTCCCCAGCCAACTGGCCTCATCCGGCATGTGAAGTTGGTGCTCAGTTGTGCCCAGGGGTTGCTCATGTAGGAATCTCTTTTCCATGTTGTGTTGTGCCTGTTGGCTCTCTGTCCCCACAGTGGAGTGTGAGTACAAGCCTTAGGTGTGCTACCGAGAAAGTCCACCAAGAGTGGGGCTCCACCCTGGGCAGGAGGTGCAGCTGGTGGGAGGCGCTCTCTGTGAGCCCCATGGCCTTCTTGTGCCCTTGACGGCAGGGGACAGTGTTTAGTGTACCTGAGTGCAGCATCAACTGAAATGTATGATCACAGTTATTTGAAAAAGGCCAAATTCAGGGTGGCTTTACAATGAACATATACTGAGAACATATTCTAAAAATTATTTTTTGAAGGAATTCCCAGGACCCACCTGAGCTATTATTTGCTGTTTCTTTGTACTGTTTGTGAGGGTTACATTAGTCCAAGATGTTCCTGAATCTATACTTCACTGCACCATGGGAACTTAGCAGCTGATTGAGAACCTTCTGAAGGCAGTTGATTGATCTATGCATTTCCTTTTATTAGAACACATTAACTTCATCATTAACATCCAGCCAAATTTGTTAGCACAGGACCAATATATCTGAATGTAATTTCAAATATTTAAATGTAATTTCATGGTGGGGGCAGGTTAGCCTGTGTGGTCAGCTGCAAGGTGACTTGTGAGAGTCGATGCCCGGGTTATACTGTTTTTTCTCTTTCCCCCTTTTCTTCCCAAACCAGGTTGTCCTGGCCCGAGAACTGGCAACCTCAAGGGAATACGCTAGTAAGTACTAAGTCCAGGGGGCTGTGTGTCTGGGATGCAGGGTAGGTCATGTGTTAACACGTGGCTGCCAGGCTGCCTAGCACCTGGAGGTTCTGTGCTGATTTCAGGGGTGGGACGCTGGTGGTCTTAGAGACCACAGAGCTGGTGGGTAGGTTTTGTGAAAAACTTTTAATTTGTATTAGTTACCTTTATGAGTTTTGTTTTTAGTTTGTTTTTTTTTGTTTGTTTTGTTTTTACCATTATCAATCATAGTAACTTGCTTTTCTCTTACTTTAAGTTAAAATTCTAGAGAAACGTCACATTATCAAAGAGAACAAGGTCCCGTATGTAACCAGAGAGAGAGACGTGATGTCACGCCTGGATCACCCGTTCTTTGTTAAACTTTACTTCACATTTCAGGATGATGAAAGCTGTGTATCCTTTGAACAGTCAGAGCCTTCTGAAATCACACCGGTGACCCCGTACTGTTGAATCATGACCCCACTGTGTATTTCACAAGTCGTTCCTTCCCTGAAAGGACAACGGTGGCATATCTTTTTTTTTTTTTTTAAGATTTTATTTATTTGACAGAGAGACACTGAGAGAGGGAACACAAGCGGGGGGAGTGGGAGAGGGCGAAGCAGGCCTCCCGTGGAGTAGGGAGCCTGATGAGGGGCTCGATCCCAGGACCCTGGGATCATGACCTGAGCTGAAGGCAGACACCCAACGACTGAGCCACCCAGGCACCCCAAGGGTGGCATATTCTAAATACAAATGAATTCACATCACTTTGCTTTGGGAGCCCCTGGGATTGCTGATGTTCACTGAAGTAGAATGGTACTTCAAAAGAAATGATCACAAACCTTTTTGAGGTTTTTTTCTCATAAGCATTGTATCTAAAGGATTATTATTATTTTAACTCCATGGTTGCTGGATTTTTATTCAAAGGCATTCCCTTATTCTTCTAACTGGTATCCTTGGATTATCCATCAGGTGTCAAGTCCTGCTCAAAGCAGGGAAGTGAGGGAGGAAAAAGGATCTTGGGCATCCAGGGCCCCTCTCTGCCCTCTTTGGCCCAGGGGTATGGGGTTTGGTTGGAAGGGACATCTTTACCAGGGGAAGCCCCCAAGTGAGAAGTCCAGGGAGCCACCCACAGGAGCCCAAACTCTTTCCCACAGTACCCAGAACACTGTCCTCCCCAGGCCCTCCAGCCTCCCTCCCTTCTTCCTCCCCTCCACCCTCCCTGTGACCTCCGCCCCAGTCTGCTCTCTGCCTGTGGATAGCTCTGATCACCCAGTACCTCTGGCTCTCCAGCAAGGCTGTCACACCCCACTGATTGCTTCTTCTGCTCCCTGATTTCTCCACTAACCCCTGGAGCAATGTTTTTTCCCTTCTTTTACCTTGCTTAAGGAGCAGGGCAGGCAGGGCACCATGGTTGCCAGGGTAGGCCACACTGTGTTGTCTAGCTTGTCCCAGGGCTTTCCCATCACGTGGCCTGGCTGTCCAGTTTCTCCTCACTCCACAGCCCTTTCCTGTAGTTTTTGCCAACCAGGACCTCCCCAGCCCCTCTGTGCCCCAGCCACTCAGTCCCCAGTCCCAGCAGATGCTCTTCTGGTTTCTGCTCCACTGAGAGAGGTCAGCTGTCAAATGGAGTTGCCTCGGGGCTTGTTCAGGCCTCAGTCTTGGCCTTAGTTCTTTCCCTTCAGCCATCCCGTATCCTCAGCTTGTGCCCCACAAAGCTGGTCCCCGTAAGGGCTTGGCCTCCCCCCTCCACCCCCTCTCCCCCAGGCCTTCCCCTACCTCTCTCTACACAGATTCTTCTGGTTTAGAACTTTGCTCCATCGTGTTCCCCCTTCAGCACCATTTTCTGGCCTCATCAACTGTCAGCCAAATGTGTTCTTTTGCTTATTGAGAAGTTCTCGTTGAGTGCCAGGTCATGGGGATATGCTGGTGAAAAGGTGACCAAGGCTCAGCTCTCACAGGGTCTGCATTCCGTGGAGGAGTTAGATGCACGCAGAGCACGCACACCATCGGTGCCTGTGGAGTACACGTGAGGGAGGGAGCAGGGGCAGTGAGGGAGGTAAGAGGGTGAGGGGAGGTGCTGCTCCTGTAGCTCGGTGGTCTGCAGGGACATGGACTTCGGCCAGAGACCTGGGTGGAGCGAGGGCTGGAGTGCTTCTGTGCTGGTGGAGTGAAAAGGCTGGGCAGGGGCCAGCTTCTCCTCCCCTGGAGCCTGGCAGGAATTACGGATTTTCTTCTGAGTGTGCAGGAAGCCCCGAGGGGCTGGAGCAGAGTAGCCGTTTTCTGTGATCATGGCTGGTGCTGCACTGAAGGCTCTTGCAAGTGAGCCAGGCAAGGGGCAGTGCAGTCAAGGTGGCTCCTGGGTGTGGGGCTTTGGGGTCGGGGTGCACAGGGGTGCTGTGACTGAGTCGGGAGAGACCAGGCTGGAGGTGTGTGTGGCGTTGGCCTCCGAGGCATCTGTGGGCACCTGCTGCTGCTGGGTGCCTGCTGGCAGAGCTTGGTGAGGAGCCATGGCGGCGTGCAAACTGAGGGCTGGCTGGCTGGCTGCTGGAGGGCCCTCGGCAGAGAAGAGTTCCGAGGCCTGAGCCTGAGTCACCCCCGCACATACTGGCACGCAGGAGGCAGGGTGTTGCCGGTGAGCGGAGGACAGACCTCGGGGGCCGTGGGGCCAGGTGGTTTCCAGCAGGGGGTTGCTTGGCGGCCAGGTCAGGTGCTGCGGACTACTGGCCGAGTACCTAGGGCCTGGGTCTGCCCTGTGGAATGGCCCCTGTACACGTTGTTCTGGGGTGGGGAGGGGATTTCAGGAGACGGCGGTGAGGGGGTCCAGGCAGCACACACAGTGGGTTCTGCCCGGTGGTCCTGCCTTCAGTGGGGAGCAGTAAAGTGGTCTCATATTTAGAGGCATGTAGGGCAGAGAGGGGGCTCCTTGTTGGTTTGTTTAGGGGTTAGAGAATGTATGCTTCTGCCTGGCTCCTGCATCACCTCTGTCCCCACGACTCTGCTGTCACTGCTTATGGCCCTGAGGACAGTGAAGAGTCTTCTTCCTTCATGGCTGCTCGGTGTCTCTCTCACCTTTGAGGCCACCTTGACTGGCTGCTCATCATTGTGTGTCCCTTCTTGTGGCTTGGGGACAGGAGTAGTGCTCTAAGCCTTAGGCTGAGCTCCAGTTCTGTCCCTCCTTGGCTTTGTGACCTTGAGTCAGTTGCTTAACCTCTCTGGGCTAGGCTTTTTGCCAAGCACAGGCATTGAGCTTACTGGGCTCTTATCACTGGCTTGGTCTTTGCTCATCCTTCCAGGAATTCACCCATGTCATGGGAGAGAACGGCTTCCTCCTCGCTGCCCTGGGCCACTGGCTGTGCCAAGAGAGGGAGAAACATTCTAGGATGTCAAGGACCCAGGAGATGTGAGAGAGTACTTCAGGGGATGAGGAAAGTGTGTGGTTGGAGACAACATGGGCTTGGAGCCCGGACCCTCAAGAGTTGTCATGTTCAGAACCTTTGGTCACATTAGCTTCACAGCGGAGCGGAGAACTAGAAGTGTCCCTCACCCAGGAAACAGGAACTCAAGGAGTGGTCAGATATGGGGCAAACCCCATGAAGCTCAGGGAGGCGCTGTGCCTGTGCCGAGGCCGAGCCTCTAAGGTCTACTGCAGGCTCCTAAGCTCTCCTCAGTGCTAAGGTTCATGGCTAGTCCAGGTAGGGCTGCTGGCCCAGCCAGCGCCAAGCTACTGCTTCGGGGTGAGGCCAGAATCTGCAGGCCACTGGGGAGGAGGCCATGGACACCAGCCTTCCCTGCAGAGAAGACAGAGCAGGGCAAGCTGTGAAGGGGTCTGGCTGGGACCCTTTTCCTTCCCTGTGAGTAAGGTGTGTTTTCTTTTTTGCTTCAGGTTCCTGTTGTCCTAGTTGGAAGGGCTTGGGTGGCCACAGGTGGGGCTAAATCATGGACAGGTTTGGACAGCTTTGGTCGCTGGTCCCTTCCATCCTGGGCTTGTCCTCACTGGCCTGCAGCATCAGACTCTGTCCTTGGTGGGAGACCGCAGTGCCCTGGCAAACAGAAGCCAGATGGAAGACCTTGAGCGCCAGCCACCCCTTCCTGCCCTCAGAGCCACTACCTAGGGCGGTGAGGACTCCTGTTACTGTGTCCCTTGGCTGCTAGGGAGCCGTGAAGTACCTGTAGGTTTCCATTTATAGGTGCAGGTGTTTGGTGCTTCCAAGAGGAAGCTGTTATATGGGATCCATTATTGTTTCAGTCTGTAATCCTTTTGGGAAGGGAGAATGGAAGCAAATCACAGCACAGTGGTGTCTGAGGGAAAGATACCTGTGTTTCTTGGTCTCTCCCCAGCGGGTGACCAATAAATAGATAGACTCAAGAAGATAATAAAATGGTATTTGTCTTATAAGACTTGTTACTTTATACTTGGACAGGAGCATGCATTTGAGAAACCTTTTATATGAATTGACTCTTAGCACACCATGGAATGCAGTTGGTGCTCAGTAAATGCTGTCTGTCCACTGTGGTGCGGGTTTGGAGGCTGAATTAGGATGGAGGGCCCCCTTCCCCTTGCTGAAGCCTGCTAAGAGGCATGTATGCCACGGGCTCTGGCCACTCTCTCTAGTGGCTTCCCTCCCTTGAGCCTGTGGGTGCCTTTGGGGATGGTGGGGGTCCAGAAGGAGCAGTCAGGCCAAGGGGTGTGTGTCACTGTTCTTGGGAGGAACCCATCCTGGGGCCCGGGCGTGGGGGCTAGGGCCAGGGAGTCCTATCAGCCCCGGCGGCTGTGGGTTTGATCACAACAGGGTCTGACCTGAAGAGGGACCACTGTCTGAGGCCATGGGTACCTTTGGTTTTCATGAATTAAAAGTATTCCTATTGGGCTGTAAGCTTAGATTTAAAAAAATGACTTTTTTTCTTTTCCTTAACAATGCGATATTTAGACTTTGGTCTTAGTTATGCCAAAAATGGAGAACTCCTTAAATACATTCGCAAAATTGGCTCATTCGATGAGACGTGCACCCGGTTTTACACGGCCGAGATGGTGTCAGCTCTGGAGTACTTGCATGGCAAGGGCATCATTCACAGGTACCACACCAGCTGCCTGTGGGCTTTGCTTCCCGGGCCTCGGGGTCAGCTCTGTGGGCTTTTCTGGAAGGGTGGGAGGCCTCCTTGTGAGAACTAAGGAGAAGTTGATGTCACCTGATGTTGAGACTCACGGGCCTCCCAGTACCAGGTGAAGTTGGCAGCCGGTGGCGCTCTGGGCTGTCCCCACTCGTGCTTTTAGTCCCCGCCTTAAGGCTCGCGGGCGCGCTTCTTTCTGATCTCCTTTTCTGTGACTCTCCGATATTGTCAAATCGAAAGTTCGTATGAGCTCTTTTGTTGTTGTTGCTGTTACAGATGGTTTTCTATTGTGGTGAAATACACATAACAAAATTTAACATTTTAACCTTTTTTTCTGGTTTTATTAAGAAACAATGAACATTGATCACTGTATATGTCAAAGATGTACAACACGATGGTTGATTTATATATATTGTGAAATGATTACCTGACTACAATAAGTTTCAAAGATCTTTATGGTTAAAAATGATGGATTACACTTTAATAAAAAGTGTATTGAAAACGACATATGCGTTTATGAAGTAATGTAGTTTGAATCTACTCATTAGATGCAGTTGGATATTTGTTCAGTGTGAACTTTCTAGACTTACATTCTTGGTTGTTTGTCCATAAAGATTATAAGTATTCAGTTCATTTGTTTTCAGCAAAACTTAAAAGTGTGTAATAACATTGCTATTTAAATATTTCATCTCAAATGTACAAAATCTGCTTTCACAGAGACCTGAAACCGGAAAACATTTTGTTAAATGAAGACATGCACATCCAGATCACAGATTTCGGAACAGCAAAAGTACTATCCCCGGAGAGTAAACAAGGTGTGTGAGTGCCGTTTCTAGCACGTCCCAGTTCATTGCTTAAGATCAAAAACAGCTTCTTAGAAATGTGTTGAATGGCATTGTATTCATTGACAGTGACATGTTAGTCATACCTTTGCTGTTGTAAAGTAGACACTTAAGCTTTCACAGGGGCAGGCCCTGGCTTCTGTGGTGGCTCTGCCTGAAGGCCTGGGCAATTTGCGCCTGGTCTGGAGGGAAGGCTCTTCTGGGCGGTTTGTGGTTGGTCTGCCAGCCCCTCTCTACATGTTGGTGTCCCAGGTCCCTGTGAGTACCTGGGAGTGTCCACTACGGCTCAGCCTCCCCAGTCCTAGAAGATGCTAGGGTGCCACATTTGTTCCTGGTCTTCTGTGCGGGAGCGTGGGGTCTATGGAGTCAGCTCCCAGCCCTCCCGTGTTGGCAGTGTGGGTTATAATTGTGAGAGCACTGTCCCTATGTCCCAGTGCCCGCCATCTGCCCGTCTGTCTCCCGTCCCCTGTGTGTAGTTGATCAGGCACGCCGATCATAGTGAGGTTCTGTGAAATTACAAAACAAGTGCGGGCTGATGTTTAGCCTGCTGCTCAAGTGCACATCTATAATTACAAACCCTCCTAATCACTGTTCCCCTAGGGTAATTCCTGGTGTTGGTTTGTGCATCATGTCCACTCCATCACCTGAGGAGGAGTTGCTGACAGTAAAGTGGGCCAGAAGAGTCCTTTGGGGTGTCCTGGCTAGCCAGCGGGGACCTTAAAATTAATAAGGGACCTTGAAAATGAACCTTGAGTCAGGACACTTGTCCCGAACAGAGCCACCCTGAGCCTGGCCTGCGAGGCTGGGCATTGTGCTCGCCTCTGCCAGGGCTCGTGGGGACTCGTGAGAGAGAAGGACTGGGTTCAGATGGAAGCACCCACCTCGCTACAGCTGCCCTCCTGTGGAGAGGGGAGCTGTGAGCCCCATGAAGCAGTGGGAGAGCCCTCTAGCTTGGCTGGGCAGGCCTTCTCTGCCTCAGGTTGAACTGAGGCCCCCTTAGTGAGCGGTCGCATGCAGGGCGGCTACCAGGCTGATGCCTGGGGTCCCCTCCTCCCAGCAGCGTCTGGCTGGGCCTCTGAATTCTCTTCCACAGGTTGCCTTGTCTTTGCTTCCCAGGTGCTCTTGAAGCCCCGTGTTTTCACTCTCAGGATTATGGTGAAGATTCTGTTAGTTAGTGCCCTCCTGTTTATGCAGACACTCATTGAATCACCAAGACTGTGTCTTGGATTTGGGAACTTATCTGAGAATCCTAGGGCGCCACTCTTTGGAGCCAAAACAAAACTTGCAATCAAGGAAGACACTTTTATTTCTCAACAAATTTCAGTCCTGGTGCCACTCGCCCGCCTTTTGCATTTCCCTTTCCTGCCTTCCCACCTTGGGGGGATGTCCTTTGGGCACTTGTCAGATGCCCTGAAATCTTGATCTACTTGATTCATTCCTATCGCACAGTAACATCGTTTTTGTGGATACAGTGTAACCCATAGCCATAAGCATTGTCCATGACCCAGGTGAACTGAACAAGAACTGCCATGGCCCCATTCTTGTCATCTCATGTGTGACTTCCCATGGGGCCCCCCCAGTCAGCCTCAGGAGCCATCCCCCTCGCAGTCTGCTCTGTCAATTTTTCCTCCGTGCGCATTCTCTTTAGAATCTTGATACTTGGCACAAGCTAGTCCTGTTAACTTGTAGCCATTTAGAAAATAGAAGAATTTAAATGCATTGGTGAAATAGTGAAATAAACCTGCGTTTCTTTCTAGAAGTAGAAGTCTAAAAGTCCTTACACCGTGAACCAGGGAGAGCTGCTCGTATATATGGATGAGTTGGCTGTTTTTTTTCCTTCTTAGGGAAAGAGGGAAACACATGTATAATTGTGAGTGATTCACTTTAGTGACTTGCTCTCACTTTCTGTTTGAAGTAGTTCAGAATCTTAGAATTTATTCTTGCATTAGGTTTTAACTTTCTTACAGAGATGGTTTCCCGAAGACCTCTTAAGCTTGCAGAGAGCAAGCGTTGGTGGGAACATGACCCAGGCTCCTTAACTATACGGTGCACATGAGCTTGTTTCACCCTCGTAGCAAGAGGCAGGTTGTCTTGTCTTCCCAGACCTCTGTCCCAGTGGGTTGTTCCTGTGTCTCTCTCACTGCTTCCTGTGGGGTCAGAGTGGCCGCATGGTTGTGAGGGGCAGGAATAGGAAACAGGTAGCTGTTGAGGAGGGTGTGTGGGATTGATGAGGACTTCCTGGATCAGAGGACTTGTGACTTCTAACCTAACAAGGGTCCCACAGACCTATCCAAGTGGGGGCAACTTAATCATGCAGAGGAAGCCTCTTGTCTGTGGCTGTGTCACTGGCCTTTGCCTCTTTGTAAGAGGTTTGGGGAGCTCAGGAGGCCACAGAGGTTCAGACTTAGGGTTTGTGTCTGGAAACCTGTGTCTTGAGCTGTGTTGGCCTTTCTGGTGTGTAGCCAGATGTGGAGATTCCACTCACCAAACAGGAGGGGAGGGCTGGTAGGTATTGGGGGCAGGTGACAGGAGAGGGGATGGGGGGAGGAGGCTGGAGAGCCGAAGTCACTTCTGTCACTCACTCCAGCTGTACCTTCTGTGGATGGCCATCATCCTGACCCTCAGACCAGTGTTGCCCCCCTCTCGCTTTGCTGTGGACTCTGGACCCTGCCCCAGCGCTCCTGCTTTCCCCCCAGTGTAGCAGGAGCAGGACAGCTCCACCCACCCCAAAAGCAGAGGTCACATGTTAGAGGAGAAAGTCGAGTTCCTGTACTTACACCACCAGATAAAACTCTTTACATCAAGAAATGGTTTACTCTGGTCTTCTCAGTATCGGTATTTGTTTAGTCATAGCTATGATAAATGCAGTTGGTTATTTTTTTCTTCTTAACACAGAGTACTTTTTGTAAAATTCAAACCTTGCGTGTGACCTGATTTCCACCATCATCAATTTGTTTTCTCAGTAAATATTTCAGTATTTATTACTAAAATATAAAGTTTCTTTTAAAAAATATGACTACACAGGGCACCTGGATGTCTCAGGTGGTTAAGTGTCTGCCTTCAGCTTGGGTCATGATCCCGGGGTCCTGGGATCAGGCCCCACATCGGGCTCCTGGCTCAGCGGGGAGCCTGCTTCTCCCTCTCCCTCTGCTTCTCCCCCTGCTCATGCGTGCGCGCGCTGTCTCTCTCTATATATATATCTCTGTATCTCAAATGAATAAATAAAATCTTTAAAAAAAAATGACTACAATAGCAAACCATTTTCATACATGAGAAACTAACAGTAATTCCTTTATATCCCAAAATACTGTGTTAAATTTCCAGTTGTCATAATTCTACATCATAATTTTTCTGGTGGTTATCTACTTGAATGAGGATTCAAATAAATCTCCACATTGGGCTTAGCTAATTTGTTTCTTAAATTTCTTTTTCACCCTTTATTTTTTCCCTATTTTTTCCCTTGTAGTCTGTTGAAGAAACCAGGTTATTTGTCTTAGTTTCCTGGAGTTTCCTGATTGCACCTCTTTGGAGTCATGTAACAATGTTCCTGTCCCCTCTGCGCTGGAAATGGGAAGTTAGATCTGGCCCCTTGATCACATGCACATTCAGTGCTCTCACACCAAAGGCTGGGGTGTGTTCTCCATTAGGACACTCATAACACTCCGTCATCTCTCTCTGTGATGTCAACAGCCCTTTATAACCATAATGGCCTAGATCCATTAATTCTCTAGAGAATGCAGAATGATCATAGCCTAATTCCTTCGTTCATGGGCTGGAATTCTTTGAAGAAAAACGTCCCCATAGCAATTATTTGGTTAACTACAGTGGTATTGACTAAGGGGGAAGAACAGGATAAATGCTTACTTTCCTTTCCCCTTTATTTGCCACTTGTGAAAACCTTCAGCAGGTTCACTGTCCTCCTTCAGTGTTGACGGGTTCATCGAAAACATGATTTACCCCTTCCTTGCACCATACGCAAAAGCTAACTCCGAAGTTAACTTGGCTAGACCAGAGATGTGAATGTATGTAGAATGCAGAAACTGAAACTCTTGAAAGGAAGTGTAGGTGTAAATCTCCATGACCTTGGGTTAGGCAGTGAGTGGTTTCTTAGATACACCGCCTAAAGCATGAGCAACAGAAGAGAAATAGACTGCATCCAGTTGGGAAACTTTTGTGCTGTGTTACCGTTCAGAAAGTGAAATGGGAAAAAATACCTCCAAATCCTATATCTTAAGGGACTTATACCCAGAATGTATAAAGAACTCGTAACTCAAGAAATAAAATGAAATAAAAATTTAAAAGTGGGTACAGGGTCTGAATAGATGTTTCTCCAAAGAAGACAGACAAATGGCCTATAAACACATGAAAAGATGCTCAAGGTCATTGGGAAGTGGCAGATCAAAAGCACACTGAGCTACCGCTTCTGGAACACCTGTGATCAAAATGACAGACCGTGATGACAAGCCTTAGCAAGTGTGTCGAGGGACCGAAGCCCTCGTGTTCTGCAGGCGGGAATGTGAAATGGTGCAGTCGCTCTGGAAAGCAGGCTGGCAGCTCCTCCAGAGGTTAGCCATGGTTACCTTGTAACTCAGCAGTGGTACTTGCCAGGGCAGACCCAAGGGAGCAGAAAACATGTTCACAGAAAAAAGGTGTACAGGAATGTTGTGAGCAGCTTTCTGTATGCTAGCCAGAACGTGGAGACAACTCCAGTGTCCATCAGCTGATCATGCACATGGGTAGACAGAATGTGGTCGGTCCTCACAGGGGAGTATGATTCTGTCTTTAAAAGGAGTGGCCTTCTGGTACTCGCAGCGTTGATGGGCCTTGTAGCCTTGTGCTGAGTGAAGGCCCGCGGTGGGGGTGTCACCATCACAATGGTATTAAGTCCTCTGGCCCCTCAGGGTGGGGTGTCTTTTTATTCAGGTCTTGTCATTTCTTTCAGAAATCTTTTTTGGTTTTCAATGTATAAACTTTGCACTGTTTTTAGTAAATCCCTAAGTATTTTATTTTTGAGGCTATTGTAAGTGGAATTGTTTTCCACATTTCATTTTCAGATTGTTCACTGCAACTATATAGAAATACATTTGATTTTTGTGTCCTGCGGCCTGGCAGAATTTGCTTCTTAGTTGTGATAGTTTTTTGTTTGTTTGTTTTTTAAGATTTTGTTTATAGACAGAGAACACAGGCAGAGTAGCAGGCAGAAGGAGAGGGAGAAGGAGGCTCCCCGCTGAGCAGGGAGCCCGATGCGGGCCTCCATCCCAGGACTCTGGGATCATGACCTGAGCCGACTGAGCCACCCAGGCGCTCCGCTGTGATAGTTTTTTAATGAATTCCTCAGAATTTTCTGCATGTAAGATCAAGTCATCTCTGATTCAAGATGGTTTTACTTTTTCCTTTCCACTCTGGATGTCTTTTATCTCTTCTTGCCCACCTGCCCTGGTAGGACCTCCAGGACCTTGTGGAGTGGGCGGGGCCAGAGCAGGTGTCCCTTGTCTTGTTCCTGATCTTAGGGGAGAAGCTTCAGTCTCTCACCATCGAGTGGGATGCTCGCCGCGGGGTTTTCCTAGACGCCCTCATCAGGTTGAGGAGGTTCCTTTCTCTTCTTACTTTGTGACGTATTTTTGTCATGAAGGAGTGTTGAATTTTTATTAGATCCTTTTTCTGAATCTGTTGAGATGATTATGTGGTTTTTCCCCTTATGCTAATGATATATAGTATATTTATTGATTTTTATATGTTGAACCACCCTTGTATTCCTGGGATAAACACTGCTTGGTCATGGTGCAGACTCCTCTTGATGTATCGCTGCATTCAGCATGCTCATCTTTTGTCCAAGAGGTCAGCCCATTTTATGGAGTGCGTTTGCTGTGCTTCACTTGGGGGCTTATGGGTACGATATGAGCATTCTGCTGCACTTCCAGCTTTGAAGAGAGTATAGGTGTCTTCAAACCTCAGAGACACTTCTTGAGGTCCCTCCTTCCTCGCTGGCACTTCTGAGTCCGAGGTGGTGGCCAGAGTGTTCCACGGCCCAGGATGCTGGTCAGTTTCTTTGAATCACTTTCAGGGTGGAGACAACAACCCAGCCCAAGACCCTCTTCTTTTACCCTGACCCTGTGGCCTACTTCCAGTGGGTCAGTGGCGTGGAAACGGCAGCATTTTGGCCAGTGCTGGGTTCTGGACCTGGTTTTCTAACTGGTGGAGCAGTTTGGCCTTCGGTTCATCTCTGAGCCTCTGGGGGGAGGGAACTAGGTTATCTGTGCATTTCTAATGCTCTCTGGGGCTCTTACCCTGGTGTCATGCATAGAAGTTGGCTGTCTGTGAAGCTGAGAGGAGAAAGTTGCTTATTTTTCCTAAACTTTCAGTGAAATTGAACATTTCCTTTAATTATGAAGGTAGGCAACAAATGTCTGCTGTCAACAGGAGCAGTCAGGTGTTTCTCTGTTCCATTACGGTTGTCACAGATTCCTTTTTTTTTTTTTTAGATTTATTTATTTACTTTAGAGCACGCACAAATTGGGGGAGGAACAGAGGGAGATGGGGAGAGAGAATCTCCAGCAGACTCCCCACTGAGCTCAATCCCACAACCCTGAGATATTACCTGAGCCAAAATTGAGTCGGACCAGTCAACCGACTGGGCCACTCAGATGCCCCCGCCCCCAGCTTTTTTTTTTTTTTTTTTAAGATTTATTTATTTGAGAGAGATTGAGTGTGAGTGCACACCCACGCTAGCGCCAGTGGGAGGAGCAGCAGAGGGAGAATCTCCCCTAGACTCCCCACTGAGCATGGAGCCTGCCGTGGGCTCCATCTCACTACCCTGAGATCATGACCCTGAGCTGAAACCAAGAGTCAGAGGACACTCAGCAGACCGAGTCCCCCAGGCGCCCCCATGGTTGTCACAGATTCTTGATCTGTCATGCGCCCCGTTGCTGCTTTAGAGTTACCGTATTGTTAGACTTGCCAGATCTTATTACACTGATAAAGAAAATCACGTACTGTTACATCACACTGTCACTGCTTTAATACTTTGGTATTTTCATCCTTTGTCCTCCTGCGTATTTGTTATGCCTTTAGAACATCATTCTGAGGGGCGCCTGGGTGGCTCAGTCATTAAGTGTCTGCCTTCGGCTCAGGTCATGATCTCAGGATCCTGGGATCGAGCCCCACATCGGCCTCCCTGCTCAGCGGGAAGCCTGCTTCTCCTCCTTCTCCCACTGCTTCTATTCCCTCTCTCTCTTGTGTCTCTCTCTGTCCAATAAATAAATAAATAAATAAATAATCTTTAAAAAAAAAAAAAAACATCATTCTGAGGGCAGCCCTGTTCTTTTCCATGTGCTAGAGGAGTCATTCATCTCATGACTAACAAGAGAGCTCCTGTCCTCGGGGGTGATTTTGTACCTCCCTGGGGACTCAGAGTCCCGCCTCTAAAAAGGTGGGCATGGGCTCCTGGGTGAGAGGAAGCAGCAGGTGTCATGGGAGACAAGCCGACCCAGGTCCAGAAAGCCTACAACAACCACACAGCCCTAATGACATCATGATTCACTGTTCAAAGCCCAGCCGTGGGCAGGGGTGGGAATGGTGTATATGTTTTAGACTTTATTTGGTGCATCATGTAGCTATTTAAAGGCACAACACCTCTATATATTGTTTGATAGTCTGAATTATTTAATTATGCGTAAATACATATTTCCATACAAAAATACGTTTTTAGAACTTTTTAATAAAAGCATTAAAAAAAATCTCAGGGGCACGTGGGTGGCTCAGTCGGTTGGGCGTCAGCCCTCGGCTTGGGTCGTGATCCTGGGATTCTGGGATCGAGCCCCATGTGGGGCTCCTTGATCAGCGGGGAGCCTGCTTATCCCTCTCCTTCTGCACTACCTTGCTCTCTCTCAGGTAAATAAATAAAATCTTAAAAAATAAAATAAAACAAATCGCAGAAGCAACGCATGTTTACTATGCAGAATGGACACACAGTAGACGCAGTGAATTACCAAGTGGGGCTCCCGGGGTCCGTGTCGTCCTGCTGCCCGTGCTGGATCCGTCCTTGAGGATCAGGTGCCAGGAGTGGAGTTGCTGGCTCAGAGGGCAAGTTTGTTCTCTATGAATTTTGATGCTTTTTGGAAAATTGCTCCCCTGAAAATGACTCCCTTCCGTATCCCCACCCGTAGCGCTGTGTGTGTCTTCTCAAATCTTTGCCAACAGTGTGTATTTCCTTTTTTATCTTTGCTGATTTGATAGGCCATCATGTTTTCATTTGCATTTCTTTGATTCATTGCATCATTGAATGGTTTCATTTGGTTTTGGCTCTGGGTTTCTTTTTTCCTCTTATGAATCACCTCAGTGTTCTTGGCAGTATCACTCAGGATCCTGGCAGGATGCAAATGCAGCCACAAAGTCTTTACATGAAAATAACGAAGGGAGCCGTTACAGAGAGCAGGGCCGAAGAAGCAACAGGGCTGGATCCCTACAGGGGTCCTGTGAGCCTCTCCGGCCTGGGCAGGTCGGGGGCATCCCAGTGGGAGAGGGGTGTGGCGTGGAGTGAGGCAGGAGGAGTAACAGCCATGGCTCTCCTCTGCCCCCCTCTGGGGGCTCCTGCTGACTCTAGGGCTGTAGTACCCAGGATCCCCCCACCGGAGCATCAAGGAGGACAGAGAACACGTTTGGGGACACATGGGGAAGAGTGAGCACACTGGCTTCGTCCGTGTCTTCTTCCTGGGCATCTGCCTCAGAGGCCTTTGGACAGCAGTCAGGAGGTCTCCCCTGCAGTGAGCCCCTGCCACTTTAAGGCCTCCCCAGGGATGGTGAGCGGGGACACGATGGCCTCTCTCAGCCCAGACGCCACGTGCTGCATTGGTGTGCCTGGGCGCCCTGGTTTCCGTTTGCATTTTAATTCAGGTGTTGTGTTATTTATATCCATAATACTGTCAAGAATTTTGTAGACAGACCAAACATAGGTCTGCTGTGTTTTGTCCCAGGAAGCTGTAACCTCAAGTCATTTCTCTGTCAGGACCAGTCTGAGGTGCCCAGTAAAGAGCCTGCAGTCAAGTGCAGAAGGAGAAGGTTGCTTCCCCCGACTTAACACACACACAGCCGCGCAGGAAAGACGAAGGCACGTTCAGCTGTTCTCCCTTCCCCAGCTCCCCTTCCTCCAGAACGTCCCAGAACGGAGCTGGCTCCTCCTGTTCTGTTTAGGGCCGTGTCTTCAGAGGGTCGGAGAGCGCCGTCCTAGGGAGGCTGCATGGAGGCCACCGAGGGCCTGGGGAACGTGTGGGGCTGGAGAGCTCCTGCTGTTTGCAGCCTGTGGGATGCTTAGCTGCAGCCCTGGTATCTGCGTACTAGGTGAGCAGAGCTCCCTTCTGCCCCTGTTGTGCCAGCTGGAAATGTCTCCCAGCGTTGCCTGGTGTCCCCTGAGGGCCTGTCTGTCCCCAGCTGAGAACCCTGCATAGAGAAGTTCAGACACTTGTCAGTAAGCCCACTGGGCAGGACCCTGCACGGGGCTGGTCTCTGCTTTCTGTGTCCCCGGTTTCAGAAGTGGCCTGGAGGTCTGGCGACCATTCGCTGGTAGGTGTGTTGCTGTGATGTTTTACTTCTTAGGTCGGTTCAGGAAGATATGTTCTTAGGGACAAATACTTTCTAGCAGGGATTATTAAAGATAATGAGAAAAAGGACCGTGTAATCTGCGAAAGGGTCAGGCTTGTGCGCCCGAAGCAACCGTGGTTAGGTCTCCTGTCTGCCACGGGGTGCTGGGACAGGAGACAGAGCCGTGCTGGAACCTGGTGCTGGGAAAGGTGGTCTTCTCCTCCAGGGGCCTGTCCAAGCAGGACCAGAGCCTTGCCAACAGCTGTTCGGTGTGGGTAGAGGGTGCTGTCTATGTGGGGCTGGGTGTGGAAGGCCGTGCATGGTAGGTCATGGCAAGTGATGGCGGGGGGTGTCTCCCGGTAAGTGTCAGGGGTGACGCAGCATTTCACATGCTCCTAAGAGAAGGGTTTTGCTCTCAGACAGTGGGCACTTGTCACATGGGAATCCCAGTCCTGTGTCTATTGGTCACAGGGAAAGGTGGAGTGACTCCGCTGTCCTGCATATTGGAGGACGCCCCATGTAGATGCCTCAGGAGCCATGTGGTAGAGAGGCCGGCTCCTGCCCAAAGTGCCGCCCTCTCGGGGCTGCTTGGCTGCTCTTGAGCGCCTGAGGGCCTTGAGGGCCACTGGGGTGACTCGGGTGTTGTTGCATCATCTGTTTTGTGACGGGTGGGTCCAGAGGGTCCTGCTGTCACTGACCCTAGGAGTCTGTGGGTTGAGCTTGGCGAACCTGGTGTTGCAAATCCAGTACCAGAGGCGGCAGGGTGTTTGGAAGTTTCCCTGGCCAGAACTCCTGGGTCTCACTCCCTTTATCGCCCCTAACCTCCGTGAGCTGTTTGTTAGGGGGCGCGTAGCCTGCATGGGGTCGGGTTCGTTCCCATATCTCTGCATTTCCCGTCTCTGCCTGCTGTTTTAGGCACCACAGGTCCAGGAGTGAACCAAACAGACAAGCCCCCTGTCTTCAGGATGCTCCCAGCTAACAGGAGGCTGGGCGAACGTCTCTCTAGTGTGTCCGTGAGAGGTGCCCAGAGGACTGCGGCGGGCTGGCGTGGAGGGACTGCCCTGGCAGGGCTGGTGTCACAGAGTGGGTGACCTTTGAGCCAGCCTTTAGAGGAGAGAGCCCCAAGAAGGGGGTTTGAGGGGAGGGCCCTGGACAAGTCAGTCCAATTCCAGGGGACTAGTGCTGTGACCGAGAGCTCAGTTACGCCTTGTGAACCATGACGTCCTGATGGGTGAGCATCCACGGTGCAGTGTTGGTAAATGCTTGTGTCTCAGCGTGACCTTTCTCCCTTTTTTCTCTTCTCATCAGCTAGGGCCAACTCGTTTGTAGGAACAGCCCAGTATGTGTCTCCAGAGCTGCTCACGGAGAAGTCGGCCTGTAAAAGGTAACTCACTTTCATCTGATGCAGGATATTTTCATTTCACTACAGTAGCTCTTACCTTCGTTTTTTCATGCACGGTTAAGAGAGTGCCTTTTATGGCTTTTATCAGTATCTTTCTTGGATAACCTGTGTGCTCCTTTATTCTTTGTTATACTTCCTGGGGCTGTTGTTGCTTGATGCTTTGAGATTTGATCTTGTTCCTTTAGGAGCAACTATTCAGTGGGGGAAAAGTGTGGCCAGGAGGTCTGTATTCCTTGCCGTGTCCCTGAGCTCTGGGATCCATAGCGCTGCCTCCAGCTGGTGCCCCCTGGCGGTGGCAGCGGCAGCAGGTCAACTCTAGAAAAACTGGCTCTGCAGAGTGTGGGGAGAGGCCCGGAAGGCAGCCCGTGTGGGAGGGGGTGGAGCTGGTTTCCCAGCCAGGGCCCAGCCAGTGCGAGCCATCCCTCCCCAGTGCTTAGAACCGGCACAGGCCTGGAGCCACAGGGTCGAGGGCCTGAGTGGGGGCCTGAGTTTTGAAAATGAGAGGTGCATAGGTGAGGTTCTGCTCGCAGGAACAGAGGTCTGGAGAGTGAAGAGTCAGCAGCAGGGCAGCAGGAGAGAAGGGGATGGGGGTGCTGATGGCCAGGAGCAGGGAGAAGTCAGGAGAGCGGTCTTGGGCGGGCCTGAGGCAGGCGGAGGATGGAAAGGTAGCAGTAGAGTCTGGGGTCTCAGTGTTGAGAGCTGTTCCAGATGACAAGTTCTGTGGCTGGAGCTTTTCTGTGGCTCCTTGATGCTGGTGACGGAGGGTGGAGGGACTCCCCTGGGTTGACTGAGGGCTGCGCCGTCAGTGTCCTGTACTGGCCGGCTGCAAGGAGCCACTTTCCTGAGAGAGCCCTGCCAGAAGTGGCAGAGGAGTGAGTGGTTCTGGGGGCGGCTCTGTGTTTCTGAGTGTGACTGCTTTTTGAAAACTCCCTAGGGGTTGGAGCCGCAGGGCGCACATGAAGGTGGGTGGGCCTCTTAGCAGTCTCTGGGTTCTTTGTTTTTGTTTTTTTAATCTTACTCAATCCACAGAATCTGAACTCTTCCTGTGGGTCAGACATTGTTGTAGGGCAGGGCTTCTTAGCTGGGACAGTTCTGCCCCTCAGGGCACGTTTAGCCCTGTCTGGACACTTTAGGTGTCACCACTTGGCAGGAGTGGGAAGGGAGTGCTATTGGCGCCTGGTGGGTGGAGGCCAGGGACACTGCTCAGCCTGGTGAGATGCAGATAACAGCTCCCCAGCAAGACTGAATAGGCTCCTGGTGTCCACAGTGCCGAGGCTGGGCGGTGGGTGCTGCGGGCCAGATTCTCGAAGCGGGTGTCATGGCTGCCTATGGGCTAGCTTTTCCTCAATTTGGGGCTTTTAGGATGAAGTAGCCCTTTAGCACTGATGGGGGAAGGCTTCCAGGCTCTACTGGGTGAGATAGGAAGGGAGAGTGGCCACTGCCTTCTGTGTGAAAACTGGAAGGAGCATGTCTACCCACGTTCACTTGCCCGTCATTTAAACTCTCCTGGGTGGGTGCGCTGGCAGTGGGGGCAGTGGCCCTCTGGGGGCGTGAGGGGGTAGCTCTGTGAGGGAGACGGCATTGTGTATCTTTTTATGCTTCGAAATGTGTAAGTTGTGATATTTATTCGAAAATAGTTAAGATTTGTTTTCTGATTCTAAAAGTGATAACCTGTGTATTGTAAAGAATTCTTAGAAAACGTGGAGGATACAAGAGCAAGGAACACTCAAGAGTCTGCAGCCCACTTACAAACACCAGTGTCTTTGCAGTTAGTTATTTCTGTGTGTCTTCTGTATGTTCACGTGACTTCTGTTCAGCTTGAGCCCTGTTTCTTGGGATTACGCAGTCAGCATCTCCCGTGTCCCTGAAGTCATCTGTAGACATCTCTGACACTGTGTGCTTCTGGCACATGGATTTACTGTAGGTCATTGAGCTCTTCCTTTATTGTTGGCGCTGAGGTGCTTTTCATTTACGTAGCACGATCTGGCGTGACTGCCACGTGCCGCACATGCCAGGCCCTGGGGAGGAAGGGTGCCCCTGTGTGTCCTGAGTCTGTGGGGGGCTGCCTCACGGTCCTCTGCTTGGATTGCAGGAAGTGGAATGACTTGGTCTAACTTAGCATTTTAAAAATCCTTGGTACAGGGCGCCTGGGTGGCTCAGTTGGTTAAGCGACTGCCTTCGGCTCAGGTCATGATCCTGGAGTCCCGGGATCGAGTCCCACATCGGGCTCCCTGCTCAGCAGGGAGTCTGCTTTTCCCTCTGACCCTCTTCCCTCTCGTGCTCTCTATCTCTCATTCTCTCTTTCTCAAATAAATAAATAAAATCTTTAAAAAAATAAAAAAATAAAAATCCTTGGTACATACTGCTTGCCAGAAATAATTACACCGACTTCCTTCTTTAGTTTTTATTGTATTAAAAAACCATCTCAAATGGTAGGAGAGCTGCTGGTGATAAACATTCAGATAATGCACAGGAATGAGAAGAGCCCAGGCCCAGCTGTGCGGACGCTTCCTGGAGGCGGCAGTCCGCGCATAGCCGCCCGCTCAATCTCTGGCGGCTGCCACTGCCAAGGGCCAGGGCTTTTCTGTTGGCGTCTGTCTTGTGTGGCTCCCCATTTTCACTAGACTGGATAGTAGAGAAAACCAAATGTAAAACTAGTTACTAGGTAGAATGTAGGTTCGGGTTTTTTTTGTTTGTTTGTTTGTTTTTTTAAGATTTTATTTATTTGACAGAGAGACACAGCAAGAGAGGGAACACAAGCAGGGGGGGTGGGAGAGGGAGAAGCAGGCTTCCCGCCGAGCAGGGAGCCCGATGCGGGGCTCGATCCCAGGATCTTGGAACCATGACCTGAGCCGTAGGTAGACGCTTGATGACTGAGCCACACACAGGCGCCCTTGTAGATTCATTTTTTAAATGCCCTTCACTCCACTTGCATGTTGTGCCTCAGATTTCTGATCTGTTGTATGTTTTAACACACGTCACGTGCCCTTCCTGCCCCCGGCACTGCGGCTGGCCTGACCCTTCCACCCGCACCTTACAGTCTCATCTCCTGAATGGAAGGCCATGGCCTCTTCCAAAAGCTGGTTGTATGCAGCAGCCCATGAGCCCTTGTACATTCAGGGCTCGGGGGAGGCAGCTGGCGGTGCGGGACAAGTTGCATCTGGATGATTTTGTAGTGCTGAGCTGGGAGTAGAATGAAAAATTTCCAGGGGCGCCTGGATGACTCAGTTGGTCAAGGGAGAGACTTGTGTTCTCTCTCTCTGTCAAATAAATAAATAAAATCTTAAAAAATTAAAAAAGGGAAAAAAAAATTTCCAGAGGAAAGAAAATATGAAAGTTGATGTCAGCCATGAGCTCCAAGAAGGCACTGAGGGGCGAGAGTGAGCAGGGCAGGGTGGGAAGGGGGCGGCAACATCACAGGCGAGAAGAGCATCCCCTCCAGGGTCCCTGCTAGCTGGTTCTGGAAACAGCTTAGGGAGGTTTAGAACTGTTTCTTTTAAAATGTGGAATTAAAATATTTATGAAGGAGGGGTATGGCTTTTCACAAGTTCAAGAAGGGACAGAGTTAAAGCTTGCTTTGTGCACATCCTGTGGAGTGTCTCATTTGGCCCCTTGGCTTGCATCTGTGTTCTGCGGGTAAACGCTGAGTGAGTTGTGAGAGAATCTAAGTTGATCTGTCGCTGTACGGACCTGCAGTGAGTGCCGGGAGACCCCTTACCAGCGCCACCACCTGCTGCCCAGAGCTGGAAGAAGGTGCTTCTCTGTCACTGTCAGGAGTGACCTCTGCTATCTCTTCAGGTCCACATGGGCGCTGTGAGACAGTTGGGAGCCCCCCGGCAGTGGCGGGGCTGTGAGAATGGCTGCATGGCCTGGCCAAGTAGTGCCTGCTGTGTGGTGAGACTCTCCGAGTCCAGGTCCCCAGGGAGGCCCCCTCAAGAAGGACCCTGAGCAGGTTCCTACCCTCACACTGACCTGGTTTTAAAGAAGAGAAGTAGATCAGAGATGGGGCAGTACGAACCAGTAGGGCAGAAGTAAACTGTGCTTGTCACGAACATTTTACAAACGTCGTTCTTCTCTGTTTTTCCCCTCCCTTAAAGTTCAGACCTTTGGGCTCTCGGATGTATAATATACCAGCTTGTGGCAGGACTGCCGCCTTTTCGAGCGGGGTAAGACCACCTATCACCCCCAAGCCCATCGCAGCAGCTGCAAGAGAGGTGGGAGGGGGCAGCCGCCAGGGCTTGGCCAGGGCTGGGCCAGGGTTCGGGGACTTCTGCAGCGGCGTCTCTGCAGGAGAGAGGGAGACTGCTGGCCCGGGAATTGTAAAGCTCTGTGCTGGGGAGGTTCGTGCACTCTGCCCAAGTGATGGCGTTTCTTGTTTTACAGAAATGAATATCTTATATTTCAGAAGATCATTAAGTTGGAATATGACTTTCCTGAAAAATTCTTCCCTAAGGCAAGAGACCTTGTGGAAAAACTTTTGGTAAATATTCTGAATTGTCTTCTGTAAGATGATCTGACAGCCACACTCTTGAGTCCCTCTGAACTTGTAGTCAGAGCAGCTTTCCTGGAGGCCCCTGTGTTTTAACAGAAGGGTGTCTTAGGGTTGATCATGAGTGTAGGTAGATTTGTGTTATCTGATCACTGTAAGTCCTTTTCAATTTCCAAATGCCCGATTCTTGACTTTAATAAGACAGGAAATCATTGTATCATTTTGCATTTGTTCATTAACATACATAGGATTTTAAGTTACTTGTTGCTGGAGCAACTAGGTGTATTACAGTGGCAGATGGCTCTAAATCCTGCACAGTGACATCTGTGGGTGTCAGCTTTAAGAGTCTGCTGCAGGAAGGTTTTAAAGATCACCCAGGTACTATGGTAGAGGTAAGCGATTCACGCAGCAAAGGTATTTGAGTTTGTGTTTTGCAGCTGCAGTGTCCCTGCCCTGGTGTGCACGGTGCTGGACCTCCCCTTCACTCCCTTTGTCTTGGGGACAGGGTCAGCCCTGTGTCGGCCTGCCTCTCCAGGGCCTGTCCCATCAGCAGGCAGCGTGCTAATGCTTGGTGGGTCTAGGGGCATAAAGCTGAATCTGGGAGGAGACGACTCTGGGGCCCTTTGAGATGAAGCACGGGTGGGAGAACACAGCATTTTGAGTTCTGTCCGTGGTAGCTCGCCATCTAGACAGATTCTTGGTCTCTTTGTTATTAAAGACAGTATGTTTATTTTTTTCTTGTTGTAGGCTTTTTAATTGTGTATTTTAAGAGAACACTTGATGCTATTCATTAAATTTTGAGTTATTTTCACCTGTGCAAGGGGAAGGCTAGGAGCTTGAGAGAGGTAAACGAAGCCCCGGGGGTGACTCTGCTGTCCATGGCACGCCGTGGGATGGGGCGGGACAGGCCCTAGTGCCCTCCTTTGTCTGAGATGAGAAGATTTGAAAAGTTGTACTCACAAAGAACGTTTTTGTCAAATACTTTTAGATCCAAGCACTGACTTGTGTTGACTTCTGTTTCAGGTTTTAGATGCCACGAAGCGATTAGGCTGTGAGGAAATGGGAGGGTACGGACCCCTGCGAGCGCATCCGTTCTTCGAGTCCATCACGTGGGAGAACCTGCAGCATCAGACGCCTCCGAAGCTCACCGCCTACCTGCCAGCCATGTCAGAGGATGACGAGGACTGCTACGGAAACGTAAGCCAGCCAGCATGTGCACACATGTGCGCGCGTGCGGTGTGTCTGTGTGTGGGGGGGGTGTGCATGCGTGAGTGGTGTTTGTGCGTGTGTCTGTTGGGGGGAGCGTGTGCGTGCACATGCACGTGTGTGTCAGGAACAGCCCCACAGTGCTATGTGCCACCGTTCCTCGGTGCACAGGGAGTCCTTGCCACGCGCCCTGGGAGCCCAGCTTGTGGACTGCATGGCTGGAGGGGAGGCCAGTATAGACCTATTGGTGGCTGAGCCCTGTGTAGCCACTGGCTGAGTCTCCCCAGTACGGGGGCCAGTGAAGCGTCCGTCTGCCCATCTGCCCCGAGCGCAGATTGCCAGGCTTGGGGGCGGTGAGGGCAGTCTCCTTTTCTTACTGTGGTTAGTTTTCCCTCAGAGGCAGCCTGCCGTTGGGTTGGGGAGACTGGAACCAGTGGGAGCAGCACCCTCCATGCTGTCCCCCTGGGCTTCTGTCTTCTGCTTTTGGCTGGTGCTTTGTAATCGTGCATCTAAAGACATTCTGGAATGCTTCTCATCTTCCAGAAGCCCCGGGTGCTGCTGCTTTGAACTTTTGGGGGACACTGGTCACTGTTAGCTTTTTGTGCCTAGTAGAGGTGGGGTCTTGAGTATACTTTGTTGTTTGAACGTTCCTTATGGAGGATGTGAAGACACGGAAGTGGGCAGAGGGGTACAGTGAGCGGCCGTGCACCCCCCTCACACCACCAGTGACCAGCTTCTTGGCAGTCCTGTGCTCCTCCTCACCCTCCACCACGACCCCCCATGTTTAAATATGATTTCCCATGTTTCTGTTACCATCCACAGTCCGTTCTCTTGGTGTAACTTCTGTCATCATGGCTTATTCTAGCCAATTCCCGTGTATAGAGTGCCACGTTAGTTGACTGGGGAATTTAGATTTTATCTAAAAGTCATCCATAGCTTAGTTAAAATTACTGTTCATATCCTCTCAGAGACCGAGTTTCTTCTGTCTCCTTACTGTTGTAAACAACACATCACCCTTTCATTGTCCTAAAATATCCTTTGTGCCCAGAGTTGAAGGGAGTCGGGTGTGGGTAGCCATCTGAGCTCACTCCTGGCCTGCTTTCCCCACCACAATGGTCTCAGCTGTCGGCAGCCTCCGTGTGTGCGGACTGCTGGGGACCCCACCCCAGGACTCTGTCCCCCGGGCCTGATGTCCTTCTGGAGCCGTGGCCGGTGAAGCAGCTTGCTCGGACTGCCGGCTCTGCAGGGGCCACTCATGCCGTTGTTGACTTGGGGCTCAGCTTCGTGGAGCTGTGTGTGCCTGTGCATGTGTGTTAACATGCACGGTGGAGTGTCTTGGGCAGGCCTTCTGTCTGCTGATTGGTCGCATTCACCTCGCTGCGAACCCTGGCTTCTCAGTACTCAGGTGTGGCCATCTTAGAACCAGCTCCATTGGTTAATGGCTTACTTTCTGTTAGATGGCTCATCCTCAGCTTTGAAAGCTGTGTGGTTTGAAAGCCTTGGGGAGGTATTCAGGCAGCACTCGCTGTACCAGACTTTGCATTTGGACAGTGAAGTGAGCCTTGACCTGGGAACGTATTTCATATGGGAGGGGGCACTCCCATTCTGTGGGTGTTGACAGTCTGGCAGGGGCATGTTCTCATCCACGAGGTCCTGAGAGAATCTGGGGTCCTTTTCAGCAGGAAGGAGGCTCCCTCTGGGGGCAAAGAACTGGGAACTGTGTTTGCTCAGGGAATGAAGAGAGCGGGCACTTGGTTCTCTTGTGTGTTCTTAATCTGCTGCGGTGGCTGGTGGTGGTGCTGGTGGTTAGACCCTGGAGGGAGTGTGCCAGGTGTGGCACCCTTGGAAAAAGCCTCCGTGCTGGGGCATCATGGGGAGTTTCCTTAGTGCGCGCCAGCAGGTACCCCCATGCCAGCCAGTGTCACCCCTTGTCACACACTCTTTCTGGGCTTGCATTTGTGCTGTGGGTTGTCCTAGATGCTACCAAGGATCGAAGAGCAGAGAGCTGATAACATCTAGAGCTTTCTGTGGGGCGCGGTGCAGCACCGCCGCCAAGACAGGAGTCGCCCAGATGATGGTGGCGGGAAGCCAACAGCTGAGACAAGAGCAGGGCAGCTACTATGCTGGGAAAGACATAGAGGACCAGTCCTAATTCGGTGCTAGCTAGCAGGCTGTGGTCTTGGGGGCAGTTCCATGCCTCAGTTTCCCTGTTTTAGAAATGGAAATGTTGGAGACATCCATCTCACTGGCCTTGCAGCTCCTGAGACACCTGGCGGTGGAAGCCTCTGTAAACTTTGGGATGTTGAGGCGGCCTTGGTCCAGGGAGCCCTCACAGAGCAGAAGCAGAGAATGTGCTAGAAGAAGACCTTACTTAGATGAGGGGCAGTAGGAGTGTCCAGCCAGGGTCAGTCCCACCCAGGAGCCAGTGAGGTGGGGCTGAGCCTGCTGTCTTGTGCAGTGTGAGCACCTGGGAGAAGGCCACTCCTGGCAGTGAGTCAGGAGGGTGGGAGCATGGTCTGCAGGTGGGCGGGGGGTGTGCTGTGTCCGGGGCCCACCTTCAAGGGTGGCAGCCAGGGCCTTTCTGGCCACACAGGGGACTTGGGAGGACACGCGGGCTCTGGTCTCAGCCCTTGCTGATGGCTTCTTTTCCCTTGTATTTGGCTGCAGTGGGTGGGGTTCAGGCGTGGGGCCTGCAGCTGTGGGGAGCAGGCCGTCAAGGGCGAGCATTCTTCCTTAGGTCTTTGTTGGGGGCTCTCTGACCCTCTCACCGGCCCCAGGGGTATCTGAGTGCACAGTCTTTGCCTGTTTGGCACTTCTGTAAGTCCGTTTTCGTGTGACCACCGGTTTATAGCTTTCTCCAGAAGAGCCCGCAACTTTTTATCAAGTTGAATTAATACTTGCTGTAGTTAAAAGGGATATATTTTTTAAAAAATTGAACAGTCAAATTGGGACATACAGTGACAACCACAGACTTTTAGAAATGTCAAGCCACAGGGTCAAGGAGGAGGGCTCCTGAGCTTACAGGAGGGTGCTGCTGCACCCAGGAGGCCGTCCGTCCCTCCTCTTCTTTCCTCTGGTTGGGGTAGCCCGGGGCTTGCAGGGGTCAGCCAGTCCCCAGGCCCTGGGTCTCCTCTTCCTGGGAATGAAGGCTGGGGGTCAGCCCATCAGGAGTGGGACCAGACCTGGCAGCACCCAGCCCTGCCTTGGTTCAGGAGCCCGCCATCTGGTGGCAGGAGGAGTCAGAGCGGCCACGGGGGCCTCGAGACCTCCAGGGCGTGAGCTTGCTGGGTCTGGGCTGGGGGCCCAAGGGGAAATCGTTCGTGGCTCTCACTCTTCCCTCTCTCTGCGCAGTACGACAACCTCCTGAGCCAGTTCGGCTGCATGCAGGTGTCCTCGTCCTCCTCCTCCCACTCCCTGTCCGCCTCGGATGCAGGCCTGCCGCAGACGGCGGGCAGCAACATCGAGCAGTATATCCATGACCTGGACACTAATTCTTTTGAACTGGACTTAGAGTTCTCCGAAGATGAGAAGAGGTTGTTACTGGAGAAGCAGGCCAGTGGAAACCCTTGGTAAGAATCCATAGATGTAAGCAGTGCTCCATTTAGAAGAGCAGAGCCGAGTGCGTGGGAGTCGAGCAGCGGGAGACCAAGAGCACAGGCGCCCGCCCTCCATCTCCACTGCCTGCCAAGGCCCCGCGTCACCTCCCACCTCCCTTGCTGCCATTCATGCTCAGGAAACGAGGACCCTCAAAGGGTCCAGCCTGAACTGGGGGTTTGGAGGTGTTGGCCTGGGGATGAGAGGGTTTGAGACCCTCAGGGCTCAATGAGCCAGGCCTTGCCGGCATCTGTGTTCTGACGTGGATGCCCCTAGGTGAGGCATGTGGGGCATTCCAGAGTTTTCACTATTGCAGATCATCTCTTGCATGTAGGTTTTCCCACTTGCCTGGGTGTTTCTGATAAGGGGGAGCCCTGGTTTGGCAGGTGGAGTAAGTGTGAGCACTCGTGAGGATGCAGTGCTTTGTGTCCACGGTGCTGGAGAACCCCCGTCTCCCAGCACTCTTGCCTCTCCTGAAGCACTTTGATGCTCTAAAGATGGGTCATGGTAATTTGCATCTGTATCCTGGTTGAGGCAAACATCATTGGCTGTTTCTATTTATCTTTCGAGGTACTTGGTCTTCTTTGACTATTTTTCTTCTTGTACACTTTCCATCTTTTGGAAATTGACTCTGAGAGCCATGGACGCAAAGAATATTTTTGTTGTATGTTTCACAAACATTTTTTTCAGTTTGTCTTTTCAGTTTTTTTGGTGTGTATTTTTGTATAGAAGTTCTAAATTCTTACAAAGTCAGACGCATCTGTGTTTTTATTTTCTGTTTTCTGTCTTGGTCATGTTGAGAAGAGTGTGTCTACCCTGACACTTTCTTCATGCATTTTTTTTGGTTTCACCTTTCACTTGGGCAGAGGGGAGTCCGGCGCAGGGATGAGCGGGGAGGTGCGTTGGGTTGGCGTGGGCATGGAGGGAGGAGGCAGGCTGGGTGGCGGGCTGGGCTAGGCGGGCCCAGAGGAGTAAGAGGAGGAGGCAGGGTGCAAAGGAGAAGCAGTGGGTGATGAAGCCAGGGTTGCAAACCATTAGAAATTAATTGTCTCCAGTAAAAGTGTAGTTAGACGTCAGCCAACTGGAATAACCTACAGTTCTCGGGAGTTTACCTTTCCTAAAGTGGTGGTGCTTAGGAGTATCAGTGTGTACAGAGTAGGGAGGAAGGGGCTTTGGTCAGAACGGTGTGAGCACCACCAGGCCGGGCACTCTGGGTAGGTCTGTGCGCGAAGCTTCCTGGGCCTGCTGTCCTGCAGCCTTGGGGTGACTCCCCAGAAGGCTTGTGTGCCTTTGCTTAGGGCCCCCCCTGAGGCCCTGCAGCCTGGGTTCTGGGCAGGACTGAGGCCTCTTGCCTTCCCTCCCTTTGTTCCGGCTTCTCATCCCTTCCCTCCAGGTTCAGGCTCTCTGGGCTGGTGATTCTCAAAGCTTGCAGCATCTCTTATCTGGCAGGGCAAGATCTTTGTTCTTACGACAGGGCACTCAGTGTACAGCCCAAGGGGCATGGTAATAATTGTGTAATAGCATTAAGAGGATCCTTGCTTTCTCCCTGTCATTCTCCGAGTGTGTGTAGTACACATCTTCAGAGGCTGCACCCTGGACTGTGATGTTGCTTTGGCAGCTACTGGGCTGTGTGCTTTGTCCTTTTTGAATCGACAGGAGTAGGTTTACAGTATAAATATGTACAGCTTTAGAGATTTAGTGAATTCTCAGTAGTTCTGCTGTGCTCTTAGCTGTCTTCAGTTACACCTGCTATAATCACTGCAACTTGGTGTCATCTGGTAAATCCTTGCTTTGAAATCCTGAAGTTTTCCTTAGGCCTACATGGACACACAACAGAATCTCAGGGCACTTTGCTGACTTGTTTTGCAATAAAATTTAAAGATTTCTGGAAAACATTTCTAAATTTTATCTGAAACTGTCATTGTAGATCTTAATGATATATTTAAAACAAAAGGACATTTATAACATTTTTCATATTGACTCAGAGAGAGATGTGCTTTTTCAGCCCCTAGCATCCTCACCCACATTCGAGGGCTGTCAGAGCGCTCTCCGATGCGTGTTCCGGAGACACTGGGCGGAACTGTAGATACAGAGCTACAACAGGCCGGGGCTCTCTTCCCCTCATACGTGGGCATGTCAGTGCCTTCCGTCCGTGTCTCTGAACAGAACGGTTTTGCGTACTGTTCTGGTGCCGGTGGAACTGCAGCGCCAGAGGCCTGTCATTCAGAGTTGGAATGATAAAGGAATAGCTTGTTGTAAGTGTACATGTGAGGAGCTCTTTCAGAGCCAAACTTCAGAAGCCGCTGTGGAATCTTAGAAGTTACGTTGTCCAGGCTGGGAAAGTGCACTCGACAGCTGGGAGGCCAAGGAGTGTTGGGCCTTCGACATGGCGGAGTGCCTGCCGGGTGACAGTCGGGGTGAGGAGTCCCGGCACTGCCACGGGCCCTGGTGCATCAGCTTGCTGGGCTAAAGAGGCGGCTGTGGACACCAGGAGTGAGTTGGCATCCATCTGGCCGAGTTATGTTTTTTCTTTATGAGTGGCTAAATCTCGAGATGCTGCTCATATTGCAAGCCTTGAACCAAGTGTGATCTTCAAGTCTCTGAGCCCAAATTCACATATTTAGGAAGAGAAAAGCTAACTGCGGTCCATGCACATGGATGAAAGCTAGAGGATCATTCATGGTTAATTACACTGTGGTGTTGAAAGCTCTAGAAGCCGGAAGTCACAGGCCTTTGGGTCTTTGTGGATGTCCCGCAAGGTATCTGCATTTTCTTGAGCTGAGCAACCTCATCATCCTTCAGCTTCTGGCTGATCACACCCGTTTATTCCCAAGCATTCAGGGTACATGGAAGGCTCAGGAATACTTTTCTCAGTGCCATGCATTCCCTGCACCATCATTGTCACTGGATGCATCCTGGCTAGATTTTCAACATGGATTCAGTGAGTTTAGCCATATTTAATCCACTAGTCCAGTTGGTATGTCCTTTGAGTGTGATGACTTCATAGGCACTTTGAACCACCCTCATATGCACTCCCTTCCAGTTTCCACCGTCACCATCTGTTCCCATTTCTGGATTCAGTTCCTGGGCACAAATGCCTGCCGTGTTCACTCCACACATCTGCTCTTGAGTCGCCATGTTCTCCCAAAGTCCATCCATGGCAGCTGCTGGGATAAGTGCCAAGTGTTTCAGCCGTAAGATAGTGAAATTTAACAGAATCCAGATTACACCCACTTGGAATCACACAGTGCTTGCGTAGCCCCCTTAGTTACATATGTGAGACGTCCCGTGGGTTGAAAACCACAGTCACAGCACCACCAGGACTGTACTGGACTATCTGAGGGATGGTGAATTGGAAGACACTGACATTCCTCTGCACCAGACTGAGCCGGCTCTCTCTCTCCTGCTGGGGGGCCCCTGCAGTTACCACCCCAATGCTAGAGTCGGCGGTCATAGAGTAGTCTTCATGCACCGTAGTTTTAGCTGTCTGAAGACACAAGCTCCCATGTTGCAGACCCATCATTTCTCCTTTGAGTTTATCTTCCAAAACATCCACAAGGGCAAGTTCATCAGCCAGAGAGTTTCCCAGAATGCTTATGGCACACACCATACCACCTTGTCTGGCAACCACCGGAGTGATCTTACCATTTGGGAAGGTTGCCTCTTCTGCAGTTGCAGTCAGTTTCTCCGTCAGACTCGCATGAAGAACAGTTGTCAGCTGCGTGCATGCCTCCTCAGGCTCAGGGCAGGGTCTGCCTTGAGTCCTGCCTTGGAATCTCACTGCTTGTTCTGGAACAGATGCGTTGTTGACCTGGGCACCCGTGCTGCAGGAGCAGTGGCGGGCACAGCCTCGGGGGACAGGTCAAGAGTCCAGGCTGTGGCACCAGGCGGTGCGCGAGCACCGCGGCTTTCTGTGCACGCCCGGGAAGAAAAGAAACCAGGCTCACTTGGGACTAGTTGTCAAAAATTACTGGTTTTATTAGTAGTCTGAATGAAATGGGAAGTGTGCAGGAAGTATCTCTGCTGCCAAGCCAAGAGTGAATTCTCTCAAGCAAAGCAGTGGTGTTGGGAGCGTGGTCAGCTTCTCTTTGCATGCGAGACCGTTTTCACTACAGTGTTTTCCTGGCAAACTGGGGTTATTCAGACTTGGCCGTTGGGCCATTTTTTTCTGGAAAAGGAGTGGAATGAGCCTGTCCTTTAAGACAAACAACTGCCAGTATTTGTTACCAGTCATAAAATCGATATTAGGATTTGGGGAACCTTTATCCCTCTCTGTGAGTTTGACATCTTCCCAGGACTTAAAGACTTGAGAGAGGTCGTGATGGTAATGAGTTGATTGGCTGATACCGTGGGAGGTAATTTGTCAGTTTGGGACGATTTCCATGACTCGGTAAACCACCGTTTTCCAGGTGGGTGCTGGGGGCAGAGCTGTTCAAAGTGCCAGGTACACCGATGAGTTCTAGTGTCTCTAGAGTGTGAGAGAGCCGTCGTGGGACTCCGACTCCAGGTGGCAACAAACCTTGAAGGAACTCCGCTTGTTGAATTTGGGTGCATTATCAAAGAAGAATGCCCGTCGTCATCTGAAGAGGCTTTTAAAGGCACTCCTTCCTGTTCCAGCTACTTGACTCAGTGAGGCTGAGTCCTTCGTGTGCTCCAGCGTGCATAGTGGGGCACAGCCCAGTGAAGGCTGGGGCAGATGGGGGGGTCACCCAGCCATCTTCTCCAAAGCCAGATACTAAGGAGATATGCAAAATGTACAGTGGGGCCATGCTTCCCATGAATTGTCTTTATTTTGGAAAAAAGTTACTCTTGAATAAAAATGTTATTTATATTAGTATGTGATGGTTTTATTTGTGGTTTTTAATGAATTAAGTATTTAAAAATGTCTCCGTTTTAATTTCTCCTACCTAAATATCAATGTGTAACCCCAATAAAGGAAATTTCTTTGGGATCTTCCGTCAAGTTTGAGGGTGTAAAGGGGTCCCCAGAACTGGCGTTTTAGAGCAAACTGGTCACTTGTTCTTCCATCCCCTGGGTCAAAGCCCAGTGTGGAGAGCCTTCCTGAGGTGGTCAGAAGAGCCACCTCGGGGTTCTGGCCGGCTCGCTCGGCTTCCCTGGGAGTGACTGTGCCCTGAAGTGGCTCAGACTTGCTTGTGGCCTCAGGCTTGCATCTTCCAAGATGACCTTCTTGGGGCCTGGGCGTTGCTAGAGGGATAGGGTGAGGAGGAGAGAACCCTGGCTTTGGAATCAGGAGGAAGGAGTACCTCGACAGCATCCCCCCCTAGCGAAACAACCATGGGCAAGCCTGCATGGACGTCGGCACAGAGCCAGTGGTGAGCGTCACTGTATGGTCAGCACGATCTGCTGACCACACTCTTGAGAGTCTCTGACTCGGGTCTGGCTTCAGCTACGAGTCTGCAGATGGCGTCCACCACTTGCCAGCGAGGAAAATGCACCTCGTGCACAGGGCAGGGGGTGCATTTTCAGGGGAGTGGAAATTGACTTTTTGAAGTAAAAATGATTCCTTTAATAAGTGCTTAAACTTTCCAAGGTAGCTCACTAGCAGCCTGTTGTGAGCTAACTGGCAAATGCACTGCACGATTGCATTGTAGCATTTGTGCTAATAATGGAGCTTTGGAGCCTCTCTGCGTCCTGCCTCGGGGTTGTTTCACCCCAGCCACTGGATCGAGTCAGGAGCCCGCATTGGCTGTCAACACCTGGGAGGAGTGCGAAAGGCGGGGGCTGCGCTTGTGCGCGTGTGACAGGGCCCGAGAGCGTGCTGGTCCACGTAGTCAGGCTGGGCTCTGTCAGTGGGGTCCTCACGGCAGGGATGAGGAAGGGGCATGCCTGCTTCCCTGCAGTGCCAGAATGTTCTGTTGCTGAGCCATTGCTGTGGTTTTGGTTTCACTGTAATGCTGTTGTGGACATCTGTGCTTCTAATCTTTATTTTTCTTTGCCTCCTGAGGGTAAATGGCTGGGAGTGGGATTACGTCTCAATACATCATTTCCAAATTGCTTTTAAGCGAGTTTCAAGTTCAGGACCACAGGTTCCCGTGCTGAGCAGGTGCTCACACACACACCAGGGCAACCCCAGTAGGGCATCCAGGAAGGGCAGCTAGCTCAGTTTTGTTTACTTAGAGCCATTGAAAATTTTGGGGCCACGCCCTCTTTGGGGAATTGCTAGTTCGTATCCTTTGTTCTCTCTCTCTCTCTCTCTCTCTTTTTTTTTTAGCTTTAAGCTTTTCCTGTTGCTTTGCATGTGCTCTGCAGAGTGATGTTGACCCTGTGGGCCATATTTACTGAAGACCTCTCCAGCCTGTCTCCTGGTTCACCGTGGTGGTTCTGTAGTTGGAGGTGCTTTTGTCCCCCCGTGGTCCTGACTGCTGCTTAGACAGGAACTCCTACCCCCTCTCCTAGCTCTGCCCTGGCAGTGGGGTTGGGCTGCTTTGAGGCTGCCGGCGAACTGGACTCAGTGTCAACTATCCTCAAGGAAAATCTTCCATAGTTTCTCAAGCTCAGGGAAAACCAGAATCTCTTGTTCGATTAATATTTTATTTGGTGTCTCCTGTCACCACGTGAAGCTGCAAAGATACTGTGAGACCTGTCAGGCTTCCCTGGTGCTGTGGCACCATCAGCCCAGCGCCCCGGGGGTCTGGCTACCTCCCCCCACCCCCGACTCCCCACACCCATTACAGTTAATTCAAGTCTTCTCCTTATGGTTAGTTTGTGGTTCTTTACTACACATCCAGTTCTTCTACATTAGGGTCTGTTGGTTAGAAGAGGCTTTCTGTTTGATCTGTTTCTGCACTGCAGATCATTCTATCTGCTTTTCAAAAATATCCTGAATTTTTTTCCTCTTTGTTTCAAGGCTTGGTTTTGTTTGTTAGTTTGGTTTTTAAGTACCTCTGAGAGGGAGGTGTTGTACTTTTCCTCATACAGCACTGTTTTCATTAAAATTCCTTTTAGTTTTCAGAATCCACCTGCGGCTATGTCCACTCACATGTAGGCTGGGTCCTTGGGAATGGGTCCTCTGTGAGCTCTGGAGCCGGCCTGGGTCTGGTTGGGTTAGCATGGGCAGACCTCGGGGCCAGGTGAGCTGGGTGGGAAAACATGGTTCTGCCAGCTTGGCCAGTTGTCTTGCACGCACTGGGTCTTGTGTGGGTGCGCTCAGATACTAAAGTGGTAATAAAACAGTCACTGTTGGAGGTGACAGTTGTCTTAGGCCTTTCCAAATAAAAAATACTGTGTTCTACAGTAGATCTTCAGATCAGGAATTGCAGTAAAGTCAGAACATAAACCGGCAACTATTCACTTTAACCAAAAGCAAGAACCCGTAGACATTAAAACAACCTTTTTTATCCTCCTTGGAGTCAAAGTGAACTATACTTGCTAAGAATGCACATTAAGTCAAAGTTGTGTTCCTAGCTTTCTCTTCCAAACTCCTGCCATATTTGAGTAGGAGTGCTGTGTTACTATGGTAGAAACACCAGAGAAGATGTTCTCAGACCGTGTCTGGCATGGGTCTTTCCAGGATCTGTGATTCTCAGCTGCTCGGTGGTTTCTGAGCATTGGATTGGGAGGCCCAGCTTGGGGAGGTAGTGCGTGGCCAGCAGTCTGTGTCCTGGGGCTGACTCTTGGAAGCCTCCACCCTTTCAGGGGCTCTGTGTTCACCCCAGCTTTGTTCACATGAAGGAGGACTGGCGTCCCCTCGCCACCACCTTTGTGCTGCCAAGCCAGAGGTAGCAGCAGGCAACGGTGCTGGTCCGCACACCCCGACCGAAAGCTGTCGAGCAGTGGGCACCTGCGTGCGCCCTCTCTGACACTTGGGGCCTCCTGAGTTCCTGGAGCGAGTTGGGGCCGTGACGAGAGAGGCTTGGGCAAGGCACGCAGATGCCCTCAGCAAGTTCGTTTTGAGTGGAGGAGCTTGGGGAGAATTTCTGTCCCTGACTCAACGTGAGCGTCTCATTCTTGTTTCCTTCTTTTTATAGGCACCAGTTTGTAGAAAATAACCTAATACTAAAGATGGGTCCCGTAGATAAGCGGAAGGTAAGTCGGACTCTCGCTGCATCTCCCCAAGGGTCTGTCACCCCTCAGCCGCGTCAGGGTCTGGCCTTTTGCCGCGGGCTCTGGCTGATCCTTGCTGCGCATGTGTCCTTGGTCTTGGTTCCCTTTCTCGGAAAGATCATTTCTAGATTTGACGGCTAAGGAAGACTTGAGCCACTCGGGGGAAGCTGTTTGAAACCACACAGGAAGGCTGTGGTAAAATAGACAGCCTCTCGTTTCTGGCTTGGGGTTTTGATACCCTATCAAGTTGTCTCTTAGTTCATTAGAATTGTTTTTGAAATTTTTTATTTGTTTCATGGATTGTGTCAAAAATATCAGACTCCACAAACAGTCTGCCGACATGGGCCCTTCTGAGTTCAGGCCCCAGGCCTCTGTTCCTGGCCGTGCTGCACACGCCGCCCTGGTCAGTGCCAGCAGTGGGGAGGCCCCCCCCTCCCCTCATGGAGCAGAGAGCATGAGGGGCGCCCTGATTGTCCCTGGCAGGCTGGGTGGAGCAAGGCTTGGGTTTGCCTGCCGGTGCTGCCGCTCCCTCATGTGGCAACAGGAGGGAGACACGCCCAAGTGGGGCCATTGGAATCCAGCTCACAGAGGCCGGGCAGGCTGGGTGCTTCATTCCGCCTGTCCCTCTCTGACCTGAGAGGCCAGGTCCCAGGCGAGCAGACGGGGGGCTGGCGCTGGTCCTGAGCCCCGGGCTGCTGTGATGGCCAAGCCTCTGAGGCCACGATAGGTGCTGCCGACTCCCACTTCTGAGCCCTGACCAGCAGGGTCTTCTCGTTTTGCATCAGGGTTTGTTTGCACGACGACGACAGTTACTGCTTACAGAAGGGCCACACTTGTATTACGTGGATCCTGTCAACAAAGTCCTGAAAGGCGAAATTCCATGGTCACAAGAACTCCGACCGGAGGCCAAGAATTTTAAAACCTTCTTCGTGCACACGGTGAGTTTGTACGGGTTCTCTACAGGGCAGTTGTCTCCCCCTCTTCTCGTGTCCCGGGGCCCCACGCTCCCAGCTCAGCCCCGAGCTGGGCCCCCAGGCCCCTGTGCTTGTCTGTCAGGGTGGGGGTGACCTAAGGGAACTGTAGGTCCTTGCCTGCATGTGTGATGTCTGCACATATGCGCAGGGAAAACCCACATGCTCGTGTGCCTCCAGAGGTACCCTCGGGGGCTGCAGTAGGGTGCTGCTCTCGGCGGGACCCCTCAGCATCGTTAAACGGTTTCTGTCTCCACAGCCGAACAGGACGTATTACCTGATGGACCCGAGTGGGAATGCTCACAAATGGTGCAAAAAGATCCAGGAAGTGTGGAGACACAGATACCAGAGCCACCCAGATGCTGCTGTGCAGTGACAGGTCTGCGGCTGCCACAGTCGCTGCCAGGACACTTGCCCCAGCGCGGCTCGCCGCCCTCCGGGACGCTTCCAGACCACCTGCCAGCCATCTCAAGGGGGACGCAGACGGCGGAACCTTGCAGCTTTTTTATTTAAAAGAAAAGAAGAAAAAAATACCCAACCACACAAAGAACAAAACCAATAACAAAAAGGAATTCAGGGTCGCTTTGCTTGCTCTCTGTGCTCTGTGGAGGCTCCCCAAGCTCTCTTTGCCTTGGGGACCCAGCGCCGTGCACGTCCACCTGATTCCCGCCCGGGCGAGTGGAACAGGCTCGGGTCACCAGCTCTGCATCACATGCCCTGGTCATGCACCGGCCGGTCCTCCTGTGGCCGAGGGGATGGGGTGTGTGTCTGGGCTCTTCCTGCCCCTAGGTCATCACAGAACCCGTCGGCAGGGAGCCCCATGCACGCCTCTGCCAGGGTGACTTCGATCTCTGGCGGGTGGGAGGGTTCTTGGCTTTGGTCTGTGTGCTTCTTTTCTTGTGTCCCTTACTTGATGCCCCTTTGCCCTGCCAGGGCCCCTGCTTGCCTTCTTGCATCGCTCTGGCTGTGAGCACTCCATGGCTTGTGTTCATTGGGCAGGCTCCAGGCGGGGAGACGTGGAGTGGGCTGTCGGGGTGCGCTGCGGAGCCGCTGCTGAGGTTGGAGGGTGCCAGCAGGCCGTTCGCATTGAACATCCCTCTGAGCGGGGTTGGCCCTGAGGAGCTCGAAAGAAGCACGGGTCTGGAAAGAGCACTGTGAGAAGTGGGCGCCCAATTGCGCCAGGAGACAGGGAAGGCTGTGCCCCACTCCGGGCGAGGCCAGGGCATCAGGGCAGACTGGGCCTGGCGTCCCCCACGTGGAGGAGTGCTGCCTGATGAGCCCCTCCTGAGAGTTTGGTCCGAGGGTAGAACATGCAGGCAAACCGGTGCGGTTTGCTAGGGCTGAGGGTCTCTGGGCACCAGCGGTCAACCCGCTGTGACACACACCCCTTTTGTGGTGAGGGAACGTTCCTGTAGCCTGACTCCCCAGCACATTCACATCTCCACAGTGAAAGTCTGAAAACCTTCTCATGCTGCCAGGTCATTTATCCCCATCAAGTCGTGGACCTTGCCGGGAAAAAATGTTGCTCACCTTGCATGAGGGGTAGGAACACCACACTGCAGTCTGAGCACCCAGCCTGCTTGCCCCCGTGCTTTCAGCCTGCCTGCCTTTCTCTTTTCAGAGGCAGCACAGTGCTGCATACCTACTGCAGGGGGTCCAAGATTTGCTGGTCCTTTGATTTCTTTGCTGCTGCTCTCTGGACAGAGAAAGCGGGTGCACCTGGGGGTGCTCAGAGCTCCTCTCCCTACCCAGGTTGTCTCTTGAGGGCAGTCCACAGCCCCAGGTGGGGGGTGGGGCGGGTGGAGGCACTGCTGCCTGCAGGCTGCTCACAGACTCATCTCTGTCCCCAGGGGATGAACAACTTTGCCGTTTCCTGGAGACTTTCACGAAGGCACCAGCAGAAGGCTCACACAGGAGAGGTCCCCCCTGACCACTCTGCCCCCATCTCCTATCTCGAACAAACCATCTGTCACCCCGTGTTTACGAGTGGTCCAAATCGAGAGAAAAGATGTCTTTCTCAAACGTGTTTAGTGTTAAGAGTGGCCCTTGTGTCTGCCTGGTGAGGGGAGGGTGGCTGTGGCGCTGACCCCGCTGGGCCATGCGCAGGGGGGCGGATGGGAGCGGAAGTGGGGCGGGGAGTGCCAGCGGCTTCCTGTTGGGTCTTGTGCACTGCTCTGTGAGAGCTGTGCGTGCATGAGTGAGCGAGGGTGCATGTGTGTGCCCACGCCCGTGTGGGTGCCAAGCTGTGGGGGCGTGCCTGCCCTTGGGGCACCCAGGGGAGCGGGATGCTGCCCGGGGCCAGGGTCATAGGTCACGTTCCCTTCTTCCTCCCCGCTGTTGAAGAGGCTTGCCTGTGTTCACCTGCTTTTCAAAAACTAAGTCTCTCTGGGCCTTCAGGAATGTCACTTCCAGCTTATTCCCCATGTTGATCATTTACCTTTCTTAGGACACCCGCGTCTGTGGGCGTGCCATTCGGAGAGTCGGGGGCTGCTCTTGCACAGTGTTCTTCCTTGGGTCTGGTTATGGGGAAACGAGCAGGGCTGGCGTTTGGCTCTAACAAGAGCGCCCGGCTGGGCTGCTCCAGGAGAGAGACAGCGTCTGCTGCATTCCTCTCTGGACAGCGCCACTACCTCCTGGGCTTCACCCACCACCTCCATCGTAACCTCTGGAACCAGAGAATGAGGGGTTCAGGGTTCAGCTCGCAGCTGACAGAATTGAAGTGACTGCCCTTGCCTGAGCCAGTGACAGCTGAGCCCTTCTCCCTTCACCACCTTTCTCCTCTCAGAGCCTTCTCTCCCTCCCCCCCCCTTTTTTTAAGGCACGTACATGTTCTTCTCCTACCCTGTGCTTGTCCGTGTTGGCTTTCGTTGTATGCAGCTTGTCCTTAGAGTGCCTGTCCCCGGTGTAGGTGCCTTGCATTCTAAGATGTGGGCATGGCTGTCAATCGAGTATGTACCAGACATACATGGAAGTACAGGTGATTCATCCACACTGAGAAAGAAAGTGCCCTGTTGATTAGATTCAGGAGCCATGTGTCTTAGTGAGGGCCAGGAGAAGTTTCAGTGCCAACCACATGGCAGGCAAGCAGAGCCGGTCCCCCACCATGTGGCCTCGCAGGGCATGGAGGGGAGGGGGTGGGGCTGTGGCCTCCAGAGGCTCAGGTGGCCCACTGTGCCTTGCCTCTCTCTGGGAACTCCAGGAAGCCAGGTTTGGGTGGGGCTATTTCCTTCCCTCTTTTCTGTGGACCTGACCAGGACAGTGGGCGATGGGTCTTGTAGCAGGTGGCCCCGTGGGGTGCACAAAGGCATTGCACCTGCTGTTCTGAACCTTGGCTCTGAGGAGTGTGTTACAGACCTGCTTTGCGGGAGATTCCTCTCTGGGCTGTTCGGAGCTGGTGGGCCCCGCACCTTCTCCAGGCCCCTACTGCCGCCCTGTGGTATTTGTGGCCGAGGCCTATAGGCATTGCAGGAATTGGCCCCGTGGCACAGACTCACCCAGGGCCAGGTGCCAGCCCAGGGGCTCAAGGTGGTTCTGTGCTTCCTCAAACATTTGCTTTCTGAGAACATCAGCTGTAGGCTTACCACCCAGAAGAGACCACTGTGAACATTTTGGTGTATAGCCTCCCCACCCCCCCATGCACACATTTGTTTGCTTTTTAAACTGAAGTGGGAACATGAAACACACTGTTCTGCATCTGGCTTGTTTCACTTGATAATTTATCTTAGGCATTTTTCCACGTCATGAACAATGATTAAAAACATTGTTTTTAGTGATTGTAGAGCTTAATATGGTTATCATTTTTATCATAACTTATCTGACCATTTTCCTGTTACAAAACATTTAGATGGTTTCTGGTTTTTCACTATTTAAATAATGCTGTGATGAATACCCTCATAAATCTTTGATTTTGACTCTGATCGCCCCCCACCCTCGGTTCCTAGAAGTAGTGTTTTGGGGTCACAAAGAGTTTGTTTTAAAGGTTGTATTAGTCTCTCTTCCTCTGTCTTGATCTGAGGCTTAGATGCTCAGAGTTCCAGCACACAACCTCCTCAGTTGTCCTACAGATTCTGGACAAATCAGTTTCTGCTAAGGTGTGTGTTCCAAAGAACGTTTTAATAAGACCACTTTTTTTTCCCCCCCACAATGCTAAAATGATATCATTTATTGCAGTCCTTTTGTGACAGATTTTTCCAAAAGTGCATTTCCTTATTTTCATTGACAGAATCTGGTGATGCTTGCATGTTAGTTACCTTCCCATCCCTGCTGCTGTGGCTTTCACCTGCTTGGTGATACTTTCAGAAGCTCGTACTTTGTGTCCACAATGGTACTGAATTTGCATCTGCACAGGCTTAAGAGATAAAAAGTGTTGAACTGACCTTGCCACATGCATAGTAGATGATTTGTAATTACGTGTGTAGACTCCGAAAATACATTGGGCCATTTGGAATCAGTAAAAGAGCAAAATCTTACTTGAGAAGGAGACCACGTAGGCAGTTGGGTTTAACATAAGGTTATTTGCCCCCATGCTCTTCAAATGGTGGCACTCAGTAGGAAAGTCTTATCAGTTAGTAGAGCGCAGTGGCCAGGCCTTTTCACTGTAGAGGGTGATTGTCCTGGCCCACATGGCTTTCGGGACTCCTCCCCTGTCCTCCCTCACGGTGTTGCAGGTTGTCTGGCTGTCTTCAAACCTAGAACACCCAATTTGGTTTCATTCCTAATTTCTCCACTTTAGTTTGGGGTCCATTGATTCTGAGAGGAGAGGTGCGTGAGAGATTTTTTAGGTGCTGTGCTCAGTGTCACTTGAGTCTGCCAGAGATTTTTGGCTGGATTGTGCAGAATTGGACTTACTGCCCTCCTCTGACACCCCAGGTCCCCTGTCCCCTGTCCGGTCCACAGACTGAGGGTGCTCACTCCCCAGACCGCGGAGGCTGCAGCTGCTTGCCAGAATAGGATGCAGGTACTATCCTTAGAGATGTCGCCCTGTACATTTTTCCACATTGTTTGTTTTCATCCAAAGCTCACATGAGCTGACGGTGACTCAGGTGGGTGTGACCCTTCCCACTTAGGGCAGCCTATACTGGCAAGTGCCCCAAATCAGGGCAGGAGTCTTCCAGAGCATCTGAGGGGGGGCAGGCTGCTGGCCCAAAGTTGCGGAGTTGCAAATCACGCTGCCTGTGGAGAACTGGTCTGGGGAAGGAGCTGTTCAGCCAAGAGCAGTTTTATCTGTAGCTCAGCTGTGATGGGCAACTGAACTAGCCTACATGTATACCTGAATTTTCTCCAGAACCCACTTCAGTGTGAAGAGACACCAAACTTCGCATACAGAGAACTTTTTACAAAAGGCAGACCTTTTTTTAGCGTGTGATCCACCCTAGTCCCAACCAGTCTGGCAGAATGACTTATGAATAGGGGTCGTTTTGCTGTTGAAAAGCCTCTCCTTATCCGAAGTTCGATTGGACATTGACAAAAATAAATTTTTGCATTATTTAGAACTGCTGTAGCTGTTCCATAACGCAAAATCGGATGAATCAATAGTATGTTAGCTGTCTTTCAGGTTGGTGGCAGTCAGAACGTGTAAAATTCTCTACCTGGTCTGTAGCTGTAACTGTGATGTACAGGCAAAGCAAAAATTTAAAACTTATGAAAACAAATAATGCAATGATATTAGGATATACACTTTTGTATTTTTATTCTTATATAAGGTTATTTGCTGGCTATTGTTGGCCTCTAGTTCAGTCTGTGTTATTTAAAATCTAATATATGAATTATTTGGATTGAATTCATGTTCGGGGCCACGTTGTTGTATGTATTGATGTACAGCCTTGAATGTGAATAATTATTGTAAACTATATTTTACAACTTTTTTTCTGGCTTTATTATATAAATTTTCTATTTGGTCAATGATTTAATCATAATTTAATGAATCTGTTTCTTCTCTTTTTTTCAAATATTTGTGCTTTAGATGTAGTTACTGGATGATGAATTTTCCACGTACGCTCGGTAGTCTTGTAATAAAAAGCATGTAGAGTGTAGACGCTCGCTGGCCTAACTCTTCTTTGACCGGGGGCGTGGGTCGGGCTCGGTGGCCACCTGCATTCCGGGCCCGGAACCCAGAGTCCGTGCGCCGCACGCGCGGGGCGGAGTGGGGGCGGAGGCCGGCGAGGCCCTCGAGCCCGACGCCCGGCTCCTGGCGGAAGGGGGCTCGGCCGGCCGCTTTTCCGGACCGGAACTTCCGCCTGCCGCGTGACACCAGGGCGGGCGTTTTACGAGGGCGGACCCGTGGGCGGGACAGAGCTCGGAGGACTGTATTAAAGGCCGGACGCTTCCGGTGGAGAGGAGCTGTGGCGGGGCTTGCTGGGATCATGGCGGAGAACCACTGCGAGCTGCTGCCGCCGGCCCCGAGCGGCCTCGGGGCGGGGCTGGGGGCCGGCCTGTGCCGCCGCTGCAGCGCGGGGCTCGGCGCCCCGGCCCAGCACCCCGGCGGCGTGTCCAAGTGGGTCCGGCTCAACGTCGGCGGCACCTACTTCCTCACCACCCGGCAGACGCTGTGCCGGGACCCGAAATCCTTCCTGTACCGTCTGTGCCAGGCCGACCCCGACCTGGACTCGGACAAGGTGAGGGCCGCCCGACTACCCGTGCCGGGCCGGGGAGGCCGGACCTGGTGCCCGGGCGCCCACCGCCCTCGAGGAACCGCGGCCGGCCCGCCTCGGCTCCCTCTCGCCCTCTCCGTTCCCCGGTGGAGCTTTCCCACACCCCGGACCTTGCTGTGGATCCACTTTCTTTCCCCTCTAGGTTCTCATGGCCCCGCTGTGTGAGCGTCTCCTCTGTGGCCCCGTGTACTTAGTGGCCCTGGAATCGGAGAACCCTGGCCTCCTCATCTGCTCGCATTCCAGACGTTTGACTTTACGTTGGCGTGGGGGGGTTGACACGGGTGACCTGCCTTTCCCAGTGACTTGCATTTAGAGAGTTGGCGCTCCGTCGTTTACAGCCACAGCACGCTCCCATCGGCACTCGCAGAAGGGGCCGGCCGTAGAGTAATTTTTCAAAGGGAAGGTTGCGCGTTTGAAGGGGTGGCAAGGAGGGACCAGGTAGGAATATTTCTTCAGGCTGCGTCCCCACTGCCCTCCCGAAAGGGTAGGAGTCCCTCGGTTGGTTTGCAGCTTGCTTTCATTAAGTGCTGGTACTGTTGTGCAGATCATAATGGAAACTGTTTCGGTTATGACCTTTGTGAGACTTGTGTGGCTGAGGAAGAGCTGCTCGGGATTTGTACGGATTGAAACTCCGAAAAGGCTCTATTGTAAGAGTAGTTGTTACCTATATTTATCCGCGGCGGTTCGCAACCTAACTTTCCTGGGTCTTCTCAGTTGAGCGTACATAATTGCACTTGGCTTCGTGCCTCGCCAGCTCAACGCTTGCCAGGCATAAGTCTTCCCAGAAAGATTCAACTCCCTCTTCAAGTTCGGGAAGGCGGACGGAGCCCATCCTCAGGGTGGCATGACCTTAACGATCACCACAAGACCACTTGTCGTTGGCAGAAATCAGGGTTTGAGATGTCAGCGCTCCAGTCTCCCCCGCCACCACCCTCAGCTGCTTCCACTGCTCCTTTGACCAAGCTCTCGCCTCGGAGAGAATTGACCTCCCAGAAAATGGCAGGCCTCTCCAGGACAGAAATAGGCTTTTGTTTGCTGTGATTTTCCTTTCATGAGGAGGGTGTATGTTTTACTGTTTGTTTGTATTAAAACACAGCCACAGTGGTCATTCACTGGGATTTCTACTCGAGAGTTCCTGTTTTGTATATTGAATCAGATTTTAAATTGCACTTGTCCATTGGGGTTTTGGGGTGTGTGTGTTTGTGTGTGTGTGTTTTGAGGCAGAGTCTCTATTCATCACTAAAACAATTGATTAAGAGCCAATTAACTATAGCTTCCACAGTTAAGTCAGTTCATCCCTTTATTTTACTGTCTCAAAACGACTTAAAAAAACTATGCTCTACTGTAATAACAGTCCTTTGGGGGAGGTAATTAACCCACCAGGACGCATCTGCTGCGGTTGCTTCTTGTCACCGTCGGGTGCTTACCCACATTTGATTCCCAAATTGTAAGAGTGAAATCTAGAACATGAAGGTAATGCAGCAGATACAGTTTCTGGCTCATAGGGTAGTTGATAGTAAATAAGGGTGAGTTTTTGTCGCAGGTAATGGGAATTTAACAAAGAGTAATGCTGATTCACATCAGTCACGGTAGGAGTGTGCTTTACTTCAAATGAGACAGAACGTGTAAGATACTGTGTCTTCTCAGTGTCACCCCCCCTCAACTTTCTGATGAAAGAATGTCCCAGAGCTTCACTCCTAGATAATTAGACCCTGAGTGAGGAAGCGGAGGGGAAGGGGTGTTTGGAGGAGTGGGACGGCCAGTGATTATTACATGATGGAAGAGAAACAGGATGTTGATTCACTTGTAAAAACCTCGAAGCCCTCACTTAATAGTTAAAATGAATGAAAGCATACCTGGCAGATGTCCCCAGGGCTGGACGTCAGCAGCACAGACCTGGTGGAAGGTTCCTGCTGGGCTGTGAACACCTGACTAGTGTTTATTGAGCTCCTGGGCTCCAGCAAGCTAGTTCTTGCATAGGACTTGGGTGGGGATTCGAGGGGAAGTTGTTCCAAGGAAGGGGAGACCAGGACCTTTCGGGAACCTGCTGCGTTGAAGTTCACGGGAAAAGTGCCTGGAGCTTGAGCTTAAACACCGCAGAAGCCTTTGGGAGAGGTGGAGTGATGGGACGTTTTCTGAAGAAGGCAACAGACAGTTTATTAAGGAGGATGGGGAGCAGGGCTGCAACTGATCTCCCTCTCTCAGCACTGAGCCTAGGATCAGCTCTGGGCTCCAAACCCTTACCCGTTGGTTTCAGTGCTGACTCTGGGCCCATTGCTGCTGTGCGATTCTCTTTATAGACCGCCCAAGTATGAATTCTCACTTCCTCCTGGGGCTTCCTCCAGCCGGGCTGTGTCTGGGGTGTTTGTTTCAGCATCTGCTCCCCTGCTGTCTGGGTCATCTTTCTCCCAGGTTCTCGTAAGGGGCGGGCCAGGTGTGACACTCCTTCCCGGAAGTGCTTTGTGAATACTTGATGTGTGATTCATTTGGTTTAAGTCTCTGTATTTCATGGTACCTGGCCCATTAGGCATTGCTGAAAACAGGTTAGCGTTTGTTTAGAGCTGAATCAGCCTCTGTTTCAGTGTGGAGATGCTTTAGGAGTTAAAAGGGAAACAGGAAATACTGCTACTTGGTGGTTGGAAACCACTCAGATTAAGTAGGATTTGAGGTGAGTTCAGTCTCTGCCTGAGCCAGGTCTGGGGAAAACCTGAGCTTTTGTCCTTTGATGGGGCCATTGTCCCGCCTTTGGGGTGCATATTCTGTGGCGTCAGATGGGTCTTTGAGGAGTGGGGTCATCACAGGGCCTCTGGTGACATGTCACTTGTAGTTCTTCGCCTGTGCTCACTCCGGGTGTACTTGGTGTTGGCAAGAGTGTCAGGATTGGAAAGATAGTGGAAGAGATTTTACAGACAACAGCCAAGCGATGAAGGATGTGGGTGGGAGTACAAACTTCTAAGTTGCTTGGCAAGAGAAGTGGGGATTCCTTAGAGTGGAAAGAGCGGATTATGCTCCATGTAACTAAATCAGAGGTGAAAGGCTAACTTCCCGAATTCTGAAGAGCATCCTGGGCGCCCATGAGAGCCGTGTCATCCTATCTGAGGCCCGGAGTGGGCGACCCGAGACTTGGGTGCATTTCATTTCACACTTTGGTCGAGGATGTGGCTCTGAGCATGTTCGTAGCCCTGGCCACGTGCCATGGTTGGTCTAGGACCCGGGTGGAGGGAGGGGCTCCCGCCCTTCCCCCGTACAGCAGGTGTTTGCTGGCAGAGCCCACGTTATATCTCCACAGGGCCCCTAACTGGACAGCCCTGGACCTGAAGCAGCCCGTGATTCCAGGCCAGAAGGTCCTGAGAAAGGACTTGCTTGAGTGAGAAGAGCTTGCTTCAGGGCCTCAGACACCGGCCCTGGGCCTGCAGCTGTCCCCACCGTCAGCCATCTGAGGGCAGCCCGGGAGGAAATGGTTGTCGCTGCAAAGCACTTCCTCTTTCTGCCCCCTGCACAGTGACTAGGCTCAGTTTGGAGCCATAGTCAGAACACAGTGGCCCACCGGCTGATGTTGCAAATCGAGTTTTATGGGAACGCTGAGGTGCCTGCTTGTTGACAGGGCGTCTGTAGCTGCTTTCACAGTGAGTGGGTGCTCACAGTTCCCTTCCACAGATGCTCCAGGTCAGCAGTCACTGGACTAACTGTCCTTAAAGTCCCTTAAAGGAGCTGGCTCTGCACCGAGGGAGGTTTGTGCGTGGCCAGGGTGCTCTCCCCGGACCCCAGAGTGCCAGAAACATCCAGGCTGGCGCTGGTGTGCGGGGGGTACTAGGGAGACGGCGTATCTTCCCTGGTGGCAGAATGAGACTGGAGACTCGGGCCTGACTTTGACTTTGACCAGAACTTAACTCGCTGTGCGACTTTGGGGTAAGTTGGTGCACCTCTCTGAGCGTTAGTCTGGGAGGAGCTGTGAGAGTTTAGGAAGATGGTCACACCACCTCCCCCCAGTGCCCCGTGCTGGGTCCTCACAGCAGACGGAGATGACTCGTGGTGGTCTCTACTTTGTTTTTAGAAAGAATGCTTTTTTCTCCCTGTCAGAATTTGTTCTTGCTGCTGTTTGTTTCTTACACATACTCTGAATCACTGCAAACCTTGGTCCCAGCAGGGAGCTCCTGCTGCTCGGCCAGCCTCGAAGGGGAGTGTGTGCGAGCCTGGCCCTCCTGTCCCCTGTCCTTCCCTGGCCGCCTCTTGGCGGTCCACCCAGAGCTCCTCGTTGACCTGAGGACAGGCCCGAGGGCAGCTTCCCAACTCTGGAGCCTGGAGCCTGTGCCACAGGGGAGGGACACAGCTGCCTGGGCAGCCACCGAGTTTTCTTGCAAGAAACTTGAGGTCTTTGAGCCTGGAGGACGTGGCTCTAGGGTGTCAGTCCCATCCACCCGCATGTTTGGAGGGGGCTTGAGGCACATCCACATATGGGTGTGCATGAGTGTCTCTTCCCGTAGTCCGCATTCTGGTGGGTTCTAGTTGCCTCAGCAGTTGGGCTTCTAGGATCTTGGGCTGGTTTTGCGAGTCAGGCTTGGGTGGCTGCAGTTCTGGAGTTGATGAGCTGGGCCAGCTCCAGCAGGGAGGCCGAGGCAGGCAGCAGGGGCACCGACTGAGCCTAGTCACTGTGCAGTGAGCAAGAAGAGGGAGGAGGTTCGGTGACATAAGCAGAGGAACCACGGGCCTGCCCTTTGGCCCCAGCAGGAAGGAAGGCTGAACTCTGCACCAGATCTGCCAGCAGGGCCGAGTGTAGGAGGAGAGCAGAGGCCCCCTTGGAGCCCATAGGGCGGTGGCTGTGGGGGCAGCTGGTGGGGAGGGCTCGAGGGCCTCACGGGAGCAGAGTGCTAGGCGTGAACCGTGGGCAGGGTGCCCCAGGGCCTGGGGACTCTGGGCTTGAGGAGGCCTCGCCTCTGGGGCTGTGGAGGGGCTTTCCTGTGTGGTGCTTCTGCCCCAGGTGATCGTGGTTCCCTCCTGTTTCCATCGCTAGTTGACTTTCCTGTGCCGGCAATTTTATGTTAAACACACGCACTCACGCCACCAGAATCAGTAATGTGATATCTGTTGAGGATATACATGCAGGTGTTCTGAGGCTGGAATGTCTCTAGGGAGGGGAGCACCTGCGAAATCCCAGCAGATGGACGATCCCTTGCTTTGTGACATAAATGTTCACAGCAGCTCTGACCTGGATGGCTGGCCCTCGGGCTGGCCAGTCCACTCAGCACTGGCCCCAGAGTGACCCGGCATCTGCTCTCAGTGCCCCCAGACCTGCTGGACTGAGTGGGTCACTGTGAATCACCCTCATGGATTCCTGGGCCCCGGGGGAGGACCCACTGTGGCTGAATCTGACACACACCTGCTGCAAGAGGAGCCCGGGCCTTGCGGATGGTTCCTTTCTCGTGGGCACTTGTGTTTGCTTCTGGGTGAGCCTCATGTGAGTTGTGTATTTCATCCTAAATTGGGACATTGTGGGGGTCGGGGCCCTGGGAGCCGGGTGCTCGTTGAGGTCTGAGGGGGTTTGTTGCCAGGGCCGGCACTGAGGGTGAGAATGACCCAGAACCCGGACACATGCACCCTGCCGTTGGCCCAGAGCCCTGCTTTTCCCTTACTTCCTGGGTGGGCATGGGAGTGTGTCAGATCTCAGCACACACGGGGCATCTCAGGGGGCTCATGCAGGGAACGGTAAATCAGAGCCCTCCAGCACTCCTGGGTGCCCAGGGGCCCGGCCCGGCAAATCCCGGTGCCTCAGAAAAGTGTCTTTGGTCTCTGGGTCTCCGCCTCATCATTTGTAATTGGTGACATCTCAGGCCTCTTCTGGACGGAGGGTTTGACAAACTGTAGAAAACAAAACAGAGAAGGGGGTGGAGGCTGAAGGTTTTGTGTGCAAATTTGGACTAGTCACTTAAAATGGATAATTTCGGAGTAAAAGGTAAGTATTTCTAATTAGGTCGATTGCAGATGTTTGTGCACAGAGAATTCTGTGCGTTTACATTTAGATTTTAACAGGGAGATTTGACAGAATTTATCTCCCATTTAGCTCAGGACACTCAGCCCTCTTCATTTCCAGTCTCCAGTGGCTGTGCTTTTTCTCCCACAACAAAGTGGTGGCGGAGTCCCGTTTCCTGGCGTGTTTGTGGAGGCCGTGAAGGTGATGGAACGGCGCCAAGTGCAGACGCTCCATAGAGAGCTGTCGCGCCAACAGAGTTCTTTTCCATTTAGAATCTTGGTCAGAGTCTCACTCCTCATCGCCATTTCCAGGACCAGCCGGCCCTGAGGGACGAGCAGCGCCTGCTTTATCCACAGCGCGTTGCTGGGCAGTGCATTCGATCCTGCCCCTTGAACCCGATGGTCAGGTTTTACTTCTGGCCGCATCGTGAGCAGGGAGAACCTCAGTCTTGGGGGCTGTTTACTGAGTGGCGCGGGTGTGTTTCTGCCTCTTGGCAGAACACTTGTTTCCCAACAAGCGGTGTGGGCTAAGGGTGCTGGGTGGGCTCAGAAAGGAGAGGGCAGGGCGGGGCAGGGCGGGGAGGGGCGAGTGGTTTCAGGTCAGGATTGTCCTCTCTGCCTCCCTCCTTGTCAGGGCTGCAGTTAAGAGTCTCCTGGGAGAGCATGTGATGTGGGCTTGGCCCTACCTTTGCCCACTGGCTCCTCTCAGAGAAATGACTACACACGGGGCTCGTGGCCAGAGCATGATCTCTGTGGCCTGGCTGCCTCCCTGCCTGGGGCCAGTGGCCCAGCAGCCCAAGCTCAGGGATGCAGGGTTCAGACTTCCCCTGGAGACTAGCAGCTCAGCCTTGGGAGGTGGGTCCCACTAGGAGTGGGTTCCAGCCGACCTGGGCATCATCAGGCCGCCCTGCTCCAAGTGTGTGTGGGCTGACAGCCTGCGGGGAGTTGGCCCTCGTTACGTATTCCTTTTTTTTTTTTTAAAGATTTTATTTATTTATTTGAGAGAGAGAGAATGAGAGATAGCACGAGAGGGAAGAGGGTCAGAGGGAGAAGCAGACCCCCCGCTGAGCAGGGAGCCCGAAGCGGGACTCGATCCCGGGACTCCAGGATCACGACCCGAGCCTAAGGCAGTCGCCCAACCAACTGAGCCACCCAGGCGCCCCCTCGTTATGTATTCCTAAGCCAAGGCCGCTTCCCCTGTTTAAAGCCCTTAAGGTACATGTATATATTTTTTTAAAGATTTTATGTATTTATTTGACAGAGAGAGTACAAGCAGGGGAGCAGAGGGCGAGGGTGAGGTAGGCTCCCTGCAGAGCAGGGAGCCCGGTGCGGGGCTCAATCCCAGGACCCTGGGATTATGGACTGAGCCACCCAGGCACTCTAAGATACATGTATATTTTTAAAGCCAGGACTTCACAAATAGGTCAGACGCTAAATCAGTGAGAAGTAGGGAAGGTCAGTAGAGGGAAGTGATTTGTCAAGAAAGGAGTCTTCATTCCGGCTCTTCTACACAAAAACACACAAAGCTCGCCACTCTATAAATGTAGCACACGCTTGTTGTATAAATCGAGGACAGGACAGAAAGAGGAGACGAGGGGCCCGCGAGTCTTGCCACCAGCCAGCGTTCGCGTCCTGCCCTCATTCCCTGCTGCCCATTGGAGGCGTGAGCGGCCCAGGGTCCTGTCTGTGCGTGCTGGCCGGCGGCCGCGCCCCCACTGCTCCCCCAGTCGCCAGGGTAGATGGCACCAAGATGCTTTTCTCTGGGCTTTTGCAGAAGTGAGCCTAAGATTCATATTCTGAATTGGGGTTTTTTTGTTTGTTTGTTTCTCCATTTCTGGGTTGTGTGTTCTTCCTTGTTTCTGCTGTAGGCTAGAGGCCCCAGGGCTGCGTGCCCCGCACAGTACGTGAGGCGCCCGGCCTGCCCCCGGCGACGCCCCTCAGCTCTAGAGCCTGCTGCTCCCGCTCAGGTGCTCAGACGCGTGCTTTTTACAGAGGTCCTGCCTGTGGTCCTCTGGGCAGCAGCCCAGGATAAAGCCTGGTGGAGTTTTGGGGTCTTGGTGTAGGGCCCCCGGCACTTCCTGTGGAGGCTGAGCCTTCCGCCTGACGAGCCCAGGTCAGAGTCCTGAGAGTCCTGCCCAACCTCGGAGTCCATCCGATCAAAACAAATCCCCAAGAAGAAACCAGTCCAGAGAGCCTTGGCGGGACTCCATGGAAGAAACCGCTTTTGAGTTTCCCTGAGTGCTGCTCCTCAGTGGCAGGGCCGGGCCGGCTGGCTTGTCACTGGCAGGGGGCGGCACATCCCCGGCGTCAGATTACTTGGGGCACAGCCTGCCACACAAGGCCATTCAGTGAACCTGCCATTCTGGGTCCAGGTGGGGGGCCCCCAGGCAGCCTCGGGATGAGGGCTTGGTGTGGTGGCGCCAAGGTCAAGATAGCGGCGGGGCTGAGAGCACACTGCCTCAGAAGCTCTGGAGCTCAGGCTTGCCCTGCACGGGGGAGAGTGCGGTGTGATGATGGTCCTCTTGAGCCCCTAGTGTGGGCCCAGTGTGGTAGGGAGGTTCCCCGGGGCACCCTGTCCCCATCGGATCTTGTCCTGCCAGCTGGCTGTCGAGGTTAGTGGGGAGCCAGTGAGTTGTTGCTGAGCTTGCTGATGTGCACATGTCACGCACGGGGCTCTTTTCACACCTGAGGATGGGGGTGGAGACAAGCCCCTGACTTCGTGGCCACTTTTTACCAGTAGGGAGACTGGCCGAGCATCCTTCTTCCAGAAGCTGGTCCACGGGGTCCTTGGTCTTGCTCGGAGAACAGGCGGGGTCTGGGGGGACAGGAGGTAGGGGTTCATGGGACAGTGTCTGGCGCTTCCTTAGGTGGGTGGGCTGGAGCACGAGGATGAATCCGGGAGGTCTGGGTGAGGCCGGGGCGGCGCCTGGGGGCCGAAGCCCACAGGGGAGAGAGGCGGTGGCCTGTCCTGGCAGGAGGTTGGGCTGAGCGCCCGGGTCCTGCCCACGGGGCAGCAAGGCTCCAGGTCCCAGCATGCACACATCCAGAGCCCTAACTGACTTGATGTAAGAAAAGCAAGGGGCGCCTGGGTGGCTCCGTTGGTTAAGCGACTGCCTTCGGCTCAGGTCATGATCCCGGAGTCCCGGGATCGAGTTCCACATCGGGCTCCCTGCTCGGCGGGGAGCCTGCTTCTCCCTCGGACCCTCCCCCCTCTCATGTGCTTTCTCTCTCTCTCACTCTTTCTCTCAAATAAAATCTTTAAAAAAAAAAAAAAAAAGGAAAAGCAGGTCTGCAGTGGTGGACGTCAGGAAGCCCCTGGAACCTCCAGGCTCTGCCACACTTGGGTGAGAAGTAGGGCCCTAATGTGGCTCCTGTTGCTTTACGGCCAGGATGCTTCCTGCCTCTCTCTGTCTCTGCATCTGGTGTCCGTAGGCAGAGCACATCCAAGAGCTCCAGGTCTTCCCACCACCATGGTTGCCCTACAGAGATGCTGACACACTGTCCTCTGTGGTCTTCGCTGGTCCTGCTCCTGTGGACGGCCCCCCCAGAGCCTGCCACGCTGACTGTTCCATTGACTCTGGAGTCACCCTGTTGTGTCAGGGAGGGGAGGGGAGGTGGGCTTGCGGGAGGAGCAGGATAGCAGCCTGGGCCAGGCCCTGCCCAGCAGACCCACAGCAGATATGCAGTGCCCTCGATGCAGTCGGGTCCATGGCCTAGAGTGGATCCCAGGGTGCCGTCACTCCCCACTAGACCGCTGTGGCTCTCCCTTCCAGACAGTACCCTCCATGCCTGTTACTCTGGGCAGGCCTCCCTGGGCTCTACTCCGTGGAGGCGTCTTTCGGGGACTGCCCCCACCCTCGTGCCCAGGTCAGCATGTCCACCTCCCCTGGGCCAGTTGTGGAAGCTTGCTGGCCAGAGGGCTTTAACCCTCAAACAGGCCCCAGGCACTTCTGGGAGGAACCGGGGCCACCCGGTGTGGGAGAAGAGTCTTCTGAAGGTCTGTTTTGTAGACTGCTCAGACTCTGGAACCACTGCCCATGGGGTGTGACTCCTTTGGTCAGGCCTCTCCACACAGTTGCTGTTCTGTGTGCCTCTGACCCCTCCCCAGGATAAGAAGGCCCTGCCACAGGTGCCCGGGAGGAGAGTATGTGTTAGGTTCCTTGTGTTGGGCAACGTTGCGATGCACGGAGGCTGAACATTAATGCCTCAGCCTCAGTCACCTCGCTGCCGAGTAAATAAAGGGAGGTGAACTTGGCCTAGACCTGAGGTGGTGACAGACAAGGGTGCGAGGCTGCCAACTGCCAGATCCTGCAGAGCCGCCTCCCCGAAGTGCTGCAGCGCTGTCTGTTTGCGGGTCAAGGGACACACATGACCCCCGTGCCTCTGCAACCGTTTCCACGTGGCCTGGCCTGGAGTCACTTGTGGGGACCCTTGCCTTCCCCGCCAGGACTCACGGTGTTCTCTTCTTTGTAGGATGAAACTGGTGCCTATTTAATCGACAGAGACCCCACCTACTTTGGGCCCGTGCTGAACTACCTGAGACACGGGAAGCTGGTCATTAACAAAGACCTCGCAGAGGAAGGTGAGCTGGGGACAGGGCCCCAGTGGACAGGCTGACTGGTCACTTGACACAGATTCCTCTGAGCCCGAGCCGCCCTGTGAGGAGCAGGCCCAGCACACCTTCCCCTGCAGAAATCCCACATGCCTCCGTCCCCTCGCTGGCTCCCAGCTTCCTCTCACCTGTGCCCCACGGGGCAGTAGGCGCTTGTCTCCAGGAGGTGAGGGCTGCTGGCCACCTCGTCCCCTGTCTTCCTCCAGGAAGCGAAGACTTCATGGTCAGGTTGACCCGTCAGGACCGCTGTCAAGTGGGGAGCGGGTCACCTGGGCTCTGGGCCATGTCGGGAGCCTAGTTAGCGATGCTGCTGGGGCTAGGGCTCCGCTCTCACAGCTACTTTAGCTCACACTGTCCTGGACATAGCCGCCTCTGGGTGAGCCCCGGGTGCGCTCCTTCCAGGGCACCTGTGTACCCTCACCTCTGAGCTCTGTCTGTCCTCAAACGGTCCAGCGCTGGGCACAGCGAGTAGGGAGCTTGATGTGTCAGGATCTGAGAGGTCCAGGTGTTTCTGCTCTGCATGGGCTCTGGCTCCTGCTGGGTCCTCTAGTGACTGCCGGGACTGACCTGGGCTCGCTCCTTTCACTCTTGCCGCTTCCTGGGCCTCCAGAGCCAAAGGGGACTCCCGTGTACATGTGCACTCATGTTGTTTGGGGCGCCTTCCTTTGTCTTGGTGGAGCCGTGCAGTTCTAGGCTAAACTTGACAGCCTGTTCCCGGGGCAGCTTGCTCAGAGGCAGGTGCTTGCTGCAGACAGGCCCCTGCCGCCCTGCCTCGTCCCCTGCCTCCTGGCCGGCCTCGAACGCCGCACTTTCAGAAGGGTCCATGCGACCACCGGCACCTGGAGCGTCCCACCTGCAAGGCCTCTCAGTCCCCACCCACAGGTCTGAGTGGGTGGCCGACAGGATGGCACCAGGCTTGCATTTCGTCACCTCCTACATGGCCACACGCCGTCCTGAGAAGTGACGTTGTAAGTGCAGCCACCCACCGCCAGGCTCCCGGTCTGATTGTGCTGCCTGGGGGCCCGGTTAGGACACGGCCCGGGGCTGCTGGTGCTGCCAGTGTGGGGAGACCGTGTAGAGTGATGCCTGGCCAGGGTGGCCAGCACAGCCCTTCTGGAATGCGCAGGAGGGTCCTGGGGCCGGAGAGCCCCCAAATGGGTGCAGCACGAGTCGCAGCCTTGGGGAAGAAGGGCAGTCCTAAACTGTCAAGAGTCCTGGAACCGGGGCACCTGGGTGGCTCAGTCGTTAAGCGTCTGCCTTCAGCTCAGGTCATGATCCCAGGGTCCTGGGATCGAGCCCCACATCGGGCTCCCTGCTCAGCGGGAGACCTGCTTCTCCCTCTCCCACTTCCCCTGCTTGTGTTCCCTCTCTTACTGTGTATCTCTCTATCAAATAAATAAATAAAATCTTTAAAAAAAAAAAAAGAGTCCTGGAACCGCCCTCTCAACCAGCCCAGCTTCCAGTGGAATGGGGAAACTGAGGCACCAAGTGACAGACCCACATGAAGCCATCTGCAAGCCCGGGGCCTCACGTGAGGGCAGCAGATGGCCCGCGGGCGACGGAGGGAAGGTTTCCGAATTCCATCCAGGGGCGCCCAGGGCGGAGCTTGGGGTAGATGTGTGTGCGACAGTGTACCCAGCAGGCCACCTGGAGTGGCACGTGCCAGGAGTGTGTTCAGGAAATGGGCCCTCTGCCCTTGATCCTGGGGCGCCCCACTGAGCCAGCAGAGTCTGCACGGGGTCCATTGGCACGGGGCCGAGGAGCTGCCAGGGGCCAGGGCCAGGCATGGGCTGTAGGTCCACAGAGGGACAGGGGCGGGACGTTTATTCTTGGATCTGGTGAAAATTACTTTTTTCTGTTCTAGGAGTGCTGGAGGAAGCGGAATTTTACAATATCACCTCACTAATAAAACTTGTAAAGGACAAAATTAGAGAACGAGACAGCAAAACGTCGCAGGTAAGAGCAGTGACTAATAGGCACCCAGCTTCTGAAGTCTGTCTGTCACAGCGATGCCGCTCACTCCCTCCCTTTGCGCTGGCCAGGGGCGGCCTCTGCACGAGACCCCAGGGTCGGTGCTGTCCCTGTCATGACTGTCTTTCTTGGGAATCGTTCTAATGCCTGACGGGCCTGCTCTCTAGCCATGTCCTGTGGCGCTGCTGTAGCCTGCACGCTGGGTGTGTTCGTCCATTCCTGCCCAGCCCACCCTTAGGGGTCTCCATCCAGGGGCAGGGGACAGACAGTGCCGCAGAGGAAAGTCCAGGGACGGAGAACAGGGAGGCTTCCAGCGTGGACATCTCAGGGAGTGCACTGTAGCAGGGTGCAGCAGGTGCAAAGGGCCTGTGGCTGGCAGTGAGCTCAGGGTAGACGGGGGTAGGGTCCTGCAGGCCAACATAGGTTCCACGAAGATGTGGCTTTTCCTGGGAGAGAAGAGCGCAGTCAGGGCTCTTTGTGCCCGCCTATTGGGGCTGTTAGGCCAGAGTGTGAAGCAGGCCATGTCCAGCATCTTATGCAGAGGGAGGTGCTGGAGGGGCTGAGCTCCACCCTGGCTGGCAGAACGGCAAGCCGTCTCCCAGTGAGCAGCTCCGGGGGGGAGGGGGGGCATGCCATGAAGTGGACGCGCCCTGAGAGCTGCCTCGCTCATCTGGAGTCTACACCCACCTGAAGCCCTTCGGCTGCCCTGTCCCATCGTGGGCCCTCCCACCAGGTGTCTGGCAGGCCCTGAGCTAGAGCTCTCGGCCTTTGTGAGACGCTCGCTGACGGCCTGGCCGCTCAGAGTGGCCATGGTGCCCCCAGCCCTCTCTCTCCTGTGGGAGCCCCTCGGGCACCAGACAATGAGGGAGGGGTCCAGGGAGGGGGCAGGAGACCCAACCACAGGCTCCCGGGTCATCTCTGGCCATTGGCTGCCGCATTCCCCTCTGTCTGGCCACCCCACTAAACACATAGGATGAGCCACACCTGCAGCACTGAGGCCTCTGCGTGGTGGGCATAGAAGAGCCCCTCCTCAGGGCCTGGGCCAGGAGCGCCGGTGTCGTCCCTGTCACAAAGGAGCGCACTGGGGCTGTGTGACAGCCAGCCCCCTCCTGGCTATGGCCACCTGTCACACTTGGCGCTGAACGCCGTGGCCTCCTACTGAAGGAGCAGCTGCAGGAGGGTAGGCTGCTGGCCGGCAAGGTCCCGCGGTGCTCTCGGCAGCTGAGACCAGGCCTGGAGTGGAGGTCGGTGGGTGGGCGTCTTGGCGCATCGGGTGACACAGCAGCTTTTCAGAAGTTGCCTCCCTCAGGGAGGGCCCAGGTCTGAGTGCCGTGGGCGGCTCCGCAGGCCCTCCCTGCCATCCCCTCCCAGCTGCCTTCCCTTGCAGCCGCGGTCCTCACGTGCTCACGTCTAGTTCAGGGTGCCATTGGGATTTCAGGAGCACGACTCACTGAGCTTTGCAGTTTAGAAATAGAGACCTGTTGGATGGTGGATGCGGGGGAGAGAAACAGCACTTCGGCCTGTTTTGCTTTGCTGGATGCGTTTGGGGTCGCTCTGCGCACCGTGACCTGAGCCTGAGGGGGGCGTTAGCCTCCCCTGGGTCCCCCGCAGGGCGTGTCTCATCCATGGCTGTGGCTCTCCCAGGTGCCGGTGAAGCACGTGTACCGGGTGCTGCAGTGTCAGGAAGAGGAGCTCACACAGATGGTGTCCACCATGTCTGACGGCTGGAAGTTCGAGCAGGTGAGGCCCCAGGGAACCAGTAATGAGGCTTCGGGGGCCTGTGGCGGCCTGTCACTGTCCTCTGGCACCTGCGGACAGCGGCCTGTGCCCTGTCCTGACGGGATTGGTCACAGGTGTTCGGGTGGGGCAGGTCGAGTTGTTCTAGGGCCCCTTCCCACAGAAGTCCCCGTCCCTGCTTCCCCACCCTTCTCTCTGAGTTACCCTTCTTACTTGAGCCCGTGCTTTGTGGGGACTGTTCCCTGTGCTTCCATCTGGCATCTCCATGTGTGTGGGATTGACAGCCTGAGTGCATCCCGGCCTGGCCCCACTTTCCTGTCCCCTCGCGTCCCCTCCTGTGCTGGCTGAGCAGATGGTGGCTTGGGCTCCTTTGTGCTGCGGTTGGCACAGATGCCCTTCCCGGCGGGTCTGCTCTGCGGCCCCCCAGGCCCTTTCCTGCCCTCGGCTCTGGTGCAGCTGTGCCCTCCACTTTGCTGGCCTGACGTGAGGATGTGGGAGTGCTCCTTCCCTTCATGGAGCCTGGGCTCCCGGCCTGTGCAGCTGCAGCCCACTGGCTATGGGCCCAGGAGCGCGTCCAGGATGCTCACCGATTGGCCAGTACCTTTTCCACAAACTGCTCACTGTTCCTGTCCCTCAGGCAGGTTTGAACTAAGGTTCGGACCTGTGACCCTCCCCGGCCCCCAGCCCCAGGTCCCACCTGCCCTGCTCGCCAGGCCCCCTCGGGCCTTGGAACTTTCTGTTTCCATCCGGTGCGGGTTCCGGCCACGGCGAGCGGTCCTGCTGGGAGAGAGGGTGGGAAATTACAGGCTCACCCCAGTCTTCCTTCTAATTAAGTCCACACCTTTTCTTTGGGTCTTTTGAAATGAGATTATACTGTAGAGCATGCTTGGAATCCCTTTAAAATGTCACTGAGACAGCTGCAGTGTTGTGTCCTCCCTCCAGTCAGGCGGGCCTGAGGCCGCCAGGGCTGCTTCTCTGTGTCTTCTCACAGTATTAGCCGTGTGCCGGGGTCCAGGTAGTATCCGGACCTCGTTACATTCATGCCACAGACCGTGCAGGGACAGAGGTCCCCTCCCATGCCCCTCGCGTCCTCCCTCGCTGTGCGGCCCAAAGAAAGGCTGGGGAGATGGGGGCTGCAGGCGCCGGTCAGGGTGTTGCAAGGTCACCCTCGCTGGGAGTGAAGCAGCTCTGTAGCTCTCTCGCAGAGACGGAGAATCTCCTGCCTCCTGCGTGGGCCTCTCCCTTCCTCTCTGTGTTCAGCTTGAGGGTTTAGTCCTTAGCTCCTCTGGGCGAATCCCAAATCATCACACATGCCAGGTTCCTCTCCTGTCCCTGAGTCTTTGTCTCTGGAGGATGTTGTCCTCCCGGTTCTTGCCAGCGAAACTAGTCCCGTTTGATGAGAAATGCTCTACTTCCCAGAAGCAGGAGCTGGGACTGCTGTGGGGAAAGTAGGGTAAGAACCCTGAGTGGTGTTGGCACCGAGCCCAGGGTCAGCCAGTGGTGAGCGCCGAGGCGAGAGCAAAGTTCCGAGGTTGGTTCAGAGGAGGCTTGCGTGCAGACCCGCAGCTCCGTCTGTATCCCCGGGGCCCGCACTGGGCAGGGCACGTGTCTCCAGTGGCCGGCCCACCGTGCTCTCCCGTCTCTGGCCACACAGGCTACGCTGCCCGCGCACTCCTTGCTTGGCCTTGCCCGCTGCCCCCACGCTGTCCTCGTCCTTCCCACGCTGCTGCTCGTGGCACGCCCGCCCCTGGCCTTCCGCATCGCCCCGAGCGCCGGCTGTCCCCGGCGTACACTCGCGGGCTGGAGTCTCCCTGCCGGCGGGTGGGCTGGTGTACCATGCTCACCCCATGCTGCTGCTCTTCTGTCCTCCCAGCTGGTCAGCATCGGCTCTTCCTACAACTACGGGAGCGAAGACCAGGCCGAGTTCCTGTGCGTGGTCTCTAAGGAGCTGCACAACTCCCCGTACGGCACCACCAGCGAGCCCAGTGAGAAAGCCAAGGTAGGTGACCGCGGGCAGGCGGGCGCTGGGCCAGCTGAGCACAGCCGCGGACCCTCCGGCTCCCGCCTGCAGAGGGGCTCATGGGGTGGTGGCTGCCCTTGGCAGACTTGGGCCCCTTCTCGTCATCTCCCGGCTGCACACGCTGCCTGGCGGCTCATCCATCTCGCTGTCATTCCTTGTCACAGAGTTCTTGCCTGACGCGTCAGCAGAGTCCCAAAGGAAGGACACATAGGTCCCGTAGGCTGCGGGGGTGGAGCCAGGGGTCTTTGAACAGGGGCTCCCCCTGGAGGCGAGCCCCTGTGACTTCAGTCCACGCCCTCTGCCTGCACCTCTTTGGAGAGGCAGAGTTGCTTCTGGAAGTTTGTCTTTTGATAACTATTTTGGATGGTTTTCCTGGGGACTTGAGCCATCAGGGCTGGAGAGGGGGGCCGCCCAAGTGGCACCTGCCTTAGCCACATCCATCCATGTCTCGGGGGTCGTGTTTCGTCTGTAAAAGGTGCAGCAGATCCCGCAGATGCTCTGATTTTCAGACTCCTCGGAGTGTTGGCTCAGCCCGGGCCGGCCCTGTGTACTGGCTCCGTGCTGGGCGTTGGTGCTTTTGTCTCCCGAGGAGGGCAGGCGTGGCTGTGCCGGGTTTCGGGGTGGCCTCGGGGCATGGAACAGCGGCTGCCATCTCCTCTGGGGTCACTGGCTCCACCTGGCGGGACTCCTGGGCCTTGGAGGATGGTGGTGGCCTGAGGGCTGTGCAGCCAGCTCTGAGGGGGGCCGGGGAGGTAGGGACGGGGCTCTGGCAGGCACCCCCACGAACTCAGAGCCCCGGGGTATCTGAGTGAGTGCAGGAAACACCAGAGCCTGGAGGATTTTTAACTGATGACGTTAAGTCGGGGGTTTCCGATGCTTCCTCAGACTCTTAGCCCCACCAGGTGGCCTTTGGTCAAAGCCACCGGCCCAGAACTGCCCTGTGACCCTTTCAGGGCCTTCCTTGGAGGTGTGGGCTTAGGAACAGACAGCGGAGTTCCCGTGCACGTTAGCCTTCTCGTGGTGGCCGTCCTCACGAGGCTCACAGCCGGGTGAAGAAGTCCTGTGTCTTCCCGACGGTGCGACTGTCCAGCACGTGGGGTGTCCCCACCCTGGCCCATGGCACCGTGGCTGCACGCGGGGTGCCTGGGGCAGGGTGGTGTGGGGGCGGTGCTCGGCCTGGGGATGCGCTTCCCTTCGACTCTGGGGTAGAAAGTGACACCACCACCCCACCCCCCGATAGCCCCCGGCCTCGTGAGGAGGCACGTCTGTCTGAGCAGTTGCAGAATTTCTGTGTAAGTTCGTTTTTAGAAGCTTTGTTTCTGAGCTTGACAAGCTTTCATGGCAGTTCCTGACCAGGGAGGCCACCTGAGCTCACTTCCCTCAGGTAGCCCTTCTGCCGCAGAAAGGCTCCGTCTGTGCCATCAGGAAGCTCCGGGCGTGACCCCAAATCCCTTTGCTTCTGAAAACGTGCCCTGTTTTTCTCTCCAAAAATACCTGGATCTGAAGTGTGGCAGCCACTGTGGCTCATAACCGGGGGCAGTGGCAGGAGCTCCCCAGGAGACAGAACGCGGTTGGAGCCTCCAGAACACCACAGAGAACCGTTGGGGCTGGGTTGGGGGTGGTAATCTGGGGACACCAGGCACAGCCTGGTTGTAGCAGGGTGCCGAGGGTCAACCTCCCGGCACTAATGGCCAGCCTCCTGTCTCAAGGCAGGAATCGGGTGGGCAGCTTAGGGCAGCGGTCCACACAAGGGTGGCCCGCCTCAGCCGCCAGTTCGGGGGGCCTCCCAAACCCCTCTGCCAATCCGAGATGTGCTGGAAGCGCTTGCAGGACTCACTGAGGGGACCCTGGGGTATGGTTTGTTGTCAGAAGGACGGAGAGTGAGGGCTCAGGTCCAGCTGGGGAGGGCACGGGGTTCCTCTGCGGACTCGGGACAGGTGGTACCATGCAGAGAACCGTGCCCCTCCAGGGTGTCCCCCGCCTCCTTGTCCAGGGATTTTACTGCTCTCGGTGACACACAGGATCGATTGATAACTGATCAATGACTGATCGCCCACTTGCCTGATCATAGTTTCTAACCCCCTGGCCACCTGAGCCCTCCCCTATCATGTTCTTAGACCGTCCCGTGTGGCCTGGAGATCACAACCTTTCCAGGGCCAGCAGCAAAGACCATACCTCTATTTGAGCAAGGTTCAGTTTTTCACTAAAAAGAGGGAGGGAGAGAGGGACGCCTGGGTGAATCAGTTGGTTAAGTGGCTGCCTTCGGCTCAGGTCATGATCCCAGGGTCCTGGGATCGAGTCCCACATCGGGCTCCTTGCTTGGCGGGGAGCCTGCTTCTCCCTCTGCCTGCCTCTCCCCCTGCTTGTGTTCTGTCTCTCTCTCTGACAAATAAAAAAAAAAAAAAAAGAGGGAGGGAGAGGTTTGGAACCTTGGGAGCGCCAGGCCTGGGGACAATGGGGCACAGGACCCCCACACGAGACTGGCCCATCTGTGCTTCACTACCCAGCACAGGGTGGGTTCCTGCCCCCGATCACCCATGCTTGCCGCCGCCATGGGGAGACTCGGCCTCTGCAGGCGGGCTTCCCGGCTGCCGCCCCATCCCAGCCTGCACTGATGGTGTCCTCTTTTCTCCTTTGCCGCATGCTGCGTGCCGAACCAGAGTGACACGGGTCACAATGGGGATGTCTCAGATTAAGTGTAAATGTCATGGTGAGTTCCGTCACCCTTTCATTGACCACTCACTTTAGTCTCCTTGACTCCAGCCCTTCCTCCACTGCACTTTGTGATTCCTATAGTGGACAGAGAACCTTCTGTGCTAGAGCCTGACTGTAGATCTCCAACGGAGCCGGCCTGTCTGGGGCGGGGAGGCTGTCTTGTCTGTTTCCTTTAGGGTGTCTGGGGGTGGCATTGGGACCTTGGCTGGGGTGCCTGAGAACCCTGTGTGTCAGGCTTTGGAACGACCTCATCGCCATGGATGTCCGCGGGCAAGGACACGGGCCACCCCTGCTGTCCCTCTGTGGTGGGCTCAGGGCAGCCCCTCCCCTGAGCCTCAGGAGAGGGATGCTGATAGAGAGGAGTCTGTGAGGACCTTCTGTCTGTTTGCCCTGTGATAAGGGGCTCCGCAGATGTTCCACTGGCCCCCAGTTGCTCCTCTTGTCCCTCTTCCCGTCGCCCGAGTCCGGAGCCCAACTGTGCTCACCACTAGCAGGAGCTACCTGCTCTGTGCCCTCATCGTGCACACAGGGAGTCAAGGTCCAGAGAGGGCAGGTTGCAGGTGGGTGAGCCACGCATCATCCATGGGGCTCCCCTGCTCCCTCCAGGCCCTCCCCACCCCCTGGTTGTGGGCCAAGCCATGCAGATTGGGGGCCCCTCAGCTTCTGCCCTGGGAGGTGCTTGGGAAAGGCATGTAGCCATCCAAGCCCTGAAAGGTTGACCACCCCACCATGAGAGGTCTGGACTGGGGATTGCGAACAGAGAGTGGCATTTCCGCTTTTAGTTCCTTTTTGGTGATTATATCCACATACAACACCATCAGTTTTGCCTCTTGATCTACCAGTCCTCAAATATTTGTCACCTGGCCCTCTCAGACAGTTTGCCGAGCCCTGGTCTGGACGAGCATGGTCCATCTGTCACTTCAAACTTTCTGGTAGCCACGTCGAGACAGTCAAAAGAAACGTGAATTTAGGCTTATACTGTTAATTCAGTACATGCAGAACGTCAGAAATCACGGAGGTGTTTTACTTCCCTCCCTCAGTCCCTGGAAGCGGACGTGTGGTTTGTGTCTGGCCCACCTGTGTTGGGAGCAGCCGCGCCGCGGGCTCAGCAGGCACCTGACCTGGCCCAGCGGAGAGTGAGCGCAGCTTACCGCCTGTGATAGGAGCGGGTGGTGGCGGGGGCCGGCCATAGAGCAGCCCTGGCTCCGCACGGTGGGGTGGGGTCCCCCTGCCTGGGCCCGTCCGAGGGGGTGCCGCCTGGGGGATGCTGCTGGTCCCTGTGGGCGGCTCAGGCCCTGCTGTGGGAGGTGACCCAGTAAGAGCCCATCCCGGGCAGAAGGGCTGTGACCGTCACAGGGCTAGGTCTGGTTTTCTGTCCTCATCAGGAGACAGTTGTTGGCTCACTCTGGTGGGGCAGCCCCTCCAGCGTGGTCACCTTGCTCCAGCCCACGTTCCGGTTGCACGGGCTTCATCCTCTCCACTGTGGACTCAGACACTCCCTCTCCTCTGCGGGGCTCCCATGGAGTGAGGGACAGCTCTTCATGGGCTCCCACAGCGTCCACCTTGCCCTGCAAACAGCAGAGATGACGGGGCTGAGACCAGCACTTTGGGAATAGCAGGGACCTGTATGTGACCATCCTGGGTCCCCTTCCCAGACTGCATCCCTCTGACAGGGGCCTCCTGGGCTTTCCCACCCAGCTGACACATCCTACTAGATGTAGGGGGTCTGTCCTCGTCTGGGCTGAGGAGGGACATTCAACCCGGGACGCTGCTCCCCCCATCACAGCGGAAGGTGCACCTTACAGAGAGCAGAGTGGGGTCCCAGGACGTGGGTGCAGAGGACAGGAGAGCATGAGGCTATGCCAGCTGGGTGTTCCGGAGCCCTCAGACGTGGCAGGCACAGGCCCAGGGGCTGGCAGGGGTGTGTAGGGCACCAGGGCAGAGGCTGGCGTGACCCTCAAGAACTTGGGCCTTCTTGAGTGGCTCAGAACAAGCCCTTGGTGAATGTGAGTGACTGGCGTCCCCGGTCCTGTGGCCTCGCTGCTCTGGGCAACCCCCCGGGCCTGGGAGCAGGTGGCCGTGGGCTGGCGGGACCTCGCTGGGAGGCGGTGAGGTGCTTTCTGGCCGGAGGGTCCATGTGGGCCTGGACCTGGTGTGAGCGGGCTGGCCCCTCCCAGGGCACGGTCCCACCTCGTGCCCGGGTCTGGGGCTCAGTGTCCCCAGAGCCGTATCTGGCTCACCTCTGGAATTCAAGCAAAAGATGCCCCCAGGAGGCAGCTCTTGCATGGCCGATGACACGGGCTACTGTACAGCACTGGCCTCGGCTGGGTTGGGCCAGGCTGGGACTCGGGCGTTTCTCATGGTTATGTGGTGCCTAGCAGCTGTACTGCACGTATCGATTGCAACAGCGATACATCTGCCGGCTCTGAAGCCCCCACCCGGGGACACGGGATCGTCCCATCCCCCCTCCCTGGGCTGCATGGGGCTCAGCTCTGCAGGTGTCCACCCGTGCTCAGGGCTGAGGGAGGCTGGGGGCCCTCTCTGTCTCTGAGATGCCGAGGAAGGAGGAGCGAGAGGGACAGGCATGGTGGCCAAGGGGCAGGGGATTCTGCAGGGCTGCAGTGAGGAGGGGCTGGTGCCCTTGAGGCAGGGGGGCCAGCGCACTGAGAAGCAAAATGGGAGGCCTGCCTGGCAGGATGTGGAGGTGATGGGGCAGTCCTGGGGGCCCAGGCTTAGGGGTCATGTGACTGGGGCAGGGTTGAGGGGACACTGAGGGGACATGGTTTGTGATGGGGCAAGGAAGAAGAGCAGGTTGAGGTGGGAACCGCTGACACCCTGAGGACCCTGAGGTCTGCATGTCTGCAGCCCCGGACCTAGCCAAGCTGGAGACTCAGGAGTTGGTGCCTATCAGATGGGCTGTGGCACCTGCAGGAGGAGAGCAGGGGCGGCCATCGGGGGAGATGCTGCTGGGGGCCTCTGGGCACTTGATAAGGAGCCAAGTCCCAAGTGTCATCCCCCCACACACACACACACTCATGTCCCAGGCATCCCCGAGGTGGCCCAGGGAGGCGCCTACTGGGGGACGGGCCGGCTGCTGTGGTAGGAAGTGGGGGTGAATACGCCTGCCATGGGCTGGGATGGAGATTTGGAGGGACCCCTGGCCAAGGGCCAGGAGGTTTGTGGGGTGGCCCCTGCAGCAAGGGTCTCCCAGCCTGTTCTTGGCCCCTGACCCTCCGTGCCAGCTTCCTCGGCCCCCTGAGCCACCTGCAGGCAGACTTGGGGTCTTGGGCCCTGTTCCTGGAGCAGGTGCTTTGCTTCAGGGCCTCGTGGCTCCCAGCTCGCCGTAGGCCGCAGCCCCTTCCAACACCCAGGTCCTCATTGTCTGTGTTTGACGTTTTCAGATTTTGCAAGAACGGGGTTCAAGGATGTGAGAACACAGTGTTGACAGCTGAAGAAACATTTTATCTTGTCCCAAGTTGCGACGATCTGCCATGTGGAAGAAGCTTGGCCGTGAGAAGAAACCTGCGTTTGACAATTTCTCTGTAGAGATTTGGGTGTGGATCCTTTTTTGCCTCGAGGTGGGCGGTGAGAGACGGGACCAGCTGTCTGAAGCCAGGCGTCCCCACTTGGAGGAGGCGTGCTGGCCAGGTGGGTGTCCCCACAGGGCCCTCCGTGAGGCATTCCCCGGGCTGCATGGGCCTGAGGCAGGATACTTCCAGCCAACCCCTGTAATCACCGAAGGTCATTTAAAGGACAGCGCTCTTGGTGCTAACATAAACAGTCTGTGACGGAGCCTGGGCCTTACTGGTAGGAAGTGGCCGCAGCGCTGTGGCCCCAGGCTCTGGGTGCCTGCTGGTCACCCACACGTGCACCAGGCCCTGGTCCTCGGGTCAGGGAGTCCGCTCAGCCTCCCCAGCGGAAGTGGTTGGCGGTTTGCACCCCTGGCGGGTGGCTCCTGAGAGAGACGGCCTCCACATGTTCACTACTTCCCGGGCCTTGGCCCCGAGGCCCAGCCTCCATCTGAGCCAGGCTCCCCAGCCTGACCCCGCCTGGAACAGTCGAGGCTTCTCCACTTGTATTTTCCAGGCCAGAGAACTTTGCATCCCTTCTTCCCCAGTGTGGACGGACTACCCTGCGTTTTTACTCCTTAGAAATGGCTACAAGTGTTGCCGAATTTGGGACTGATGTGTGAAGTCATTGACAGGGACGGAGCAGTTTGTGTGGTATGGCCTGGCCGCGGGCCTGTGGCGGAGCTGCCACCCGTCAGTGCCTTTGTCTCGCCTGGGATGGAGGTCGGGGCGGGAGGCCTGTCCACCTGGCTTCCGGAGCGGAGACTCCAGGTCACTCTGAAAACCGGATGTTTACACAAACCTCTCCCTCTTGCCGGCTCGCTCCTTTTCTTTGTCTAACTATGCAGTTCTCTCTGGGGTTTGGGGTGTTTGAGACTCCGGCGACCCGCACGGGCTCTGCCCGTGGGACGTGACGTTGGAGCGACTGGGATCCCTGTAAACAGCGCTGCTCGCATGCTTTGAGGACAGATCTTTCCTAGCTGTTGGGGGGCTGTCAGAGCCCGGTGGGGGGCTTGGCTCGGATGAGCAGCTGTCTGCTTCCTCGCCAGGGCCGCTGTGCGCTCTGACTGCCGCCAAGCAGGGCGGAGGCCTGGGCGTGCGTAGTTTCCAGTGCTTCCGGAGGCTTCTTTGCCTGTGCCCCCTTCTTTGCCAATAACCTGATTAACCAAGTTCTCCGGCACCCAGCACTTACCTCCTCCTTTCTGTAAGGTCTCTTGTACGTTGTTAAATGTTTGGCTTCAAATTCATCGCAGCCTTTCTAGAGGGCACGTTTAGGACTTGGCGACCCAGCCCCTGCTGAGCTCGGGGCGGGCACAGTCCCTCGTCGGCCTTGGGCTGTACCTGTGGGCGCCGCTGCCCATGCAGCGTTGCTTGGTCTGGGACCTTGATGTAATAGATAGGCTTGTGGTTTTTTAATTTAAAGATATTAAGACTTAATTCACTAAACTTTATTCTAAGGGGATATTTATACTTTTATACTTTTTTAGGTATCCGTATTTTATCAGCTTACAGTTTAATGCCTAAGTTTCCCCTGAAAATAGCAAATAAAATTGTGTATTTATGAATGAGAACAACTGTAAGTGTCTCAGAATGCATGGAAAAGGGTCTGCTGCAGAAGCGCTTCATGGGCTCGGGGTGGCCCTGTCCATGGCCCCATTCGTGGGCTGTGGTCTGTGGCCTGCTCTGTGAGGGCTTGTCTCCCCCCCCCCCCCCCCCCCGGCTGGGCCGCCTCGCCTACCCCCTGCTGGCATCCTGCCCCCCCCCCCCTCCCCGGGGACAAAGATTGTCTTCAGGTGACATGTTTAAAGCACGCTCATCCCGCCCAGAAGTGCTGGCTGTGGAGACGTTTCTCCGGTCCTGGGGTGCCTCCCCAACCCCCCACCCCCGCAGCTGCTCCGGCTTCCCCCACTGGCTGTTGTTTGAAAGCTCTGGGCCGCCCCCCCCACACCTGGGGGATAACCCCCCCTGAGGCTGGCTAGGATGTCTTTGATCCCAGCCTTGTCCGAGTGTCCATCCTGCTTGCAGGCGTGCCGCTGGCCTGGCCAGGGCTCCCAGGGTCCTGGGACTTTGTCCTGCTGGCCCAGTCTGGGGAGTGGGACCTGCTTGCCCGGGAGGGGGGGGGTTGCTCACTGTGCAGCCGGGGGCACGTGGGGAAGGACTCCAAATCCTGGCTTTCCACGCAGACTGACTTGGCATCTTCCAGCTCTGAGGCCAACGGCAAATCTGAACGTGTCTCCTGTCCAAGCAAAGGACTGGAAGGAAGCCAGCCGCCCACCACTGTCCCGAGACTGAGGGCCCTCACTCTGGGTCTCCCAGGCAGGGAGGGGGCCCTGCCTCTTGAACCTTGTGCTCCAGCCTGCCTGCTGGAGGGAGGTGTGGGGAGGGCAGGGGCCCAGCTTTCTGGGCAGCCAGCCCAGTAGCTCCAGCAGGCAGGACAGAAGAGGGAGGCGGGTGCGTGGAGTGTGCAGCTGCTGGGTCCCCCTGCGGAGCCCGTGTCCGGAACCTTCTAGAGCCCTGCAGAGGGGCAGGCAGCAGCCCTGGTCCCTTGGCCTGGCTTCTCCTCCCTGCTGTGCTTGGTTGTGTCCACCCAGCAGGTCTTTCTGGCCTCATAACATCCTCCTCAGAGCAGGAGGCAGTGCCTGGCTCGGGGGGCCGGGGCCGCAGCTGTTTGTCCATCCCTGGGAGCCTGTGCCCTCGGGCCGGCCGGGTGCCTCAGAGCTTGTGTGATCAGTGGCCTGGCCGGGGGCAGACACAGCTCCGCTCCAGCCCCTAGGTTGAGAGGGACGTGGTCTCTGGCTTTGACTTGTACACACACCCCTTTTCCTTCCTCCTGCGTGCATCCCACTTGCCCTGCGTTCTGAGCACCTGACCTCGGGGTGGCTACATCAGGCTCCTACCCCCTGCACAGATGCTCCAGGGCGTGGGACCCAGCTCAGAGTACAGGGCCAGTCCTTTGACCTGACAGCCACAGCTGACCTCTGGTTCTTGAGGCCAGAAGGGGCCTGGGGAGCTGGCCCAGCGGTTTTCCTTCCTGGGGCTCCCACAGGCTGATCGTAATGCACACACAGGTGTGGATTTCCGTGCTTGGCTGCAGCCCCCAGAGAGGTTGTCCCCCTCCTCCTCCTGTTTCCCCTGCAGGCCGCTGTGGTTGCCCCAAGGTGGGCTTTTCGCTGTGGGCCCCAGCCTATGACAGTCTCCTGGTCTGTGCCTGCCTGCTCTCTGACACCGCTGTCCACCCACTGGCAGATGGCTCTGAGGCTTGGCAGCAACATGGAAAGTTGTGTATGAGCTGCCCCCCCTGCCCAGGGTGGGAGAGGGGACGGTGACGGCAGGGCAGTTTCTCTCCTCAGCCCCTGTCCCAACACTCATCCAGTTGCTGTGGGTGTCAACTGCATGAAATAAACCTCTCCCTTTAAACCCCTAGCCTCTGCGAGAGTGTTTTCTCTTCCCCTCTCTCGAATGTCTGCCCCCAGTCTGGGTGGGCCCGAGTTTGGGGAGCCCAGGGGATGGGGACTATGCCCCAAGAATCCTGACCAGACCCCTGCCCTGTAGCAGAGGCAGGAGGGTGCGGGTGATGGGGGTTGCTCAGAGCAGCAGAAAACTGAACAGCCTAGAGGAGGCCTAGGTGGGGTGGCATGGCCTCCCTCCAGAGACCAGTCACCCTCGAAGCACCCCCCACCCCAGCCCAGGGCTGGAGGCTTTTTCTACCCCCAGAGTGGGGTGGTGGGTTCACCCAGGCCTCTCTGCAGGACCCAGGCCAGCCCCTGTTCCCAGCCAGAATGACCCAGAGCTCATCCTTAGGGCTGCCCTCAGCCCAGACCCTCTCCCCCACCCCCACCTCCATCTGGACCTCAAAACACCTGCTACCCGCCCACCACCTGAGGGACTTGGAGCCCATCTGGTCTGGAGAAGGAACTCGTCGAGCCACCTGGTCCCTAGAGGACCACTGAGCAGCCAGCAGGGGGGTGGGACCCTGTGAGCCTCTGCTGGTTGCCTCCCCTCCCTGGTGGCAGGGACATGCCCAGACAAAGTGGAGCACAGAAGGGAATTCGTGTTCCCACTGTCCCTGGGGCCGGTTCACAGCAGGTGCTTGCTAAGTGGTTATTGATCCATTCCAGAAATATCCAGGTCTGCTTTCTTCCCGGCACCAGGCCTGGGCAAGCTGCGCCTTTGTGTGCGCCGGCGAGTGTGTTGTATATGGGTGTATGTGCATGCGTGTGCACACATGTCTGCATGTGTGTGCATGTGTGGAACACAAGGCAGCCGGAGACCTGGCCCTGCCTTCCTGGGAACCTCGTCCAGTGGATGGTCACTGAGCTCACAGGCAAGCCTAGATAACTTTCAGGAATTGGCCCAAACGAGGGAGCTGACCATCTGGCTCCAAGAGGGGCCTGCTGTGGTTGTATATGGGCCAGGCAGTGAGCCTGAGGCTGTCTGCCGGGGCAGCCGCACCGGGCGGGCCTGAGCAGGGCTGGAGCAAGCTGGGGATCTGAGCTCTGGAGACCTTTTGTGCAGGATTCCTGGTGGTGACAGGCCACAAGAGGGTGGCTGGGAAGCAGGGGTGGGCTGCAGAGCTGAGGGACTGTGATGGATTCTAGCTCATTTCTGAGTTCTCAGGGATCCTTGCACAAACCACTGAAGACCCCGGCTAGCATGGCCTGAACCCTAAACCCTGTGGAAGGAAGAAGGAAGTGGGTCCTGGCCTGGGCAGGGGGGCCTGCCCTGCTGACCTCCATGGGCCTGAGTGGCCTGCCCATGGAATGTGTGGATTTGGGACTCATGCTGATCCCTGCATCTTTGAGGTTTAGGGAGGCCTGGCCTCCCAGAGTGTTGGGGCTGGTGGCCCAGCAGAGCTGTCCCCAGGCTGTTGCAAGGGGGGTCTGGAGCCTAGGAGGGAGGTGGGCAGGCATGGGAGCCCAGGGGCAGGATCTAGGTCTCTACCTCTCCCTGCCTTAACCTTCATTGAGTTCACCACCACCCAAGTCACCTCTGATAGGCAGGTGGGGGCGCTCGTCTTGGCTCAGAGAGGGTAGCAACTTGTCTGATGTGTCCCAGCAGATGTGGGCCCCAATTCCAGTCCCACCAGTTCCCTGCTGTTTGGGACTCACGAGTGAGAAATTGAAGCTGAGGGAGGGGGTGCAGGAAAAGGAGCCAGGGCCCAAGAGGGACCGAGGGAACAAGGAGTCCCTGGGGGTCCCAGGGCACCAGGAACAGCCCTTACCTCCCCCACCCCATTGCAGTAGGAAAGCACAGCCGTGGGTGAGTCACCCTGCTGATGTTATTTCAAGGAGTCTTGGGGTGATTCAGACACAGGCAGTGGGGGCCATGGGAGATCAAAGTCTTCCTCCTCTAGGACGCTCCGCTGGGCCCCTGCTTTTTCTGCTGGTATCTGTTGCTGCCCCCCAGGGGTGCCCTTCAGGGATACAGTGAGGACGATGTTGGCAGACAGTGAGGCAGGGCTGGGAGCAGGGAAGCCCCTATGAGGGGATCCGGGGTTGGGTCCAGTGCACCTGCTGCAGCTCCCCTCCCACTGGGGAGCTTCAGCCCCCAGCCCAGCGCTGCAGCAGCCCCCCATCTGGTGTGCCGCCACCCACCTCCCCCTGAGGCACCACGGGGCAGCCAGAGGGAGTAGGTCAGGTTTTTATTGGAGGACAAACATAAATAAAAAATGGGGGTTTGACCGGAGACAACAGGAGCGCTATTTACAAACATACAGCATGGGTCCTGGGGCTCAAAGGAGGGTGAGCAGGGCCGCAAGAACCCAGAGGACCGCATGGGCTGCCGGGCAGGGCGCGGAGTTCTGAACAGAGGACTGCCGGGGCCCCCGCTTCTGGCCACCCAGCCCAGCCTGTTGGAATTGTAGTTCTGGGATGATCCGATGGATCCAAGTATGGTGGGAGGTGACCCGGATGTAGACTCCTGGGCGGTTCCGGCGGGCGCAGCCCTCGCCCCAGCTGATCACCCCAGCCTGCAGCCACGACTGACCCACCAGGCACACCAGGGGTCCCCCCGAGTCGCCCTGTGGGAGAAGGAGAGGTGCAGTCAAAGCCCACGGGCCCAAGAGCCAGCCTCTGTGGCACCCAGGTACACGCACACACTCTGCCTCCCCTTGTCCCTCTCCTCCGCTCCTCCAGGAACATCCCTGCCCGGGACCCCCATCCCATCACCCACTGGCTGGTCCTTCCTTTTCTGCCTTGGGGTGCCCATTTCCCTAGCTCCCCCAGACTGCCTGCTCTGATTCACGTCCGAGGGGCTTTTGAAGTTTCCTGGCCCACTGCAGACCACTAAACCGGCCGACCATGCTGGGTGGGGTCCGGGAGTCTGCGTTTCCCAGCTGATGGAATGCCAGGCTCTGGTGTGGACCACAGCCCCGCCTACAGGGGCAGCCTGGGCCCAGCCAGGCTGGCTCCGGCCTCGAGCTGGCCCTAGGGAGCAGGGCTCGGCCTCGGGCATGGCCCACCCCGGCCCCTACCTTGCAGGCGTCCTTCTTGCCCTCGGCAAAGCCGGCACACAGCATGTCGTCCTTGATGGCTTTCGCCTGGAAGCCGGACTCGGTGTCTTTGCTGTAGAGCAGGTTGCACTTGGGTGTGTCGATGATGGGCACCGCGAGCTTCTGCAGGACCCGCGGGTTGGGCAGGCGGTCTGGGGAGGGTGAAACGGCCTGCAGCTCAGTGCACGGTCTTACCGAGGACCCCATGGCCCTGGGTTCTTGAGAACCGCTGATCTGCCCCTTCTCATTTCTTGCTTGGGTTGAGACCCCCTTCTCCCCACATGCCTGTGGCTCCTGAGCTCCGCTTTCCCGTACCCACGCCCCCCGTCAGAGGAGAGAAGTGTACCAGTATCAGCAGAAGAGTGTTGGTTCAGAGTGCCCCCCCCGCCACAGACTGCCCTTCTCTAGACCTGTCCCCCACTCTCCCCCAGCTCTGCCCCATTACCTTCCTCACTGGGGCTGCCCCAGCCGGTGACCCAGCAGTTCGTGCCCGTCTCAAAGACGACCGAGGGGTCAGGCACGCACACGGGGAGGATATAGTTGGTGAAGGTCACCGGTGCCTCCAGCTCCACCAGGGCCACGTCGGCACTGGAGGCCATGCCCTGGTACAGTGGGTTGCTCTCCACCCTCTTCACCCGGGCGTACACAGCGTGTGGGCCTGGCCTCACCAGCTGCCGCGCCCCAAGCAGGACCTGGTACAGGGATGTCTGGGAGGTGCTGGTGGGAAAGAGCAGACGGCTGGTGTGAGACCAAAGAGGGACTGGGAGGGGTTGGACGGAGCTTCGAAACAGGGAGGGGCTGGGGTGGTCCCTCTGCTACCAGCCCCCTCCCCGCCCGCCTCGGTGCCTGCATGTGGTCTTCAAAAAAGTCCTCCCCAGGGGGACGCACAGTAGGGTTAGAAGCTGAAGCATCTTTAATTCCTGACTTGAATGCCCAGACCCACCCTTGGCTACCAGATGACTTTGGGCAAGTCACCTAGCAAGTTCTCTGTGACTCTTCCTCCTCTGTAACAGTCCCTACCTGGAAGGGTTGAAAGAGATGCCACCCAGTCTGCAGCTGGGGGCCAGCCCGTGAGCCTTGGGCAAGCGACCTACTCCCTCTGAGCCCACATTTCTGAATTTAAGTTGTGAGTTTGTTAAAGAATCGCAGCGCTGTGGTGAGGCAAGAGCCCAGATCGGGGTTTGGGGCCAGGCGGCTCCTAGTATGGTGGCATGGGGGACCTCAGCCCGAGGGCTTATCTGGAACCCAAGTCCCAGTTGGAAAGGGAGTGTCCTGGATTCGAGGTATGGGAGGGGGTTAGGGACGCGGCCCCCGGCCTGGCAGAGCACCTCACTGGGGAGACTAGCAACGGGGGGTGGACCCTTCCCCGCCAGACTGCGGACTTCGGGGCTACGGGGCGGGGCCCGGGTTGCGGGGCTCAGAGCCCCTACAGCAGCCAGGTTGGGCGCCCGACCGGGCGCGGCGCTGTCCGAGGTGCTGGAGCCCTTGCTGGGGGTGGAGGGAGCCTGGGGGCTGGCTGACTCACTTGGAGAAGCAGTGCGCGGCGGTGAGGACCCATCGCTCTGTGATGAGGCTGCCCCCGCAGAAGTGGCTTCCGTTGCGCTGGATGCTGACCTGCCAGGGCCACTCGCCCACCGAAGCGTCCTGGCCGCCCACCATCCTGTTCAGCATCCTCGGGTGCCCGCACACTAGGGGACAAGGCCGGGGCGGCGCTCACTGGGGGGGCCTTCTGGTTTCCAATCCCACACTCCAGCTTCCATTTTCTGCCCAATTCTGGGCCCTCTCTACCCTTGACCTGCATGGAGACCTTGGGCAGGTGGGGGGCGAGGGCAGCCGGACACAGGCAGACCCCTCCCGGCTGTGGGAGAGTCCCCCCCGCCCCTTCACTTCTGAAACGGTGACCTCAGACCTACCTCTCGGGTCATGAGACACGGAGAGGGTTCAGATAATTCTCAGTAAGGTCTTGTCCCAGGGCCAGGCAAATGGAAGCTTCCGGAGGGACAGCGGGCACTGGAAGGGTCCCCATAGCATAGGTGATGCTGCGGGGTCTGTTACTGTTACAGCAGGATGGTCCTCAGATTGTCCTTAGCCTCCCTGCTGTCACTTTTCCCTGCCTGCCTCCTCTGTGCATCCTGCTTCGCTGGGCTCCTATGCCCGCTGCACCGTGTAGCAGGCCCTCCTCCTTCTCTCCTGTCTTGGCTCTAATTCTGCGGAGCCACACAGCTGTTCTTACTTTGGGATCCCCCGTGCCCTACCCCTGGATTCTGGGTCTCCCTCTGGGTGTGTGTGCGTGCGTGCGTGTGTGTGTGTGTGTGTGTGTGTGTGAGAGAGAGAGAGAGAGAGAGAGAGCCTCTGGCCAGTCCTGCTGCTCTCAGACCGGCCCCCGCACTTGTCCCCCAATCCAAGGGCCTCAGATGCTTACCGCTTGATGCTGCGGCTCCCGGAGTCCCTGGAGGTGAGAAAAAAGGGGTGATCATCCGGCTTTGCCAAAGCCAAGGTCAGCTTCTCCCCTGCCCACTGCTGGTCAGAGCAGCCCCTCCTCCGTTCCACTCCCAGCCTCCTGAGGACACCGAAGGACAGTCCACAGACAGGCCTAGCAGGAAAGGCCAGGCGGCTTCTGTGTCTCCAGAGGCCCAGAGCTTATCTGCAAGGGCGGACAAACTCCCTGCCACACGGGAGCCAATCAGGAGACGCCAGTGAGGGGACCCCCATCATGGCTTGACTGTGCTGCTTCTCTCCTCGGAGTCTCCCTCCACGCCCTATACCTGTCCCTGTCTGGAAGCTCTGGTGCTGGCGGGGAGGTCTGCCTTCCCCCCCGGAACAGGCTGGAGCTGGGGTCAAGCAAGAGGCCTAGAGCGTCTCATACACAGTCTGCTCCAGCAAGAGCCAACCTCCTTAGGGTTCTTCCCGTAGTGTCCCTCAGGTCTCTGCAGTCCCTGAGGAGCAGAGAGAAGCCAGCCAGTGACATCATGGGTCAGTCCCCCCGAGATTCCCGACTCCCAAGAACTGAACACCCATCACACATCTCTGTATGTTCTGTAGTTGGAGCCCAAGACCCCATGCTGGGCCACCGCCCCCCCCAGGGGAGGGGACAGGCAGAGGGGTCGGAGTAGAGCCCATCTCCCCAGGACCCGTCACCCCCCATATCCCTGGACACAGGGAGGCACACAGGAACCTCCCACCAGCCTGCAGACCCCAGCCCAGTGTCAGCAACACTCCAGAAACACTTGCCGGTCTCCCAGTGCCCCCCAGCGTATCTGGTTCACTGGGGGAGAATCTGATCAAAGCCGGGGGGGTGGGCTCAGGACAGCTTCTCCCCACCTCAGCCCCAACCCCTTTGGTGACCAGAGGGTGTGGCAAGTTCACTCTGACCAGAGGAGGTCAGCAGTTCCACAGAGGGGCGGGGCTGCGGGGGGCTGAGCCACGCATCTCCAAGACGCTGGGGGTTTTTACAAGGACCCCCTGCTTCCTGCTAGAGCACCAATCCGAGGGGTACGCTCCCCAGTGCTGAGGGTGGGGTTGGCAAGAAGCAGGGACGGGGAGGGGCTGGATGCGGGGGGCTGAGCAGGCACAGGCAGCTCTGGCCCTCTTCAAAGTAGGGGTGCCAGGCAGAAGTGTGGGGGCGAGAATGCTGTCTGCCCAGGCCACTGATGGGGACAGAAAGTCTGCCCTGGACATTCTAGTCCCTGATTTGTGTTAACAGGTGCCCTTTTAAAGTAATAATGTCCCCTGGGCTGTTCCCTCCAGCCCCCCTTCACCTAGTATAAAATAATTTAACTGGATTGAAGACACCCGACCGGCTGCTCTTCCTAAGCCCTGATGATTCTGCTTGTAGTCGATGCTTCAGTTCACCCCAGTCCTCGTGGGCACTGACGTTCCTTCAGGCTCATTCCCTCCCTGTGTGGATTTTCCAGGGCCTTCTGGTCCACCCCCCACAGCCAGCCCCCCTTCCCTTACATGCAGCTGGAATCGTGGTCCACACCCAGGATCAAGTACACACGCCTGTGGCCCAGTGGACCCCCCTCCTCCTTGAGTTCTTTGCAGACTTCCTCAGCCCAGCTTCATGCAACTGTTTCTCATACAGGCTGAGTCTTCTGACCTCTGAGTGCTTGCTAACAACACCCCTCTGCTTGGAGGCCCTTTCCTCCTGGTCTCTACTAGTGCGAATCCTACAGGTCCTAATCCAGATCAAGGCCCAAGTGAAATGTCCCTGCCTCCAGGCAGCCCTCCTTGCTTGTGCTGTCTGTCTAGGAAGTCTGGCTCCCGGTCCTGAGCTCTCCGTCCTCCTGCTGAGCCACATAGAGCTCTGCCCACCTCGCTTTGGAGGGAGTATCCTAGTCTCATCCCACCTAGGGGCCCAGGGGCTCAGTCCAGGCAGAGCCCCCTTCCAGGGGGCCTGAGCCCAGGGAATGTACAGAGGGAGAACAGCTGTGGGGGGCAGGGCTGACCAGAAGCGGTACTGTGGAGCTCTGGGTGAGCCACGGGGGGGCATGTGCCCCCCCCCGTGTGGGCCCAGGGTCCCCATGCTCCTGTAGCTGGTCAAGGCTCAGCCGGTGGGGATGGGAGAGACTCAAGGTTTTAGGAGGTGGGGAGTGAGGATGGCGTTGAAGGAGCCCACGACTCCTGCTCACAACTGTTAGTAAAGCCAGATGCAGGCTGCTGCTTCCACTTTGGCAATGACCGTGATTACTCACCCCATTAGAAGTAATCACAGCATTACACCCCTACTGGAGATGGGCTTCCTCCAAAAACGTCATTATCCCCGTGCCAGGAAGCCAGGAGGCAGAAGCCAGGCAGCGAGGGTTGGGGAGGCCCCATAGAGCTTGGGGATACTGGGTCCTCCCCACTGAAGTGCCACCCTGGTGTCCTCTGACCCCTGGTAGGTAGCCTGGAGCCCCAGCAGAGTCAAAGCTGAGGTGACCTGGCCCGTCCCTGGGAGGTGACTTGAGGACAGGGAAGTGAGGTGGCACCAGGCCGGCCAGGCTAGCCCAGGAATGCGGGAGTGTTTCCCTGGCAGGGAGCAGCCTGCCCTGTGGGAAGGGGCCTGGCAGGTTGGGGTCCCCCTGGCTGGCAGCTGCTGACCCTGACCCAGGACTGGGAGAGGGGAAAGGGATGCAGGCCTTGCTCCTCCCCACACATCCTCCCTGTCTGGTACGAGCTGGAGCCTGCACCCCTGGCTCCCCACTCCCCCAGTGAGCCCCTACCGGCCTCCTGGGGGCTCCCAGGCTCAGGTGACAGCTCAGCCACCTCTCCTCTGGCCCAGCAGTAGGTGATCCAAGGCTTTAGAGCCCAGTGACCCCAAGTTCAGATCCTGCACACATGCAGCCCCATGTCTTTATCTGGGGGATGGAAAGAGACTGAGATGGGAGGAAGCAGATATCCCAAACCCAGAGCTTGGCCCATGAGCAACAGAGACAAGCTGGCCGGGGAGGGGGGGGGGGGGAGAGCCCCTCCCATGTTTCTGCCTCAGGGTCCTCTTGGACCTGTGCCCCCAGCCTGTCACTGGGCTGCCTTCCGCAGGTCACTGCCCCAGGAGTGAACCTTGGAGCCTTCCCACCTGCTCAGCAGGTCCCTCACTGGGGCAGGAAAGGGAGGCTGGTGCCGCAGCCCCAGGCCTGGCCTGGGAGTGGGGGATTTTGCTCGAGCTCCAGGCAGGGGGCGCCCCTCTGGGCAGGAGGGGGACCCACTTTCTGCAACCTCCAGTACTCACCAAACCACAGCAGCAGCAGGAGCAGGGCCATGGCTGGCTGTCGCCTCCTGGTCTCAGCCCAGCTGGGGCACCGAGCTGGGGGGCAGTGGTGGCTGGAGGTCTGTGAGCACTAGCTTAAGGTGCAGGGCTCCATGAACTGGGTTTTTATGCTGGAGGTGAGTGTCAGCTTGGCTATGCCACCCAACCTGTTGGCCCAGCCTGCCCAGCTCCACTCAGCCAGGAGGAGGTGCCCCAGAACCCCAACTTCTCCATGACCTGTCCCTGAACCCCGAGGGAGCAGACCCCTCACCCCAAAATAACTTAGGGTCTTGGGGGCAGGGGTGTGCCTGCCCCATTTGGGTGCTTGTGGCCTGGGATTCCACCATAACTGACCAGACACCCCCCCAACTGGCCACAGGCCCCACATAAGCTGACAGCAGTCTGTCTACCAGACCCTCCCTGTTTCATTCATTGATTCATTGGTTCATTCATTGATTTATTGAGCACCTACTTCGTATCAGGGCATCGGTGATCAACTCAGTTCAGGTCTGTGGCTTACACTGATGAGGAAGGGGACACGGAAAAGTCCAGGTCACCAGTGCTTATGGAACAAAGAAGAGCAGGGGCGCCGTCGGGCTGTGTGTGGGGGGGTATCCCTAGCTGACCCCAGCGCCCCTCACGGGTGGCCCCGACCCCCCGTCCCCTCCCCGGGGCTGCCCCCTCCTCCCGCGCGTGGCGGGCGGGGGGCTTCCCGGCACCCGCGGGCCGGGGCGGGCGGGGCGGAAGCGGGTTCTGGGAAGGCCGGGCCCGGAAGGAGCGTCCCTGGGCGCCCCTGCCCTGGGCGCGGCCGGCCGGGCTCCGAGACATGCGGGCGGCGGAAGAGGCTCCGGAGGAAGTTATTTGGGGCACGGGGCTGACGTCAGGGCCGGACTCGGGGCCGGGGCGGCCACTCCCCGCCCGGGCCGCGGGGTCCGGGCTCGGGACCAGGTGCGGTCGACCCAGGCAGGATCCGGCGGGTGGGCGCCGGGCTGCAGACGGAGCCCTGCCTCAGTTTCCCCGCCTGCGCAACGGGTGCGTGCGCGCACTGGGAGCGAGTGGGGGCCGGGGTTGGCGGCTGTGGGGCGCGCTGAGTGTGCGGCGGCCCCCGGCCCGCGTCCCCCTGCCGTTGCGGCGCGGCTGGTCGGCGCGGGCCTGCTCCCTGGTGGCCGCGGGCTGCAGTGCGGGGCGCGCGGGCTGGGGTCTCTCCCCGGGACGAACCCCGCCCCCCGCCCATGGTTCCCGCTTCAGTCCCCCTGCAAGGGGTGTGGGGGGGTCATCACCCCCAGTTCGTTCGTCCGTTCATTCGTTGCGCATGGTTTTCTGAGCACAGGCGGTGCGCCATATCGAGGTGAACGAACAGACGACAAGGCATACTTTAAAGGGAAAAATGTCTAATCACAAACTGTGGAAAGTGTTTCAAAACAACCAATTTGACTAATAGGCTTTACTGAGAAAGATACGGCCTCTTTAATCAAGTAAATGCAAATCAGAGCCTGCCGGGAGAGGCCAGTTGTCCTGTTCGGAGTCAGCAGGTGGCGGAGGAATGCCGTCAGGTCGGGGCTGTGCGGAAATGGGGCGGCTGGTGGGCGCAGCTCTGCTGGGAGTCGGCTGGTCAGTCTGTGGCTTCAGCTTTTTTAAAATAGTTATTCCCTTTGATTCGACGACTTCACTGCTGGCAGGCTATTCCAAGAGGAAAATCCTAAATACAGAAAAAGCAGCAAAGTGTTAGTGGGCCACGTTATATTTGTACGTGCAAAAACAAACAAAAACTAGTTTGGCAATGAGTAGAATTCGTAAGTATAAAAGTGATGAAAACATTTTAAGTTTTGTAATAACAGCAGCAACATCCTCCAGCATCCAAAAGAAAGGTGGTAAAATGTTCAGCAGTGACCAGCTGGGAACGGGTCTGTAATCATGCGGATTTCTTTCAAAAGCAGGGGACAGGAAGCCAGCTTAGATACATGGACCCCAAGGGATGTTCTCAGAAGCTTTGGTGGGTTGGCAGGACCCAGTATGTGGGACCTTTCTGCGATGCTCCAGTTGAAGGAAGAGATGCAGGACCCAGGGTTGTGCTGACGACCTTCCTTCTCACCCCCAGGATGCTCTGCCTCTCTCTGTAGTGCCCAGGGTGACTCCCTGAGCCGGAAATGTGGCTGCCAGCTAGAATGTCTTCCCCTAAGGAATGTCAGCTGAGAGGACCAGAACTCCTTTTCTGCCCCATTTAGATGAACCGTCCCAGGAATAGGACATTAAGTGGCTCAACTTGGCCCCTGGCCGTGTGATCGGTCCAGGCTGGTCAAACGGCCACCACGTGGCCATAGGACAGAATTTTTTTTTAAGATTTTATTTATTTATTTGACAGAGAGAGACATAGCGAGAGAGGGAGCACAAGCAGGGGGAGTGGGAGAGGGAGAAGAAGGCTCCCCACTGAGTAGAGAGCCTGACATGGGGTTGATCCCAGGACCCCAAGATCATGACCTGAGCCAAAGGCAAATGCTTAACCGGCTGAGTCACCCAGGCGCCCCCAGGACAGAGTTTGTTAACAGAAAGGAGGAAAGAGGGAGAGGTGCTGGTCAGTAGGAAGCAATAACCACCACACTCTCGGTAAGCATGAGAGTAAAATAAAGACATTTTCAGACATGGGACATCTCAAAAAACTTAGCACCCATACACTGTTCTTGGGAAACCGCTGGAGGAAAGATGCTCTCTGACTACAGAAGAATTTTCCTACAGAAAATTAGGAAATGTGGGCTGCAGAACACAGAGCTCAAACACAGAAGAGTGGTGAAGGGACCCTCTAGGATGCTGGTGAAGGGGGGTGCCGGAGTGACAGCTGTGCCCCAAACAGAGAGGGCGGGCAGCCCTCACTGAGACACAGGGACACAAGCCACAAGAATGCCAGCATCATCACCATCATGCCCTCTGCTGTTGCACGGTCTTTTCAGGATGTGCTCCACCAACACAAGATGGAAACTGAGGCAGAGGAAGACATGAGACCCAGGACAGGGAGTACAAGCCAGGAGAAAGGCAAGTGGAATTCCAAGGATGACAGCTAAAGGGATGTCCCAGAGAGGAGGAAAATGGGCATCTCAAGGAGGGATGCAGCAGACAAGGAGAAAAAGGAACTGATGTAGTCCCTAATGGGACTGACCTTGTGGGGAGCTGGAAAGTGTGGGTAGGTACAAAAGAAATGAACACCACCAACAAAAGCAATCATTAACTTCAGGGAGTCAAATTAAGAAAGGAATCAAACACAGGAAGTACACTGCAAGGCGTGCCCAGTGGCCCCCGAAGCCTCATCTCATTCTGGCCTCAGCCAGCCTTGAGGTCCAGCAGCTTGTCCACTAAATCATATTCAGGTGCAGGCGAGCCTTCATGGGTGTTGTTGCTCTCCATCTGAGGAACTAGGAACGAGAGTTCACCTTGCCCACCCAACACATACGGCGAGGGAGGGGCAGGGCAGCCATCATCCATAACCACACGTAGCAGTCGCTGGTCCATAGCAGTTCTGAAATCCAGCTGGGCACATGTCGCTACTTTCTCTGACTGGGAGCAGGGAGTGCGGCTCACCTGGAGTCCCTGGAAGTGGTTCCTCATGACTCTCCATACCACCCTCTGGCCTTTGGGCTCTGGTTTCTGAATCATCTGTCCTTTTCCATAAGAAATGGGTTATGTCTGTAGTAGAATAGTTTTCTCTGCCAACCTGTTTCTTATCTGTAGAAAGTTGGGAATCTAAAGAACCCTTCCTTTCATTCAAGCTTGTACAACGTGCTGACTTCTCCTGAAAAATAAGGGAGGCCAGAAGACAGTGGAACATCTTCATGTTGGAACGCCATCAGAATGATGATGGTGGTGGGGGTGGTGATACCTGTCAACCCAGAATCCCATAAAACCCATATCCTATGAAAATATGCTCCAAGAATGAGAGGGAAAACAAAATTTAAGATAAATGAAAACTAAGAGAATGGATTGCCAGTAGGCCTTACGCTACAAGAGAAGCCAAAGGAAGGTCTCAGGCTAGAGGCAAAATGATCCCAGATGAAGTCACAGATCTTCAGAAAGTAATAAGGAGCATGGAAAGGGAAAATATGTAGGTAAATATAAAATACTGCTTTTTCCTCCTCATTTCTTTTAAATACAGGAGTATTTAAAGCAAAAGCCATGTTTTGGGGTCTGTAACATGTAGATATATAATGCATATGACAACTATAAAGTACAAGGTGAGGAAAATGAGCCTGCATAACTACAAAGTTTGTACATTTTACATGAATTGGTACACCAAGAACTTTATGTAGACTGTGAAAAGCTAATAATTTACACTTTTTGCATTTGTTATTCGGGGCATCTCATGCATTTAATCCAAACTCCCAGGTAACCAATACCTTATTAGGAGCCTTATGTGTTAAATTCTCAGAAGACACCCAACACTCTGGATTTCACTGGTTTGTACAAGACTTTCCACTCTGGCTAAAAATTATTTAAGAATTGTGTACCTGGGGCGCGTGGGTGACTCAGTGAGTAAATCATCTACCTACCTTTAGCTCAGGTCATGATCCCAGGGTCTTGGTATCGAGGCCCCATGGGCTCCACTCTCAGCGGGGAGTCTACTTCTTCCTCTCCCTCTGCCCCTTCCCCTGCTCCTGTGCACTCTGTCTCTCTCAAATAAATAAATAAGATCTTTAAAAAAAATTGTGTACCTGTAATTTATCTCTGACTCTGACCCAGATAAGAGGTAAAACTAACCATTAGTTTATAAAAGCCACTTGAGAAAGTTAACCAATCTGACCCTTGACACTTATTCTAGTTAGGCCTTGTTTGACTAAAGCATCGAATACAAAATATGCTCCACCTGTTTCTCACAATACTTGTGATTGTTCTCAGACAAAACTTTTTGCACTTTTTTTTAACTTTTTTTTTTTAAAGATTTTATTTATTTATTTGACAGAGAGAGATAGCGAGAGCAGGAACACAAGCAGGGGGAGTGGGGGAGGGAGAAGCAGGCTTCCCGCTGAGCAGGGAGCCCGATGCGGGGCTCGATCTCAGGACCCTGGGATCATGACCCGAGCTGAAGGCAGACACTTAACGACTGAGCCACCCAGGCGCCCCCTTTTTGCACTTTTTGATACTCGGGTGCTTAGATATCGCCAAAGAACCATTATCCTGAACAGACATCCAACAAATCACACTGTGTCAACAAAAGACCAAGCCTCATGGTCAAATGGGGTATTTTAAGAGCTTGTGGGATTTTCTTTTGGCGGGGTGGTGTTGAGAAATTCTAATGAGGGAAATGGGTGTACAACTCACACCTGGGTGAGCTGAGCAGGTGCTACCAGGATAATGGCAGATGTCATGTGACCTGTCACCTATGTCCACCACACAATTCTCAAGATTTTCTCAGATTCCATAAACAAGGGCAGTTGTTTTCTCTGATATCTCTAGAAGACCTACTCAGGGACAGAACTACCAGACCTACCACTCTGCTGATGAATTTACCTTGCAAAGTGTGTAAAATAGATTCACTTTTGCTAAACCATTTGGTGTGTTCATCCTTTCCCTTTTTCTCTCTTATAAATATTTATGTTTATTTATTCATCCAGTTTTATTGAAGTTATAATTAATAAAAATTGTATATATTTGAGGTGTACAATGTGGTTTCATATATGTATACATTGTGACATGATTACCACAATCAAGTTAATTAACATGTCCATCACCTGCTGTAGTAACCTTTTGTGTGTGTGTTGTGAGAACGCTTGAGGTGTAATCTCTTAGCAAATTTTTTTAAAAAATATTTAATTTACTTATTTGACAGAGAGAGAGACAGCGAGAGCAGGTACACAAGCAGGGGGAGTGGGAGAGGGAGAAGCAGGCCCCCTGCCAAGCAGGGAGCCTGATGCAGGGCTCGATCCCAGGACCCTGGGATCACGACCTGAGCCGAAGGCAGACGCCCAAAGACTGAGCCACCCAGGTGCCCAATCTCTTAGCAAATTTTAAGCATACAATACACTATTATCAACTACAGTGACTGGGCTATACATTAGATCCCTAGAACTTATTCATCTTATAATCAGAAGTGTGTACCCTTTGACCAATGTCTCCCCATTTCCCCCACCCCACAGCCCCAGCAACCACCACTGTGCTCTTGTGAATATGACTTTTTCAGATTTCACATATAAGTGTGATCATACAGTTTTTCTGTATCCCTGGTCTTTCTGTATAGATTGTGTGTATCCTAACAGATACACACAGATATATTTTATTTCAGTGTCATTTCAAATCAGTGGGGAATGAAATGATTATTCAGTAAACATCATTGAAAAAAGCTAGCTAATATATAATATCTCTGTACTTTTGATCATTCACAAAAATGTTTTTGAAACCCAAAACTATAAACATATTGGAAGAAAATATAGAATGTGTTTACAACTCCAGAATACAGAAACAGAATGCAAATATCATAAAGATTAAAACATTATTTTTTAAAGATTTTATTTATTTATTTGAGAGCGTGAGAGAGATCACGAGCAGGGGGGAGAGGAAGAGGGAGAAGCAGACCTCCTGCTGAGCAGGGAGCCCAATGTGGGACTCGATCCCAGGACCCCGGGATCATGACCCGAGCCGAAGGCAGACGCTTAACCGGCTGAGCCACCCAGGCACCCAGATTAAAATATTTAAATGCAAATGCTATTCAAAGGCAGTTTTATTTTTTTTAATTTGTCCTATGGAATGATTTTGAGTCATACATTCAACTAGACAATAAATTTGGGTAAAATTTACAAAATAGAGTGTATGAATGAGAGAGAGAAAGAAAGAGAGCATATATGTGTTTGAGGAGAGTTTGGGGCATAAGATCAGGGGGTACCAGGTATGGAGTCAGGCTGCAAGCAGCATTCCTTTCTGGTGGGAGCACGTAAGGAAGGTGGGAGATAGAGGTGAAAAGTTGAGTGTCACTGCAGATACAGAGCTCATGGCTGGAGAATAATAGAGAATACACCTGACCCCACTCTGTGGGGCCTGGCTCCTTGCCCCCCACAGCCGGGCATTCCCTCCCAGCCTCCCCAGCGATCTCCAGTGCCCCGCCCCCCTTTAGCCTCTCTGTTGCAGCCCAATCTCCTAGGCCCTCTGCAAACAAGGGCCTTTTTGCCAGTTAGCCTGCGAGCTCCACCCTCTTCTTTCTTCTGACAACTTCCCTGGGCCTACAAGCCCCACTTGTCGGGGCTGGGTTACAGCTTCCTTGCCTCCTCCAGAAAGAATGAGTCACCCTTGGCACTTTGATCTGCGTTTTTCAATGCACTTATCACACTCGTAGTAATTGTCTGTTTACTATCTCTCGCCCCATTAGATTGAACTCCCTGGGGCCACGCATTGTGTCTCACGCTCATCTCTGCAGCCCCATCCCTCCACAGGTCCGACACAGTGAACAAAGTCCCCAAAGAACAGGCTGGTCTCCTGGTGTCTGTTCGTTCCTCTCTTCAGCCTCTCCTCCATACGGGCCTGATTCTCACCCAAAAGCAAAGTTTGGGTTATATCACTCCAATTCAAAATCCTTTCCTGGCTGACATTCACCAGCGAAATTCTTTTGAGTGTTGGTATTCAAGGCCTTGCATGGGTGCAGCAAAGTCTGTTGGGACAATTAGAGAAAGGTCAGGTGAGAGTCACAGTCAGGGTCAGGGTTAGGCAAGCTGACCTTAAGTAAACTGACAGCCCAGGGTAGCACATAATTTCTTCCCTCCCTTTCTCAAACATGCACTAAGCACCATGGTCAGGACCTCCATGAGGCCTCAATAAAGAGGAGGCTGATTCCATCCCTATGCTGGTCCAAAAAAGCCCTGGACCTTATTTTCTTGAATGTCTACCCTGGCCATTGTCTGACTCAAGTAGCGTGCTGGGGAATGGTTAACAACCAGCTGTGGGGGGAGTGGGGTAGGGCTGTGGTGATTTCTAGAGTCTGCCAATTTTTATGAAAATTGATAAAAAAGGAAACCTCCTTTAGAATGCTGTCAGGAGGCACTCTCAGCCCTGTCGCTCAGGAACAGTCGACCCAACAGGGAGTCACACACCCAACGGGTGGATGCTACTTTACTAGCCCCCCCACCCCCACCCCGCCGCAGGAGGAAGGTTTCCTCCTGCCCTGGCAACAGCCCAGCCAATGAGAGACTGTCAGAGCCCAACCAATGAGAAGCCCCCATATTTAGAACGCCCGGTTTACTCCAATGGACTTTTCGTTTACAACAGTCCTCCCAACTTCCTACTCCGGGTTGTTTCCGGACCAGCCTATCCTTGAAGCTTGCGGTGTGAACGTTCGCCTCCTGGCTGGTCACTGAACGTGGGGTTGGAAGTAAATGTCCCCAAGCACACGGTGCGGACATAATACACACAATAAATCTCTAGAACATAGGGCATTGTAAAAAGTAGCACAATAATTAGGAAGAGAGCTTTTTGTTTTAACGTAACTTATTTAGTTGTAGGTCTACAGAATTGTTTTTAATAATGGCTTTTTTAAAGATCATGCACATGTGACAGGCAACTTGCAAAATTCTGAAGGTTTACCCGGGGGCTCTAGGGACTCAACACTAACCGGTGCCAGCACGACCTCGGCTGCGCTCCCTACTCCTTGAACCGGGGCAGATAAGAGCTGGGGGAGCTGGCCCAGCGGAGGCACGCGGCTGCCGGGCAGACGCCTCAGCTCCGAGTTCGGGGGGGCTCCCTCCCTCCAACTCCTGCCCGGGCCCCCCTTGTCCTCCGCCCGCCGCTCCCCGCGTGGCTGCCCCGGGCGCACACCTCCTACCCAGCAGCCTCCGCGGCCGGAAGTAGGCCGGCCGCCTTCCCGGCACCCACCGCGCGGTGGCCGCACTTCCGCCGGCTGGGGAGCCGGTTCGAGTGCGCGTCCTCCGTCGCTAGGAGTCCCTTAGTCACCGCGGAGTTGCCTTGTGTTTTCCCGGGTCCTGAGTCCGGCTGGATTAGTGCGGAGGGACGAGCGACCAGAGCTTCCTCCTGAGTCACCCTGAGGCAGCGGCGCCCGGGGGATGAGGCAAGGAGGCTGCAGGCGCCCGTGCGGGCGCGGGCGCGGATGAGGGCAGGGCCCGCGGGCGAGAAGGCCAGGGCCGGGGGGTTGCCTTCTACTCCCGGGGCGCAGGCCCGTTCGCGTGACCGTGGACAAGGCACTGCACCCTGCTGGGCCTCGCTTTCTGCAGCAGACGCCGCTTTTCTTCCTTGCTGGCACGCAGTGCTCCCCGCTGCAGAGACGTTCGCGTCAGCGCGGCTGCCACCGAGTCAGCTGCTGACAACAGACAGCGTCGAAACAACCTGTTGCTTGTCTTGTTCAGGGAGAGAGTTCTGAGTCGAGAGGAAGTGGGAGGGCACGCTCAGGTATTGCGGTTTGGGGCCAGTTTCAGGAGGGCCTTTGGATGCATGATTTAATTAGGATTGGGTAAGTTTTGGGCTACGTAGTTGAGGATTGTTAGGCACAATAGTTCAGGATTTGTGGTCCCAGTGAGGTGAGGGTTTCAGTCTTGGAGCTTCAACTGTTGTTTAATGCTACCTGTTGAAAGTTGAGCGTTTTTGTTTTTTTTTAAGGTTTTATTTATTTATTTGAGAGAGCACGAGCCAGGGGTGGGGGGGGGGGCAGAGGGAGAGAGAAGCAGAAACAGACTCCCTGCTGAGCGGGGAGCCCCACGCAGGGCTCGATCCCAGGATCTTGAGATTATGACCTGAGCCGAAAGCAGAGGCTTAACCGACTGAGCCACCCAGGCGCCCGGAAAGTTGTGCGGCTTTAAATGGATTTTTGTGAAGTGGGAGAGTCAGGTTATTTGCACCTTTTGTTTTCCTGGGCAGGTGTTACTGGCATGGTAAAGTCCCAATAATAGTCACGTTATTTTGTCTCAGTGGGTGTGAGTCACGGTCCTTGGTTATTTGCGCCCAGAGGAATGTGTATAGGGTTTGCTCGCCTGTAGAACGGGGATCATATTGCAGGGGAAGGGGGAGGAGCTGGGCATGCCCTAAGAAGACCAGGGTTTCAGCCTGTGCTAACCTTTCAGTATTGCAGCACCATGGGACTCATAAAAATGGCGGAGTCCTGAAAAACAATTCTTATTCTCAAATAGGAAAAGGGAGCTGCCAGATTGAAATGAATAGATGTTTAATAATATCTCGAAAGTGTTACTGTTCACCAGCCAGCTGTAACTCAAAGCCTATAGTTACCTGTCGTTGCATTTACTCTGTAGAGAGGTTCCTGTGCATGTGATTGATGCCATAAGGTCAGGGCTTAAGATCTTAAAATGGCCCCGGGGCATTTGACTCCTGGCCTTGTACTTCCCTGATGCTCCCCTCTCTGAGCTCGTTTCCTCATCTGTACAGTGGGGAAGACGATGCTTTGAGCAGAGTAAAGAGGAAGTGAGGCCATGTGTTGAGTATGGTAGCCAGCTGTTGTTGGAACCATGATCCTGGAGCAGTGTCAACCATCACCACTGTAGGGCTGCTCTGCATATTGTGGATCTAGAACAGACTGCCCAGAGTTAGCAAGTTGGGAAGGACTCCGAGGGTTAACCAGGTTGGGAGACCGCAGAAGAAATGGATGGGATATTAACCACTCTACCAGCTCAGTCTAGTTTCCTCCCTTTCCTGCCCTGCTCCCCAGCCCTGCCCCCCAGGACAGGTGCAGGGGCAACGTTAAACATATTCAATAACTAGTTCCAAACAATCAGAACAGGCTTGCTGGAGAGGTTTTGGAGGCCCCCTGCCTCAACAAGCATTAACTTTTTTTTAAAGATTGATTGATTTGAGAGAGAGAGCGGGGGGAGGGACAGAGGGCAAGGGAGAGAGTGTCCCTCAAGTAGACTCCCTGCTGAGCAGGAAGCTTGCCCTGGGTCTCATGGGGCTCTATCCCAGGACCCTGAGATAATGACCTGAGCAGAAATCAGGGCAGGAGTGCAACTGACTGAGCCACCCAGACGCCCCCAGGCCTGAACTTTCCAATTGCTAGAGTTTGGGAAGGTCTAGGGGAGGGCTGGAGCGGCTAGTCATTTAGGGGCAACTGGGGCCTTAGGGAAGTGGCTATTTACCAATACATAGTTGACATTCAGTTTGGGCCCTATCAGCATCCTGGTTGAAAATCTGCCTGCCTAGGGAAGTGTGGGGCTCCACTCCAGGCCCTGGCGCCTGAAAGACAGGGTCCTGGTGAGAGCTGGGGTCTGCCCCAGCTACCCTCGCCTTCCGGGGGGCGCTCCTAGACATTTGAGCGGCACCCTCACGGAACTTTGCTAGGTTTGCAGGCCCGCCCATCTTAGACTTGGGGAAATCTTTACCCTTTCCTGTTCCTAGCTGACACATTTCCTGTCTTCTCTCTCTCTTCACACCAGGACTCCCCTCTTTCACAACACCTTGCTGGTGAATTCAACCTTGACACCACATCGTTAGCAACTGGAGAGCTAGTTCTTTCCTTAAGGGCAGGGAAGACTGAGCCTTCAAACCCTGCCAGGGTACGAGGGAAAATATTTGCATTCTATTTTTCCATGGTAAAGGAAGGGGAAAAAAAGAAATCACTACACAACTCTAGAAAAGTGTTTTTAGAAAAGAGAGTAGTTTGACAATACATATCAAGTAAGTTTATAACCTAGTGATTTCCCTACTAGGAACATAACTTGAGGAACTAATCAGATATTTTTTAAGGATTTATGAACAAGGTTGTTCACTGAAGTATTATATACGACAGTAAAAAGAATGTCCAGTATCAGAGGACACAGCCTTGGGTAAATTATACAGTGGAATATTACATGGCATTAACAATCGTGTTATGAATGGTTTACTGACATGGGTTACCAAAATATGTTAAACTCTAAAAGCAGATTAAAGTAATGTAATAGCATGATTGAAATAATATAAAAAGGAAAAAATAGAATTTGCAACCTGCTTTATTAATTAAATACAAATTTGTAAACTATTTCATTTAATTAATTTATTCAGTAAAATTGCCATTACATGCTAAGCACTGGGGATATAAGAGACATTAGAAATATAATTTTCAGGGGTGCCTGGGTGGCTCAGTCGTTAAGCATCTGCCTTCAGTTCAGGTCATGATCCCAGGGTCCAGGGATCGAGCCCCACATCAGGCTCCCTGCTCCGCGGGGGGCCTGCTTCTCCCTCTCCCACTCTCCCTGCTTGTGTTCCCTCTCTCGCTGTGTCTCTGTCTGTCAAATAAATAAATAAAATCTTAAAAAAAAAAAAAGTAATTTTCAAAGGGCACCTGCCCTGCTTGTGTTCCCTCTCTCGCTGTGTCTCTGTCTGTCAAATAAATAAATAAAATCTTAAAAAAAAAAAAGTAATTTTCAAAGGGCACCTGGCTGGCTCAGTCGGTGGAGCATGTGACTGTTGATCTCAGGGTTGTGAGTTTGAGCCCCACATTGGGCACAGAGATCATTTAAAAATAATATCTTTTTTTTAATTTTTTAAAATATTTTATTTATTTATTTTACACAGAGAGAGAGATCACAAGCGGGGGGGGGGGCGGGGGCAGAAGGAGAGGGAAAAGCAGGCTCCTGGCTGAGCAGGGAGCCCAATGTGGGGCTGGATCCCAGGGCCCTGGGATCATGACCTGATTGGAAGGCAGACAATTAACCGACTGATTCACTGAAGCGTCCCTAAAATCTTTTTTTTTTTAATGTAATTTTCAGAAAGGTAAAGGCATGACTTTCAAATAAATACAAAATGGGCATGTGTCAAAAATTTTAACTAATTAATGAATGAGGAAACCAAGAGGTTGTCAAAACTGGTTTAAAAGGGAATCTGAAGAGGACACATATAGGAAATCAGGAGTGCTGAAATCTGAAAACTGGATGCAGAACTGGTCGGTATCCTACAGAGGAAGAAAACGTGGTATTGAGAATCCTCTTTTTCACAGATTGGAGGGGGAAATGTGGTAAAATAGCCTAGTTGAAGACAACTGTACAGAGACCCTGTAGAATCAGGTAGCTCCGGAGGACCTGCTCTCCGTGCTCAGCCTCCAGCTGGAAGCACAGCTGGTTACCTTCTTTGCACGTTTCAAAGTCTTTCACGGTTTTTCCCAACAAGCAAAAGAAGTTCCTGTCCTCATGGAACTGATTGTTCACCAAGCTAGTTTCTAAACAAAATATAGTAACTTTAATAAGAGAAATGTACAGGCTGACATTGAATTTTTTCACCAAAAGGTAAAATGACTTTCCTAAGATCATCTCAGAGATTTTTTTTATCAGTTAAGGAGGGAACCAGTAAGATATTAACTTGTTGAAAAAGAGGGCTCAAAGCAACACACATTTATAGTCCAGGAAGGATTGCTGAAATGAATTTGCCAACTGACGGAAACTGGCAAAGCTGTCAGGACACCGAGGAAGCAACCCAGTTGCATTGGTGGGACGTGACCTGCTTTTCTAGAGACAAGAATTACTGGCCTTACTGTCTGTTTTCTGCCAGTTAAGTTCTGTCCCTACAGAGTTGTAAATAGCCTCATCAGAGACAGAGAAAGGCACACATTCCGTAAGATCAGATCATCTCTGGAGGCGCCAGCACTGCCATCAGGGATCTCGTGTGATCTTGTTTGCCCAGGGCAGATCTGCACTTGTACCCGTGGGGCCGAGTAGAAGAGTCGGGAGAGAATGCCACTTGAACTAAGCCATGGGAGAAGGTGCGCTGGTTAGGCCCTTGTGGTTCCTATGACTGATTGCAAGATGCACCTCAGCAGCAACCATCAGGAAACTAGAAAAACAAACAAAACAAAAAAAAAAAAACCCAGATTTGTTACTCACAAAGCCCTGAAGGGGACATGGTACGCCTTAGGGCCACCCAGTGAGGTCTCGAGGAGTCAGGGAAGAGCGCCGACCAGGGCTCTGCCTTTACTAGAGTCTGAGCCAGGGAAGGCTGGGGTCTTACTGTTTACTGGTGAATTTAAACAAAGAGTGGGAATTAGGGTGCGGGAAGGGAGAAGTGGGGTCATTCAAAGGGCCAATTATCTAGCTCACCCAGGGCTTTCCACAAGGGGAATGGCCTGGCTCCTTGTCTAGTTGTAACTGGTAGCTTTGTCATGCGGCTGGTGATACGTGTATTCCAGATGGATGCCCTGCGATGTGCAATTCTGCTACAAATACACACTCTGGTCTTTGCCCCCAGTGCCTGACCCAGAGCTCCGAAATCCCTTGGGATTTCCCAGGTGGCAGGGGTGTCTCTTGTTTGAGGAGGTAACTCTTGGTGGGCTCTGGATAGTTCTAGGATGGAGGCCAGTCACCAGAAAGACCAAGCCTCCAGGGGACGGGAAGGAGCTGGAGATGGAGTGAATCATCGTTCATGCCCACATGATGAGCCTCCATGAAAATCCCTAGTGTATGGGGTTCAGGAACCTTCCAAGTTGGTGAACATGTCCACATGCTGGGAGCATGGCGCACCCCAACTCCACGACACGGTAGCTCCTGCATTTGGGATCCTTCCTGATTTTTCCCTATGTGCCCTTTTATCTGGCTGTTCACCTGTATCCTTTATTATATAATAAATTGGTAAACATAAGTGTTCCCTTGAGTTCTGTGAGCCATTCTAGCAAATTATTGAACCTGAGGAGGGGGTCCAGGGAAGCCTGGACTTCTAGCCATGTTGGACAGAAGTGTGGGTGACCTGAGGACCTACTACCGGATTGGCCCCTGAAGTCCAGGGGATCTTGTGAGGCTGAGCCCTTACCCTATAGGGTCTGCACCAAGTCCAGTTGGTATGTGAATTGAGTTAAATCGGCGGACACCCAGTTGGTGTCCACAGAAAATTGGAGAACTGCTTGATGAGCAAAATCCCACACATCTGTTGTCAAAAATCATTCTGCGTGTACAGAGTAGTTTTTCCTTTTCAGTTGGATATGAGTGGGGAGGCACAGGATGAGTGTGGGATGGCTCGCCTTAGGGCTGGACCCCCCAGGCGGATGGTAGTGTTCTTTTCTGAGGTGGGGGGTCTGGGGGTGTCAGGTTCGAGGGAATGTTAAGGTCCCTTAGTTGGAGATGCCCATCAGGAGTCCCAAGTCCTCAGCACCCAGATGGGCTTAAAGGATGGGCAGTGATAGAAATGGGTGCCTCATACCTTACTAGGTGCTCTGGGCCTCCCCCTCCCAGCACAGACAGGGGTCCCCATCCCAGCTGCTGCCCTATGCCCCAGAACTGTCTGTCTTCCTGCTGGAGAAACCACACAGACTTAACCCAGAAGCCATTCATTGGCAGTAACCAGCAGTCACCCATTGCCCTAGAGGGGTGAGGGGGAGGAGGAACGTGGTTGGAGGTGGCTCTCCACCCTGCGGGGGAGGCTGGGGCTGGTTTCCCATGCTTCCTTTCTGTAGGCATGACGGGGCTGCTCAGGTCACCTGGGGGGCTAGGTCACATCTCTGTAGGAAGCCCTGAAGAAAGGCTGGGGGGACCTGCAGCTCCCAGCTCCAGGACCAGCTCCCCTTGGGAACTGGACTGGGGCCCCTCATTCTGCACCTGCCCTCAGACGTGGCTGATCCTGTGCAGCATTCACTTCCTTTCCATGAGCCCTTGGCCATGACTTCTGACCTCAAGATTGAGGTCCTGCCCCCTCTCCTTGGTCTGTGAGTCACTGATATGTCACCAAGAGTGCTGGGAGCTGCCCAACCTGGTGATGGGTACCCAGCTGAGTCAGCTCAACCAGCTTGCCCCTTGCCCTCTGCCCTTCTTCCCAGCAGGCTCCTCTGGGCCTGGCCCTGGTCCTTCCCAGCCTGGAGCTCGCCTCTGCTTCCTGGTCGCAGAGAAGCGCAGCCCTTCCAGACCGATGTCAGTGTTGTGGTGAAAGTAGGCTCCAGTCCATCCAAGGTGGAAGGAGACATGGCTGAGTGCTGGGGAGTCTGGTTCTAGCATAGGCAGGTCGTGTGGATGATACTCAGGGGCATGTGGGTCAGAACTTCACAGTGGACCGTCTCGGGGGAAAGGCCTGTTTGTGGCCTTTGCTGATTTTGGTGGTGTAAATTGTCCCGTGCGCTCCTGATTTCGAATACTAATGTGATGTCAACCACTTGAAGACTTCGTGCAAACTTAACAATTGGCTCTTGCTGGCCAGTCAGAGCCCTTGGGAACACATTCCTCTAGTAAACGTGCTGTTCTAAAGGTAAACAGAGCAAAGGGGGCTCCAAGTTTACCTGTGATCCGTCAGCTTAGCCAGACACAAGGAGGAAATTCTTGTCGTGGTGGTGGGTGGGGGGCAAAAGAAAGGATTCTCCCCCAACCAGGAAAGTGGTACATAGACTAGGGAGTGGAGGTAAGGGGTTCTGGCCCCCAGTGTGGACAAGCCCAGTGACGTTTCTGTAGGAGGACTGACTACCTTCCTCCCCAATGATTCACAGCCCAGACTGATGGATTATTTTTCCATGAGAACAGTGGGAGTCACTGAGAAAACGTGATTAGCCCTAAGAAATCCAGCGTACAGCCAACTTTTCTGAAGGAGGAAACTGTTGTGAACAAAACTTAGGAGAGTGCTCTAAGGCATGAAAGGCAAACTCTGGAGCAAGCTGACTTAGAGATGAGCTGTAGCAGAAGAGAGTAGATCAGTAAGGGATGGGGGAGCAGCTGTAAGTGCAGCCTGGAAGATGCCTGAAGGTCTTAGTGGACCACAAGAGCTAACACTGCTTTCTATTCCAGGAAGACATCAGCCAGCACAAAGATACCTGACTCATATAATCGACACCTGGACCCTGGAAGTCCAGCATTCAAAGAGTCAAAGAGCTGGGGCTCTGCATTTAGAAAGTGTGGGAGTGAGGAAGGGTGTGGGGAAGGGGGGACCCCTAAGACCAGAGAAGGGAAGGCTGGGCAACAGGGGTTGCTCAGCCTCCACTTTATGGAGATGTCACGAGGACAGACAATGCTGCTATAAGGTGGAGAAAGCTCTATTCCCAAGTTTTAGGTGGGAGGTGGGTGTGGGCATGCGCAGACCACACAGGCCAGGGTTGGAGAGCCAGAAGATGAGAGGATTCGGCGTGCTTGACACTTGAGACTTCAGTGGAACCACTGAGTATCCCAAGATGCCACACGCGGAAGGGAGCAGGGGCAGAGCTCTGCGGCCAGGACGGGGATGGGCAGAACTGGGGAGACCGTGAGGAGCCTGGGCAGAGGCAGAGGAAAATGGGAGGCCCAGGCTATGGGGGCTGGGCTGGGGTAGAGAGGGGGCTCTGGGTGGGACCTGGGACAGGGTTGGAGACATATGGGTTCCTAGGAGAGTTCAGGAGTGTGTTAGACCAGAGGAAGGACATCCCCAATGACGGAATACCAGCCAGTGAGCCGTGTCCTTGAGTATCTCCAGGGCAGCCAGGGACGAATGGTTCCAGAAAATCTTGCCTGCAGACGCGCGGCCTAGTGTTGCTCAGCCGGCGCTCACACCTGAGCAGCTGTGGCTCCCGCACTTGTGACAGGCAGGGTGGAGGGCTGACCAGTCCTCTTCACCGATGGATAAACTGAGGCCCGGGGGGAGGAAGGACCTCCCGTTTAGCTGCTCCTGTGAGTGCTCTGCGCGCTCCCGCGGCAGGGCCGCTGCTGTCCCCGGGGCGACCAGTGCGCTGGCCACTCCCCTCTGCAGCCCAGTGTTCACAAGAGAGGGGACAGGGTGCCTGGGTGGCTCAGTTGGTCAAGCGACTGCCTTCGGCCCAGGTCATGATCCTGGAGTCCCAGGATCGAGTCCCACATCGGGCTCCCTGCTCAGCAGGGAGTCTGCGTCTCCCTCTGACCTTCCTCCCTCTCATGCTCTCTCTCTATCATTCTCTCTCTCTCAATAAATAAAATCTTTTATTAAAAAAAAAAAGAGGGGGGACATTCAGATTTTCTTCCCCATTCTTTTAATTACAGTATTACTGTTTCCACCACTGCTAAGGGCATGGCTCAGTGGCATTAAATATGTGCAGACGTCCTGCCTTCGTCTGCAGACCTTTTCCATCTTCCTGAAGGACTGTGTCCCCGCCCAACCCTAACTCCTGGCCCTTCCCTGGCCCCTGGCACCCCCTCTTCCACTTCCTGGGGCTGTGGCTCTACAACCTCGGGGACTTCCTACCAGTGGAATCCTGCAGTATTTGTCCTTTTGCATCCGGCTCTTGTCACTGAGCACAGCGTCCTCCAGCTTCCCCCACCTTCCCCCACACTGGCAGGTGTCCGGCGCTTCATTCCTTCTTATGGCTGGGTAATAAGATAATATTCCGTTGGGCGGGTGAATGGGCCACACTGTGTTTATCTGTTCATCCACAGATGGACATTGGGCTGCGTCCACTTTGGGGCTCTGTGGGTCCTGCTGCTGTGAACGTGGGGTGTAGGACATGCTGGGGCAGGGGCTCAGGCACGAGGGCCACGTGTGTCCCAGCACCCTCTGCTGAGAGCCGTCAGCTGCTCCCCGCACCCCTGAGTGCCTGCCCCTATGCCCACGAACTGGTTGGTCCCTGGAACAGCCTCCCCACCTCTCTCCCAGTGCGGTTCCCTGGAGCCCAGGTCAGTGTCACCTCCACAGAAAGCCCCCCCCTGCTTTGCCACAGCTCGAATCTGCCAGTCCCACCCAGCAGAGCCTTTGCTGGTGTCGTTCTGGGGGCTGGGATGACCTCCGACTTCACCCTTAAGACTCAGCCTGAGAGTGAGCACTGTCCTGAGTTCCTGACACGATGGCCACCTTCCCCCGGCCCCCGGCCCCATCCCCTTCCTGGTTTGGCTTCCCCGGGACTTCATCATCCATCAGACTAAATGATTTCTTCCTATAGTTTATTCTGTCTTTCCTCCGGTGTCCCTGACACAAGGGCCAGGGTTGCTTTCGGTTTGCTCGCTGCTGTATCTCCAGCTGGTATGGCAGCGCCCAGCGCATGGCAGGCACTGGCAGATTGGGGTTGGGGATGAATGGATAGCCCACTGCCGACGTCTGCCCTGTCTGAAACGGCATTGGTGGGCCCCTGCTTCGGGGGGAGCGTGGCCGGCCCAGCTCTGCAGCCCCATGCATCCTGCGCACCTCGCTGCACATTGTCGGTGGCCCTGAGATGGCGCCATGGCCAAATGGCCGGCAGGGTTGTGTGCCCAGGTGATGAGGTGCCCAGCCAGCCCACCTGGTGTGGCTCCAGCATACAGTAGGCGCTCCATAAATCTTCTGTTGAAGGTCAGATCACACCAAGGTCCCCACTCTCTGGGAACCGGGGAGCCGGTCTCTAGGGCCTTGCTTAGGGCCCGTGCCAGGGTCTTCATTGGCTTTTCAGAATTTCCTGTGGTACCTGCCAGGTCCTAGCCACCCCATCTTGGGGACAGCGACATCTTAGGACATATGCCTGCCCCTTGGGTCACCTGGGCAGTGACCCAGGTGTCAGGAAAGGCTGTTACACAGAGGACACTGGGGAGGCAGCAGTCTGGAGCAGTTCGGCCTGGCAGAATCCTCCAGACTCCCCTCTGCCCTTGTCCCTGACTCCTCACCATCGTCACCTGCTCTGCTGCCCAGCCCCGGGGAGATGCGTGCTGCCTGAAGATAGGACCTGTGTCTTACCCACCACTGCGCCCCAGTGTCCAGCACAGGGCCTGGCATACAGCAGTTGCCGAATAAATGCTTACCAAATGAGCTGGGGAGGCCAACCACCGTAGTTGCAGGGAGGGAGTGGGTTGGGGGAGCCTGAGGCTAGCCATGGAGTATAGGGGTGACCCAGGATCAGGGGCCGGTGGGGAGGTGAGCACCCACAGAACCAGCCCCTCACCTTGGCTGCTGTGTGAGGGTACTCTCCGGCAGCCCCCTCCTCCCAGTCTCAGGAATAGCACATCAGCTGGGGGCTGTTCGGGGTGGGCGGGGTGCGACAGGGGGCTTGCCCTGATGCGCAGGGATGGTTCTGGCTGCAGTTTAACACCCGGCTGTCTCCTGCCCTTTCCACCAAAGCGGGGGTTGGCATGGGGGGCCAGTAAAACACCAGTGATCCTTTGTGGTATTGCAGTCTCCAGGGGAGGCTGTCCGTTGCTGACTCCCGCCACCCTTCTGGCCTCGGGGGGGAGGCAGCGGCCTCTGGGGGCCCCCCCACAGGCTGTGGGGACAGAGCATGTTGGCCAGGCTGGGGAGCTCCAGAGAGACACCCAGCAGTGTGCACTGAGGGTCGGTCTGGAGGGCCCCCACCCCTTCCAGCCCGACTCCCCCTCTTCTGCGAGGAGTCCTCCTTCCTGAGTCTCTGCAAGGCCCACTCCCACTTGCCCTCCAGGCCTCTGTTTCGAGGTCCTCCTTTTCTGGGCAGTCTTCGCTGGCAGCCCCACCAGAGTCAGGTGCCTCCTTGGGCCACTGCGACTCCCTGCCCCCCGCACCTAGGCCCTTGGGTGAGAACCATCTCCTGGACCAAGAGCCCTCCGGATCTACTGTGTCCGATCCTGTCACCTGCCTCTGGATTGAAGTTCAAATCCAGGCTCCGCCCTTCCCCCCCCAGGCCCCAGTTTCCTCAGCTACAGAGCGGGAACGGTAAGGGGATTTGAGGCTGAGATGCAGCAATGCAGGGCACACCGTATGCTCCCACTGTTTCGCACCCCTTCCCAGCACCTGGCTTGTTGATCAAATGAACAAAAGGGCAGAGATACACAGTGAGCCTGCACTTCCGGCTTGGGGTGGGCGCATCACGGGAGCAGGGAGCTGAGTCAGGGAGGAAGTGGTGGGGACCCCGGGTCACAAGGTCTCATCTGGTGCATCCCCAGGCTCCCTGCTCCAGTGGAGCCCTGCTGCCCTCTGACCGGAGTGCAGGGGCCAGGCCAGGTGTGGGGGATGGCACGCCAGCCCTGCCCAGGCAGCCACATCAGTCAGCCACCTGGGCACTGGGCTGGCCCCACCTGGGCTTCCCTGCAGTCCAGGTGAGGGATGAGTTGTTTGCCACCGAGTGACAGGACCCACATGACAGGTGGCCACTGGGGGCCTGATTCACAGCTTTCTGGGAAGTGAGTTAACGGGATCCCAGAGCCCAGGGCTCAGTCAGGTCTCCTGGCTGAGTCACAGTGGCCCCTGGAGGAAGGAGCCGTTACTGAGCCTCTGGGCAACCCCCTTTTCCCCAAGGCCCTGCGACCTTAGCAAGACCCCATACCCTAGCCTCCAACTGCTGCAGACCCAGGCTTTCCCTTCCCTGCCCAAACTGGGGACCTTTCCTAGTCAATGTCAAGGCCATTGGCCTAGACCTCTGGGTCTGGGTCCTGTTCCTCCAGGGGGTAGATCCTGGGCCCCTAAACCAGAGCCCTGAGTCCACTCCTCCGGGGCAGAGGTAGGGGTCTCCGCTAGAGCCCCCAGTCCCCTTAACGGCTCATTTCCTCCCAGCAGTGCCACCCCTCCTGTGACCTACAGCCCTGGGTGGCAGGGACTGAGCCACTCACTTACTTGGGGGACTGGTCCAACGGCATTCCACCTCCCAGGATAAAACCTGGGGTGACCTGTAGGGAACTCTGCACACTCCTGTCATAGGCAGGACTGCTCTCCCAGCCATGCCTGGGCCCCCACTGGCTATGGTAGTTTCCAGAACTCCCCCGGCCCAGGGTGGGGGCTGTCTCAGGATCTTAACCCCCCTGCTGCTCCTGGCTTCTGCAGGTGAGTCCTGAGGACTTGCCGCCCCTCCTTCCTCTGCCCCCCAGGGCCACCCCCTCCCTTCTCCCTACTCAGCACCTTCCCACCCTCTCTCCCGGCCCTGCTTGCACCCCGTCTCTGTCCCTCTCCCCCTCGCCTTCTGCGCTTCTTGCTCCTCTCTGCCATGTCCTGTGGCTGCCAGCAGGACTGCAGGACGCACTGAGGCAGGCTCTGGGCAGACCTCAACAGCCTCAGCGCTCCCGTTGCTGTCCCCCTCCGCCCCCCTCTCCCTTCTCCCCGCTCCCTCCCTTCCCCCCCCGCCCCCCCCTCCGCTCTCGGGTCCCCACGCTTCTGTTCCAGGCCTTGGGCTTGGGGTTGAGAGGGTCTTGGGCCACAGCCTTGGGTGTTGGGAGGGAGCCTGAGAGGGTCAGGCGTGTGCTCCCTGACTTCTCCGTGAGAGGCGCCCAGGAGCCAGCCGCCCTTCATCCTCTGCCAGGGGGTGGGATGGAGCACACCTGGTGGGAGGGTAAGGCCGCAGCTTAGAGACGGAGCCCGAGGTTTCTGTCAGCCCCGCCCAGGCTCCAGGAAATACCCCACGATGGGGGTTTGGGGAGTTGCCCTGGACACTGGGGGGCTCCTCTCCGCTGGCCTGACCCTTCCTTCCCTTGCCCTCAGCCTCCTTCCATGCTGCCGAGATACCTGGTGAGTGGGGCCGCCCTGAGCGGTGGGGGTGGGGGGAGTCTGTGTCTGTCTGGCAGGGGGAGCAGGTCAGAAGGGGCTTTTGGGCAGGAGCGGAAGGCAGGCAGCCAAGGGGGCCTGGAAGGCAGAGTGGAGACTCTTGAGTAGAAGAGGGGCGCAGGGCAGGGCAGCAGCAGGTGAGAGGCGCACAGAGGGAAGGCCAGCCTGAGGGGAGGGCCAGGGAAGAACAGCATGGGGCTGGGCGGGAGGCTTGGACCCTGGGGGTGACAAAACGTGACCCTCCTCCGCCAGCACCCCCAGCCTGTGGGAAGCCCCAGCAGCTGAACCGGATCGTGGGTGGTGAGGACAGCACCGATGCCGAGTGGCCCTGGGTCGTGAGCATCCAGAAGAATGGGACCCACCACTGTGCGGGCTCCCTGCTCACCAGACGCTGGGTGGTCACCGCTGCCCACTGCTTCAAGGGGTATGCACGCCAGTCCTGCACTTGATACCCCAGGCCTCCTGCCCCGGACCCCGGGCTCCCCACTCAGCCCCAGCCTCCCGCTCTCTGTCCAGTCTTGGGGCCTCTCAGCGAGAGGAGAGACCCTGCTGCTTCTTAGGGGCTTCCATAAGCATGTTGTTCCCCAGACACTCCCTGACCCTTCCCGGCACCACCGCCCCCCCAAGGTTCCTGACTGACCCTACCCCCTTTCCTCTTCCTGCCAGCACTCTGAACAAGCCATCCCAGTTCTCTGTGCTGCTGGGGGCCTGGCAGCTGGGGAACCCTGGCCCGAGGTCCCAGGAGGTGGGTATCGCCTGGGTGCAGTCCCACCCCGTGTACTCCTGGGAAGAGGGCTCCCGTGCGGACATCGCCCTGGTGCGCCTTGAGCACTCCATCCACTTCTCTGAGCGAATCCTGCCCATCTGCCTGCCTGATGCCTCCGTCCGTCTCTCTCCCAACATGCGCTGCTGGATTGCAGGCTGGGGGAGCATCCATGATGGAGGTGCGGCTTCTCCCTTACCGGATGGCCAGGGGTGGCTGGGGACAGAGGCTGGCAGGCTCCCAGAGACACAGTTACAGTGGGCAGCAGAGGGTAGAGGCCAGAGGCATAGCAGAAGGAAAAAGACTCTTCTGACAACAGACACAAAAGAAAAAGTGAACAGCAGCCCAGAGGTGGGAAGTCTCAGAAAGCTAGGTGGACGCTTGTAGGTCTCTTCTAGTTAAAAGGGATCTGTGATGATGTTCTGGGGCAGCAGCAGCCAGATGGACGAGGCTATTAAGGTGATGGAGGAAGGGCTGGAAGGAGCATGTGTGGGGCCGGGCTGACTAGGGGGGAACAGGCACCTCCTGGTGGCAGCGTGCCATAATTGCAGGCGAAATTTCCAGAAGGATGTTGTGAAAATAACATTGTCAGACCAAGTCTGGAAAACATCATCTAGAGACACAAGGCAGATAAAGTAAGAGGCAAAGAAGCAAAAAAAGATGATAGAGAGATAATGGGGGGATGGTTAGGAGGAAAAAGTTTAAGAAAAATGATTAACCACATTTCAAAAGAATTAAGAGAAATGACACCAGGTGCCTGGGGATCCCCCTGACTCCGAGGTTACAGGCAGGGCTCCTTCGAGAACTGGAATTATGGGCTGTCCGGGGGGGGGGAGTCTACAGACCAACCCCAGGGTCTGCAGTCCCCCCAGGGTTTGGGGGACTCCTCAGGTCCTGATAACCTCCAGCATGGGGTGATCATTTATTGAACACTTCCCTGTTCCAGTCCCCGTGCTGGACAAAGTGGTGCCTGAGGCAGGACAAGCTGGGACCAGTGGTTCTAACCATTCTGTGGGCATCAGAAGGCTCTAAAGATTCAGGGTCTCAGGATGCACACTTCTGTTCGGATTCATTAGGTCCAGAGGTGGAGTCTTGGAATTCGGGTTTTCCACAGGCATTTGGGAGAGCCTGACAGAGTTGAGCCATTAGCCTTTGAGAACTGCCTCGGAGGGGGTGTGGAGGGGGCCGTCGGGACATTGAAGAGAGGGTTTCCCAAGTCTGACCCTCTGCTCCCTGGCCCCTAGTGCCCCTGCCGCATCCCCAGACCCTGCAGAAGCTGGAGGTTCCCATCATCAACTCAGAAGTCTGCAGCCGCCTGTACTGGCGGGGAGTGGGGCAGGGGGCCATCACCGAGGATATGCTGTGTGCTGGCTACCTGGAGGGGCAGCGAGATGCCTGTCTGGTGAGCACCCCACCTTCTTCCTACCACTGCCGCTGCTCACCTCCCCAAGACAGCTGGGACCTGCGAGTACCCTGGATGCCTACAGAACTGGGCCTCCATCCATCTGACTGTACACCAAACATCTACTGAGTGTCTTGGGTGTGCCGGACCCCACTCTCTGGGAGCTTGCCTTCTCCTGAGGGGGTTCCTGCATCCTGGTCCCCAGAACCAGCTGCAGCTCCATCACTGTGGTGGTGGACAGCGGGTGCTGTAATGGTCCGCACCCGGGCTCGGACACTGTAAGGTCCTGGTTGCAGTTCCTACTCTGCTACCCAGGATTCCAGTGTGGCTCGGGGGCTGTGAGTGCGAAGGTGTGGCACAAAGTGCTCCTCACCAGCAGTGAGCCCGAGGGCCTGTCCTCCAGGACAGAGAAATCCGCCCCCTCCCCCCAGGGAACCCCTTGCCACCTGCTGTGTTGGGTCCTGGGCTCTGTCCAGCCCTGAGCCACATGGGTCCCTGACCTTGCCTACTCTCCGCAGGGTGACTCCGGGGGCCCCCTCATGTGCCAGGTCGAGGGCACCTGGCTGCTGGCGGGCATCATCAGCTGGGGCGAGGGCTGTGCGGAGCGTGACCGGCCCGGCGTCTACATCAGCCTGGCTGCCCACCGCTCCTGGGTGATGCGGATCGTGCAGGGAGTGCAGCTCCGCGGGCACTCGCAGGGGAGCGGGCCCGCTCGGGGCGCCGGGCTGTCCCGGGGCCGCGCGCGTTAGAGATCTGGGGAGACGGGCGGCCGCGCGGCCCCGGCAGCCTGACCGTGCGCCCCTCCCGTGCGCCCTTCCCGCCGTTGTAAGTGAGCCACCTGCCTCGGGGGGGCGCCCGCGTGCCGGCACCACCCCCTCGGCTGCGAGGCTCCGCCCCGCCCGCGGGAGCGCCTTTGTTTTCTGTGTGTATATGTCCGTGCTGACGATTTTTACAGTTATTTGTAGCCCTGCCCGCATATCGTATTTATTACAATTTCAATAAATTGTTTATTCCCCCGTTACTGTTTTTCCAGGTATGGGGATATTGGGAGGCGGGGGGACACTTGGGATTAAAATGGGGGCAGGTGGGTGTGAGTTTGTCTGATGGTCCCGCTAGGGACCTAGCCGTCCTGTGCACCTGTGTTTCGGCATTACGACCCCTGGCCTTTGCACTTCTTTCCTATGCCCCCCTCCCACCGGGAGGCCACATAGAGAGGAGGCAGGAGGCCCCAACCTGCCTGTTGGGTTTCCCAAACTGGGCTAGCTAGGAGAAACCCGCCCATATGAGAGTAGGGTATCTCCTCCCTCCCCACCCTGAGAATCAGGTCTCCCAGATTCAGGCTGAGGCAGCCAAGTCCTCTGCACCCCCAGGAGCTGACGCAGGAGTGACTCACTGCTGATTCTGTGAGTTGTCCTGCAAGGACAGAGCAAAACAATGAGATGGCAGGTCTCTGGGCCTGCCACGCGATGGGCTTGAGTCACCTGGCCTGGGCCCACAGCGGGTGGGAGCCAGTCCCAGGCGACGAACGGGTCTGCCAGTTAACAGCCCCCTTCCCCCAGGACTGCCCCCCTCCTCTGCAGCCCCCTGGACCTGCCCCTCCAGCCCCCCCACATCTGGGATGCCGTCCTCGCCCACCTGGGGTTCCCTGCAACTGGTGCAATGTGTGGACTGAGGGCTCTGTGGTTGGTTTCAGGAATCTGTGAACCTGATGGTGCTTCAATCAAAGAGATTGGTTCTAAAAGAAAGTCAAGAAAACAACTAGGTCCAGTCACGCTGAAGGACTGCTTACAAAGTGTCTCCAACTAGAAATTGTCCATGAAGCGAGTTTTTGAGAAGGTGGCACGGGGTTTTGGCTGGCTGACTGTTTGGCACCCTTTATGGGGAGTAGCTTCTGAAACATTTGCTCGTGTTGTTTTGATCACCCTTGTGTTGTTATCAGATCACGGAAGATGGCTTGGGGTTGGTTTTATAAAACAACAAACACCACACTGGCCTCCTGCCCACCTGGGGACCAGCCTGGGGAGGGAGCGGTGACTCAGTGAGCGCCACATCCAAATCCTGGCTCTCTCCTTTGCGACTGAGGCCCCTCCTCACCTGCCACTCCCCCTCCCCCCACCCACCTTCAGCCCCCACTCCCCAGCCTGCGGCTCTGCCTCCTCCCTCTGTCCTCCGAGATCTGCCAGGGTGGTGGTGGTGATGTTGCCAGGACACTCGGGTGGGACGGGTTCTCTCTGAGTTGGGCGGTGGGCCTCCAGGGAGCCCCCAAGCGCACCCTCCTGGAGGAGGCTGAGGGCAGGCTGGGCCCCAGAGTGGGGAACAAGCACCCGGGTCCCCACCACGACAGGATATGTAATGACCCCTTCATCAGGGCTGCGGGGTCCACAAGGTGGCGAGGGAGTCAGCCCAGCACCAGCAGAGAAGCCCCTTTGCTCCCGGGTTGGAGCTGGGCCCAGGGACACACCCTAAATCTGGACCCCTCCGGGTGGGGCACTCATTGCTTTGGTTCCATGGACACCACCTGCCTCTGGGGACCATAGACCCCCTGGGCCTGCTGGCGGTCTCCTCAGGAGAAGTCCCAGGGGCCCAGTGGGCAGGTGTCTCCACCCGCTGCAGCCTCCCACACGGAACAGCCCTTCTCAGAGCTCCCCTGTCTTCCCCAAGGTGACAAGTGTCATTCCAGCACGAGCTGCCTTAGCTGCAGGCTACTTGGTCTGTCCCTCCACATGCTCTCTCCTCAGATCTTTAACCCTTGAGGAGACGTCCACCCCCACGCCTGGGACTCCACAGCACTGCCCCCGCGTCCAGAGCAAGTGAGCACGCACACACACTGAGCCCAGCTCTTCTGCGGTGGCAACCTCCTGTGCCTGGTAAGCCCACGCCCCTCCCATGCTTCCTCCGCCATCGAGACTGGAAAAGTGAAACGCTCATTTCCACAATTTCCCGCAGAGTCGCAAGAGCCTGTGGGACTGAGTGTTGGCCTAGGAGAGGGAAGCAGATGTCTGGTGGGTGGTTTCTTGGGAAGACAGCTTTTTCCTGATAAAAGGGACCTATTCAGCTGGCATCCTTTCCCATCCTCTACCTTCTTCTAGTCTTGGATGTCGATGTGATGCTTAAACATCAGCAGCCATCTTATCACCATGAGGTGACAAGCTGCTGGGCCGAATGACAGCAAAGCTTCAGGAGCTGTGGGTGTGAGGACGTGGCGGGCCCACTATCCAGTCTCCAACAGCTGCCTCCCTCCACGTGTCTGTGCTTCTAAGCCGCTGTTGGTTGATCTTTTATTTGCAGCTGATTGCATTCCTAACTGATATACCTGTTTCAAACCCTCTGTTTTAGAATAGTTTTAGATTTATAGAAAATCTTTTGTTTTTTTAACAGAAAACTTTTTGTTATCGTGAAAGCGGTCATGTCAGATTTCATCAATCACACACGTTAGGGTTTTTTTTCAAAGATTTTATTTTCATTTTTAATTACTTTTTAAAAATATTTTAGTTGAGAGAGAGAGCATGAGTGGAGGGGAGGGGCGGGGGAGAGGGAGAAGCAGGCCCCCACCCCGGGCAATGAACCTGATGTGGGATTGATCCCAGGACCCCGGATTCATGTCCTGAGCCGAAGGCAGACGCTTAACTGACTGAGCCACCTAGGCGCCCCAAGATTTTATTTTTAAGTAATCTCTACGTTCAACATGGGGCTCGAACTCACAACCCTGAGATCAAGAGTTGCACAGTCCACCAACTGAGCTGGCTAGGCGCCCTGCACATTTGAATTATCCAAAGTTCAAAGGCTTTGAGCTCATACCTGCCCACAAGAATTCTGGACCTGCAGAGGGTCCCCCCACTTAGCTTCAGGGGTCCCCAGGATATAAGAATTATCCAAGAATAAGTCTTTTCCTTGTCTCTCTTTCCTGCTTCAAGTCTCATCAATGCTGCCTCCCACCAAGGCACCGGAAGGAGTCTCACCGTTGCCCCGGCTGATGGTGCCCTGGCAAGCTCACCAGCGTCCATGCCAAGTGCACCCTCCCCAAGTTCCCCAGATGGCCCTGGCAGTCTGGGGTTCCACATAGAGGAGGAGAGAATGGCCTCTCCCAGGTCCGAGCTGCATCTTGCCCCCTGCACCCAGGTGGTTGTGCTCAGAAGGTCACAAGGTTGCTCGTGGACACGTCCCCTCGGGCCGTGTGTCTGATTTCCTGTCAGTCATGCACAGGCAAGCCAGGACAAATGAGTTTTCAGAGGCTCAGCGCTCTCCAACCTTACGGAGAGGGTCATCCCTTTCACAGAGCAAAGTCTGCTTTGTGGGCTCCTCCTGGTCCCCCAGCGTTTGCACGATGGCCGCTGCCATGCTTCCACCCTTCTTCACCTGTGGGCGCTCACACCTGGTTTGTACCCCTGGTTTCAGAGCTCCACGCCCATCCATACAGGTGACTCCCTGAGCTCTCCCCAAACAGCCCCTGGGCCCCTCGACCTTACCGAGACCCCAAGTGAATCCTATTATCCCCTCTGTCAGAATTTCCCACCCCAGCAAAAGGCAGGAGCCCATCCTTCCAACAGCTCAGTGTGAAAACCCCGGAGGACAGACACCCCCATGTGCTGGCCAGGGCCCCGGGCGCCGGTGGGAACACAGCGTGGGGCGGCCTCTGCGCAAACCCGGGCGGCTGTTTCCCGTGCAGCTGAACTTCCCCGCAGCCACCGACTCCTAAAATTTACCCAAGAGGGAAGAAAACCTACAGGGACCCTGCACGCAGACATTTATAGCAGCTTTATTCCAAATCGGCAAACCCTGGAAACCCATGTGCCCTCCGGCTGGCAGTTGGGAAAACACACTGTAGGGCGCCCGTTCGGGAGAATTCTGCTCAGCAAGCGAGAGGAGCAGACGGCACACAAGGCCCACGGACGCCCAGTGCAGCACGCTGGGGGGACCAGCCAGGCTCCGGAGCCACAGAGACAGAGCAGATGGGTGGCTGCCGCAGGCTGTGCTGGGGGAGCTCGCGGTCACTGAATTTTCCTGTGTGTAATTACACCTCCATCAAAATGATTTAAAAACAACACAAACACATGGAGGCCTCTTTGCCTCCTCGCCTTCCCTCATGGTCTACATTCAAGCCATCAGCAGACCTGTCGGTTTTACTGTGTCTTGGAAATATGTCCAGATGTGTCCACTTGTTCCTATGCTGGGCCCAGCTGCCCTCCACACGATCCTGCATTTCAGCAGTGGCCTCCTCGCTGGGCTCCCTGCTTCTGCTCTTGCTTCAGCAGCCTCCTCTCCACTCAGCCGCAAGACTGGCTCTCTCCAAACCTAAGTAATGCGGTCACACTCCCATTCAGAACTCTCTGATGGCTCCTCACTTTACTCAGAGGGAATGACGTCATCCTTCTGGCCTCCCCGCCCCCTCCCCCTCCTTGCTGGGGAGCTGCAGCCGCAGGGCTCCCAGCTGTGCTCTGGAACACCACAGGCATGCTCCTGCCTCAGGGCCTTTGCACCTGCAGCCTCCTCTTCTGCCACATGACTGCAGGCTCCTGCCCCCACTTCCTAGGGAACTGCACTCAGGTGCCAAGTCACCATCCTGTTTACAAGAGCAGTGTTCCCTCCCTCCCCTTTTGCTTCTTTCTTTGCTCTCTTTTTTCCAGGACATTTATTACTATTTAAGATACTACGTTGCAGGGTGTTTCAGTCACCCCAAAATCCTCCCTGTGCCCCTTCCTGGTCAGCTCCCCTGTCCCACCTCCCGGTCCCCAAGTGACCACTGATCTGCCTTCTGTCCTTCCTAGCATTTTAGGTAAATGGAATCATCCAGCATGTGCTCTCTTGTACCAGGCTTCTTCAGCCTCAGTGGGATGTCTTGGGGGCCACCCAGGCTGTGGCATGTCTTCACTGCCTGTGGTGTTCCTGTGTGTTCCTGGGAGACCGCAGCGCTGAGAGCCTTCACCCATTCTCATGCTGATGGGCATTCGGGTTGTTTCTGGGTTTTGGCTGTTACCCATCAAGTTGCTGTGAACACTTGGAAGTTTTTATGTGGACATGTTTTCATTTCTGTTGAGCTAACCAACACCCAGGAGTGGAATGGCTGGGTCATAATCTGCGTGTATGTTTCACCTTTTTTTTTTTTTGAAGATTTTATTTATTTATTTGAGAGCACGAGACAGGGAGAGGCAGAGGGAGAAGCAGGGAGCATGATGCGGGCTCGATCCCAGGACCCCAGGATCATGATCTGAGCCGAAGGAAGACACTTAACCAACTGACCCGGGTGCCCCTGCATATTTAGCTTTTAAAGAAACCACCAACTCCTTTCCCAAGTGATTGTTATCGTCTGACTTACCCGCCAGCAGCATGGAAGGTAAGGGTCCCAGTGTCTCTAATCCTCACCTCCTGATGAGAGCCCTCCTAGCTGTGGGGCCGGGGGGCCAGGGCAGGGGTGGGGGTGCTGCCGCGGTATCTCAGGTGGTCCCACTTTGCGCTTGTCTGATGACTCACGGTGTGTGGCGCCTGTTCCTAGAATCATGTGCCCCTTGTATTTCTTCTCTTGTGATTTGCCGATTCAGACCTTTTGCACTTAAAAATTTTTGGTCTGATTATCAAATGGTAGGACTTCTTTATTCTGGCTGTAAATCTTTTGACAGAGCAATTACATATTGTAGAATCTATTTTTATTTTTGTAGAAAACATAGATAATGTGTTTTACGTCTTCTCCCTCCTATTTTTTCTTTTTTCTTTTCTTTTTTCTTTTTTTTAAAGATTTGTTTATTTTCTGACAGAGACACAACGAGAGAGGGAACACAAGCAGGGGGAGAGAGGGAGGGAGAAGCAGGCTTCCCGTGGAGCAGGGAGCCCGATGCGGGGCTAGATCCCAGGACCCTGGGATCATGACCCGAGCCAAAGGCACACGCTTAATGACTGAGCCACCCAGGTGCCCCTCCTCCTATTTTTTAGTCATTCATTTTTACTGTGTTTTACAATTGTATTATTGTATTTTACAAAAGTATATGCTTATGGTCTTTTTAAGGTTCCCAGAGCCCGTTCCAGCATGGTGCGGGGCGGGGCTCCTCAGATACCACGGGGTGCCCAGAATTCAGCTCAGTTGTGACACCGTCCACCCAGGGACAGCGTCAGCCCCACAGGTGAGGGGCTCAGCCCACTCCCACCCCAGACGCCAGTCCCCAGTCCTGTGCTTCTGATCACAGCCAGGGTGGAGGGTCCCTCCTCCATCCCTCCCCCCAGCCCTTCTATTTGGCTAGCGTGGCTCACAGAGCTCAGGGAAACACGCACTTTCCCAGCTTATGGATGGATTGGACCATGTGAGCACAGGGGACCAGAGGCTGCCTGAGGGCCAGGGAGAGAGCAGCCCTCCCTGATGCCTTCATCTCTGACTCCCATCAGCCAGAACTGAGGGGACACAACTGGGTGTCCTGCCCACCTGACGGTGGCCCGGGCAGGTCAGGACCACGAATGACCACAGTAGACCTCGAACAAGTCGTCCTCTACCCCAGGGAGTCTGAGAAGCATTTCTGCTGCACCTGCTCAGGAGCAGTCACGGCGTGTCCTGGCAGCTTGGGACTGTCTAGGGTGATGCCTGTCCTGCTGGGATTATCATTAAAAAGAAATCACAGGCCCCAAATGGTGTCACTTAGGCCAAGTCTCCCACCTGGAGTTTAACCCCTCACCTGCTTGCCTCCCCCAGAAACACAGTCTTAAGCGGTGGGTAGGGGGGCTTTCTGGCCAGCACCATTGAGGTCATCTGTCCCCTCAAGCCTGGCCATCCCCCTAAGAAGGTATGGTAAGCCACCTTAGACCCCTGTACTGCCCTGGAGGGAAAACGGCCTTGCCTGTTCACTCCTTGCCCACCCCCCTTCTTTGAACAATCTCCATTTTGTATAATGCAGAGCTCCCCACGGCCCGATCAATGCATCGCTGATAAAGCCAATCCAGTCTTCACATTTACTCCATGGGATTTTTTTTCTTAACATGGTCTGTGCTCTCATAAGTGTCCCAAGAGCTGGATAAATTATGGAGTCTGCCCAAGAGTGACTCAGCTGAACCAAGGGCCCCCGGCCCCTTGGAGCCCCCTGATTTTCAATCTCTGTCCCCCTGCCCCAGTCACCATGGCCACCAGCTGGCCACTTGGCACTGGATCTCCCAGCTCTGGCCTGTGCCACACCCTCTGCCACCTCCCACCCTCCCTGCCGGCGAAACAGGGGCAGCCCCCAGGGGCCCTGGCAACCATTAACCAGCTTGGGGGCCAGCGCCCTCTGGCCCTGTGTCCGAAGCAGGGACATGGCCATACCTGTGGGAGCCGGCTCAGCATTTGGGCGTTTGTGCACCCTCTGTCACGATAACCTCCCTCGGCCTCTGTGAGGCCTGGGGGACCTGCTTTCAGTCCAATTGGCCCACTGCGGGGTGGGAGGTCGGGCAGCCATGGTGTCCCCCATGCCCCTCCCCGGAGGTGGCTGTCTGGAACATTCCAGGGAGGAGTTCAATGTCAGGAGCTTGGGGCTGACTGGAATCGTGAGCCCTGGTGGAGGGGGCCAGACCAGCCCCAGCAGCCTCCCGGGAGCTGAGAGCCGCCTGCTGCCCAGAAGGCTTCCTGCCTCAGCCACACACCCGGGGTGCTCGGGAATGTTCCCTGGCCCTGCGGAATGGCCCTCAGAGCCTCTCTGCTGTCCCTCCCCAGGCCCCTCCCCTCTGCCTCCTGGGCCGTGCAGAGTCCCACAACTTTCTCTAGCTCATCACTTCCCTGTGCTCTTTTGCTAAACTCTCCAGCTCGTCACTCTTCACGAGGACCCTTCCAGAAAGCAGTGAGGAGAGGACAGGAAGGATTACAGGTAAACAAAGTCCCTCACTTCCTCAGCCTCTGTGCTTCACATTTGATGGTGGCCGTTTCCCAGCGTGAGCCCAACCACCCAGGAGCCGCAACTTGCTGCCCTGGGCCGTGGTGCCACGCAGCCCTGTCCCCGGGGCCTCCTGCCCCAAGTCCGTCTGCGCGTGTCCACCGCGTGCGTGCATGTGTGCGTGCACATGTGTGTGCGCACTGGACGGGTCTGTGTGTGCTCCGGGGAGCCCAAACATTCAGGGCGGTAGGCAGTGAGACTACTCAGCTCCCGCCCCCAGGGGCGACTCCCAAGCCCCCTCCACCCCCAGCCTTTCACCTCTGCCAAGGCCAGTGAGAGGGAAGGAGCCCGAACCAGCAGCCAAATTCACGGGGAGATTGTTCCAGCCGGCCACGACTGCAGCACAGACACAAGCCCCTTTGTCTTCTGTCCCTCGGCGCCCCCAGAGGTGGTGTGTGGGGAGGATTTAGAAGACTGACCTTTCTGATTAAAACACCCCACCCGACCCCCACTGAATGCAGCAGACAAAGGAGGTTCTCTTGTGCCTGGTGTGGGGGAGGGGTGTGGGTCCTGGAGCCTGGTGGGGGGGTGGGGGGGGTCCCTGCCCTGAGGAGGCGGGGTGGGAGGCTAGCATGGAGGATATTCATTACCTCCTTAGCCCCTAGTTGCCGTGCATACCCCTGCACAGCTGAATATCTCTCAGGGGCACTCCCCACCCGTGACTGATTAGCGTGTGGACTCTGGCAGGCCCTGGGGCTAGTGACACCTCCCAGAGACAAGTTAGGGCCAGGAGCCGCACAGCTCAGTGTTGTGTAAGAAACAGTTGGTGGCCAACACACAGCGTCTGCTGGGGTTGAGCTAGTACATGGATAAGGAAGTAGTTATATTTACTCGAATGTTCCTGAAGGCTGACTTCGGCACAAAGGCCAACTTTGAGGAGCAGGAACCGGGTGCAGGTTAAACAGTCCCTTCTCCAGCTGGCCCCTGGGTTCAGGTCTGGCACGGACCTCATCTCTGAGCTTGTCATGAGTCACTGAGAAGAAATTCACAGATAGTGGAAACCAGCCTGCAAGAACCCCGTGCCGTGGAGTGCTGAAGCCCTGGGCACTTGGGGCGAGGGGACCCCAGGAAAACGGGAGCGTAGTGCCCACCCCGCAGGTGTGTGCCGGGGTTGAATGAGGGAAGGCTTGTGAAGCCACCGAGCATCAGGCCTGGCCCCAAGCATGTGCGTGACGGATGTTAGCATTCCTCCGTGCATCTGTCCACCTCCTTGTTCCGGGAGAAAGACCCGTACTGACAAGCGTGCACACAGCACGAGCCGCACTTGGAGGCCCGTGGCCTTCAGCACAGAATTGCTCATCACCGTGGAGACCGGTGCACCCTGCCCCTGCCCAGTGCCTCGGAGCCTCAGCTCACTACAGGACCCCCTGCAAACACCTGGGGCTGTTTTCTTTCAGCTCTCCTATCATGTTTCAAGTTGCCCCCAGCAACTTTTCTTTCTGGAACCCTCTCGTCCTCAGACAGGTTCTCTCTTGCCTATCGCCAACTTCTGTAGCCAGGTGTCCTGTTTATCAAACTTAACCCTTTTACATGCCTAAATCCATTTTATTTTTTTTAAGTTTATTTTTTAGTAATTTTTTTTTAAAAGATTTTATTTATTTGACAGAGAAAGACGCAGCGAGAGAGGGAACACAAGCAAGGGGAGTGGAAGAGGGACAAGCAGGCTTCCCGCCGAGGAGGGAGGACCCCGGGATCATGACCAGAGCTGAAGGCAGAAGCTTAACGACTGAGCCACCCAGGCGCCCCTATTTTTTAGTAATCTTTACATCCAGTGTGGGGCTCGAACCCATAACCCTGAGATTAAGCATCACACTCCTCCGACTGAGCCGGCCAGGCACCCCTGCCTAAATGCATCTTAAAACCCTGGAAGTTGGGGCACCTGGGTGGCTCAGTCAGCTAAGCGTCTGCCTTCGGCTCAGGTCATGATCTCCAGGTCCCAGGACCGAGTCCTGCATCGGGCTCCCTGCTCAGTGGGGAGACTGCTTTTCCCGCTCCCACTGTAGCTCCCCCTGCTTGTGCTCGCTCTGTCTCTCTGTAATGAATAAATTTATTTATTTATTTTTTTAAAGATTTGATTTATTTATTTGAGAGAGAATGAGAGAGAGAGAGCACATGAGGGGGGGAGGGTCAGAGGGAGAAGCAGACTCCCTGCTGAGCAGGGAGCCCGATGCGGGACTCGATCCTGGGACTCCAGGATCATGACCTGAGCCGAAGGCAGTCGCTTAACCAACTGAGCCACCCAGGCACCCCTCTGTAATGAATAAATTTAAAAAAAAAACCTTAAAAATAAATAAATAAGGGCGGCTTAATAATAAAGGTGTTATAATAAAGGCTTTATAATAATAAAGGCTTAATAATAAAATAATAAAATAAAATAAATAAAGGTGGCTCAGTTGGTTAAGCGACTGCTTTCGGCTCAGGTCATGATCCTGGAGTCCTGGGATCGAGTCCCACATCAGGCTCCCGGCTCAGCGGAGAGCCTGCTTCTCCCTCTGACCTTCTCCCCTCTCATGCTGTTTCTCTCTCTCTCTCTCAAATAAATAAATAAAATCTTTAAAAAAAATAAAGAAATAAAGGACTGTCCTTTATTTAAAAAAAAATAAATAATATAAATAAATAAATAAATAAATAAATAAATAAATAAATAAATAAATAAAACACTGGAAGTAGATACATCGAAATGCTGACAGTGGGTACCTCTGGGTAATGGGACTTCTTTTCAATATAGCTCTCTATTCCCTAATCCCTGCAGTGTACGTGGATGACTTTGGTAACAGGAAAAAATATTATACAATTACATTTCATGGAAGAGTTGATTACAATTTCTATTCCCTCTCCCCCGGCTATCAGTTTTTTGTCATTTTGGGAGCATCTGAAATGTCTTTAGTCTCTTCATCGAAGGACTTTTCATCACGGTAGCAGGGACATTCCAAACTTCAAATGAGAAAGTTAAGGTCTCAGAGAAAATCCTTCTTCCCCAGAACAGGCACACTGGCGTGCACTTCTGCCCTGAAGCATAAGCCCAGGCCGGAGCAGATGGAGCCAGGAATGGGCTGGAGCTCTCCTTTACTGAGTGGTCAGCGAGTCACTAGATCCTCTCTTCACCTCATACACCAAGATAACAGCCAGAAGGAAAAGGGAGGTCAGTATAAAATACCAAACAACTGGGCAGAGGTTTGGTGTAAGACATCCCGGAGGAAGACAAGGGAGCGGGCAACAGACGCAGAAAGATGCCCAGGAGCGGCAGTGACCGGATGGCCTAGCTGTCGGAGGCCAACAGTGCCAAGTGTTGGCACGGGTGTGGAGCACCTGGAGGGCTCGGGCACAGCTGTCGGGAATTCAGCATGGCCCCAACCACCTTGGAAAGGTGTCTCGCCATTTCTTCTAAACTTAAACCTACACTGACGGTGTGAGTCATTGATCCCAAGGCAAGATGTTTGCCCAGGAAGAATGGAGACAGATATGTCACAAAGATTCACGCACGCACGTTCACAGAATCTTTATTCCTAATAGCCCAGACAAACAACCCCAGTGTTCATTGGCCAGTACACGGATAAACACTGCTCAGCGGTAGAAGGGGAAGGAACTGGTGAAATACAAATCACACAGACAAACCTCCGAACCCTAACGCTGGGCGAAGGAAGCCAGACACAGAGGAGCACATACCATCTGATTTCGTTTATTTGAAATTTTAGAAAAGACAACACCAATTTACAGTGACCAAAAAACAGATCAGTGATTCTCTGGACCTGGGTTTGGGAGGAGACTGACTCCAGGGGCCCTGCAGGGGTGACAGAAACTTCCTTCATTTTGAGTGTAGTGGAAGTTAACACCAGTGGATATGTTTGTCCAATTTTTATCAAACTTCACTATGAACATAGATGCCTTTTACTGTGTAGACAGTGTACCTCCAGAAAATGGAGTGGGAAACCAAACCAGGAAACTCGGAGTGCAGCTGAGCCTCAACACTGTCGTGGGCCCATGACCTAACTGGACAAAACCGTGAATAGACACAATAGCAGGCAACAGACCTCTGCACAACGTGTCTAAGGTCAGTCAGACCAGTGAGGAAGTATCGGGAGTGAACGCTTAGTGGGTTTGGGGTCCAGGCTTCCGTCGGAGTGATGACGAACGTCTGGGGCTAGATGATGGTGGTGATACTGCACGGCCCCCCTCAGGCGCTAAATGTCGCAGCGGTGTATACTTTGAAATGGCTTAAAGGGCAAACCCTATGTGTATTTTACCACAATAAAAATATCCGCCAGCCTCGTACAGCAGTGAATTAATGTGGAAAACATCACAGAACATCTCCTTTGCTGGAAAGCCCCAGAGCGATGGGGTCCGGGGTGAGGGAGTGGGAGCCCAGAGACAATACTTTGTGCCCAAAGGCACGCCGGGGTCGGGGCTCAGACCTCCGGCTCTGAGGTTTCGAGTTCCAGGGAGATGGACCCCACTCTGGACCCCCATCAGACTCACATGGGGTGAAAGGGAGAGGTGTGCCCCTCACAGAGCGGGGTGCAGGACAGACCACAGCACCTAGCCCGTGGTTCTCAACCTTGGCCTACTGCACTTTGGGGCCAGAGAGTTAGGTTTTGTGCATGTGTATGCGGGGGCCGTCCTGTGCATTGTAGGATATGTACCAATGTCTCTGGCCTCTATCCCCTCAAGGTCTGGACACCTACCCAGTTGTGACAACATAAAATGTCTCCTGACATGGCCAGAGGTCCGCTGGGGGCACCAATGACCCCAGGAGGGAACCACTGCTCTAAGCAAAGGGGGTTGGTCCTAGCCTTGGGAAAATCCGTGGCCCTCTCCATAAAATTGAGTCCCCCATGACGGAGAGTCTCCCCAGGGGCAGGGCGGGCTTGCCTGGCCTGCAGGAGCTGCCCTTCTATAAAACACACCTTACCAAATCACTTTCTGTCACCAGAGAAATCCCTGTAATCAGCTGGTTCTCTTGGACGGGTCCCTGCAGCCTCCTGACTGACACAAGGCCCTGGAAATGGCATGCGAACCCCTCGCTGAGGACCCTGACGTCTGGCCCTTTGTCTGCCGCCTCCTGGTGCCCTTTCCCCAAGAGCTGCTCAAGTCTGAGGGCTTAGCTGGCAGTACTGGAGGCCCAGCCGTCTGCCCCCACCCCTGGCATCCCAGCAGCCCTACGGGGAGTCTCTCCCAGGCCTTGGGGGGAGTTGCTCATCACCCCGGCCACCTCCCAGGGTTGGCTGCCCCTTCCCCTCAGCTAGAAGTGCCGACGTGGGGAGCGCCCGGCACATCACACGGGGACGAATGCGTCGTGCCCCTGGGTGGGCGCGTTGGATCAAGCTAACGGTGCACGTGGCCATGAGCTGGGAGACATTTGGGAGAACCAGGGCCAGGTAAGGGGCAGAAGCTGGATGGGAATAATGAGGAGCCCAGGGGCACCCAGAGCCAGGGGAAGGTGTCCTTCCTCTGGCATCTCTATGGCGGGGGAAGCGGGGGGTAATGGGCAGCAGCGGCAACAAGGGTCATGCTCAGAATTTGTCCCTGGGATTGAGTCTGGCCTTGGCTGCTAACTCCCTGAGTAACCTCGGGCAAGGTGCTAAACGCATCCGCGGCTGATTCTTCAGCTGTAAGATGGGAATAAAGCAGGGATGTGATGCCCGAGTGAGTGCTGGAACAGCAGGTGTTTTATGAGTCCCTGGATGGTGCAGGTGGGAGGGGACCGTTTTTAGAAGGAACCTAAAAAGAGCTTAGGCAAGTCCACCCAAAGGCGGAAGGAGTGGGGCCTCCTTGCATGTTTTTCTGCTCTAGGCAGGTGCTTCGGCGTCTTGCCCCCTTGAAGCGCCCATCTCAGGCAGGACCTGTTTGCTTTCTTCCTCCCCACGTGCCCAGGGCTGTTGAGGGCTGGGGGAGCCCCAGTATTTAGGATGCAGTTATACTTTTAAAAATGCAGTGTTTGATATTTACTTCAGTAAAAAATTGTTTATCTGAAATCCTGAAATTTGTTTATCTGGCAGCCCTCCTTGAGAGGCGTCTGGGAATATCAGAGCCCGAATGAGCTGGGGTTAGGAGCAGCCTGGAGCTTGGCTGGAAGACCATCGGGCCATCTCTGTCTCTTTTCTGCTGTTCTGTGTTCATCAGTCTTCCTCTCCCACTCGAGAGTGAAGGCTGAGGCTGGACATGGCTGCCCCATGGCTCCTGGGAACATGTGACAACACGGGGCACATGCAGGGCCTGACTTGCCCATCTCTGGCTGAGAATGACTGGTGTATCTCGGGCCAAGGCCCATCTCTGGTCCACCGGGCTCCGTGCAGCTGCCTCAGCCTCACCCAGGTGCGCTGGGAGAGGGGTAGTGGTGAGCGGGTACCCCCTGCAGGTGGAGGGCCCCTGTGAGAAAGATGCCCCCTTGCCCCCCCCTTTGAGTCTTGCTCCACCGGTAAGGCAGGAGGCCTCTGTCCCGGCAACTGGTACTGAGGGGAAGGGAGTGGTCCTGAGCTCGGGTCTGAGGACAGGTGGACGGAGCGCCTGTCCAGGAGACCGACGTGTGCATTCTGAGTGGGGGTGCCCCAGCCACTGGAGGGCTGTTCCACAAGGGGAAGAGCTGACCACTTCCGAGGGACGAAGCTGGGTAGACAGCAGGAAAGACTTCCTAGCTGGGGGGGGCGTTGGACCTGGGAGGAGGGATGTGGCAGGGTGTGGAGGCCGGGCAGGTGTTGAGGGAGATGGTGGTTTGGGAAGCCCGCCTCCTTCCTGGCATCCAGCAGAGGTTTGGGGCTCCCCACACCCCGCAATACGGGGCCTCCAGAGGCCACACGCCGGTGTTGGTGCATGGATGGGCAAGCGCGTCACCGCAGGGGCCACCAGGCGCCTGCCCCGGGCACCTGCGCTGGAGCACCCCCAAGGCACCAGGGCCCCCCCGCCGGCCGCCCAGCCTCAGGCTCCAGAACGCAGCTCCCATCTGCCCCGCTGACGGCCCCACGCAGTCTCTCCTGCCTCTCAGAACCGGCTTCATGTGGGAACTGGCCCCGAAGGAGCTATGACCTCAAGGTCCCGCCCTGGTGACCAGACAGCCGACGATGACCCATGACCCACGTGTGGATGGCCACTCAAGGAGGCCACCTGCTGGGTTCTGACAGGGGCCTGGGTCCCACAGCCCAGAGATCAGGTGACTCCGGGCTGGTACGAAAGGCCAGGCCAGAGCACCCCTGAGTGCTTGTTAAATAAGGGTTCACACACATGAACCCGCATGGTCCCTGTCACCAAGGGGAGTGGGCCCTGGGTGCCCCCAAGCCCCCTCGCCCCAATTTTGGCCCCCTGTGGTGCACTATGCAAGTCTCCACAACGCCGGGGTGCAGGCAGGGCAGAGGAAGAGGCACGCAGTGCTTGCTGGGGGACCATGCAGGACTTCCTGGGAACCAGCTCACAAGCCAGGGACTGTGCTTTGCATTCAGTGGGTACGACTGCCCTGAGCTGGCCCCTTACCCACCTCTTCCTCCTCTTCCTCGGTTCCCCACCCGTCCTCCTCTCTTCCTGTCTGATCCTGGCCACGAGGCAATGACTGCTCTCCCTCTTCAAGCCGACACTGTCCCATTTCTGACCATCCTCATGGCCATACGGGGTGGGGGGCATTGGGAGGTGGGGTGTCCCCCCTTGAAGCTGCCCGCCTATGAAAGTGGTCAGGAGTCTCATACTGAAAACAGGTTTTTCTGTTAGCAGTCCAGGGGCAAGAAGTGATACACTGGAGCTCACCCTTGGGCCCTGGGGAGCAGCCCCCCAGCTTTTCTACGACGCTGGAGGAAAACAGCCAGATGCGCTCGTCACAACGTGTCCTCACGTGTGTTCTCCAAATACCCTTTACTACGACAGATCACGTGGCACGTCTGAAAACACCCATAATTTTGAAGTTGGGACAAGTGTGAATTTCAGGATATTTGGGACAACTGTCATCATCAAGGTCACGGGCACTGCTGATGAGCTGGGTGAGGTCACACTCACATGTGAAAGAAACACAAAATTTCCAGTAGAAAACAACGAAAATAAACAGGTGACTGTTTCCCCCCCAGCCAAGTTCGTGGATTCTCTGAAAGTTGCCCACGGACCCCAGGTGAAAACCACAAAATGGGTCCCAACCAGCATTTAAAGGATAAGAAGCAGAACAGAGAAAAATGTCAGCATGTGTCTGGGGTTCCCAGCCTTCCCTCTTGCTGCTGTGTGACCCAGGCCAAGCCGCTGGGCTCTCTGTGCCTCAGTTTGCTCGTTTTCCAGATAGGAGCCACTGAAGGCCCGTGCCCACAGGGCAGTTCAGGTGCAGCTGGACCTGGCACCCCGCACCAGCAGCCAGCATTTGGCTGTGTGCATGCTCGGTGGCAGGGTGCAGAACACATCTGCCTGCGGTCACTGCCCCAGTGTTTGCAAGCCTCGTCGCTAGAGGTCCCTGGGACTCAGATTTCAGGCTCGGGATGGGGCTACAAAGAACGGGCAAGGTCTCGGGTCTGCATTAATTCCCCAGGCTGCTATCACAAATTACACCTCCCGGAGCCCTGTCTTCAGCTGCCTCTGGCCCTCGCCTTTGCCCATGCTGGTCGCTCTGCCCAGTGTGCCCTCCTTCCCTTGTCTCTACTGGACTAGGTCTCCCTCTGCCTTCAGGCCCAGATACTGCCTCCTTCAGAAAGGCTTCTGTGCAGCACAGCCCCGTCGCCCTGCCTCTACGCAGGTGCCCACACACGATGCCCTACGTGTGTCCCCGTCAATGCAGAGGCCACCACCTGCTTCTGCCTCTGCCCCCTACAGGGTGCCCTTCAGCTGGACACCTGGCCTCTTTTAACCGTGAGTGGCTGGGGGAACACAGGCCCTGGCAGATGTGTGCTGAGCGAGCGAGGAAGTGAATGGCTGGGCTTCCCTGAGGCCTGTCACATACTCAGAGAAGACCAGGACGGAGCCTGGGCAGTCAGAGGCCAGCTGGATGGGCTTGGGGGAGGGGCGGGGTGGAAGGTGACCTTGGAGCCCAGACTCCTCAAAGATGCAAGATCTTTGAGGCCCAAGATCTGCCCAGGCAGAATCCCCTGGGGCATGGGACCTGCTCCTTCCTCACCCTGCACCACCACCCCAGAGGCCTTGTCCCCTCCCAGCCCAGCTGGGAAAGCTTTGGTCACACCCTGGACCTAAGAACCACACCTGGACACACCATTCTTGCAGAAGCTTTATTTATTGGCGGATTCCAATTGGAGGCTCAGACTCAGCTATTCTCAGCCCCCTTGGCTCAGGGGGAGTCTGTCATGTCTCTAGTACAGTTAGTTGGTTGTTCAGTGGTCCACTCCTCATCCTCTAGAGGGTAGCCCCACCGAAAGCAGAGGCCCGAAAGGCCTAAAAGCTTATGCTGGCCACAGATTCCCGTGAGTACCTTCCCGTCCTCATCGGGGAAGACGATGAAGCTGTTGCCACTTTCCCTTCCAAACATGGCATAGCGCCCTTGATCTGTGGATATGATCAGGTACCGGATAAACATTCTGTAGGAGCCATAGATCATTTGGATGTGTTCTCCCGGCTGCAGGATGAATTCCTGGGTAGTCCCACCTGGGGCACCGAACACTGTGCTCCAGGACACACCACATCTCACCTGGATACTGGGACACGGGAAGAGTTGGAGGCCCAGAGTCAGGCTGACCCACCACGCCCCGGGCGCTCGATCCCCCTACAAGGACAGCAGTCCTGTCACGATAAGTCAGCGGCCCCACCCCATGGACAGAGGTGCTGCTCTCAGACCCCCGCTCTGATGCTTTTGGGCTCTGTGAGCTTGGGCTCATTACCCAGCCGCTCCAGGCCTCAGTTTCCTTATCTGAAAAGTGGGAGTGGTTTGGGGGGGCAGGCAGCGAGATCATTCGTAAGGGGACCCTCAGGTGGTGCCGGCCGCTCTCGATGCGCACAGTGGGGAGCTGTCACCAGCCCAGCTTGGACTTTGAGCCCCAGCTACCGGCGAGACCAGGTCACAGGCCTTAGAAGCAGGTGACTCCCACGGTGACCTGGGGGAGTTCCACTAGCTCTGCTCATCGGGGCTTCCCTTTTCCCCCACACGCCTCCTCCCCCTGGCCCTGGCCACTGTGTCCCATTAGCCACCTGCTGCCCTCCCCAGGACCCTGGGCATGCAGAGCACAGGTCCGCCCAGGCCTGGAGCTGCGGCCGGGCTCTCTGCCTCCATACATGTCTGCTGACTGGTGTTCTGCCTGCAGTCCTTTCTGACCTCACTGCCTTTCCTCTGACCCTCCCCCGGACAGACCGCTCCCTGGGTTCCCCATCGGACATCTGGGACTGAGAGGCTGTTTGGGGTTGAAGGGAGAGAGGAAGGAGAAGCGTCATCTACCCCTCTTCTTAGGTCAGCCCAGGAAGCCAGGCAGGACTTGCAGACAGAACGGGAGGGGCTGGTGGGCCCAGGAGGATGCACAAGGACAGGGACAAACAGGAAGGTGGTGGCTGATGGCTCCAGAACTCCCAGGGTCATTGGGAGCCCAGTGCAGGTACAAGGGGACGAGGTGCGAAGACTCCCGGTTCCCGAGGCTGTGGCAACAGGGCTCCAGGCCCCACTCCTACTCACCTCTTTACCAGGCCCAGGAGATCCACAGCCACCCGGATACCGGTGATTTCACAGTTTCTGGAGGTGCTGAAATATTTGCCTCCTCCTTGCCCGTACATCTCTAGATGGACAAGGGGACCCGGTGGGGAAGAGAAGAGCACCACAGGCTGAGGTGGAGCGTATCCCTGCCCCGAACTAGATGTGGCCCTCCAGGTAGCCGGCGCGGTCCCAGGACTGGAGTCGGTCTGCAGCGAGGGGTGAGCGTGGCCCCCCGGGGAACAGGCTGGGGCGGGGGTGAGCGTGGCCCCCCGGGGAACAGGCTGGGGCGGGGGTGAGCGTGGCCCCCCGGGGTGGGGGGCAGACCCAGCCAGACTTACGCTGTGCCCAGGAGGTGGTGCTCCACAGGAGGGTGAAAGCCAGCCACAGCAGCATGGCCTCTGAATGGTGAGTCCCAAGGCTCCTGGAGGGAAGAGGGCAGGCCACTGACTCTGAGGGGACCCCCGTCGGACCTCACCAGGCCCCTTCATGGGAGGGGAGTGCCACCCATACCTGTCCACGAGAGTCCGTCGCCCAGTCCTGGTGGCGCACTGTCTTGTGCCTGGGTGCTCTCCACCTGGCCCTTTATACCCACCCCATCCCCTTGGGCCCCCATCCAGAAGGAAGGAACGAGGGCCACCAGGGGAACAGGAAGGAATGGTGGTCAGGCTCTTCCTGGGGGAATCCCAGAGGCATCCTGGAGGAAGCTCCCGGATGCACTGTGTTTATTGTCTTGGCCTCATGGCCTACACAAACAAAATGGGACAGTGACAAGCATTTCTCTGCCACCTCCAGGTCTCTCTCCTCAGCATCTGGACTAGAATGGGGGGCTACTGGAAGTCCCCCCAGGTTGGCCAGACAGGTCTCCACCCAACAGGGAACTACAGGCCGGGTGCCCACAAGGGCTCCTGCCTTGTGCACAACCGGGCCCAGGACCTTATTCAGGCCCGTATGGAGCTTGGTGTCTTGTGGGCTTCCGGGAGCTCAGGCCGACCCTCAGAGAGAGCTGGACTATGTGCCTGGCGCCAGGTTTAAGAGACACCAGGGGCTGGCCCCCCATGCTGTGTCACTTGGAAGACAGTGACAATCTTTGCTTTGTGCCCGGAGCAGATGTAGCTGGGACAGGCCGGCCTCAATGGGCCTTGGGATGACCTGGGCACAGAGGACCGGGGAGAGGGCGATTCTCTAGGCCAGTGCCTCTGGGGGCTCCTGGGGTCAGGCCTAGGGGTCAGACTTACGTGGGAGGTAACGGGGTACTTCTCAAGGGCTGCAGGTCTGAGACCCCTGCTGGTGCTGCCGCTGGATCTAGACTGGGTCCAAATCTTGGCTTCCCTGCGTGTGAGGCATACTGTCCGGGGAGCTCCCACCACCCCAACAGATGGTTGGGTCATCTGTTGTCCGCAAGCTAGGATACAGCCTCCTCGTGGGCGTTATGAGAATTCAGGGATCCTTCTCCTGCAAGGGCCTGAGCACCCAGGTCTCACCCGTGCTGCCAGGTGGGCAAGGTGGTTCTGGGCCATGTCCTTTGAAATTGCAAAAGATTGGAAACAGCACACTTGTCCATTTAGGGGGCAGTGTCGGCAGCGCCAGGGAATGCTCTGCGGGCGCAAGGAAGGAGGGATGCATGGCCCAGGAGCCAGGCTAGGTGTTCAGGAAGGTCCCATCTGGTCACAAGAAGAGGGTGCAGAGAACGGCCTCCTGTGCGCACAGACCCACTCTGGAAGCACTGGCTCACCTACTGGTTTCACTGGGATGGCAGTGTTGGGGGACTGGGGATGGGGTGGAGGCCCTGTCTACACCCCGCCGAGGTACCTGGGCCAAGGGTTAGCAGAACCCCGGGGAGCACCCCACCCCCACCCATTGTAGCACAGCCCGTGAGCTGAGAACACTTCTTACAGTTCTCAGTGGTTAGAAACAATTCAAAAGAATAGCACTTTGTGACACATGAAAATCCTGTGAAACTCCAGTGGCATTGCCCATAGATAGTGTTCCAGGCACACAGCCAAACCCATTCATGTCACCCTCACAGAGCTGAGCAATTGTGACAGACACTTTGTGACCCAGAAAACCTGCCTCGTGTATCCTCTGGCCCTTAACCCACAAAGTCAGCGATCCTGGAGCCTCCTTGGTCCCCACTCTGGAAGAGAGGCAGCCTGTCCCCAGCATTTACCAGCCAGCCCTCCATGGGGAGAGCACAGAGCTGCTTTGGACATGGCCCTTCCTTCCTGGCCTGCGCTGGTCTCTCTGGAGAGGCCTCTTAGGGCTCAAGCACCCCTACTGACTCATGTTGAAAGCTAAGGGCTCCCCACCTGGCCTCCTAATGCTCCTAGTCCCTCCCAGAAGGTCTCGGGCCCACTGAGGGAAGGGGCAGGGGCAGCCGAACCCCTCCAGAGGCCCCAGAGCCTCCTGTGGGGTGGAGGTGGCAGAGGCCTTGGCAGGCGCGGCTCTGGAGGAAGGGCCTGGAGGCCGCACAAAGGGGGCTCTGTTCCTGACCCTCCTCAACCGCTGGGCACTTTTGCAGGTGTTGCTGCCAACTCAAATGCCTTCTTCCTAGTGCCAGGCTGGCTGGGCTTGGCAACCAGAAGGAGGGCCTCTGTGAATCGGAACTCCAGGGAACACTACCTGGGGTGGGTAGAACCCCGGGGAGCACTACCTGGGGGACAGAACCCCGGAGAGCACTACCTGGTGGGTAGAACCCCCAGAAGCACTATCTGGGGGGCAGAACCCTGGGGAGCACTACCTGGTGGGTAGAACCCCGGGGAGCACTACCTGGTGGGTAGAACCCTGGGGAGCACTACCTGGGAGGGTGGCTGCAAGAAGAGCCAGTTGCTGCCTAGATGACGGGGCTGCCAGGACGTGCCCAAAAGCACACACGAGGTGCATTTTCAGAGGGCAGGAGTATGGTTCTAGCAGAGGCACCTGCACACACACATGCATCCTCAAGCACGCACAGCTGCCCAGCTGCCCCGACACACAGGGCCTTGCACATGACCTGCATGGATGTACACTCATGCACACCTGCATAGGGGCCCCTTCAGGAACCCTGCCCCCTCATCCTCCCTGGCCCAGTGCTGGCCCTGGGGAGACTCAACACAGACCCTTTGTCCCTCAGGATGAGCGCTCCCCAGGAGGGGATTTGCGAGGCCATAATCCCCCCATGGGGCTCGGCCCAGATCTCACTCTGCCAGGAGCTGCAACAATGCAGCCTTCTCCCAGCAGAGGTGAGGGGCTGGGTCAGGTCTCCCTGCTCGCTGGATGTGGGCTTTCAGGAGACCCCTCTGTGCTCTGCAGCCTGCGGCACAACAGACGAGGGCCTTGAATTCTCACTGATGCCACGCTCTAAGCTAAGCATTTTCCCCCACTTCTCCCCAGAGAAATGCAACACCTATTTTGGAAAATCGGGACACCCAACCACAGATTTTGTCTAATCTTTTATGTAATTAAAATCCCACGGGGTGCCTGGTTGGCTCAGTCGGTTAAGCGTCTGCCTTCGGCTCAGGTCATGATCCCAGGGACCTGGGATCGAGCCCCGCATCGGGCTCCCTGCTCAGTGGGGAGCCTGCTTCTCCCTCTCCCTCTGCTCCGCTCTCCGCTCGTGCTCTCTTGCTCAAATAAATAAATCTTTATTCAGCCCAAAGTCTCTAAAGGAGAACATTTCCTTGCTTCTTCCAGTCTCTGGTGGCTGTCTGCCAGCATGGGCGCTTCTCAGCTCGTAGCTACACCCCTGCAATTTCTCCTCCTCCCTCACCTGCGCTGCTCCCTGTCTGTGGCTTCTCTTGTCCTGTCTCTGTAAGGACAGATGGTGTTGCATTTATGGCCCGTTCTATCCAGGAGCGCCTCGAGATCCCTACCTTAATTACATCTGCAAAGACCCTCATTCCAAATAAGGTCCCATCAGAGGTTCTGAGAGGACATATCCTTTGGGGGGGCAGCCACAGTCTAACCCACTACAGGGCATTACCCAGCCAGCCCGAGGCTCGGCTGGGAGCCTCTCCTGAACCCCAGAACCACCATGTCCCACCTCCAAGTGTCCAGAACCCCATCTCCAGGCCCACTGAAGCCCCAGCCACATCATCTCGTGCCTCTCTGCTTTGAGAAGCCCGCCGCATAGCTGGGGTCCAACACTTTTAGAGAAGGATTACCTTTGTAAACGTCTCCTTGTTCCCTGGAGTGCGGAGGCATGTGTGTCCGGGCCCCCACCCTGACCCACACCCTACCCATCCTTCCACCTGCCTGTCCTAGAACCTGCCTTTCCAAACAGACTGCTGAAACAATATTCAAACAAAACCACGGTTACTTTCAGGTAAGGGGATTTAGGACATTTTTCTCTTCCTCCCCTGTCTCTTTCTGTATTGCCTTGACTTATTTTTTTTGGTTAAGACTGTACCACTTTTACAAACTGAGAAGTGTTTTGTTTGTTTGTTTGTTTGTTTTTAAGATTTTATTTATTTGGCAGAGAGCATAAGCAGGGGGAGCAGAAGGCTGAAAGAGACGGAGAAGCAGGCTCCCCGCTGAACAGGGAGCCAGATGGGGACCCCATCCCAGGACCCCGGGGTCATGAGCTGAGCCGAAGGCAGACGCCTAACTGACTGAGCCCCCCCCCCACCTCTGAGAGGTGTTTTTTTAACCTGTAAGTTTATAAAGGATATAAAAGTGGACACCCTCAGGGTCAAAACAGGGTGGGAGGTGGGTCCCTCTTCCTTTGTTGGAGGAGTGTACTGGAGTCCTCCTCGTGGTTTAAACTCCTTTGAAAACATGAAGCCCATTTGTTTTGTTTTTTAAGATTTTTATTTATTTATTGGACAGAGAGAGACAGCGAGAGCAGGAACACAAGCAGGGGGAGTGGGAGAGGGAGAAGCAGGCTTCCTGCTGAGCAGGGAGCCTGATGTGGGACTCGATCCCAGGACCCTGGGATCATGACCTGAGCCGAAGGCAGACGCTTAACAACTGAGCCACCCAGGCGCCCGAAAACATGAAGCCCATTTGACTAAAGCACTGCACTCATAGAAACATTAGCTGAAGAAATGATTAGGAACAGGTGCCGAGATTTATAAGATTACAGGAAGATGTTGTATTTTTTTTCTTTTTTAAGTAGGCTGCACGCCCAGTGCGGAGCCCAACGTGGGGCTCGAATTCACAATCCTGAGATCAAGACCTGAGCTGGGATCAAGATAAGTCAGACGCTTAACCAACGGAGCCACCCAGGTGCCCCAAAAATGTCATTTGTAATGACATTTGTCAACAACCTAAATGTCCAATGTTCAGAAATTGGTTCAAAGTTGGGTTCTGGTGATCTTTAACAGCTTCTTCTTTATGCTCCTTTTGTGGACTTGTATTTTCTAAGGAGAATGCATTATTTTTAGAATCACCACCGTGAGGCTATTTTTACGTTACAAACAAGTCTGGCTCTGCAACAGAACCACTTCACCCATTATCTTAAACAGCTGTCCGGAGCAGCAATGTCTGTCAGGCTGGGAATGAGCCGCCCCGGGGAAGGTTGTATGCAAATTCTTCAAGAGACCACACAGTTCTTGCATGCAAAGGAGACCAGCCTGCGGGGTGGACAGACCTGTGGTTGCGTGGCTCTGCACCTGGCCATCAGACTCCATAAGGGAGAAACCCCCTGGGGGTGTAGAGAAAGGATCCCACAGACACAGAACGGGGCTAATGGCAAAGGGGAGGCGGTGGGCCGGCCGGGGTCCTCATCCCATGCAAATAAGTATGGGGAAATAAACATTGTTTTAGCCCCCTTAACTCACCTGCATGTTCAGGTACCTGCTTATTTAGCAAACATCCATTGAGGGACCAAGCACCTGTGCCCTCCGCGCCCCTCTAGAGGAGCCCCTGGGCAGCTTGGGCAGGGAGCCTGCAGCTCAGCAGTGCCCCCTTGTGTCAGAGGGGGGCACACAGCAGAGAAAGGTGCTGAAAGATCTGAGATTTTACTGAAGAAAAATCCACCCCAGGAGATGGAGGGTATCAGATCAGGGAGGAACTGAGGGAACTTCCAGGCCCCGGCTTGGCCCTGGAGACGTGGGGCAGTGTCTTACAAGTCTCTTGTGAAATTCTCCCAAAACGAGGGTTCCATGGTCAGGTCAGTTTGGGGAACGCTGGCTAATTGTGGACCTTGGGTTTGCTGCCCTCACCCCTAACGCTCCTGATTGTCCTTTTTCTCTTCTCTCCAGGAGTAGAAACGGGACTTCAATGCCTTATTTCTACCATTTTGCCATCTTTTATTTATTCTTCCTTGCATCCGTCTCCTCGTCCGCCCTCATCCTAGATCACCGCTCCTACTGCTTCTTCTGATTCCTTCCAGGTTTCAGGACCCCTGGGATGACACCGGTTGCACCCGGGCAATCCAGGATAATCTCCCCATGTCACGCCACTGGCTCAGCCACGTCTGCAGCGTGTCTTTTGCCATACAGAGTGACATACTCAGTCTCCGGAGATCTGGACGCTGACATCCTTGGGCTCTGCTCTGTTCCCCACCGCAGGGACCTCCCTCAGGAAGGGCAGGCGGGAGGTCACCTTCGTAAGCCGTCCTGCCTGAGAATGACATCATGTTGCCCTCCCACATGACTGGCTGTTAGCGGGTTTAGAATTCAAAAACCAAAATGACTTTTTCTCAGATAATCTTGGAAGACCCTGCAGCACCACCTTCTAGCTCCTATTCCAGAATCTTGGTAGCATTCTATTGTTGCATTTGTCCATGGAAGTGGCAGGCAGGAGGCCTGAATCTGCAACCACAGAGCTTCCATATGCCTGAGAAAATGTCACTTGTCCACACACCCAACCAACCGGATTCTTGTTTGGTTTTTAAATACACTTACTGGTTTTGTTTTCTGATTACAGCACGATAGGAAAGGGGTAGCGAAGGAAATCTGGAAAAGGATAAAAGCGATGGTAATCGCCTAGATGGCCATCACCCGGGGGTGACAAGTGTTGATGCTCTGGTGTGTCCCTAGTCGCACCCAACTCTGCACATGCTACAAGATACAGGAAACTCTGGACTGTGGTTACAATCAGAACCCGCCAGAAATACTTCATTTTCTCCATAATTATTCTTGTTTACATAAGGGAAGTAATAAATCTTAGTGGCTACCTAAAATATCTGCTCTGGCTTCTACAACTTTTTGGAGAATAAGAAAAAGACAGGAAAAGGAAAAATACATTGTTGGCACCACCCACAATATAAGTGAAAAATAATCATGAGTCTAATGTGCTAACATTTACTCTATAAAAACTATGCTTAAAAAGTTTTGACTCCAGGGCGCCTGGGTGGCTCAGTTGGTTAGGCGACTGCCTTCGGCTCAGGTCATGATCCTGGAGTCCCGCGATCGAGTCCCGCATCGGGCTCCCTGCTCAGCAGGGAGTCTGCTTCTCCCTCGGACCCTCCCCCCTCTCATGGTCTCTCTCTCTCTATCTCATTCTCTCTCTCAAATAAATAAATAAAATCTTTAAAAAAAAAAAAAAAGTTTTGACTCCAGGGGCTCCCGGGTGGCACAGTCGGTTAAGCATCCGACTCTTGATCTCAGCTCAGGTCTTGATCTCAGGGTTGTGAGTTCAAGGCCCATATTGGGCTCCACACTGGTCGTGGAGTCTATGAAAGAAAAGAAAAGAAAAGAAAAGAAAAAAGAAAGGAAAAGAAAAGAAAAAAAATCTTGACTCCAAAGTAAAGATGTCTTCGGAGATGAAAGTTGCAGGTTTAACTCTCTCCATGAACTCATCACAAGGGAAGGCCCCTCTTGTGGCTGCTGGGAAAACACGCGATGGGACGTCGGTCACTTACGGTCTGGTGACCCCCCACCCAGCCTCCATGTTCCTCACCAGACAGGCCTGCCACGTCCCCACCGTGCACGTCCTCCCCAGCAGTCAGAGCGACTCCAGCTGTCAACAGCATGGTGGCACGCCCTGATCCAGCTGTGGAGGGATAAGCAATTCCACCGGCTACCGGCTCAGGCCCACTGGTCAGTGACCGGGTCGCAGCAGCGGCTGGTGCAGGGCATGCGAGCCCAGGCGCACAAGGCCACTCTCTGTGGCAGGGTCGTGTCCTCCAGGAAGACAGCTGGGAACATGAATGCCAAAGGGGGTGGGGACGGGGGTGGAGGGGCGATGAGCCCCGAGTGGTCTGCCTGAAGCTGCCAGTTCCCTTCCCAGGACAGCTGAGAGCACTCACAATCTCCGACCTATCTGGGGAGAACAAGGGCGGGGGACACCATGGGGTGAAGGAACCAGGGACCCAGCGCTGCTCCACGATGACCCCCTGGGGCTCCCTTCCACCCTGGGCCCTGAAACGTCCAGCGTGGCCTGCGCCACAGGAGGGGGTGGCCACACCTCCTGGAGCCCGTCACTGATCCCGGGCGGGGCTGTGGCGTGTCTCCACCGTGAAGGGCACAGGGCTGGGTGGTCACTGCTGGACCAGCGCAGGCTCCGGGACTGCCCACGCAGGAAGGTACGGCCACGGCCGGTTAGTGACAAAGGGAGAGCTGGCCTGAAGGACCCTGCTGGGTGTGATGAGCGGATGACAGAGTGGAGGGAGCGACGTCTCAGCTGAGGCTTGGAGGAGAGCGGGGCTCAACCAAGAAAAGGGGGAACATTCTAGACCAAGGAAACGGCACCTGCAAGGACCCCAAGTCAGGCCAGAGCCGGTCACACAGGCGCCATGTAAGTGTGGGGGAGCCTCATGAGGGGTGAGGGGTGACAGGAGGTGGCAGGGTTCCTGCAGGGGTGGGGTGCCCGGCCTGGCCAGGAGCCCAGGAGCACCGGGAAACTGCTGGCCCTGCTGCGTGTGGCGTGGGGGAGGGCAGGAAGGAAACAAAACGGGGCACCTGCACCTGACGCAGCGGTGGCCTCTGAGGGAGCTGGTGAGATAGGGAGCAGACGGGGCCTCCCGCCTGGCGGGGAGGACTTTGGTCTTGTTTGTGGCAGCCCACCAGCGTCCGACCACCCCCCTACCCCGTTTGGGCCTTCCTGGAACCCCGTTCCAGCCTTCCTCCCAGGATCACAGGTGAGCAGAAAGGGCTGCTTTGCGGGTGCCAAGGCACGCCGCTGTGGTTTCTCATGGGCTCCAGCAGGACTGTGCCTCAGTTGCCCGCAGCGGGAACCTCCTCACTGGGGCTTCCTGGTATCACCTCCCAAATCAACTTCCCACACGCCAGTCCTGGTCCCAGGTTGGCCTCGGGGATGGAGGTCGAACCAGGAGTGTCTGGTGGGGGGGCCCCGAGCACCGGGGGGTTCAGGACATTTCCTCCCGGCATCCCCGTTCATCTCCCCAGGGGCTACTAATGTCCTCCCATAAATTATCTTTCTGACTCAACTAACCGGTGGGGGTCCTGTGGTTTGCCCCCCAAACCTGAATAGTCCAGACTGCTGGAGCAAGACTTAGGAGTTAGGGAGTGCTGCTGGGGTGACTGGGGGTCCAGGGAGCCCCCCGGGGCCGCAGAAACCTCCGCAAGGCACAGACACCAACATGCAAACATGTTTATTAGCAAAGGAACACAGGGAGACGGGGCCTGGCTTAGCAGATGGCCCCACTCTCCTGGGCTCTGCAGGGCTCAGGCCAGCTGCAGGAGGGAGGCAGGCCAGAGCAGAGGGAGGAGGAGCGCGGGCCGGCAGGGGGCTGGCCTGGGAACACCGTGGCTGTGAGCCAACAGCATCCGGATCCAGTTGAAGTGCCTACTGACGTTGGTGTAGACACCCGGCCGGTTGGGCCTCCCGCAGCCTGATCCCCAGCTCACGATTCCAACCTGAATCCACAGCCCTTTCTTTTCACAGGCCAGGGGTCCACCTGAGTCACCCTGGGGAGCAGCGCGGGTGAGCCAGGCCTGGGGCGGGGCCCGAGGGGCCAGGGGAGAGGCGGGGACAGCAGGAGGGGCTGTGGAGCTGGGCAGACTGGGTGCAAATCCCACCCCCCACCCCGGAAGTGAACAAGCCTCAGTTTCTGCGTCTGCAAAGTGGGGCAATAGTGTCTACCCTCTGGGGTGGACACAAGGACCAAATGAGGGGCAGGGATACAGGTGACTCTCAGGTCTGGGGCTGGGGTGGGGGGCTGCCAGGCCCCAGAAGCCCCTGGTTGGGCTGGGGAGGGACACTCACAAAGCAGGCGTCCTTGCCACCTTGGACATGGCCGGCACAAATCATGTCTCCCCAGATGTCAAGGCGGAAAGTAGGCTGTGTGTAGAGGTAGTTACAGATGGCAGTGTTTATGATGCCGACCTGCACTTCCTGGAGGATGTAGGGGGATGGCAGCACTGCGGGGGGGTCAGAGAAAGATGGCCCCCTGAGCCTCTCCTCTGTCATCTGGTCGGGAGGAATAGCACAGGCTACGAGCTGGGGGAGAGGGTCCCTGGGGCCAGCACCCAGCACACTGTGGGTGACGGCGCGCTGCCAGAGCCCGTTCCTGAGATCTGGCGTTGCCCCCACCCCAGCCCCCAGCAGGCAGAGGGCAGCCCTCCAGAGCCAGCCAGCAGCCCGCGCAGAGGCCCAGGGGGCAGGGCCCGCACAGCCGAGCCGCGGGAGGCTCAGGGGCCTGAGCAGCTGGGGCAGCCCGCGGCTTTCCTCTCCTCACCCAGCCAGGGGCTTCCAGAGCAGCAGGATGAGCTCTCAGGGCTCCAGGGCCTTCGGAGGACACAGCGCCACCATGACCCTCTTTCAGGTAAGGAAAGATTCGGGGGAGGACTGTCCTTCCCGTCTCACCGCCCCCCGGCCCCCCGCAGAGCACCAGGGAAGTGCCCGAACCTGCTGTGAACCCAAATCCGTCCAATTCCTCAGGCTACCCACACCCAGAGCCGCCGTGTGGGTAGAGCCTGCTGTCAGCCCCGCACTCTCCACCCTCCCGCATGAACCGCTTCAAACCTCCAAGCCAGCCTAGCAGGTGGGAGCGATCATGGCCCCCAGCTACACACGAGGCGGCCGAGGCACAGCGCTGCTAGATGCCTTGCCCCAGGTCTCCGAGCCAGCACGTGGCGGAGCTAAGCTTTACACCCGCAAGATGGTAGGGTCCAGAAGTCACCTTCTACCTGCCAGAATGAGGGGGAGCCTGGGGCTGGACGGGACTACCTGTCGGCCGGGGGTCAGGGTGTTTGCTGACTGGGCCCCTTGGCTCACACCCATTCGGCCCTTTGGGCCAGGAGAGTTCTGTGGTAGGGACACTTTATCCAGCCCCTTGCAGGAAACGGAAAAGACCCCAACTCTAGAGGAAGGCAGGGCTAGTGTTGATTTAGTGTTGATTTCTCTCCCCCCCGCCCCCCGCCAATTCCAGATGTGTGACCTTAACGACACCTTACCCTCTCAGCCAATGAGCCCTGGCCTCTCCACTGACTCTTTCAGGGGCCTTCCGGCAATTTCTCCGCCTCTCTCACTTTTCTCATCTATAAAGCCAGTATAAAAATGTTCCCACCCTCATTCATAGGTAAGGTCCAGAAGGAAGAGAGCCTTCACACTGCTCATTCCTCAGTCTCGAGAGCCCAGAACAGCGCCAGCCACAGAGCACACACGCTGGGACCTTTCCCTGCTGTTGCTGCTGTGGGAAGGGGTGCTGCAGGAGTGGGCCGGGCCAGGGAGCAGTGTATGGGGCAGTCCAGGCCCACGGCACCTCCAGGGAGGCTGTGCCCAGCAGTTTCAGGGAATTCATGGCGAGAGATATGCAGGTGGCACTTCATGCTGGCCCAAGGACCCCCAGAGAGCAGGCTGGGGAGCCAAGGATTATGGATGGCTTGAAATTGCCAGGACCGAGTAATGGGCTCAGTGCTCCAGGCAAGGAAGCCAAGGCAGGTAGACGGAGAAGGTGTGGGAGAGCCAGGGTCGGGATGGCTGGGGGCTGGGTGAGCACCCGTGCTGAGGTGGAAAGAAGGCTTGGCCCAAGGCCTTCTGAGGCCCAACCCCAGGACCGCTGCAGTCTGGGGGGTGCAGGCCCAGGCCCAGCTGGGCTCCCTCTCACTGCAGCTCCTGGCTCACAGTCTCCGGAAGGGAGAGGGAATTGGCTGTGAGGACAGAAGTCTGTCCCTTCCGGAGGGGGGGCAGGAGCAGACAGCAGGTGAGGAGACAGTGCTGAGCGGCCCCAGCTGCACACAGACCCAGGTGCGGATGCAACAGATGGTGGAGCGTGAGGCCCCCCCCCCGCCCCCAGCCTCACCCTGATCTTCTTGGATGTCCCCCCAGCCGGTCACCCAGCAGTTGGTCCGGTTCTGGAACTCGGAAGAGGAGGTCAGAACACAGATGGGCTGGATGTACTTATTGTAGGTGACAGAGGAGGACAGCTTCAGCAGGGCGATGTCATAGGATGAAGCCCCCAGGTACATGGGGCTCAAAATGATCTCCTCCACACTGTACCGGTTGTAGTAGGCCTGCAGATTCCACAGAGACGGCGAGGCAGACAGCTCCCCGAACTGGACCGACCACTCGAACGGATCACTGTGCCTGACAGGGACGACAGAGCAGGCAGGGGTCTTTAGAGGAGACCAGGCCGGAGCACACCTGAGGGCTTGGGGACTGGGGGCAGCAGGGTGCCTCCCCGTGGAGCCTAATCTGGCCACTCAGCCAGCCTGTCACCTCCCACAGCTGTCCTAAAAAAACAATGAACAGATGCACAGGACCAGAGCAGGTGGAAAACTCCACCACCACCTTCACCACAGGCCAGGCTCTGTGTCCAGCACTTCCCCACCTCCTTCCACCCCCTGGTACGCCTCCCCCCGGACGTGGGATGAGGAAGGAGATGCCTGGTGCTGCCATTTGGGGAGAAAAGAAGACAGAAAAGAACACGACACAAAAGTGCGTGCGAATGTTCTGAAGAACGTTCTAGAAGAAGGGGAACGAGGTTTTCCTCACATGGCTGCAGCCGGGCCTGGGGCTCAGGAGAATCTGAACCCGGAGGGCGCACAAGACCTGGCCGGCCAATCAGTGGGCCGCCCGCCCCCAGACTCACTTTCCGAAGCAGTGCGCGGCCGTGAGCACCCAGCGGCGGTTCAGCAGGCTCGCTCCGCAGTGGTGGGAGCCCCATAAGCGCAGGCTGCCCTGCCACGGCCAGCGCCCCAGCTCCGAGTCCTTTCCGCCCACCACGCGCGTCGAAACGGTTCGTTGGCCACAGGGCCCTGGGACGGACAGACGGACACGCGGCTGAGCGGCAGGACCCCGCCCTCCTGCGCGAAGGGAAGGGGCTCCCCTTCGCGAACCCGGAAGGGCGCGCGTCGGGGGTCGCGCCGCAGGGGGACCAGGGGACCCCGGAACCCTCCCCACGTGGTCGGCGGGCGCCCGCCCCTCCCCCCAGGGGCCCGGCAGTTACACGTGAGCAACGACGAGTTCTCGAAACCTGGGCGGAGGAGAGGAGAAGATGAGGCGCCCTCTACGCTGCGGCTCAGGGGCCCCGCGGGGGGAAGCGCGCGTCCTGGGCGCCTTACCTGCAAACAGCTGGTCCTGATCCTGAAACTCTGGGGGGGGCGGGGGGGGCGGGGGGGGCGGGTGAGCTCCGCCCGGTCTGCGCGCGCCCCAGCCGCCCCCCCAGCAGCCCGACGCCGGCCGGCGGCCCCCGCCTGAGCTCACCCTGCCTCCCGAGCTCCACTCGCACCAGCAGCTGCGCCAGCAGCAGCGCCCCGACGCGCGCGCCCATGGCCTCGTCTCCCGCCGCTTGGCGCCCCCTCTGCTTCCGCCCGCTCGGGGGCCCGGCCGGGGCGCCCCCTGGGGGAGAGGGAGCGCCCGCCACGCCGGCCCACACCTTCTCCCCCCGCCCTCCCCACCCCGGGCTGGACCTCTTCGGGTGCGGCGGGGGGGGGGGAGGGTCCCGTTGTCGGGGAAAGTCGGACCTCACGGCGCCGCCGGCTTGGAGCTTCGACTGGGGCGGGGTCCCCCAACCCCACCGTGCGCCCACACGATCCTGCTTGTCGGCGACCCTGGGGTCCTGGCCGCCCCCGCCCCGTTGCCCCCATTGCCCCCCGTTCCTCCACGCACCGCCTCGTCCGGGAAGGGCCAAGGCTGGCCCACAGCCGAGACTCCCGTGAGAACACGTTAACACCGCCTCCTTGAGCGGCCGTTGGGGGCTGCCGCTCAAGGCGATGGTCATTGACAGGAGCCAGGGAAGATGGCCCGATTTTGACCACCCGGGGGGCTCTTCGCCTCGCCGTTTGCCTGCTGCTCGCAGCCGGCCGCACCCGACTGCACAGAGCCCACAGGCAGCTTTCCTTTTCCGTGGGCGGGGGTGCAGGGCACCACAGTCACCAAGCTCCAGGACAACTGAACTGGGGTCCACAGGCCGCCCTCAGAGTCGTGATTGCCTAGGTCTCCCAGAACTCGAAGCTGTTACACTCGTGGCTGGGGCTCGCTGCAGTGGTACTGGGAGCATCAGCCAACGCAAAAGGTACAGAGGCCAGGCGAGACCGGGTGGAAGCTTCTAGCTTCCCTTCACAGCGGAGTCAGACGGGCAGAGCTCCGTTCTCCCAGCAGTGACGGGTGACAACACTCGTGAGCTCTGCCAGCTGGGGACGCTCACCTGAGCCCCGGTGAGTGAGGTTTTATTAACGGCTTCCGTGTCGGGTAAGCTCGGAGGCCCGGTGCCGAGGCTTAGTGCGCAGACTTCCATGCCTCTGGAAGTCCCGAGGATGCGGTGCGGCCCTGGGCGCGGCCCGCAGTGGTGCTGTTAGCATTAACTAAGTGCAGGGGCACAAGGCTTCAGGTCAAGCAAGACATTCGGAAGGCTCAGAAGTGATTTCCTAGTAGCTGGCGGAGGGCCGGCCAGTCCTTTCTCTGGCCCGTGCAGCGTGGGAGTGTCATGGGGCCTGTTCGCTGCCCTCTTACTGTTATTACTGCACAACAAACCAAGGACAATCCTGGGAAATCCATACGTGCACCAGGACGATCTATTTGAATAAGGTGAAGTGTCTTCAAGGAAAACCAAGAGATTACACGGAACAGTAGACAACTTGGAGGAGCCTAGCTGCTATCCTCAGAAAGCTCCTCTAGGGTGTTTGTAAACACGAAACAAGAATTGCCCAGGAAAAGATCGATCAGAGAACAAGAAAGGATTGAAGATGCTGCTCAGAGAAATCGTTTGAGGCAAGGGCTGAATGGTAAAATGGATGTAGCTAAAGGATGAACTGGCACATTGGAAGGTAAAGTAGAGAAACGTGTTCAGAACTTAGAGCAAAAATTTACAGATTGCATGAAAGAAAATAGTGCCGACAGGGAGGGACACACGAGGTCGGTTCCACACTGAGAGTCCTCTAAGCTGGGTGACAGACATAAGTGTTTCCTGTTCTCCTCTAATCTGTGTATACTTAAATTTTTCCATAGCAAAATGTGTTTTAAGTAAAATAAAATCAAGGGTTGAGAACAAAGGCGAAGCAGGGCTCTGGGTGGGCCGGCAACTCAGCAGACCGTCAGCTAGGCCGTGTGTTCCCAGCAGTGTGAACTGGCCTAGCTTGGAAGGCTGCAGGGGGAGCAGTCTCTCCTCTGCTCTGTACGTTCCTAACACAAGCTCAGCAGAAACAAGGGATGGAGTGAGCCCACACGGAGGAAGAGGAATGTGACATCCCTTCTGAGTCAAATGCTTTGCTGGGTGACCTCATCCACTTGGGCTGCTATCACAAAATACCATAAAGTGGTTGGATGGCTTACAGATAAGCATTTCTTTCTCATGCTTCCTGGTCTGGAAGTCTGAAGTCAAGGTGTCTGGTGAGCCTGCTTCCTGGTTCACAGCTGCTGCCTCCTCACTGTGCCCTCCCATGGCAGAAGGGGTGAAGGAGCTTTCTGGGTCTCTGTTATGAGGGCACTGATCCCATTCATGAGGACTCCACCCTCCTGACCGCATCACCTCCCAAAGGCCCCATCTCTGAACACAACACCCTGGGCTTTAACATACAGATTTCAACATATGAACTTGTGGAAGGGTGGGGGGCACACATACTCTGACCGCAGCACAAGGCTGTGCATTATCTTGTTTCTTTACTTCAGGGAGAGAGAGTGAGAGAGATCAGGGGAAGGAGTAGAGGGAGAGAGGGTCTGTACTGAGGGCAGAGCCCAATGCAGAGCTCAATTCCATGACCTCAAGATCATGACCTGAACTGAAATCAAGACTGCTCAACCGACTGAGCCACCCAGGTGCCCTCTTTTTTTTTTTTAAGATTTTATTTAATTATTGGGCGCCTGGGTGGCTCAGATGGTTAAGCGTCTGCCTTCGGCTCAGGTCATGATCCCAGAGTCCTGGGATCGAGTCCCACATCGGGCTCCCTGCTCAGTGGGGAGCCTGCTCCTCCCTCTGCTTCTCTCTCTCTCTGTCTCTCATGAATAAATAAATAAAAAAAAAAGATTTTATTTAATTATTTATTTGAGCATGAGAGTAAGTGGGGGGAGGGGCTGAGGGAAAGGGAGAGAGAGAATTTCAAGCAAGTTCCATGCTCAGCATGAAGCCTGACCCAGGGCACGATCCTACAACCCTGAGATCATGACCTGAGCCAAAATCAAGAGTTGGACACCTAACTGACTGAGCCACCCAGGTGCCCCAGAGCTAGGAGTCTTAAGAATGAAATACAGGGAGGGGCACCTGGGTGACTCAGTCGCTGGGTGTCTGCCTTCGGCTCAGGTCATGATCTCAGGGTCCTGGGATCAAGCCCCGCATCGGGCTCCCTGCTCCACGGGAAGCCTGCTTCTCCCTCTCCCACTCCCCCTGCTTATGTTCCCTCTCTCGCTGTATCTCTCTCTGTCAAAAAATAAAATAAAATCTTAAAAAAAAAAGAATGAAATACAGGGATATTTTACATTGACACAAGTTACAAGCCTCTGAAAAGATTATGCCAACAACAGAGCTTTGAAATAAAGCAAAACAAAACAAAGTTCTAAATAAATTCACATTTTTCTCAGAAATCAAGAGATCTGGTAGGTGGAAAAAGCAGTAACACCAAGAGTATTCACTGAACATGATTTTGACGTAAATCAAGTATTTGGGGCTGCTCAGAGATCCACCATGCCCCCCAGGGGTAATGAGCCCTTTGGAGGGGGAGCGGCCTGTAGGCTAGGTTGACTGGGGCATCAGAAAGGATGGGTACTTGAGAAATGGATAAAACTTAGGAATCAGGAAAAGTGTCCTGCATCCCTCCTCCCCCCAGTGCCCAGGCTGCTCAGCTCTGCTTTCTTGGCCACACAGCTCCATGGAGGTAAGGCCAGCGCAGGGCAGTGGCTGTCCAGGTGTTCCACCTCCTTGAATAATGGGTCCCTTCTCACTCTCCAGGCATCTTGGCCCCACCTTAGGCCCTTCCGAGCTCCAGGGTGAAAACAAACAGCTGAGGGAGCAGAGTGGAGTGTGTCCTAGGGCGGCAGTCCCCATCCCCCCACCCCCTGCCTGGTGCACCAGGCACTATGACACAGAGCACAAAGTAGAAATATCTTTGTCACCTGTCGGGCCTCGGGCAAGTCCTTCAACCATGGGAGTCTCACTTCCTCTGCTGTAAGATGGGGATCCTAATAGCCAGGAGGCCGGGGTACGGTTGACACAGGGCCAGCACACAGTAAGTGCCCCAGATGTGGTGGGGGGCGTGGGTGCTATGATGCTGGGACCAGGGCAGGGGAGGGAAGGTCCTGAGGGTCTTGCCGAAGACATGGAGAGGGCCGAGGACTCTGGGCCCAGGAGCAGTGTGGGAGCCGAGTCTCGAGTGTCAGCCCCACCTTGGGGCAAGGCCAGCACTTGGGCTAAACGGCAATCCTTCTGCTCCTCAGTGTCTGAGGACTCTGCCCCCGGAAGTGGTGGCTGGAGCACACCATGGAGCTGGCCCTTACTGCCATCCTGCTCTCCCTCCTCCCCATGGCCCTCCAGGAGAGCACCCCCGCTCTCCCAGCCAACTTCTCCCCGCCCAATGCCTTTGCCATAAGCCTGGATTCAGGTAGGACAGATACAGGGGCGGGGGGGGGGGGGGGGGGACAGGCACTGCAGGAGAGTGCCTGAGTGTTGGGGGCAGATTAAGAGGCCTGTGTAATGCCTTCCCTGCCCCTTATGCCCTGTGCCCGGGCAGGTCCTCTAAGGAACCCAGAGGTCGGGAGGGGCTCTCCTTCGGACCCCCCAGACCTCCGCACCTTCACCGCCTCCACCGGCCAAGCGCAGATGATGTGGCACGCACTGTGCGGCAGGCAGGAGCATTGGACCAGCGGCTCACAACTCCCCTCTTCCCACCGAGCCTGCAATAACCACCCAGGCCCCCAGCTCCCACTTCCCCCAACTCAGCTGCTGTGCAATGCGCCCCGCCCCCGCCAGGGCCAAGTCCTTTCCTCGAGCGGAAGGTCCTACATCACAAGGAATTCCACCTTGTAGAGCCCGAGGAGGGACCAGGTGCCAACCTGTGAGCCCCAGGGATTAGGAGGGTCGTTCTGTGGGGCCGGGGAGCTAGACGGGACCACGCCTAGCCGGCCCATGGGCTCCCCCTGCAGTGTGTGGACGCCCACGTGTGTCAGGCCGTATCATGTCGGGGCAGAATGCCAAGCTGGGCCAGTGGCCGTGGCAGGTCAGCCTGAGGGAATATGGACAGCACGTGTGTGGGGGTTCCCTGATCGCTGAGGACTGGGTGCTGACTGCAGCCCACTGCTTCGACCAGTGAGTATCTTCCGAGGGCACAGGTGGGAGCAGGGGGTAGCCAGGACCGGCCCTTCACCCCCCCAACACCCTCCCTTCCCCATTTAAACTACAGCCTTCGGTGCATCTGGCATTAGATGGGGGAAATATGCTCCTGGGGTGTCACTTATCCACCAGTCACTTATCCACTCCCATGGGCCACCTCCCAAGAAGTGATTCATTTCCCAGAGACCAAAGGCTCCCCTATGGGGATCTCTTGAGAAGATGAGGCCTCCAGTCCACTGCTCAGCAGCTGGGCGGCAGTGACTGCCTCTCAAGCCTGGTTCACACTCACCAGACAGGGCGGTGGGGTCCATGTAGGGGTGTCTTGAGGAATAAACAAGGTCCTTTTCGTTTCTGGCACGTGCTCTGCTTGCAAAGTTGTCCATCTATAATGTTAGGACCCTCAAATCAAGATGGCCCCTGGCCCCCACCCATGAGACCCTGGGTCTCCTGACCCTGGACTCTCCCACCTCCAGGAAGCAGCCCCTATCTGCCTACGTCGTGCTGCTGGGCTCCCTCTCCTCCTACCCCCAGGCTGGGGAGCCCCAGGAGCTCCAAGCCGTGGCCCAGTTCATCACCCACCCAGAGTACTCAGAGGAGAGCAACAGAGGGGACATTGCCCTGGTGCAGCTGGCCTCCCCTGTCACCTTCAGTGACCTCATCCTTCCAGTCTGCCTCCCCAAACCTGGAGACCCCCTGGGTCAAGGCACCTGGTGCTGGGTCACCGGCTGGGGGAATGTCGACTTGAATCAACGTAAGGACACCCATGCGGGGGAGGGGGGGGAAGGGAGGGGGAAGGGGGGGACCAGGGCTGTTAGGGCCTCCCTAGGGCCCTCTCTCCTCCGGCACCTGCCACCACACTCATAAAGGGTGGATGTGAAGCCTGCACACACTGATGAGGGCACAGCAGAGGGGAGCCACAGAAATACTGCCACCCCAGACCCTCGCTCGGGCTCCCCACTCTGCCCTCCCAGCATGCAGTACCCCAAGGAGGAACGCTAGCCCCACCTGAGGGCTCTGGAATGCTGGCCCAGCCTGGGTCCCAGACCCTTCCGACGCGCCAGTGCTGGCGGCCCTTATCTGGCTGGAGGATTTGCCACACGTCACCCCTGCCCTCGTGGCACAGGAGCCAGGGCCTGACTGCCTGGCCTCCATGTGGGCTGGGTGACCCCCACCAGCCTCGCTGGGCTGTGGCTTCCCCCTGTGACGAGCAGAGACTCCAGTGCTAACCTCGTGCGGAGGATGAGGCATTGCAGCCTCTTCCCACAGGGCGGGGCAGGAGTGAGGTCTGGGAACACAGGACGACCGCCCGGCATCGGGGGCCCCGGGCCTCCACGACAAACAGGCACAGGCCTGGGGGCTTCAAACTGTAGAAATGGAGGCTCTCACAGTTGAGGACGGTACGAGTCTGAAGTCGAGGTGTTGGCCGGGCCAGGATCCTCCTGCTCCTTCGAGCGTCAGGTGGCACCTGGTAGCAGTCCCTCGGCTGGTGGCTGCGAGCCCCAGCCTGCCTCCATTTTCACACAGCCTCTCCCCCGTGTGTCTCTGTGTGTCCCCTGCCACCCCCCCGCCCCGGGCCTGGGAGGGCAGCCACGCCCGAGGGGAGCTCCACATCTCCGCGCATGCCCTGCCAGATGGAGGAAGGGGGCAGCTCTTCCTCGGGTTTTGAATATTCAACACAGGCTCACCTCGGCCCCCCCCCCCGCCCCCCGCCCTGGGCTCAACGCAGGCCCTGGATCCTCAGATCCTCAAGAAGCGGAGGAGTGGCATGCAGAAATGACAAGGAACGGCTTCTTGTCAGCAGTCCGGCTGAGCGCGGGAGCGCAGGGACGGGCGGGGGGAGGGCCAGCAGGTGGCCGCCTGCCGTCTGAGCACCGTTCTGCTCCCCACCCCAGCACTGCCCCCGCCCTTCACCCTGAAGGAGCTGCAGCTGCCCCTCATTGACGCCCAGACCTGTGACGCCTACTACCACGAGAACTCCAACGTGCCCATCGAGCTGCCCATCATCCTCGAGGATATGCTCTGTGCTGGCTTCGAGAGTGGCCAGAAAGATGCCTGCGGGGTGAGCAAGCAATCCCAGTGGGGGATGGAAGCGGGATCTCCCACTCCCCAGCACCCCTGCCCCCCCCCCCAGGGTGGAGGAGGGCAACGTTGCTTTAAATACTGGTCAATTCAAATAGAAAAGCATATTCTTGCGCCCTGCCTCCTTTTAAATGTATCATATCAATATTATCAGAACGTGAAAAACTTCAAAAGTGCTTAAGCAAACTGTGACCATATCCCCATCCCTAAAGCTTTTCTTTGGGGGCCAGAAATGTCCTTTTTTTCTTTCCCAAAAAGAACCTCAGGGCCTCTGAGCAGACTGTCCTGAGGAGCTGGTCACTTCTGGGCTGGGTTGGTGTCTTCTTTCTTTGTCTGCTTTTACAAGCAAAACACGCTTTATCTCACGTGCCCTCTTAGTATTGTTTTATCGCAGACTTTTTCATCCAAAATGAAGCAAACAGCATTATTAGCAACACAGAAATGCCCCCCTGAGCCCCTACTCTGACACGCACGGTCGTATTTAGAGAACACAGCATTCATTCCCCTGGCACTGCTTCTCCCATCTGCCAGAGATTTTGCCCTGAATTCCCAGACCTCCATTGCCTTCCAGAAACATCCAACCCACCGATCCTCCGTCCACTAGACCTAGCTAGCCGTGTTGAAGGGAGGTTGGTGGGCCTGGGGAGACCCCTGGGAACTTCCTTTCCCCTCGTGTGCCCTACGCTTCCAGACTCCTCCTTTCTCCCTAGGGTGACTCCGGGGGCCCGCTGGTTTGCAACCTTGATGGAGTCTGGACCCAGGCAGGCATTGTGAGCTGGGGGTCTGCCTGTGGCCTCCCCAAAAAGCCGGGAGTCTACATCAACGTCAGCATGTACACCACGTGGATTGCCAGCACCATGCAGAGCTCCGACCTAGACATGGAAAACTCCTCTCCACACCTTGCTGGGCTCTTTGTCCCCACCATGCTGTTGGTTCTGGGGCTGCTGGGCGACACGCTTGCGTCCCTGGGGCTTGCCTAACCAGGCAGACAGCCCTGCGGACTTGGCTTCTGCAGTGTAAACTGAGGCCTTTTCTCTGCTGTCTGTCAGCGTCTGGCAGGAGACCCCTGCCCAACCCCACCCCCCACCCCGATGGCTGCCTTCCACCACTCTCCCCAGCCTCCACCCTCTGGGACCTTCTCTGGCCCCTCCCCTCCCCCATCTCCCCCACTTCAGACCCCACGGCCTTTGGCCCAGCCCCACCTTTCTCGTGTCCCCCATAGGCCTTAAGCTGCCCTCACCTTCCCTGCCAGCCTGGGAACCCCTGGGGACAGAGCCTGGTTCTCCTGCTCCTCACCCATCATCCAAGTCTGAGTCCCAGGGTGCACGCATGTTCGGGGATTCCTCTGGGGGCTTGGGGGACTCTTGGAACTGGGGTTTCCAGGCCCCCGTGCTGGGCTGGTGCCTTTGCAGTCCTGTTTTATCTGAGAGGCAATAAACACAAGCTGGCTGGTGGAAGGACATTCCTCTCTGTGCCTCCAGGCCCCAGAGAGGGTCCGGGAAGACATCGCCCATTTGCGGGAGCTTTCTCCCCAAGGTGCCCCTGGATGCTCACAGCAGCCCTGAGAGGCGCACGGTACTATTATTTCCAGTTTTTCAGACAGGGAAACCGAGGCTGAGGGTGTCAAGCTCTAGGGCTTGCCGAGCCCACTCGCTCCGGCCGCCCTGTCCCTAGGCTCAGTGGGTGGCAGAGCAACACGTCTTGGGGTCAGGGCAGGGCTGGGGGCGAATCCATCCACCCCAGGCGTGAGCCTCGAAGGCTCAGAGCCAGGCTATGCTTGCTGTCCCCCTCGCTCCCTCTTTCCCCAGCCTGCCTCTCCAGGGGAGCCTGGGACCCACTGGAGATGTGTGAGCCGGCAGCAGCAGCGGGAGGACAGGGCACAGGGCTGGGACCTCGGGCAGGGGCGGGGCGGCGGGGTTGTTTACATCCGGGGCAGGAGATGGGAGGATAGGAGCGCAGGCTGAGCCCGTTCTGGTGGGAGCCTCAGCCTCCGTTCTGGGACAGCGCCCACCCTGGCCCATGCCTGGCTCTCCTGCCTGCAGGTGAGCCGAGTGGTCACACCCTTCAGTGGCCCCCCCCAGGGCAGCATGCCAAGAACCCTTCACCCTCAGCAGCCCCCACCTACCCCTCCAGTGCTTTCTGCACAGCGTCCCCTGTCCCTGCTGCAGAGCCCATCAGAACCCTGCACCCCTCTCCGGAGCCCTCTCTGTATGCACAGGGCCTGCGTGTCCTTGTCAGGGCTGTCTCCCGATGGCCAGAGAGCCAGCCCTGGACCTCTCTGGGACGGGGAGCAGCTGTGCACGTAGGATGGGGGGCTGTGGTGAAGGACAGCCCGAGCCCCGAGCCCCGGGTGTTAGAGCAGGCCCCCTGCACTGCCCGCCCGGGGGTGGGGGGGAGAGGAGCCTGAGCCGGATCATCTGGCGCCCACAGCTACGGGCTGACCATCAGGGTCATGGCTGCCGTCACCACAGCCCTGAGGCCCCAGACACTACCCGTATCCAGCACGTGCCAGCCGGGCACACCAGGGAGGAGTGCGAGCCCCTCGTGCAGGTCCAACCACAGCTGCTGCTCATCTTCTCCGGGTGCTTCCCTTACGGGCACCTCGGGGGGGTGGCAGCAAGTGTGGCAGCATGCATGGGGGAGGGAGAGGAGGATGTGCTGCTCCCTCGCCTACCCGGAGGGGTCTCCGGGACCTCCCTGAGCCTTGCACACCCTGCCTCGCGATCCCCAAGGAGCATGGAGGGGACACCTGATGCAGCGCATGGTCAAGGCCACGCCTGGGCCACTGACGACCGCCCCCCACCCCGTGCTCCTCCATGCCACTCCTCCCAGGCCAGGAGACCTGGAAGCCCTCTCAGGCGGCAACAACAGGGACCTGGCGAGCCAGAGCCCCTCCTGGGAGATGCTCTGCCAATCCGCATCCTTCCTTTTCTACCTGTTCTCCTTCCACCCCTCCCTTCCTTGGCTCTCCATCAACTCTTCAGTTCCACATACACCTAGCCTGTCACACATGGGCCCTGGAGGCCAACAGCCAGATGCACATGTGCCCAAATGTCATTTTGCATATTGCTAACTTCTAGGAAGAAAATACAGGGGGACAGTGAGACAGACAGTCGGGGGGCGGGAGGGGGGCGTGGAGCTCACTGCAGATGGGAAGGGAGCAGAGAAACTTGGCTGAGGGGTGACTTTAACACCAAGATCTGAACACCACCAAGAAGCCTGCCATGTGACCATCCGGGAGAGGAGTCTGCAGGGACAGGCCACCCCAGGCTGGAGCAAGCTTGGAGTTCACTAGGAAAAGACAGCTGGGGAGGGGACAGGATTTGGGGGGAGGTGGTCAGAGGGGCTGTTGAGGGCTGGGGGAGCTTGGACCTGCGGCTGGAGCGATCCTCCGGGCTCTCTGTGCAGCACCAGCAGGGTGTTGGGGGCACCCGACTTGGGCAATGTGCCACACTGGGCCCCAGCCGTAGGGAGCTCACAGGAGACTGGCCAGTTACGAGTGCTGTGGTGCCAAAGGCCACAGAGGGGGAGCATGTTAGCGAAAATCTTGCTCCCTTGCTGTGCCTGGGGACCCAGGCCCTACCCAGCCATGTCCTCCCACAGGGACCTGTTCTGTCCCTGAGTCCACCTGGCTGAGCCCATGCCCACCGCCCCTCACTCTGCAGGTGACTTGGTGGGGACCACACCAGTGTGCAAAGTCGACGGGGTGAGGTGACAGGCCAGCTTCAATCCCTGGAGAAGGTTCCGAGGTCACCCACCACCCAGAGTCTCTCACTAGCGATGCCCTCGATGTGCCTGGCCGAGGGCACCACATGGAGCTCTCCTCCTGGTCCTACAGGGAGGGGTGCTGGCTCTGCCTGCTCCTGTCTCCAGCGCCTGACCCCTTGGCCACTCACCACCAGGCCCAGCTGAACTTGGGCTAGGCCCAAGACCCAGGGCTCCCACAGAGTGGACACCCCTGCCTATCCAGACTGGCCCCCCTGCCTGGACGGACCCCAGAAGCCAATGCTGCCAAACTCAAGACTTTGTGAATCCCACCAAATCCCTTGGCAGTGCGCAGGACACAGACAGGGGCACCAACAAGGCACGGCCCTTCCAGAAGCCCCATTGAGAGCATCTCTGGTCACAGGGACGCTGGGATGAATAACCTCGTGACGTCTCTCTCATTTAGGCCATTTTTCCCCCCAAGGACCCCAGGCAAGAAAGAAAGTTTGCAAAAGGCAGTTTCAACCTCCAAAATTTAAATTGGAGGAGGATGAGGAGGCCTGGGGCCTGCCACCAGGCGACAGCCTGGGTTGACGGCGACTAGCCTGGCTGTGGGCTCAGGGAGGGACAAGACCCAAGACCATCATTTCCTCAAGAAAAAAAGAAAGGGATCTTCTTTTCTTGGCTCAGCCCGATCCTGCCAGGCCCCCGACGGGCGCTCAAGGAGGCCGTGTTAATGTGTTCTCACGGGAGTCCCGGCTGTGGGCCAGCCTTGGCCCTTCCCGGACGAGGCGGTGCGTGGAGGAACGGGGGGCAATGGGGGCAACGGGGCGGGGGCGGCCAGGACCCCAGGGTCGCTGACAAGCAGGACCGTGTGGGCGCACGGTGGGGTTGGGGGACCCCGCCCCAGTCGAAGCTCCAAGCCGGCGGCGCCGTGAGGTCCGACGTTCCCCGATGAAGGGACCCTCCCCCACCGCCCCCCGCCGCCCCCCGCCGCCCCCGGAGAGGTCCAGCCCGGGGTGGAGGGGCGGGGGGAGAAGGTGTGGGCCGGCGTGGCGGGCACTCCCTCTCCCCCAGGAGGCGCCCTGTCCGGGCCCTCGAGCGGGCGGAAGCAAAGGGGGCGCCAAGCGGCGGGAGACGAGGCCATGGGCGCGCGCGTCGGGGCGCTGCTGCTGGCGCAGCTGCTGGTGCGAGTGGAGCTCGGGAGGCAGGGTGAGCTCAGGCGGGGGCCGCCGGCCGGCGTCGGGCTGCTGGGGGGGCGGCTGGGGCGCGCGCAGACCGGGCGGAGCTCACCCGCCCCCCCCGCCCCCCCCGCCCCCCCCAGAGTTTCAGGATCAGGACCAGCTGTTTGCAGGTAAGGCGCCCAGGACGCGCGCTTCCCCCCGCGGGGCCCCTGAGCCGCAGCGTAGAGGGCGCCTCATCGTCTCCTCTCCTCCGCCCAGGTTTCGAGAACTCGTCGTTGCTCACGTGTAACTGCCGGGCCCCTGGGGGGAGGGGCGGGCGCCCGCGGACCACGTGGGGAGGGTTCCGGGGTCCCCTGGTCCCCCCTGCGGCGCGACCCCCGACGCGCGCCCTTCCGGGTTCCCGAAGGGGAGCCCCTTCCCTTCGCGCAGGAGGGCGGGGTCCTGCCGCTCAGCCGCGTGTCCGTCTGTCCGCCCCAGGGCCCTGCGGCCGCCACAAAATCGAGCCGCGCGTGGTGGGCGGAAAGGACTCGGAGCTGGGGCGCTGGCCGTGGCAGGTCAGCCTGCGCAGGGGTAAACGCCACCGCTGCGGAGCGAGCCTGCTGAACCGCCGCTGGGTGCTCACGGCCGCGCACTGCTTCGAAAAGTGAGTCTGGGGGCGGACGGCCCCCACACCAGGGGACGGGGTGGGGGAAAGGGGGTTGAGGGGGCTGTCCGGGTCCTGAGCGCCCTCCGGGTGCGGATGCAACCCTCGTGTTTTCCTGAGCCCCAGGCCCGGCTGCAGACACGTGAGGAAAACCTTGTTCCCTTTCTTCGAGAACATTCCTCAGAACATTCGCGCGCACTTTTGTGTCGTGTTCTTTTCTGTCTTCTTTTCTCCCCAAATGGCAGCACCAGGCGTCTCCTTCCTCATCCCACGTCCAGGTGGAGGCGTACTAGGGGGTGGAAGGAGGTGGGGAAGTGCTGGGCACAGAGCCTGGGCAGTGGCGAAGGTGGTGGTGGAGTTTTCCACCTGCTCTGGTCCTGTGCATCTGTTCATTGTTTTTTTAGGACAGCTGTGGGAGGTGACAGGCTGGCTGAGTGACTGGCCAGATCAGGCCCCAGGGGGAGGCACCCTGCTGCCGCACCCCCACGTCCCCAGAGTCTAGGACTTTGGTCCACCTTCTTTGGGCGTTATCATTTCTACACTGGAGGTTTTGGCCCGTGAAAGGAACTGTAATGGTGTCCAGGATGAGCCCTAGTAGCACCCGCAGCATTCCCACCTCGGGGACTCGGCCCCAGGTGTGCTTAGGGGGGCCTCCCTTCTCTAAGGATTCCTCCCTGTTCTCTCCTCCCTTGCCAGGCACAGTGATCCCTCAAAATGGACAGCTCAGATCGGTGAGCTGTCTTCTAGGCCAAGTTCCTGGAAACTGTGGACCTTCTACCATCGTTACAGGGTGAAGGATATTATTATATATCCCCAGTTTAGTGGGACTTCACTCAAGGACATCGCCCTGCTGAAGCTGTCCTCCTCTGTCACCTACAATAAGTACATCCAGCCCATCTGTGTTCTGACCTCTTCTTCCGAGTTCCAGAACCGGACCAACTGCTGGGTGACCGGCTGGGGGGACATCCAAGAAGATCAGGGTGAGGCTGGGGGCAGGGAGGGGGGCCTCACGCTCCACCATCTGTTGCATCCGCACCTGGGTCTGTGTGCAGCTGGGGCCGCTCAGCACTGTCTCTTCACCTGCTGTCTGCTCCTGCTCCGCCTCGGAAGGGACAGACTTCTGTCCTCACAGCCGCTTCCCTCTCCCTTCCGGAGACTGTGAGCCAGGAGCCGCGGTGAGAGGGAGCCCAGCTGGGCCCAGGCCTGCACCCCCCAGACTGCAGCAGTGTGGAAGTTTTGGGGTTAGACTTGTCAGAAAGGTCCCAGGTGTTTTGGGGTTTTTTAATTCAGATTTAACTCACAAAACATAAAATTCACCATTTTAAAGTGTATAATTCTGTGGCATTTAATTTAGCTCATTCACAGTGTATAACCATCAACTCTATCAAGTTCCAAAACATTGTCATCGCTTCCCAAGGAAATCCTGCAATCATTAAGCAGTCACTCCTTACCCTCTCCTTCCAGCCTTTGGCAACCACTAACAAGCTTCTTGTCTTTATGAATTTACGTATTCTGGGTATTTCCTGTAAATGGGTTCATACACTATTGGACCTTTTGTGTTTGGCTTCTTGCACTTAGCGTAAGGTTTTCATGATTCATCTATGTTATAGTATGTGTCAGAATCTTCTTCCTTTTTATGGCCGAATAATATCTCATTGTATGGCTATACCACAATTTCTTTAGGCATTCTTCCATTGGTGGACATTTGTGTTTCTGCCTTTTGGGTATTGTGAATAGAGCTGCTATAAACATTAACATACAAATTTTTGTTTGAACATCTCTTTTCAGATCTTTTGTGTATATATTTAGGCACACAGTTGCTGAACCACGTGGTAATTCCGTGTTTAACTTTTTGAGGAACCAAGAAACAGTGTTCCACAACAGCCGCACCATTTTACATTCCCCTCAACAATGAATGAGGGTTATAATTTCTCCCCATTCTCCTCAACACTTGTTTTTTTTCCTCCATCCTAGTGGATGTGAAGTGACGTCTCATTGGGGTTTTGATTTGCATTTTCTTAAAATGACCGGGAATATTGAGCATCTTTTCATGTGTTGTTGGCTGTTTGTAGATCTTTCTTGGAGAAACGCCTATTCAAGGCCTTTACCCATTTTTAAATTGAGTTGTCTTTGTTGTTGAGTCATCAAATTTTGTTATTTTTTTAAAGATTTTATTTATGTATTTGACAGAGAGATAGTGAGAGCAAGAACACAAGCAGGAGGAGTGGGAGAGGGAGAAGCAGGCTTCCCGCCGAGCATGGAGCCCGATGTGAGGCTCGATCCCACGACCCCGGGATCATGACCTGAGCCAAAGGCAGATGCTCAATGACTGAGCCACCCAGGCGCCCCCTAATTTTTTTTAATTATTAAAGATTTTATTTATTTATTTGACAGAGAGAGAGCACAAGCAGGGGGAGCAGCAGAGAGAGAGGGAGAAGCAGGCTCCCTGCTGAGCAAGGAGTCCGATGTGGGGCTCAATCCCAGGACCCTGGGATCATGACGTGAGCTGAAGGCAGACGCTCAACTGACTGAGCCACCCAGGCACCCTTGTTGTAGAGTTGTAATAGTTCTTTATATGTTCTGGATACTAAACCCTCATCAGACATATGATTTGCAAATATTTTCTCCCATTCTGCAAATTTCTTTGCACTTCCTTGATAGTGTCTTTTGATGCAAAAAAAATTTTTTAATTTTGATGTTTAAATCATTTATTTTTTCTTTTGTTGCTTGTGCTTTTGATGTTATATCTAAGAACCTATCACCAAATTCTAAGTCATGAAGATGTACTTCCATGTTTTCTTGAAGGGTTTTATAGTTTTAGCTCTTACATTTATGTCTCTGACCCATTTTGAGTTGATTTTTGTATATGGTATGAGGTAGGGGTCCAGTTTCATTCTTTTGCACGTAGATATCCCAGTTGTCCCAGCACCATTTGTTAAAGAGACTCCTCTTGGGCACCTGGTGGCTCATTCAGGTAAGCGTCTGCCTTTGGCTTGGGTTGTGATCCCAGCTTCCTGGATGGAGCCCCGCATCAGGATCCCTGCTCATCGGGGAGCCCACTTCTCCCTCTCCTCCTCCCCACTTTGTTTGCTCTCTCTCTCTGTCAAATAAATAAATTAAAAAAAAGAGAGAGAGAGAGTCTCCTCCCCACCTTGAATTGTCTTGGCACCCTTATTGTTTGACCACAGATGTGTGGGTTTATTTCTAAACTCTCAATTGTACTCCTTTGTTCTGTATGTTCATCTTATGCCAGGACCTCATTGTTTGATTCTTATAACTTTATAATATGTTTTGAAATCAGGGAGTGGGAATCTTCTAACTTTGTTCTACTTGTTCAATATTGTTTTGGTTATTTGGGGTCTCTTGGTATTCCATATGAATTTGAGGGTCAACTTGTCAATTTCTGCTAAAATGAGCATTGGGGATTTGGAGAAGGATTGCATTGAATTTGTAGATTGCTTTGGGGAGTAGTGCCATCTTCATTATGTCTCCAATCCATGAACATGGGATATATTTCCATTTGTTTGGGTCTTTAATTTCTTCTCCTGGGGCTCCTGGGTGGCTCATTCAGCTAAGTGTCTGCCTTCAGCTTAGGTCATGATCCCAGGGTCCTGGGATGGAGCCCCACGTGGGGCTCCCTGCTCAGTGGGGAGCCTGCTTCTCCCTCTTCCCCTCCCCCCTGCTCGTGCTCTCTCTCTCTCTCTCAAATAAATAAATAAAATCTTTAAAAATAATTTCTTCTTTTTTTTTAGAGAGCGTGCAAGCTGGGGGAGAGGCAGAGGGAGAAGGAGAGAGAGAATCCCAAGCAGACTCCATGCGGAGTGCAAGACCTGATGCGGGGCTAGATCTCATGACCCTGAGATCATGACCCAAGCTGAAATCCAGAGTCAGATGCTCAACCGGTTGAGCCACCCAGGTGCCCTAGGTCTTCAATTTCTTTCAGCAATGTTTTGTAGTCTTTTTGTGTGTAGGTCTTTCATCTCCTGAATTAAATTTATTCCTAACTATTATTTTTGATGCTTTGTAAATGAAATTTCTTATTAAATTTCCTTTTAGAATTGTTCATTGGTAGTATAACAGACTCTTGTGTTTTGATCTTGGACCCTACAATTTTGCTGACTTCACTTATTAACTGTAATTCTCTTTTGTGTATTTTTTTAAATATTTTATTTATTTATTTGAGAGAGAGAATGAGATAGAGAGAGCATGAGAGGGGGGAGGGTCAGGGGGAGAGGCATACTCCCTGCTCATCAGGGAGCCCGATGCGGGACTCAATCCCGGGACTCCAGGATCATGACCTGAGCCGAAGGCAGTCGCTGAGCCACCCAGGCACCCTCTTTTGTGTATGCTTGATGATTTTCTATGTATAAGACCATATCATCCATGAATAGAGATAGTTTTACCTCTTCCTTTCCAATTTTGATGTGTTTTGTTTCTTTTTCTTGGCTAACTGCCCTGACTAGAACTTCCAGTAAAATGTTAAATAGAAATGGCAAAAACTGGCATCACTGTCTTGTTCCTGATCTTAGGGGGAAAGCTTTCAGTCTTTCACCATTCAGTATGATGTTAGCTGTGAGTTTTTTACATATATTCTTTATCAGGTTGAGGAATTTTCTTCTATTCCTAGTTTATAGAGTGTTTTTATGATGAAGGACTTTTGGATTTTGCCAACTGCTTTGCCTGCATCAACTAAGTTGACTGTGCGTTTTTCCCCTTCATTTTATTAATGTATGCAGTACATTATATTGATTGATTTTCATATATGGAACCACCCTTTCATTCACGGGATAAATCTCACTTGGTCATGATGTACAGTTCTTTTAATATGCTGTTGGATTCAGTTTGCTAGCATTTTGTTGAGGATTTTTGCATATATATTCATGAAGGATATTGGTCTATTGTTTCTTTTTCTTGTGATGTCCTTGTCTGGGATTTGGTGTCACCGTAATGCTTGTCCCATGGAATGAGTTAGGAAGTGTTCCTTCCTCTTGTATTTTTTGGAAGAGTTCAGGAAGGATTGGTGTTAATTTCTTCTGATGTTTGGTAGAATTCACCATTGAAGGCATCTGGTCCAAGGTTTGTCTTTGTTGGGAGGTTCCTACAACACATTCAATCTCTTACTGCTCTGTTCAGATGTTCTATTTCTTCCTGATTCAGTTTTGGTAGTTTATATGTTTCTGAGATTTTGTGCATCTCATTGCTGTGATCTAATTTGTTGGGGTACAACTGGTCATATTCCCCTACAGACATCATTATTTCTGTAAGGTCAGTAGTAATGGCCTCACTGTCATCATCAGTTATGTTGATCTTTCAAAGAACCAAGTTCTGATTTTGTTGATTTTCTCTGTTCTTCTATCCCATAGCTTGATTCTGTCTGTTCCTCTCTTTATGATTTCCTTCCATCTTCTACCATTGAGTTCAGTCTGCTCTGCTTTTTCTACTTCCTTAAGCTGTAAATCAGAGGACTGGTCTAAGATTTTTCTCCTGTGTTAATGTCGGCATTTCCAGCTGTAAGTTTCCTTCTGAGGGCTGCCCGTGCTGCATCCCATTAGTTTTGGTGCGTCTTATTTTCATCTGCATTCATTTCAAAGTGTTTTCTCATTTTCCTTGTGATTTTTTTTTCTTTCATCCACTGGTAAAGAATATGTTGTTTAATTTCCACACATCCATGAATTTTTGTTTGTCTTCTGTTACTGGCTTCTAGCCTCAGTCCCCTGTGGTTGGAGAAATGTTGTGTATGATTTCAATTTTTTCTAATTTTTTGCAGCTTATTTTGTGACCTGACATACAGTCTGTCCTGGAGAGTGTCCCACATGCACCTGAGAGGGATGTGTGTTCTGCCATTGTCTGGGCAGGTCGTTCTGTGTATGTCTGTTAGGTCCCCTATTTTCTTGTTGATCTCCTCTCTGGTGGTTCTACTCATTATTCAAAGTGGGGTTTTGAGCCTCGAACTGTGGTTAGAACTGTTTCTCCCACTAGTTCTGTCAATTTTGCCTCATGTATTTTGGGGCTTGGTAGGTGTGTCAATGTTTGTAATTATTCTATCTTCTTAATGATTTTGACACTGTTACCAATATGGATTGTTCTTTTTTGATTCTCATAACAAGTTTTAACTGAAAGTCTGTTTTGTCTGACATTAAAATAGCAACCTCTGCTCTTCTCTGGTAGTTATTTGTGTGGAATCTCTTTTCCCCCAAACTTTTACTGTGCCTTTGGATCTAAAATGATTGTCTTGCACACAGTACGTAGTTGGATCTTGTGTTTGTAATCCATTCTGCTAATCTTTGCTTGTTTGCAGTGTTTAATCCATTTACATTAAAATTACTGACAGGGATTTACTTCTATCGCTATTTTGTTTTCTATATCTTGTCGTATCTGTTAATATCTATGTCTGTATTCTGCATCTTTTTTATTTCCTCCTTTTGTGTTTCATTGATTTTTATTAGTGTACTGTGTGGACTCCCTTCCCATTTCCTGTTCTGTATATTTTCTTAGTGGTTTCCCTGGGGATTACAATTAACAACTTAAATTTATTTCACTTTATTTTATTCAAGATTTTTTTAAATTTTTTTTTAAAGATTTTTATTATTTGAGAGAGAGAATGAGATAGAGAGCATGAGATGGGGGAGGGTCAGAGGGAGAAGCAGACTCCCCACTGAGCAGGAAGCCCGATGCGGGACTCAATCCTAGGACTCCAGGATCATGACCCGAGCCAAAGGCAGTCGCCCAACCAACTGAGCCACCCAGGTGCCCTTTTTTTTTAATTTTTAAGTAGTCTCTACACCCAACGTGGGGCTCGAACTCCTAACCCTGAGATCAAGAGTCGCACGCTCTACCAGCTGAGCCAGCCAGATGCCCCTATAGCAATTTATTTTGAATTAATACTGACTTAGCTTCAATAGTATACAAAAATTCTGTTCCTGTACAGCTCTATTCCTCCCTTTTGAGCTCTTATTGTCAAGTTTACATATCATGCAACCGTTAACAGAAATATATAATTGTTGTTTTGTGCATGTGTCTTTAATTATAAAAGGGAAAAAAGAAGTGACAAATGAAAACTATAAGAACACTCGTTCTCATGTTTACCCATGTGGTCTCCTTTACCAGCGTTGTCTCTCTCTTTCTATGAAAGGACACAGTGTCCTTTGATTGCAGCCTGAAGATCTCCCTTTTGCATTTCTTGTCAGGTGGGTCTACTTGGGAGGCACCCTTTGGGCATCTGTTTATCTGAGAATCTCTTAAACTCTCCCTCACTTTCTGAAGGATAGTTTTGCTCAATACAGAAGATACAGAATTGTCGGTTGACTCTTCTGTTCTTTCAGCACTTGGAATATGTCATCCTTTTGCCTCCTGGCCTCCCTGTATCTGAAAAGCATTTGGCTGTTAATCTTGTTAAAGATCTTTCACTTGATGTGAAGCTTCTCTCTTGCTGTTTACAAAATTCTCCCTTTGTTTTTTGAGAGTTTGATGAAAATATATCTCAGTGTGGACCTCCTTGTGTTTATCCTACTTGGAGATTGTTCAGCTTCTTTGGGGTATAGATTCACATCTTTTAACAAATCCGGGGCATTTTCAACCTGAATCTTGCAGATATAGTATGTTAATCCTAAACCATCTCAGTATGTTTTCACCCCACCCCCACCCCATGCATGCTGTGGCCAAGGGACCACCCCACTGGCTTAGACAGGGGCTGTCATCCCCATTCTACAGAGAGAGAAACCAAGCCTCAGCTCTCCATCCATTGGGTCCTTCAGTGATGTTGTTCATCACCCATAATGTGCAGGGTGCTGGGCTAGAGCAGAAGAGTCATCAAGAGCAATGTCCCAGGCACCTTGGGTGTCCCAGGGACCCCACCCCCTGTCCCAGATGGCAGAGAAGGGGCTAAGTCATTGTCTTTCTGTCACCCTAACCCCTGGCAGCTCTGCCCCCTCCTTACATTCTCCATGAAGTGCCGGTCTCCATCATAAACAACTCCCAGTGTGACTACCTGTTACACCAGCCCAGCTTCCTCAGTAACGACCTGAATGACATGATTTGTGCTGGCTCCGAGGATGGCAGCCGGGACGCCTGCAAAGTGAGTGCCCCTGCCCTAAGAAGGGCCTTGCTGGAACCGGGCACCACCCCTCCCAACCTTGGACCTGGGAGCAACCCCCATATGCCCATCAACCCACCCTCAGCATTTATTCATGAGAAAACAACAGGAGATCTTAGTTATCTAGCCTGTGAGACAAGCATTGTTTTGCATTCATTGTACCTCTTTTGATCCTCACCTGGAAATGGGGGGGGGGCAGTTAGAGACTATTGCCCCACTTTGCAGACGCAGAAACTGAGGCTTGTTCACTTCCGGGGTGGGGGGTGGGATTTGCACCCAGTCTGCCCAGCTCCACAGCCCCTCCTGCTGTCCCTGCCTCTCCCCTGGCCCCTCAGGCCCCGCCCCAGGCCTGGCTCACCCGCGCTGCTCCCCAGGGTGACTCAGGTGGACCCCTGGCCTGTGAAAAGAAAGGGCTGTGGATTCAGGTTGGAATCGTGAGCTGGGGATCAGGCTGCGGGAGGCCCAACCGGCCGGGTGTCTACACCAACGTCAGTGTGTATTTCAACTGGATCCGGATGCTGTTGGCTCACAGCCACGGTGTTCCCAGGCCAGCCCCCTGCCGGCCCGCGCTCCTCCTCCCTCTGCTCTGGCCTGCCTCCCTCCTGCAGCTGGCCTGAGCCCTGCAGAGCCCAGGAGAGTGGGGCCATCTGCTAAGCCAGGCCCCGTCTCCCTGTGTTCCTTTGCTAATAAACATGTTTGCATGTTGGAGTCTGTGCCTTGCGGAGGTTTCTGCGGCCCCGGGGGGCTCCCTGGACCCCCAGTCACCCTAGCAGCACTCCCTAACTCCTAAATCTTGCTCCAGCGGTCTGGACTATTCAGGTTTGGGGGGCAAACCACAGGACCCCCACCGGTTAGTTGAGTCAGAAAGATAATTTATGGGAGGACATTGGAGCCAGTCAGCTCCGCCCTCAAGTTTGCCCACAGAGTTGGCTGTGTGTCCCCAGACTCCCCGGTCACTCTCCCACCAGGCTCTCCAGCTGCACCAAAGGGAACACCTCCAGCCCCACTGCCACCAGGCCCTCCGGGGGCAGCTGAACCCCAGATCATAAAAGGTCAGGAGTCTTGGGAGGACAGGAGGGAGCTTCTTTTATTCTCCTGGCGCTTTTATCGCATTTGAGTGAGCCAGGCTCCCTGGCGGGGCCTGGGCTGACCCAGCTCTTCTTCAAAACAGCCTCTTAAAGAAGAGGAGCCCAGGGGCGCCTGGGTGGCTCAGATGGTTAAGCGTCTGCCTTCGGCTCAGGTCATGATCCCAGGGTCCTGGGATCAAGTCCCACATCGGGCTCCCTGCTCCTTGGGAGCCTGCTTCTCCCTCTGCTTCTCTCTCTCTCTCTGTCTCTCATGAATAAATAAAATCTTTAAAAAAAAAAAAGAAGAGGAGCCCACCCACAAGGCCTGGGCACTGCAGGGAGAGCGGGTCACAGCCCGGTACCAGACACCTCGGGCTTGAGCAGGGGCCGCAGGGGTCAGTCCTGGGGCTGCCCTCCCTCCATCCCCATGAGAGGTGGGTGCCAAGTTCCCTCTCCTGTAGCCCTTGCCCTCACCCCCAGCCTGCTGCCCTGCTCACCCCATTCACTCGCCCACAGTGCATGCTCTACGCTGGGCACTGCTCTGGCCCTCAAGGACCATTATGGATTGGATGTCTGTGTCCCCTCCAAAATTCATGTTTTGAAGCTCACCCTCCAGCATGACTATATTTAGAAATCGGCCCTTTGTGGAAGGGGCCAGGGTTAGGATGGGTCCTGAGAGTGAGGCTCTGATCCCCTAGGCCCCCTTCTTATAAGAAGAGACGTCAGAGAGCTCCCTCTGCGTCCCAACACCTCTCCCCCCTGGAGGCAGGGAAGAGGCCACAGCCGCCTCCGTGCCAGGAACAAAGGTCTCAGAATGGGGCCCACCGTGCCAGCACCTTGTTCCTGGACTCGGCAGCCTGCAGAACTGTGAGAAATGTTTGTTTCAGTGGCTCAGTCTGGCATTCTGTTCTGGCAGCCGGGGCCAAGATAGACGCTCGGACTCCACCTCACAGAGAGGAGACGAGCAGCCGTGAGTCAGGCCTCCTCCATCACATGTCACCACACACAGTGACATGCCCGGGATGGAGTTATGGCCGGGCAGGAAGGCGCCTCAGGAGGCTGGGGTGGAGCAGAGTTGACCAGGCAGAAAGGAGCTCCAGAGCCTTCTGGGTGGTGGACACAGTCCGGGCCCACCCCTCCGCCGACCCTTGTTCCCAGCATCTACCAGCTTCACCGAGGCTAGCAGCCTCACTGTCCTGGCCACACCGAATTCAAGAGAGGGCCGTTCCCCAAGGTCAAGTCCGCTTCTGCTTCTGGTCAAGCAAGGAGTGCTGGTGGCTTTCAACCAGCCATCCCCCACTTCGAATTAGTGCAGAGCAGGATCTGGGTGGGGTTCCGTGTGGGCGGCCGTGCTGGGATTTCTGGACAGAACGGTAGTGTTCACAAGCTCCGCGACCAGCCCTAACGGGAGCCAGGAGCTAGGATCAGGTTCAGAGATGAGCTGCCAAGGATTCTCCAGAGCTTCCTGGCCTGACCGCAGCCCTCCGCCCCCACCCTTGGCTGCCCGAGTGCAGGCTCCCACCCCCAGCTCTCAGCACTGTGGCCCAAGCCAGGTGTCCTTTGACAAACCCAGGTGTCCCTTTCCTGCCACCTCAAAAGTGCTGCTCAAAGCATCTTTGTTTGAGGCCCCGCCCTGGCTCCTTAATCACCCCCTGGCCAGGCCCCCACCCCCTCTGGCTCTTTAAGCCCCCAGGTCCTCCCCCTGCCCAGTCTGCAGGGAGGGCACCAGCCACGCAGGTAAGAGCAGGGTGCAGGGGCCGTTAGGGCAGGAGGGGGCGGCCGGCAGGCAATGGAACTAGGTGGTGGCCCAGGCTCCTGTGGACGCCGAGGGTGCTCAAATCTCGCAGGGGTTGGGGGGACAGGCATAGTCCCTGGGGTGTGGGCAGAGGGAAGTGCATAGAAACTGGGCCCCCGGGGATAGGTCCAGGACCAACCGGGGGCTGAGGGAAGACAGAGGGCCTCTGGGGCCTGGGCTAGGACCCTCCTCTCGTCTCATTGCAGGTTCTGACCAGAGTTCCCACCCTGAGCCGTGCTGCCCTTCAGGCCCAGCTCTGAAGACACAATGAGAGGGCCTTCCTGCCTCTGGGTCTTGCTCCTACTGCTGCTAGGTGAGTGGGGGGCAGGGGCTGGGGGGTTCCCAGATGCCCCATCACACCCCTCTCTGGCCTGGTTCCCCTAGAGCACTCCGGGGCACCCTAACCTTGGCTTCACTGGTTCACCTTCTCCCCATCACTGACCGTGGGCTCTCCAAGCTCCAATGTGCCCGTGTGTGTCCGAGATGTGAGTCCCCACCTCACACTGCCCTGGGGAGGGTTAAAGCAGGTAACCAGGCCAACGTGTTGATTGCACAAAAGCCTGGCACCAGGTCAGTGCGACAAGTATGTTTCACCCTCCTTCCTAATCTCTGACATCCCTCCCCCTCCCCCGTTATCTGACACCAAGTCCTAATCCAGTGCCTTCCCTGCTTCCTCCTGCAGGAGCTGCTGGGACAGGGACGCTGGAGTCTGCAGGTAAGGAAGCCTCAGAGTCCCTGACATTGGCCCTGTGTCTCCCCGACCCCACCCACCTCCCAGACCCCCAGTCTTCCGCCCTCCCTCGCGTCCCCCTTGTCTCCTGCAGCCTGCGGGCAGCCCCAGGTGTCGAGTCGGATCGTGGGGGGCCGGGACGCCCGGGACGGACAGTGGCCGTGGCAGGCGAGCATCCAGCACCGCGGGGCGCACGTGTGCGGGGGCTCGCTCATCGCCCCCCAGTGGGTGCTGACCGCAGCGCACTGCTTCCCCAGGTCAGCGGAGGGGCGGGGCGCGGGGGGCCCAGGGACAGGGGGCAGGTGTGGCGGGGCCCGGGGCGCCGTGAGCAGCGCCGCCCCCTGTCGCGCAGGCCGACGCTGCCGTCCGAGTACCGCGTGCGCCTCGGGGCGCTGCACCTGGGCCCCGACTCGCCCCGCGCGCTCTCGGCGCCCGTGCGAAGGGTGCTGCTGCCCCCGGACTACTCCGAGGACCGCGCCCGCGGCGACCTGGCGCTGCTGCAGCTGCGCCGCCCGGTGCCCCTGAGCGCCCGCATCCAGCCCGTCTGCCTGCCCGAGCCCGGGGCCCGCCCGCCCCCCGGCACACCGTGCTGGGTCACCGGCTGGGGCAGCCTGCGGCCGGGAGGTGAGGCAGGGGGGCGGGGCACGGGGGCCTGGCGGGGAGGGACGCGGGATCCCTCTCCACCTCCCTCTGACCCGGAAGGCCAGCCCTGCGCTGTCGCAGTCCGGGGCTCAGCGCGACCTCCGGGGACCCAATCCTCCTCCTCCCAGTCAGCCCAGCGAGTCCTGCCTGGCCCGGCGGCTCAGGCTTGTCAGCCCCTGCCTCTCCCAGCTCTCAGAAGCCCCCCTTTCCCCCCCCACCCCGCCCGCCCTGCCAGTGCCACTTCCAGACTGGCGACCTCTGCAGGGAGTAAGGGTGCCACTGCTGGATGCGCGCACCTGTGACCATCTCTACCACGTGGGCACCAACGTGCCCAGCGCGGAGCACATAGTGCTGCCCGGAAACCTGTGTGCCGGCTACATCCAGGGCCGCAAAGATGCCTGTCAGGTGCGGGAAGCTGCCTGGAACCCTGGAGTCTAGATCCAGCACCCGCCCGCCCTCCCTGGAACCCAGGGGCTGTACATCCTGGCCCCTAACCCAGAGGCACCGCCTTAGGGACTGGAGCCCTGGGACTGCCATCCCAAATCTTCAAAGGGCTGAGACCTAAGCTTGCCTTTCTCCTGCAGGGTGACTCTGGGGGACCCCTGACCTGCGTGAGATCCGGGCGCTGGGTCCTGGTGGGCGTGGTGAGCTGGGGCAAGGGCTGTGCCCTGCCCAACCGTCCAGGGGTCTACAGCAACGTGGCCGCTTACAGCCCCTGGATTCAGGCTCGTCTTAGCCTCTAATGCAGTAACACTGACCTGGAGCCAGAGGCTGGGGTCCCTCTGAGGACCTGCCCATTCCCCACACCTTGCCCCTTCCAACTTGAGGCTCACAGGCCTTATAAAGCTAAGGTGTCATCCATCCGTCCATCCCTGCCTCCTCCATAGGGCTCACCAAGCCCTAACCGCCAACCTTCCTCCAGGAGTCTCCCGTTTGGGGGGGGCGGGGGGGCTGTCTCACAATCCCTCATGCCCCCCTCCCCTCCTTCTCATATTTACCCTTCTCAGCTTCAGCGGGGGGCTGGGCCCAGGTCCCCAGAGACAGGCAAGCCAGCTGGTGCCTGGTCTGGCCTCTGGGCCCCCTTTCTCTGGAGGAAGTCAGGGAGCTTCAAAGTGTGAGAGGGATTCAGCCCCAGGGAGATGCTTCTCCATTGCTGGCTTTGAAGATGGAGCGGCCTCCAGGAGCTGAGGGCAGCCCCCAGCTGACAGCCAGCGGGGAAGCCCCTCACTGCTACAACAGCAAGGTGCTGAATGAGCCTGGGACCCAGCTCCCCCCCGGCCTCCAGATGAGAGCCCCACCAGGCCGCCCCACAGGCCAAGCCCTTGAGCCCAGTGGAGCCCACCCAGACTTCTGGCCCACAGAGTTGTGATTTAATAAATTTGGGTGGTTGTAGGCTGCTATGTTGGTGGTCGTTTACTACAGAGCAATAGAAAATGAATCTGGATCTTGCCCCACTGCAGTGGAGGTGCCCCCAGGGTCTGGGTGGGTGAGCCCTAGGCTCTAAAAGGCTCAGGAGCCTGGGGCACCTGGCATCATGCCTTCTACCCAGGAGTGGCCAGGAGCCCCCAGACAGGCCTGGCCAGAGCTTCTGCTGTGCTTGTTTCTGTGGTTACAGCCATCCTCACTGGGGAAAGTCTGGGGCTGTGTCCCAGCCGTGGCAAGGGGCCCACAGACCCAGAACCCGCCCCACACCTGCATCTCAAACTAGCTTAGGCCCCTTGCAGCTCCCTGCCCACCCTTGTGTGCCTGGGACCTGGTTCCTGTCCCTTCCGTGCCATCTGCTCATCCCCAGGCCGAAGACCATCCATCCCAATAGATACAGCTCAGTGTCTAGAACTGCAGAAGGAACAAGAAACTGAACAAAACTTGGAAACCCCAAAGCCTAATCTTTGAGGCTAACAGGGACAGTGGGGGCAGGGGGCATGGGGGAGGCCATCATCAAAGGTGCAGCCCCGGGGGGCAGGCCTGAGGCTCACCTCCTCCCTTCCCTCCCAGGAGGGAAGGTAGCTGCACCCCGAGTGGTCGCTGCCGGGCTGGGCCAGGCAGGCAGGGTGGGCCCACAGACTTGGGCCATGAGGGAGCTCCAGACTGCTTTCTCCCCCCCCTCCCCGCCCCCAGCTGAGGGCCATCCATCTGGGGAAGCACTTCGCTGTCCTTGGGGGATGGTTACCAGGGAGCAGGTTGCCCAGAACGGGGCATGGCTTATGGGCACGTCAGCAAGGGGACCCTGGTGGCCCCTGCTGGTTGATGCTGGCCATCCTCACTCCCTCCCTCAGCCTGGGGCCAGCTAAGGAACCTTCCCCAGGACACCTCCCGAGGCACTGAGATGGGCACAAGCCAGGGCCTGGGAGCCAGTCTGTCTCAGCCTTGGACCTGCTGTGATTTGAGTAATGGTTCCCCATTCAGAGAGCCCCGTGTTTCAGAAGTATAACCTGGGAGCTAAACAAGGGAGTCAGAGCTGGAGGGACAGGAGCTGGGCCTAGAAGGGAAAGGTCAGCAAATGACAATCAGCTGCTCCTCATCAAGCCCTTACCAGATGCCACGCGGCGGGCTTCCCGGCACCGCCTCCTGGGATCCTCACCTGACACCCATTTCTCAGATGAGAAAGCTAAGACCCAAAGTCACGCAGCTGGTAGATGGTAGGCTGAGATTCCCACCCAGGTGGTCTGAATCTGGAGGCAGCTGGGAATGGCGGAGGGGAGATTACAATCCCCTTTACTCTCTCCCCTTGCTTCCCGCCAGTGCGGGGCTCCGGGCTCCCCTTCTCCCAGCGCCTTCCTGGTGTGCCAGCCTCGTGAGACCAGGCAAGTTGCATCTCCTCGCCCAGCAGGCTCAGGGGCACGCCCCCCTGTGCTGGTGCGTCCGGTCTGTCAGCAAGGTCAGTGGGGGCGTGGGAGGGGGGTGGTGACGTGGCCCTGCATCAGCCACGGCTATGCGCCCTGCCAGGTGACAGGTCGGGAGACTGTGCCGCGGGGAGGGGAACATCAGGTTGGCAGGGGTGGTCCTGGGTAGTCCAGGCATGGGGGACGCTGGGCTCCTCTCTAAGGCAGTCGGGCATTTCCTAGCTGCCCAACTGCTCTGGCTGGGGATGCTGCAACTAGATGGCCTAGCCACTCCCAAGAGTACTGACTTGACCTCGGTTTCCCCTTCTGTCCTCTGAACTGATGCCACGCAACCTGTCGTGGCTGCTGGAAGGGCTGAGGCCCTCACACTCCTGCCCGCCGAGCACGGCTGCTGTGCCCGGCGCGAGCACGCTCTCGGTTGCTCCCAGAACACACACGAGGTGTTCTCGTTTTCATTTTCACCAATGGGGAAACAGGCACAGAGAGGTTAAGTGGCGTGCCCTAAGGCCCACAGCTGGTAAGAGGTGGAACCAGGTCGAAGCTGGGCAGCTGACTCAAACTCCACACTGAGTTGTGAACCTTCCCTTGCGGAGATGAAAGTAGTTGTAAACACTCTACAAATGAGAGGTACACCAGAAACTACCAGTCGTGATAATTACTATCTAGTCATCGATACTTAAGGAAAAAAAAAAAAAAGGAGGGGAAGGCCCACCAGGCCGAGACCCTGCAGGCTTAGTTTGAAGGCCAGGGAAGTGTCCCCGGCGTGAGCACCGGGTGATTGAGGTGCAAGGGCAGAAAGGGCCCAGCCAGCCTTCCTGTGCAGAGAACCGAGAGCCGCTGGCCAGCCAGTTCACCCACCATCCTGAGACTCCCACTCTGTCTGTCATGGCTCCCAGGAGGGCAGACCTGCCCCCAGCGAAACCACAGAGCTAGGGGCTCTGGGGGGTCAGCCCCTACTCCCCCTCCAGCCCCTCCTGACTCCATTCCCGCTGCACTCACAATGACACCAAGGCCTGCAGTCACCTCCTACAACCAACCCACCAAGTGGATGGTACCGTGGGGCTCAGAGAGACACCCTGAGGGGAAGGACTCATGTTGGGCAGGCCCCCCACCCTACTCGCCACCTTCCCTAGTCTGGGTGACCTCTAACAGCAGAGATCGCTGTAAGCAGACACCAGTCATTACCCAAACCCCAGCACTGTGCTGTGTGTGCATTAGCTCATCAGTGCCCCCCAAATGCCATATGTAGTCCAATTGTGTATCCCCTTCATGGATGGGAAAACAGGTGGAGGCTCAGTGCCTTGCCTAAGATCATAGTCAATAAGCTGATGTTTGAACTCAGATGGTCGGCTGGAGGGTGGGTGGAGACAGGCATGATCCTCAGAGGGTTGGAGTGTGGGTCCACTCAGGATGACTCCTGGTAGGCATCCTGAGCTGTGACACCGGCCAGGACAAACCGAATAAGGCAGGTGACTACGTGGCAATAGTGTGCACATTCAGGACAATGGGCCAGGGTGCAGCTGGGCCAGAACATCGTGGGCGAAGAGGAGGCCCCTCCTTTACCTACACCCCTGGACTCCATCTTTACCTGCCTCATTCTGGAAAGTCGGCTGGATGCCTCTGAGAACCTCCTTGGCCCCCATGGGCCACAACCCTCCCCTGCCGCACGCTCTCCTTCCTCAGCAGTATAGGATCTAAAGCCTCCAAATCTCTGTACCCAAAGATGCTTGAGAATAAGATGGAAATCTTCGGCCTGAGCCAAGGACTCTCCGCACCAGTGACTCGTCCACCACCTCCTGACTCGGGTGAAGAAGCAGCGGTGGGGGTCAGCCAGGGGCAGGGGAGTTAGCAGGGAGCCAGGGCTGCTGAGGGTCAGGGAGGGAAGAGTCACAGGAGGGGAGAGGACTTCAGGGAGCTCTGGAGGAGGCAGAGGCTAGAAGTCAAAAATAATTACGGTTACAGTTTTAGAAACACCTACTGAGTACCAATTCTTGATGAAAATCTACAAACTTTACAAACAGCTGTTCTCTCATCTTAAAGAAGAGGAAACTGGACTTTCATGAAGTTAACTGCCCAAAGCTGCACAGGCAGCGCCGGGACCAAGTATTTGAATCCCCCGTGGTCTGAGCACGCAGCCCGCCCTGTGAAAATTAGTGAAAGGAAACCTCGTTTAGAACACAGCCCCGGGGTCAGCAGGGGGCACTCTCAGCTTTCTCGCTCATCAATTGCAGCCCCAGGGGGAAGTCACACCTGGCAGGTGCATGCTGCTTTACTAACCCAGCAGGAGGCAGGCAACAGCCCAGCCAATGAAAAGCCACTATTAGGGCGCCTGGGTGGCTCAGTCGTTAAGTGTCTGCCTTTGGCTCGGGTCATGATCCCAGGGTCCTGGGATTGAGCCCCACATCGGGCTCCCTGCTCGGCAGGAAGCCTGCTTCTCCCTCTCCCACTCCCCCTGCTTGTGTTCCTGCTCTCACTATCTCTCTCTCTGTCAAATAAATAAAATCTTAAAAAGAAAAGAAAAAGCTATTAAAACTCACTTTATTCCAAAGAACTTTTTGTTTATAACAGCCCTCCCAGTTTCCCCTTTCCTCTAGATGAGAGTTTCTCTCCTTTGTTCTGCGGACTTGCCTCTGGCTTTGCTGCAGCTTGCTCGTCCTGGCTTATAATTCTCTGCTTTCCCCACATAAGCCCAGTTTTGCTGGTAAAATAACTTGGCAGTTTTATTTTCTTAAGGTTAATAGTCGTTAGTCACCAGCTCGATTCAGGGCCAAGGCAGCAGCATCTTCAGATTGTGCCCACTCTGAAGAACTGTCAGTCAAATTGCAACCCCCAACATCGGCAGCACTTTTTGGCATCCAGGGCCATCCACCGGCTCATTGGGTGCCCCGGCATGTCTGACACATGCCATCAGCGGCCCAGCTGAGGCTCTCTCCCTCCCAGTACTGGCTATGAAAGAGAAAAAACCTCTTTCCCTTCCTCCAGTGTAACTGCAGCCTGGGGCAAGGCAGGACGGTGTCCCCACACCCAAGAAGTAAGGCCTAGACTGTTGGTAGGGAAACCCCATAGAAGGGTAGCCAGGCAGGGAAACCAAGTCTACAGGCCCTTCCAGAGCCCGAGTGGACGCAGGCAGCGAGGGGGGGCAGCTGCCCAAGCCCCTGGGCTGGGGGACTCCTCCTTCCTCCTCACCCTGGGGAGTGAGCACCAACTTTGGCAGAGCCTTATGGCATTTTTTTAAAAGATTTTATTTGTCAGAGCACAAGCATGGGGTGCAGCAGGAAGAGGGAGAAGCAGACTCCCTGCTGAGCAAGGAGCCCGACGCGAGGCTCCATCCCAGGAACTCTAGGATCATGACCTGAGCTGCAGGCAGAGGCTTCACCGGCTGAGGCATCCCGAGCCTTATGGCATTTTCCCTGGGAGTTCTCCCCGCCCACTCTCTAACGCCCAGGGCAGCTGCCTGGGGTCCTTCCCGGCCACAAGGTCCAGCCAAGGCTGGGCGTGGAAATGAGGACAGCCCACCCACGGGAGCAGCCGGAAGGTCCAGAATTATCACCCCCTCAAAACGGAGGCCAGGAAGCCCCTCAATTATGAGCCGACCTTCACTGACCCTCCCTGGGATGTGGGGGTACTCTACACTCGCCAGGTCAGCTCCCAACGTTCCCCCCACAAAGGGCCGAGCCTGCACCCAGACCACCCCCTGACTGCAAGAGGGGCGCCTCAACTTTGCCACTCCCAAGATGGCGCCGCCACCTGCCGCGCCGGACCCCTGCCCCACGCCCACCACGCCACGGCGCCGAGATGGCGGCCGGACACGCAGCCGGATGGAGCGGCAGGCGCATCACTTAAAATGGCGGCGGCGGGGGGGCGGGGCCGCCGACGCGAGGCACGCTGGGGCGGGACGCGCGGGCTGCCGGGAACGGGGCGGAGCGCGGCCGCGCCGGCGCGTCGAGGGGGGGACAGGCAGCCGCCGCGATGGTGAGCGGGCGCGGGGGGAGGGGCGGCGGGCCGGGGGCAGCGGGGGCCGGCGGGCCGCGCGGGGCTGGGGGTGGGGGCGGCCAGCGGCGGGGGCGGGGGCGGCTGGGCTCCGCGCTCACGCCGGCCCGCCGCTCCCAGGACGTGTTCCTCATGATCCGGCGCCACAAGACCACCATCTTCACGGACGCCAAGGAGTCGAGCACTGTGTTCGAGCTGAAGCGCATCGTCGAGGGCATCCTCAAGCGGCCGCCCGACGAGCAGCGGCTGTACAAGGTGCGGCCCCGGGCGGGCGGGGGCGGGCGCTGCGGGGCGGCCGCGTCGTTGGTGTAAACAGTGGCCGGAACTCCCCCGCGTGGAGGCGAGGCGGCCCCGGGGGGCGCGCGGGGGTCTCCGGGCGCTTCTCGGGGGGCTGGCGGCGTGTCTCATCACCGCGGCGGCGGGCTGGGGAAACTGAGGCTGGGCGAGGTGACCGTTCAGCCCAAGGTCAGCGGCAGAGCCGGGGTTTGAACCCCGTTGCCCTTAGTGCCCCTCGGGCCCGTCAGAAGCGTACCCCTTCATCCCCACTCCTTACTACAGACAAGCGGAGGGTGTCGGGGTGAGTAGCGGCCCAGCAGGCCTCCACCGAACGAGCGCATTACTCCCCAAGCTCCTGCCGATGCTCTGAAAGTTCGTTCTTTCTCCTCTAACCAACTGCAGTTATGTAGAGAAAATGGCTTGGGGCTTTGTGTTTTCATGGGGGAGTCCGTGCTCTTGGCCCAATTCACGTGTCCAGCAGCATGGGGCCCTTCACCTAAGTGCACTGATCTCATTCTCGTTGGAAACGGAAACTGGCTTTTCCTTCCAAACTGAGCCTCTGTTAGTCTCTGGAAGTCTCTTATGCCGCGCGTCCGAGGAGGCATCCCTGCTGCCTGTGCTCTTTCCATGCATGTACTGTATTCCTTGCTTTCTGGGTCTACTTCAATCATTGAAACCTCCTGGCTGCATTACAAGTTGGGAGTTCCAGTAATTCCCATCTTACAGATAAATTGCCCATCAAAAAGATCAACCGCTTTGTCCAAGGTGGCAGAGCTGGGATTCAAATCAGGTCTACTAGTGGACAGACTGGGTCACTGACTCTTGAAATTAGAAGCACCTGGAGTCTTGGGAGGGCAAACGAGATTCCAGAGCCCTACCCTGAGAGGTTCTGATTTGGAAAGTCTTGTGTAGCCCTGGAAATTGTGTTTGATACGTTCTGGGGGTGGTCCTGGGCCCCACTTGGGGCCATCTATCTTTCTTCTTCTGACTTTCAGGGTAGTTGCTGACCAGGGAAGTCTGGGACTCACCCCTCCCGGGGCCTCTCCCAACACCCTGCCTGCCTCTCTCCTCAGGATGACCAGCTTCTGGATGACGGCAAGACACTGGGAGAGTGTGGCTTCACCAGTCAGACAGCACGGCCGCAGGCCCCAGCCACTGTAGGGCTGGCCTTTCGAGCAGGTGAGCGGGGCGGCCAGGCGGGGTGAAACAGCCAAAGAAAGGGGTCACTGGGGAGCCTGCTGTTCCTCCTCCCAGCCTCCAGGGCAGTGGCTTTCTAGTCCATAAAGCGCAGGCAGTATCTTGTGTATTTGTTTATCCACAAAGGGAAAAAAAGGCAGAGGAGATGCTTGTAGAAATTGAAGCCTATTTCAGGAAGGATTCAAATATCCCTAATCACTATACCAGCTTCTGTTTAGAGGTTTTAGTGAGTTTTGGGTCCTGTACTTTGCATTTTATTTCTGTTGTTCCATTTAATAGTTGGTACTCCGAGAGGGAAGTATGGCTATCCCCACTTGGGAGTCGTGGAAACTGAGTCTTGCCAGCAGTCATGTAGGGAGCTACAGTTCAGATGCAGACGGCTGGGACCTTGCCTGAGCTGGGCACCATGCCAGTCTTTACGGGGCATCACTTAATCTCCCAGCATCTCTGTGCATGCCAGACGTGTGTTGTGCCCATCTTAAGGATGAGTGAGTGAACCTCGGGAAATTAGGTCACTTGCTGGGACTGCCAGGTCCGGAATTCATGTCCAGTCCCTGCCTGCCCCAGGGACTGTGCTCTCATGAACCACATGCCCCCTGCCCAGTGCTTAGAAACCCAAGGGTGGGGGTGGTTCACTGCTCTCCAGTGTACCTCGTTCCCCCAAGAAAAAGAGAGGTTTGGATTTTATTCTCTAGAAACTTGAACAGGGGTTGTAGTGTTCAAGTTGTGTGGAGTAAACTTGGTTGATTAGTAATTTTTCTGGCTTCTTGTGACAAAAAGTGCAGTGAAGGTTGAGCGAGTGTATAGCCTTAGCCACACTTTTGAATTTCATGAGGATCACTGCCAGGCCTCAGTGACCATGTCCTTGGGCAGCTGCTTCACGCTGCCCACCCCCCGTTCTGCTGGCTGGAGTTCCCATCTCCATAGAGGTGTGTGACACTTAGGCCAGCCTTACAGGCGGTGTGAGCCCCCAAGGGCCCCACGCCTTGGCCTGAGGGGCTCAGGAAATGGAAATCTTAAGGCCCTTCATGTGGGTCCCCTCACCCTTTCAGTAACATGAAAGTAGGTGCACAGCTGGTGCAGACTTTGCACAGGTTAGGCCCTGTACAGGGGTACCCTTCTGAGGGGGGCAGGTGAGGACTGAAAGCACATCTCCCATTCTGCTTCCTAAGCCAGGACTTGGCTACATTCTCCTGGAGGACGTAGCCCTTCCTCTTAAAGGCAGTCTCCTGTAGGCTTACAGAGACTCTTGGAAGAGGTCAGCAGGCATATTTTGTTGATGAAAAAAATCACAACACAGGGAGGGGATTTGTTCTTCGCCATGACCCCAGTTAGGGCATTTAATGTGGGGGGTGACTAGACCCTAGGTGGCATCACCACTGGGGCAGGAGATTGCGGTTTTGATATGGACCGGCTGTTCTCTGTTCCTCCCTTGGGCTACTTTTGTTGCAAAAATGCACTTCTGCGTGGGTAGTTGTTTTCCTTACAGAGTTTTTGGAAGAGCAGCACAGAACTTACCCCACCCCCCAAACTGGCTGCTCAGTCAAATCAAGTGTTAAATGGTATTGTCCAGACCTAACCAAAAATGGGAGAAATGATGAAGGCAAGAATTGTCACTGCAGATTTGTGGTTTCGAAGCTGAATTAGTTAAGCTGAGCCATGGGTCTTTAAGTTCAGCATTGTGGACATCTGAGGTCAGGTAATTGTGTGTGAGGTGTCTTGTGCACTGCAGGATGTTTAGCATTTCTGGCCACTATTAGAGATGGCCATCTACCCACTTTGCCAAGTTATGACAACCGAAACTGTTGCCAGACATGGCCAGCTTTCCTAAGGGGGCCTAATTGGTTGAGAACCCTGAGCCGGGTGCAGAGAAGTCTCCCTGTTGGAAGAAAGTGCAGGAGTAAAGTTAGGAAATGGGGCTTGTTTGCTTTGTGCTGAGGTGACAGGAACAAGACAGGGCTTTCTGGAGCTGCTGTTCTAGTGGGGAAAGCAGCTTGGTCAAAAGAAACGGCCATTTTGGCTAGTGTTAGGTAAATTCTGCTGTACCAATGCACAGGTATTGGGATGCAGTGACTGACTGTTGTAGGGCGGCTGGGGAAGGCTTCTCTGAGGAGTGTTTTGGGTCAACCCCTTGAATGCCCCCAGACAACCAGCCATTCAGAGTGGCAGGCTAGGGACTAGCAAATACAAAGGCTCTGAGGCAGGAAAGAGGTTGTTGTGGGGAACACAGGAGACAGGTGGACAAAGGGCAATGGACTTGAGATTTTATTCAGTGTGATGGGAAGCTATTAGAAGGTTTTAAGCAGGGGAAGAACAGTCTGAACTTAAAAAATCTGTACTTAGTGGAGAGGAGGTGTGAATGGAACAAGGAGATGGTGGAGATTCTACGTGAGGGGAGACAAATGGGTGAGGGTCTGCGCAGTGTCACTAGTAGGTGTTAAAGGGTGAGGAAACGGACTTGGATGCGGGGGTGATGGGCAGTCCAGGTTGGGCCTGTAGGGGTGGGACTCATTCTAGTAAGATCATGGAAGAGACTCTGCAGAGGTGGGGATTTGCTCAGAGGACACCAGAAGCTAGACAGAGGTGGCTGCTCCCTCCAGTTCTCCCCACCCACCCATCCACCCCTGTCCACCAGATGAAGCTTTCGAGGCCCTGCGCATCGAGCCCTTCTCCAGCCCACCTGAGCTGCCCGATGTGATGAAGCCACAGGACTCAGGAAGCAGCGCCAATGAACAAGCGGTGCAGTGAGAGGGCCCCGGGCCTGCCCCCAGTGCCACCCCCCCCCCAATAAAAGAGATTTGGGTGTCTGCCTGGTTGCTGCCTTTTTCTGTGCACCCTCTCCTGACTCAGGCATCACTTTCCCTGGGATGGGTCCGCTCCCCTGCAAGACAACTCCTCAGAGGCCTCTTTGCTTGCTAGGCCACCTTGAAAGACCACAAGCTCTGTGGACCCTGCTGTCCACCCCCACCCCAACCTGCCCCTCTGAGGCCACTGGCAGAGGACTGGGAGGAACCTGGAGATCCAAGGTTTGGGGCTTTGGTTCCTTTAGTGACTTACTGCCACTAGGCAGGCTCCTGGGTAGCTTCTGAGCTAAGCAGCAGCAGCCAGGAGCAAAAGTAAGCTGCAGCCCAGGTGTGGGCTTTAGACTGGGCTCCAAGGAGGACCCAAAGCCTAGATCCACCCAACACATGTCGTCTGAGGCCAACAGAGTGCACTGGAGGGAAGGGGAGCAGTCAGAGTAGGAGAACAACTCTCCACCCCTAAGAAACCATGTATAGACCCAATTCCTGCATTTCTCATTTTTATTTGACAGAAAAAGTTGCTCTTGCTGTACAGATTTTAAAAAACCAAAATGCCTTTAAGAAACGTGAAGAAAAGTTGGGGGAGGGGCCACAACCTCACTGGGGGGCAGTAGGGGCCAACTAATTTCCACTCCTGCCCCTTCCTTCCAGGAACACCTCACACAAAGCTCCCAAGTTCCAAACCACCGCCCCCCAGGAACTCAGGTAAAAGGGGGCATCACTGCCTCCCAGGCCCTTTCTAACTCAAGACCAGGGTGTCCCCAACTGTATCCTCCCCTCCCGCAACTCCCATTCTCATTCCCACCCACCCCAAACCCCCCAAAACATGAACCAGGAAAAACTCACAGAGATTAACATTTCACAGGAACAAAGAAAAAAGGGGGGAGGGGAAGGAGAGAACCCTCCCCCAAGATGCTGCCAGGGTTCAAAGGGGGGCAGACAAGGACCCCTCCCCATGGCTCTGCTGGGGAAAGGGGACACTCCCTGCAGCTCCAGAACTTGGGGTGTGGTGGAATTCCCCCCAGAAGGATTCAAGGAGACCTGCAACAGAAAAAAGGAATCAGTGCAGAGACCAGCCAGTACTGAGGCACTCGGAAGGGGACCAAGCACTGGAGTGCCAGGACGACGCACCTGGAGGAGCGGTGCCGCACAGGGCGGGGGCTAGGCGTCTCCCTCCTGCGCTTGTGGCCTGGGGAGCGGCTGTCCCCACGCTGGCCTCTGCGGGAACCCCGCTCACTGCTGCTGCAACGACACAGTACACACATCAAACCACACACAAGGCAACACCAACCTCTGGTACGGTTGGACCTTTTCAAAATTCTTCACAGAGCCATACCAGCCAGGCTAGGACAGGAGGCCCTACCTCTGCTGGTCCCGTGGCGAGGGCTGGGGTGAGGGGCGGCGGCGCTCCGCAGGCGAGTAGCTGAGGGACCGAGAGTCTCGGAGGGAGTCTATTGGCTTCCGGGGGCTACGGGACCTAGAGAGCAGAGTAAGACCCCATAGCACCAGAGTCTTCCAAACCCACCAGCCGGCACTCAGGACCACCCCCCAGGTCCTGACCACCAAACCTCATACCACACAGGGCCAGCCTCAGACCCACCTTTGTCTGCTCACTCACCCATCCGCCCGCACACCATCCACCGAGTGCCCCAATTGGCAGGGCACGGGGTGCAGCGGGGGATGCAAAGATAAAAGACAGTCCCTGCCCTTGGAGGGGCTCAGTCTGGTGGTGAAGGGAGGCCCACTTGGCCCCGTGTATGGGAAGCAGCCCCACAAGGACCGATGTACAATGGGTCTGGGGACCCGGGGGGAGGGGATGTGGGGCAGGGAAGGGGCAGGGTAGTCTTCTCGAAGGTGCTGTTTGAGCGGAGTCTTGCAGAACGAGGAGTTCACCAGGCGGACAAGGGAATTCCAGGCAGAAGGAACAGCATGTCCAAAGGCATGGGGTTCTCCTTAGACTGCAAGGCGCTGGGTGTGGCTGGAGCACAGGGCATGTGTGGGGGCGGGCAGGAGAGGAGAACACAGGGCAGGCAAGGCCAGTTGGTGAAGAGCCTCACACGCCATTCCCGCAGAGGTGGGGCTTTATCCTGCAGGCCACAGGGCGTCCCGGAAGGATTTGTGGAGTGAAGGGAAGTAACCAGATGTGCGTTTTAGAAAGATCCCTCTGGCTACGTGTGGAAGAGAATGGCGTGGAGGCAGGGAGACAGGGAAGAGGCTGTGGACAGAGTCGGGAGAAGATGACGGTGGCCAGACCGGAGCCCTGGCAGTAGCAATGGGGAGATTTAAAAGTTCGTATCCCTGGGACCTGGGAGCAGGGAACAGGCTGCATGTCAGGGGCAGGGAAAGGACGGTACCTAGGACTCCACAACTTTGACTGGAGCACCCACTTGGACGGTGCAGCCCTCTGCCACAACAGGGCACAGTGAAGGTGGTAGGGAGAGCAGAGCCCAACTCCTCCCACCTAACCAGACGCCACAGTCCGCCTGAGACTCCCAGCAGGGATCTCACACCCAGGGTCTCTCCCCACCCCTTCCATCTCAAGCAAGGCAGCACTCACCTCCGCTCGCCAGGGGGTGGCTTCTTGGGGCTTGCAGGTTTGGGCAAGGCCTGAGGGCCAGGCTTAGCAGGGGAGGGGGAGGAAGAAGTCGAAGAGGAGGAAGAGGAGGAGGAGGAGGAAGAGGAAGAGGAGGAGGAAGAGGAGGAGGAAGAGGAGGAGGAGGAGGAGGAGGAAGAGGAGCTGGAACTGGAGCTACTAGAGCGCCTCTTCCGCTTGGCTGGGGTCAGCTCCTGAGGACGCCCCTCTCGAACAGCCTCCTTTGGGGCTGGGGCTGGGCTGGGCACCCTGTGGGAGAAGCAGAGCGTCACAAGGAGACAAGCTGCCCCAGCCCCAACCCTACCTTCCTTGGCCTGGAGGAACGGCAGTGGGGGAGGGGTGCCGCAGAAAGGCCCTGCGCGCTTTCCAAGCTGAGAGCCAGTGAGCGCATTCTCGAGAGCGGTGGCCCGAGCTGACCCAACCTCTGCTAACACAAGCAACAGGCTGGGGCCCGCAGCACAAGGGATCAAGGCTAAACCTCAAGAATGTCCCTGATGGAGGAATAAGGCCCCTGGGCTCAGGTGTGGAAGGCGAGCTGGGTGGTCTCCTTCCACGGAGAGCCACAGTTTGGGGAGGCCCCCGTGTGTGCGGGTTGGCTGGGGTAGGGGCCGTCCTGCCTGGAGGCAGGGAGAGGGATGGGATGACCTCTGAAGATCCTTCCAGCCCAGGGAGTTCCTCTTGAGGTCTAACTGCCATCCCTCCTGCTGTAAAATTAAGTCCATTTCCTCTAGTTCTGTCCTCTGTAGAGACGGAAAACTCATCATTATCCTCTAGAGAATGAACCTTTGGAGACTTTTACCTGACCCGCTCCTCCCCCCGCCCCATACCCCCAACCCCAGCATTCTCTTCTACCCCCAGCTTAAGGGTCAAGGTTCCCGTACCTCCTTCAAAGAACAGAGAACCTCTGGACAGGGCTTCTCCCTCCCCCGCACCATCCATCCCCCAAACCTGCCCCGTACAGTCAGTCATAAAAGGCAAGCCCCTCACCTCTTCACTGCTACCTCAGGTTGAGCAGGAAGGCTAGAGCCCTCCGAGTCGCTAGAACTGGAACCAGAGGAGGAGGAGGAGGAGGAGGACGAGGACGAGGATGACGACGAGGAGGAGCTGGAGGAGGAGGAGGAGGAGGAACTCCGCCGCTCCTTTGCTGGCTGCAGGGTGGCCAACGGGGAAGGCTGCTGGGCCCCCGTGGAGGCAGGTGGTTCCCCCCCCTCAGGATGGGACATCCCAGGGACAGGGCCAGAGAGCATGCCATTGTGGTCACCAGCGGAGGACGTGGTCTTGGCCACTGTCCCAGAGGAAAGGGACTGAGACCCTGCTACAGGGGGGGTCTGGGAAAGCAAAGCTCGGGACTGGTCAGAAAAAGCAGATGATGGCACAGGGGACCTAGGTCTATCCTGAGCTGGAGGGAGAACACACTGTGAGGGAGCCTGGACCATTCTAGAGGCAGGAGAGGGAGCCCGCTCAGAGGTCATTCTAGACTGGCTCAGGGCAGATGGTGGGGTTCTGGAGCCTGGGCCTCCCGGCGGGGTTCTTGATCTGGCTCTGTCAAGAAGCGGTGGTGAGGTTCTGCCACTAACGCGCTCATAGGCAGAGAGGGGCACCCTGGGGCTGGTAAGGTTTGCACCAGACAAGGCCGGAGCCATTCTAGCACTGGTGAGGCTTGCAGGTGCCAAGGCAGGAGGGGTTCTTGAACTGGCAATATTCACAGGAGCTGTGGCATGTGCAGATCTAGGACCCACCAGGTTTGCAGGGGCTGCGGCCTGGGGTGTTCTGGAGCTGGAGGGATAGTTTGCAGCAGTTGGGGGTGTGCCAGAGCCGGTGAGACTCAAAGCTGCCAAAGCAGCTGGGGTTCTGGCTCCTGCTAGATTCACAGCTGGGGCTGTAGGGGTGCGAGGGTCAGCAAGGTTCACAGCAGAAGGTGCCACTGCTGTTCTGGGGCTGGCCAAGTTCATGGCTGCTGCCGCAGCTGGTGTTCTCGAGTCAGCCAGGTTCACTGCTGTTGGTATGGCAGGTGTCCTGGCACTGGCCAGGTTCATGGCTGCTGCAGAGGCTGCAGGAATCCTACTGGCAAGGCTTGCAGCTGGGGCCGTTCTGAGACTCATGAGAGGCACTGGAGCTGGAACCTGGGACATTCTTGCAGCAAGGCCAGCAGCAGACATGGATGGAGGCGGCCGAGCAGTGCCAAGACTGATGGCTGTCAAGGCAAGTGCAATTCTAGACTGTGCATGATTTTCTGGCACGGATGTTCTTGGGTGATCAGGAATTCGGGGACCTGGACCATCCATCATGGAGCCACCAGCTTGCTGCAGGACAGACATGGGTGTTCTAGAGCTGCCAAGGGGTTCAAGCATTCCAGGTGATCGACAGCGGTCCAGAGGTGTTGGTGACATGCTAGGACGACTGAAGCAGCTCATTCTGGAGCTATTGAGTGCTACTGGAGGTGTCCGAGAACCAGAATGATTCCTTGTTGCCGGGGGACTAGCAGAACGTGAACGATCAGAACTACTTCCAGATGCAGAACGCCTTCGGATGGCAGGAGGAGATCTCGTTAAGGACCGTTTGCCCCGAGTTGTTCGCGGAGTACGGGATCTAGAACGGCGGCGGATAGCAAGTGGAGAGCGACTTCGAGAACGTTTGCGTGGCAACAGTGGGGTCCGAGACCTAGAGCGGCGCCGAATAGCTGGAGGTGTTCGGGACCGAGAACGGCGGCGTGTCACTGGAGAGGTTCGAGAGCGGGACCTCCTTCGAGTTACTGGAGACGTGCGAGATCTAGATCTTCTACGGGCAACTGGGGATGTTCTGGATCTCGATCTTCTTCGAGTGATTGGGGAAGTTCTGCTTCGAGATCGCCTCCTGGTTACTGGTGGTGTCCTAGATCTAGACCTTCTTCGGGTCACTGGTGGAGTTCTAGAACGGGAGCGCCGGCGTGTCGGTGTTCTGGACCTTGAACGACGGCGGGTTACCGGTGGTGTTCTAGACCTGGATCGCCTTCGACTCACTGGGGATGCTCTGGATCGAGATCTTCGTCGAGTCACTGATGTCCTGGACCTTGATCGTCTCCGACTGACCGGTGAGGTTCGAGACCTGGACCTACGGCGGCTGACCAGAGGTGTTCTGGACCGGGATCGCCGGTGAGTGGCGGGAGAGGCCCTAGACCTTGAACGTTTCCATGGGGCTGGTGAGGTACGTGAGCGGGACCGCTTCCGACTGGTCGGGGGTGTCCGTGAACGGCCTCTTCGGCGTCGGGAAGAAGTTCGGGAACTCTCCTGCCGGGCGGGAGACCTTGAGTGGTAACCAGAGCCTCCTCTCCGCCGACGAGTGACCCGAGACCTTGACCGGCTACGCTGTCTTCTCCGAGAGGTTGACTGAGAAGATCCAGACCTATCTCGACGTCTAGTTGTTCTGGTTTTCTCCCTCCTTGAGCGGGAACGGGACCTCTGGAGCCCACGGGGCTTTGGTGAAGGAGAACGGCCTCTCCTTGAAGTTGTCTTAGCACGTGGGGATGAAGCTGAGCGCCGGCGGCGTGAGGATCTCGACTTTTCAGCTGGCTCTGGGGAAGAGACTGAAGGACTTCTTCGGCGTCTTGGGGGAGTTCTAGAACGGGTTTCTGGTGATGAGGATGCAGAGCGGCTTCTTCGAGAGAGTCTGGCCTTCCTAGTGAGTTCAGGAGAGGATCGAGAGCTGCGACGGCGAGGTGGAGTACGGGACTTGGTCTTGGGCTCTGGTGAGGACCTAGAGCTTCTTCTAGCAGTTCTGGATTTGGGTGGGTGTTCTGGAGACGACTCTGAACTACTGCTTCCTTCAGGAGAAGGGCCTCTGCCTTTGCTTGATGAACCTGACCTGCTTTGTCTGGGAAGAGCCCGAAGGGCAGGAGCCTTGGGTTCAGGAGAGGAATCAGAACCACTCTGTGCCCTGGGTGCTGCTCTTGGCTTATCTTTAACTTCAGGAGATGAGCCAGATCTACTGCGCCGAGGAGAAGGTCGGGATTTGCTCTCGACTTCTGGAGATGACCCAGATCGACTCCTTTCTCTAAGCGGTACTCGTGTCTTAGCTTTAGAATCTGGAGAAGAGTCTGATTCACTTCTTTCTTGAGGGGATGCACTTGGTTTCCCATCAAGTTCTTGAGAAGATCCAGATCGACTTCTCTGACCAAGCGGAGTCCTAGCCACAGCCTTCTGTTCAACTGAGGATTCTGACCCACTTCTTTCTCTCTGGGGGGTAAGACACTTGTTGTTGAGCTCTGGGGATGATGGTGAACGACTTCTTGGCCTGGGAGTCTGAGGCAAAGCTTTTGGTTCTGGAGAAGAATCACATTCGCTTCTCCCCCTGGATGGTGTTCTAGGTATATCTTTCATTCCAGGAGAGGACCCAGATAAGCTGTGTCTTGAGGGAGTCCCAGACCCATCTCTCAGTCCTGGAGAAGACCCAGACCTGCTTCTCCTTGAAGGGGTTCTGGGTAAGCCATCTTTCAGTTCAGGAGATGCAGAGCTACTTCTTTCCCTTGATGGTGTTCTGGGTACTGCATCAAGTACTGGTGAAGAAACACTCTGATATGAAGACACTCCTGCTTTTCCCACTGCATCTGGGGATAACTCAGAACTACTGCGTCTAGAGGACCTTGTTGATTGTTCCTTCAGATCTACAAATGGATCTGTCTCCAGCTGATTAGGAAAAGATCCATTCAAATCTTCTTTAACTTCAGGAGAAAATCCAGTATTCATTTCTGCAACAGGGCCTGAGTTTCTAAATTCTAAAGGTGACCCAAAACTATTCTCCCTCGAGGGAGAATTAGACAGTTCTTTATGTTCTGGAGAAAAATGTGGCCCACTCCAAGTTGAGGCCACTGCAGGGACTTCCACTTCCAAAGAAGTCTGCGACTGGCTTTGGTCAACAGTTAAAGACACAGTGGGTCTTTCTTCTATTTCAGGAGATGATTCAAAATTACTTCCAGCCACTTCTTTAAGTTCCAGAGACAAATGGGAGGGGACCTGGTTTGAGGCTTCTTCAGATTTCTCTACCACCTCCATTAATTCCTCATCTTGGCTTGGCTTAGCTAACGCACTTTGGTCTTTTGTATCTGGAGATGATCCAACACCACCACCTCTTTCCCTTGATGGGGTTTTAGGAGTCTCTCTGAGCACTGGTGAGGAATCAGGCTTATCCTGCAATGGAAGAGGACTTGATTTGTCTCTTGGTCTAGGAGATGATGCAGTAATATCCTCCTGAAGGAGTAAGCCTGTTTTCTCTTTCGATTCAGAAGGCTCCAATCTACTCTGCCCCAGAAGAGATTTAGAGTCCATTGCAAGATAAAGGGTAGAGTCAGACTGAGACTTGCTCTGTTCAGGAGACATTCCAGATTTTAGCCTAGGACTTGACAATTCGATTCTTTCTTGTCTTGCTGGAGATTTGGGTGCCAGCTCAGTGATTGGAGATGAGGACCTGGACCAGCCACCCTTAAGAGGTGTCTGAGATTTACTCTGCAGAGATGGAGACTCAGAGTGACTCTGTTTCATTTCTGGACTCGAAGCATCAGATCTAGGGTCTGGTGAAGTTTGAGATTGTCCTTTCTGTTGCAAAGAGGTGGTGGCAAAATACAGCTCTCCTGGTGGTGTGCTAGACTTTACTCCCAGACAGAGAGAAAAGGATCCAGAACTTTGTGCTGATGAGTCTTTAGACTTCTCTTGGGAACATGGTGACTTTGATCCACAAAGACTGTGTCCCGACAGAGTTTGGGGCTTTACTTTAGGGCATGGCGAAGTAGATCCTGAGTGACTTTGTCTTGGTGGTGTTCCAGGTTTCACTTTGGTATCTGGTGAGGAGGACCTAGAATGGCTTTGTCTTTGCAACAGTCTAGATTCCACTTTGGAGCAAGGAGACTCTGATCTGCTTTCCCTTGGAGGTGTTTTGGATGTCACCCTGCTAGGACTTGGAGAAGAGGAGCCAGAACAACTCTGGATCGGTGACGTTACTGCCTTCACTTTGGGTTGTGGAGATGACGACTCAGATCGGCTCCGTCTTGGAGATGTGCTTGATTTCACTCTAGGAGGGGAGGACCCAGAGCAGCTATGTCTTGAAGGCGTTGTAGATTTCATCTCAGGCTCAGGTGATTCTGAACGGCTCTGCATTTGTGGCGTAGCAGATTGTTCATTTACCTGGGGACTTGTTACAGACCCTTGCCTTGGTGGTGTTCCAGACTTCATTTTAGGTTGAGGAGATGAACTGGAACAACTCTGTCTTGATGGTGTTTTAGATTTCTGATTAGAAGGAGGAGAAGAACCAGACCGACTTCGCCTTGGTGGTGTTCTAGATTTAGCTTTTGGTTGGGATGATCCAGAGCGACTGCGCCTTGGTGGTGTCCGAGACTTTTGTTTAGGACACGGAGATGACCCTGAAAGGCTTCGCCGCAGAGACAAGCGAGATTTTGCTTTGGACCGTGGTGAAGAGAGAGACCTGCTCCGCCTTGAAGAAATGCGAGATTTTTTCATTTCTGGGCTTGAGTTGGACCTGCTCCTTCTCTGTGACGCTCTGGATTTGTTCTTCCGCTCTGATGATGAACCAGACCTGCCTCTTCTTTGTGGCGTTCTAGAGTGAGATCTTCCCCGTCTAATTACACTTCTACTACGAGATCTTCGTCTTGCAGGTGTCCTAGACCGAGACCGTCCTCTTCTTGCGGGTGTCCTAGACCGAGACCGTCCTCGTCTTGCGGGTGTTCTAGACCGAGATCTCCCTCTTCTGGCTGGGGTTCTAGAGCGTGAACGACCACGTCTGGCTGGGGTTCTAGAGCGTGACCTGCCACTTCTCCTGGCTGGTGATCTGCTACGAGACCTCCGTCGTACTGGTGATCGGGTCCTAGATCTGCGCCTAGCAGGTGTTCTAGAGCGAGACCTGCCCCGCCGGGCCGGTGTTCTAGAGCGAGACCTACGTCTGGTGGGCGTTCTGGATCGTGATCTCCGTCTGGCAGGTGTCCTAGAGCGAGACCTGGCCCTACGGGCTGGCGTTCTAGAACGAGACCTGCCCCTAGTGGCTGGGGATCTAGAGTGTGACCTGCCTCGCCTTGCTGATCTAGACCTGCCTCTTCTCTGTGTATTTCGGCTTCTAGACCAGCCTGGTCGCTGAGGAGACCTAGAGCGGCCACGTCGCTGGGGGCTTCTGGATCTTCCCCACCTCTGTGCAGACCGGGACCTACGCCACTGAGGGGACCGGGACCGAGAATGACCTCTCTTGGTAGGGGTTCGAGACCGAGATCGTCCCCTCTTAGTAGTAGTAGGGCTACGGGACCTCCCCACTCTTCGAGAAGGGGTATGAGAATGTGACTTATCCCGCTTTGCACGGCCATGTGAGCGACTCTTGGATGTGGGAGAAGAAGAAATTTCTCGGCGGGACCCAGGAGCTGGTGCAGGTTTAGGACTTTCGGGGGAAGAGCTGGCATGTCGAGAAACTTTGGTAGGTTGAGGGGATGGTGGGCAGCTCTCTGAAGAAGACTGGGGCGGTTTCTCAGGAGACTTAGTTAGTGAACGGCCCCGGGGTGGGGAAGCCTCAGATGGGGGGTTCACTGGCTCCTGACTTAACGTGATTGTTGCAAGGGGTTGTGGGGAGCCGCCATGTTGCTCAGCAAGGAGCGGAGTGGGAGCAGGTGGTTCTGGGCCTGTGCTGCTCCTTTCCGGAGAGGGGCTAGGTCGAACTGCAGATTTCTAAGAGCGGGGGGGGGGGGGAAAAAGTATGGATAGGAATGTAAGCACCAAAACTTCCTTTCACCCGTAAGAGCCCAACACCCTTCTCAATGAAATTTTTCTCTGCACACCCCATTACACCAACTGATCCCTTTCCTCACCACAGGCCCTCATTCATTAACAAAAGATCATACAAAAAGTGGAGAAAACAAAAATATGGAAAGGCTGTCACTTTAAAACTCTTATTATCTAGGAAAAAACACAATGCAAACAACTAATGCATGGTATTTTGTAACAACCATAACAAAATGCCATAACAACATTAAGAAAAAAAAAGCATTTTAAAAACGGAGAAACAAAGCAGTTTCCCAAAGTGGGAGACATCTAACTAACTTCACCCTTGAAAAAATTACTGAAATAGGGCGCCTGGGTGGCTCAGTTGGTTAGGTGACTCCTTTAGCTCAGGGCATGATCCTGGAGTCCCTGGATGGAGTCCTGCATTGGGCTCCCTGCTTTGCAGGGAGTCTGCTTCTCCCTCTGACCCTCCCCCATCTCATGTGCTCTTTTTCTCTCATTCTCTCACTCTCAGATAAAATCTTTAAAAAAAATACTGAAATAAAAAAACAAAAGAAAAAGTTTGATGACATGATTTATGTAAATAAGACTACAGTGAACTACAGAAAAGGAAAAACACACCAAATTATAAAAACTTTAAATATAAAAAAAATTTTTGTGGTGATCCAGCTTGTAGTTTAGAAAGGAATTCTGGATGACATGGAAAATGGACAAAAAAGCTAAAAATTTAGCAAAGAATAATTTATGTAATAGCTAAAGCAGGAAAACATCGTGAATAGGACTCAATCAGAATAACCACAAAATGACAAATACTGAAAAGACAAATATAGTGTTTTCAAATTGCAGGCAGCAACCCAGTGAATTAAAAACTCTTAGCTACAACCAGCATTTAACAAAACAGATACGCAAGTACTGAAACTAATTATAACCAAAAAAAACTTGCCCAAGCTATACATAAAAGTATAAAATATTGATGTAAAACCTACTAATAAGCAGTCAAGTTTAAAAGATATAATTCTAAAAATTTGCCAATGTAAAAGAGAACCGATAGCTAAGAGTGAAACGCATAAAAAAAAACTAAATTCACTTTTTTGAAAAACTTCACTTCCCTCCTTCACTTCAAACACCCATCCTAACCCTACAACCCAAAAAACATCCATTAACTCAGCAACATACCTCCTTGTCTTTATCTTTGTCTTCATGAGGACTGCTAGGCTGCTTTGTAGAGGGCTCTGGGCTGCTAGGCTGCCCTATGTTGGTGGTACCTGGTTCCTTAGAAGGTGCATCTCCCTCCCCTCGACGCCCTGAAACAGGGGAAGGACTTCGCCCAGTCAAGGCAGTTGTATGTGTTTTTGCTGCTGCACTTCGAGACCTGAAGAAGGTAATCGAGGGCAGGGAAGAGGAAGGACATCAGCTCAGGGGAGAACAGAGAACCCCCTCCCCAGCTCCCATCCACCTTTCCTGAATGTACAAACCCTCTTCCAAAAAGCCTTCTCTTACACACACGACTCAAATCACTCATATGGAAATTCAAGTCCAATTCACTTTGGTCCTTTTCTTCCCAAGACAGTCCCCAAAAACGTTCTCCCTCTACCCCTTTACTCACCTCCCCCAACCTCCCCCAACCCTCCACCCTGCCCATTCCCTACCCACTTCATTCACAACTCACCTCTGAGCCCACCTCCTTCAGGAAGCCTTCCCCGATTAAGGAAGCCAGGGTAAGGATTCCTTCCTCCCCCAGACACCACGAACAAACCACCACCCCCCCTATTCTGGCAGTCCATATACATCAGAACAAAACAAAAAAATAACAAAATAAACAAAAAAAAAAAAAAAAGAGAAGGGGAAATGTATATGTCTGTCCATCCTGTTGCTTTAGCCTGTCAGCTCCTAGAGGGCAGGGACCGTGTCTTCCGAATGGTCTGTGCAGCGCCTAGCACACCGTGGGCGCTCAATAAATATTAAATTGATTAACCCACAAGTCCCTCTCCCTCCCTTCCTCCTGGACCACCCCTTACCGACTGCGGGAAGTATCAGAAGAGGAAGCAGAGTCAGCAGATGTTGAACGGTGGGCCCGACGGCTCTTGGGGGCTGGTGTTGTACTTCGAGACCTGAAGGAAGACCACAACTCAGGGTTCTGTCACACTTGTACTAGATCTTCATCCATCTCTCAACCCTCTACCATCTCTCAAGAACACAACTAATTCTCCCCTATCCCCTACCAAGGAATCTTCACCTACTTGCTAAGCAAATTACCCTCCAATCCACACAAATTCACTCACCGCTTCCGCTTCTTGTCCTTAGATTTACGTTTGCTCTTTGGAGTGGGAGACCTGACGAATAAAAGTGAGATTATTAAAAATAATCATTTTAAAATAAAACTGAAAGTAAAATGGAAAGAATCAGGGAATTAACAGCGCAAGATCTGAGAATTGAGCTATATTCCAAGAAACCCCCTAGAGAACAGGTAAGGCCAACGTGGCTCACCATTCCATGTGCCACTATGCCCCTTATGCCCCAAAAAGCTCTTACCTATGCTTCCGTTTTTTGGATTCAGACTCTGACCTGTTAGAGGGGAAGGAGGGGAGAAGAAAAAACATGAACCAATACCTATGCCTAGACTCATCAAGCCTCTCCAATCACTCCACGTACTCCCACCTCATACCTGTGCTTCTTCTTCTTAGAACTCTTCTTCCTCTCTCGTCGAGGAGAGCTGCTCTCTGACCTGCTAAAGACGGGTTCAAAAACAAAGTCATTCTGCTCGGCTCCGTCCCTGACCTTCCCACTTATAATCCACCTCCAAAACAGGCTTCTTCTAAGCGCAAAAAAAAAAAAAAAAAGTGCTAGCCTAACAGCACCAAGGTCTCAGACTTACTCTCCAAGAGGCCTAACTACCTCTAGCATAAAGCAACAAATCTCAAAATGAAAAAGAAAATCCAACTTAAGATGTTGCTGCTTAGTTCTTAGTTGGCAGAACTGCACAATCAACCCTTCCCCACTGAAGAAACGTATTCATTCTCGGACTGAAATCTGAATGGTAACTCCCTCTTCCCTGACAACTCTCACCTGCATCCAAGAACTATTTTCAGCAAGAGAAAGAAAAGGACAGGATTAGTGCTCTGGCTATTAGAGTAACTTTCCAACTAACTTACCGTCCTCTATCTTTCTTCTTTTTTTTCTTTTTTTGCTTTGGGGTGGGTGAGCGAGAACTGCTGGACTCCCGGACAAGGCTTGGAGAAAGATGAAAAGATGCAGGATGAGTGCTAAGATAAATCTTAAGACGTTTCAACTTCAAATCAAAATCTGAACAGTTTGATAAGAAATAGTCCAAAAAAACCCTCACAAAAACAAGTAACAGAGTACTTAGAATCAAGAAAAGCTGACACAGGTTCTCGGCCTCGAGTACCTGTAAGGTTTGGGAGGCTCTGGAGCTGGTTGTTTAGCTTCTCGAGCACGACGCTGAGGATCAAAAGAGCTGCCATCCACATAGGAATCACTGATGCCAAAGGCAGCACGGAGTCGCTCATTTTTCTTCTCATTCAGTTCTGCCAACTGGTGAGTCTCAGTTACCCTAGGGGAGAAAAAAAAGGCAAAGGTCAGAAGGAGTTTGAGCAAAGAACAGAGTCATATTCACACATCTGTAGGCAGCCAAATGGGCCAGGGAAAAGAAAATGAGAGCAGGGAGAATGTACAAGAAGAGAGAATAACAGAAGCTGCTATTTAACATCCAGAGAAAATAAGTGACAGTGAAAACACTCACGCTGGCCTCTGTCCTGGGGTCTCTTCCTTGCCCCCAGGGTTCACATCCTTTTCCAGCAACATGAGTCGAAAGGTAGCCACCTTTTCCTGAATTTGCTGTTCCTCGTACCTAAAGAACAAATCCCTTCAGGGTTAAAGTTTGACTAGGCACTTTCCCCAGTCCCAGGTTTAGTTTCCTCATTCCCAGGAGAATCCCTTCCCTTTCCATGCACACATAAAACTTTTCAATTCACTGTCACCCAAAGGGCCTTTCTCTTAAATCTTTCTGATCTCTTCCTGTTATCTTTCTTCTCTCCGCTTACTATAGCCTCTAGAACAGTGGATTTTAAACATGCTACACTCCAGGGGCCAAAAAAGGAAAGTTAAGCAGAGTTCCAGTTGCTCCTCCCCAACTTCAACAGGTATTTCCTGAGATTCCAAAAGTACATTGTATAAAAAAGGTGCCACTGCTGAAGTTTGAAAACCACTGCTCTAAAAGGTCTTCTGCTTGATTGTGCCCCTTTTCCAAAATTTCACTTCCCTACCCAACTCATGATCCCCCCTTATGCAGGTATTATTCCAATTCCTGTTTTCCTGCCTTCGTGTACTTTCCAAGGCCTCAATCCTTCAATCCATTTACTTCCTCTTCTCTACCAATAACAACATCTGTCAGCTTACACCTTAGATCTTCTCTTCCCTGGTACCTGCTTTCCCACCTCCCCTTAAAGCACATTTGTTTCTGTATGGTTCCTCTCTTTCCCCACGTGCCTCCACCTAAATAATTCAGACTCCTTAAGGATTCCTCTTGTCGCAAACACAGTTTCCTCATCTCCCACCTTGAGCTGTCCCTTAACTCCTTTCCATTTTCTAGCTCCTTTATCTCCTCCCCTCCTACAACTCCTCTCCAGGCCTCTTCAGCCAACCCTAAGCTCCCTACATCCCACCTAATTCCCCCAGCTCTGCAACTCACTCAGTGCTTGGCTCTCCCCCAGCCCTCCCCTCACCCCTGCTCTTCCATCATCTCCTCCAGCTCGAGGCATCGCAGCTCCACGCGCCGCTTGCGCTCGTGGTCCAGGATGTCAGGATTAGGCCGCTTCACCAGGGCAGCCTCCAGGCGCCGCAGTTCCTCCTCTCCCTTGTAGTCAGGCCGCTCACCCCGGCGGCCCCGCACCAGGGACAGGTTGCGCTGGACGTAGCCGTTGGTGCCGCTGCCCCGGGGCGTCGGCAGCCCGATCCCGTTGTACATGGCCCCGTGCCCGGGGGGGCACCACCGCTCCTGAGGGGGAGCGGGGAAACACGGGTCAGGCCCCTGACCCCAAACTAACCACTTACCACCACCCAAATCCTTGTTCTGCTTCATCTATTTCAACACGAATCTCCACACTAAACCTCTTTTAGCTGCATAATCCTCCTGGTCTCCTAACAAAACCCCTTCCTTACCCTTCCCACACTTTCCATTAAAATCACAGCCCAGCTCTTACAGCCTTCCCCCCCAAAAGGCAAGAGCTATTTCCATTTCTGTTTGCACCTAGATGTTCTTCTCCACCCTAAGAAAACAAGAAACCCGTCTCTCTCAAATTTCTCCACACTGCCTCTTTATTCTCCCTTGGCCCCAATAAGCACAAGTGTTGTCTCCACCAACTAATCTAATCCCTAACATCTGGTAACCTACTCAGGCCTCCAAACAGCACACAACCACCACCACAGATCTGTGGCAACTAAGGCCCACAATACAAGTTCAAAAATTCTTCTAAGAACTGACCTGAGAATTTCAGACTACATTGTTATGAAAACAAAACAGACTAAACGACCCCTACGTATTTGAACAAGTGGACTGATTGGTTCCTGATGTAAGCCAAGTATCCTGTACACCCTCACATTCAAGAATAAAGGGCAGTAAGCATATCAGAAACACAGAACCTTGGACATAAGATCCTCTTGTATTTTTCCTCCCAGAGGTAAGAGGCCATTTCCTTGATTCCAATTATCAATAAGTTCCTATCAACTACCTCACCTGGTATCTTATTCCTTTAATTTCCTTCCCTTTGGATTTCTTACATGATTTGCAGCTCACCCGAGTCTCATTAGTTCCTCTTTAACATCACCTGTTTACAACTCAATGCTCTGAATACATCAAATCAGCCTCCTCTGCTCCAACTGTTCCCATACCCTCTGCATTCCTTGCCCTAAACTTACTCAGAAGCCCCCTCCACTAACATCAGTCAGCTTTCCCTATCAATCCCCTGTATCTCACTTCCTAGAGTTTCTCTTCCAGGCCTCCTTATCCCTCTCATTTTATCTTCATGCATTCTACCAAGTTCTGTCTTCTCAACCTGTCCCAACCCCAGCATGGCTCTCAAGAGCCCTCAAGCTCCCATTCTTCTGGTTAGATTTCTTAGCTATGCACACTCTATTCCTTTTCCCTACTATACGCACTTTATTTCTTTCCCCATCTCATCCTGTCAAAGACAGTTTCAGAAAGCATGAGGGAAAACTACCCCAAGACAAAGATCGAGGAACAAATGGAGAGATTAATAGATAAAATTGAATAAAAAGAAACGCCACGTTTTTAAAATTCCAGGAATAAAAAAACAGCACACAAATACCTGGAAGAATGTACTAAAACAACAACAAAAATGTAAGTATGGGGAGACAGTGAATGGAAGGAAAATTGCCCAATTCCAGAACTGCTTGTACCTCTATCCCCAAACTCTAAAGGCTGGATCCTTGCCCAATCCCAGTAGCACTCAAGAGGGCTGAAAACAAAAAGAAAACAACACTAAGGTAAAGGAGTAACAAATAAGGCTAATCTAGGAAAAATAGAAAAGCACACCCAAAAAAAAGAAAAATCTCTTTACAGCACAAGAAATCAGTTTCTTTATCTTCCAACCTTCACTTTTGTTTTCTCAAATACCAACCCTCCCCACTCTAAACCTAGGCCCTTCTTTGCCTCTCTAAACCCCACCTAATTTCTGCCTCCCTTACAGAATGCTTCTGACATACACTTAATTCTTTAGCTTAACCATTCACCCACACTTCCATACCACCTCACACAAAAATCCTCCCACTCCCTTAGGAAGGAAAACCAATAGCTAAGGAAAGGGTTTTTAAAACAACGAATTGTAGAACTTTTAGGAAACAAGTCTCCCCCCCCCCCCAAAACAGCCCTCAAAACAACTAAAAGGGAAGACCAAAGAGGAACACCAACACAGAAAAATCATCAAAACCAGGTAACTTAAACAGGCATTCTTGACTTGGGCCCACAGACTGAGCACTCAAGCTACCCAAGCTAAAATCAAAGAATAAAAATAAGCTGCAAAGCAAGACAACAGAATTTCTTTTGTTGGGAAATTTAATCACGACGCCAAACTAACAAAAAGATATAAGGCAATCCGGAAATTCAACACTGAGATACTCAAGAAAAGGAAGGCACCAAAAACGAGGTGGGTGTGCAGGAAAATGGACGTAGGTAAGCGCAGTAAGGGCCATTTCGGTAGCTGGGCGGACACTATGGAACCCCCAGAATTTTTAGTACTAGTTCTAAGACAAAACCTAAACCCACACACTTAAAAAGACAAGACGCTCTTTTTGAATTTTTGGTCCGGACGACATCTTAAATAAGCGGGAGTGGAAACGAAGGTTCGTAAGGGTTGGGTGACAAATAATGCCTGAGTCGGCGCCCAGCGTTTTCTTCCCTAGGAAGGGCTCCAACGGCCTCCCCAGCTTTAACACAACTTTTGAGAAGACGACGAAAAAGTGGAAAACCAAAAAAACACTTAAGGAAAGTACACAGTCTGCCTTTACGTACCTGAGCTGAACACGTCTTTCAAAAAGAAAAAAGGAAGAAAGAAAAAAGAAAACCAAGGTTTGGAGCTCTCCTCTCCCCGCCGCTTCGAGACCGAAAGTAACAAGCCTGAAAGGCCAAAATATGTGCGGCACCTAGTTCCAGGGCTCCCTGCAGCGGCGGGGCCGCCAAGGCCTATTTTCGGCCTTGAGGCATGGGGGAGGGGGCTGCGTGGCGCCCAGGAGTCTGGGAGGCTCCGCGCCGGACGGCAGGCCCGCGGGAGAGACGGAGAAGCCGAAGGCCGGAGAGGCTCGGAGAAAGAGATCGGGGAACAGGCCCCCGCCGCCACCTCCCCGCCGAGAAAATGTCGGAAAGGGCAGCCGCGGGAGGGCCTCCTCGGCCGCACGCGTGGGGGAGGCGAGAAGCCGAGGCGAGCGCTCCCCCCCTCCTCGTCGCGAGCGCGCGCGAGCCCGAGAGCAGTCGGCGGCGCGAGCCGTTGCCATGGGGGAGGGGGAGGGCAGTAAAAGCCCGCGCGCGACAGGAACCGAAGGAAGGCAAGGGGGGGAGGGGAGAGGCAGGCGAGCGAGGGCGTCCGCGTGAGCTAGGGGCGGCGAGCGCGCGTGCGCGCGGCGGCCTGGACCGTTCTCCGCGCGCTTTGGCCTCGCGCCGGGGGCCGCCGCCCCTCCCCCACCCGGCTCGCGCGCTCCCTCACCCTCTCACCCGCCGCCGCCGCCTCCTCCGCCCGCCGCCTCCGAGGGGGAGAGGTGCTGCCGCTGCTGCTGCTCAAGCTCCCGAGTCCCTCGGGGCCTGGAGCTGCCGCCTTGCTTTGCCGGTCCGCCCGCCTCAGCCGACACCGACGCCTCCTCGCTTCCTCAGGGGCCGCAGCGGGCTCCGACTGCGCCACTCGCACCCCGCCTGGGCCGCGCTGCACGTCAGCACGACCAACTAAGTGCGTCAGCACGCACTCGCGCGCGTCGCAGGGCCCGCCGGGAACCGTAGTACGCCCTGCGGCGTTGTGCGCAGGCGCAGAAGCTACATCGGGAACTGTAGTTTCTTAAGACCCGAAGGAGGGTCAACACCGCTGCCAATCAACTACGAATCCCTTCGGCCAGTGCGAAGAAGGGCGGGTGAGCGGGCCGGAGCGAGCCACGTATTCCACAGGGTTTCCGCTGGGAGGGGGCGGGGCACAGGGCCCAGCGCCACATCGAGGGACGCTAGCGCGCTCCCCGCCCTCCCACTTTCGACCCAGAGCACTCTGGGAGTTGTAGGTCCTGCGTGCCGCGGAACCCGTATGTGGCTTCTGCCGGGGACACGGCCGCCATTTTGTCTCCCCATGTTTGGAATTGATGGTCCGAGTCCAGCGACAGAGCTGCTTTTCTGTGATCATGGGCCCCCTCGGGGTGTGCCTGTCACCGCGTCGCACCCGGCCTTCCGCACGCGGGAGAAGCCCCCGCAGACCCCAAGCGGCAGGCACGCCCCTAACTTAAGACCCCAGGTTCAGGCCCAGGGCCTGAGGCGAAGGCCACACTAGCTGGCCGATGTGTTGGCAGCTTCCACGCTGCAAACGGTGCTGAACCGGGCTGGCTGCCCTTGGGGATGATTTTTGTACTAGTAGTGTGGGTAAGGCGGCCGGGCGGCGACGCCATGTTCTCCTACAGAACCCGGGACGGGCTCAACGTGGCAGGGCAGAAACGTCACAACCACCCTTAATTTTTCACCCCATGCAGAATGTCTCCCATGACCATTTTAATGACTTTTTTAAGCCTGAGAACTAGCTGTGATGTCTCAAAACAGAGCTGAAAGCAGCTGGGCTCAGAGCCTGCCGCCGGCCAGCCGACCTTGGGCTCGCCCTTGGCGGTGCCAGTCATGTCGGGGTTCTGGCACCTTCCACCGGGACCCAGTGGGCGAAAGTCCCAGAATCCAGCGGCCGTCCTTTGAGTTTGGGGCTCTGTATTGGCTATTACCAAATTTCTTTTTTAATCTGCCGGCTCTCGGGAGCTGGAACTGGAAGGCCCGCTGGTTCTTGTGGGAGCACTGACCCGCTGGCCGCGCCCGGGGCCTTGTTGGAACCCTGCCTCCTGGAACCTGGGCACCTGTGGATCCCGCTTCCGTGAGCAGAATCCCTCTGAGTGACCCAGGGGACCCTGTTGAAGCCTAGTCGTTCTGCACCCGAGCTGGTCGTTTCTTAAAACCCACCTTGTCCTGTGAGATCCTATCACCAATGATGATCCTTCCCTATATTTACCCAGTGTTTTGTGCTGAATTCAGTATGTGAATCAGCACATTTGATTTGATGCTCGTGACAATCTCATGGATGAATGTTCACCCCTTTTTATGGGGAGAACAGCGAATTCCCTTGCATATGAGGCGGGCGGACCGGCAAAGCAAGGCGGCAGTATCAGGAAAATAAGACTGAACACAACAATCTGCAGGCCTTATTGAAGTGTCAGTTGCTCCAATAAATCCTTCATAGTAAGAAAAAATTCAAAATCGTGCATCCATTGCATTCACTTGTCATGTCTTTTTTGGACGTCTTTAATCTGGAACAGTTCATAATTCTTTGCAATTAATGGCATTGCCATTTTTGGAGAATACAGGCCATTTATTTTGTAGAATGTCGCTCAAGTTGGGTCTGTCTGATGTTTCATCCTGTTTAGACTCAGGTTCCACACTTTGGGCAGGAGAGACCACGGAAGTGATTCTGTGTTCCCTGCATAACACGAAGAGGTACATACTTTCCAGAGTTTGTGTGTTTATGAAGGGTGGTCAGTGTGGTTTCTCTGCTATACAATTAGAGTTACTGTGGCATCATTACTTCTTGGAGAACAGAGCTGGGAAATGGACGGGATGTGTACATCCAAGAGTTTTTTAATTCCAACCTAATCCTGCAGGGTTCATTCTTTCTTTTCCCACTCAGTATTTGTAACTCCGTTTTCCAACCCGGAAATTTTATTTATGTGCTCAGTTTGCTAGAATTCCAAAAAGTAGCTTCAGAATTTTTCATCTGTATTGGGGGGGGGGGGGGTAGGGTGAGGCCTATCAATTCCAATTGGAATTAAATATTTGTTTAGAGTTCTTTTTGTCTTTAGGCTGGGGGCATATGCTCTAAATACTAACTTGAGTTACTGCTTTTATTTTTTCTCACCCTTGAGTGTGTTTATGTTATTCCTTTGAAAGAATGCTTTGGTTCATTTGTTTCTGTTTGTATTAAATTTGGGGATTTTTTCTCCCATCCTTGGAAGATTTTATTTTATTTTTTCAAATATGTAAAACGATAACATAGTTCCAAAAGTCAGGTCTGCACAAAAAGGTCTATTCAGAGAAATGGCTTCTCCCTCATTCCCTCTCTCCGTTCAATTCCTGCCAACTACCTTCTAAAATCAATCTCAGTCCTCTCTGGGTTTTCTTTCCTAGGTTTCTCTATACTCAAGTGAGGAGGCAAATGTTTATTTTCTTAATCCCCTTCTTTTATACACAAAGGTAGCTCGTTATATATACTCCTTCACACTTCCCCTTTTACACTTAGCAACAGAGCCTGGAAATCATTCCACGTCCGTTCACAGAGATATGTGGATGGACACTTCATTCAACCACTCTTCTATGTATGAACATCGAAATTGTTTCCAATATTTTATAATCACCAACCAAGCTGCCAAGAGTAACCAGGTCAAAGGCATTTTCATATTGTTGAGGGTGTACCTTTAAGGTAAACTAGAATTACGATTGCTAAGGCAAATGGTAAAGACAAGTGGGGCGCCTGGGTGGCTCAGTGGGTTGGGCATGCCACTCTTGATTTTGGCTCAGTTCCTGATCTCAGGGTCATGCCCCAGGGCAGGCTCCCCTCAACACACACCAGCAGAGAGTCTGCTTCTCTCCCTGTTCCTCTGCCCACCTCCTGCCCACACACGCAGTCTCTCTCTCTCTCTCCCTCCCTCTCTCACTCGGCCAGTGCGAGGAATGGTGGGTGAGTGGACCTGTGTGGTAAAATAAATAAATATATCTTTAAAAAAAAAAGGTAAAGACACGTAGATTCCTCCCAGAAGCAAAATATGAGAAGGCCTGCTCTCCCACAGCCTTGCCAACAAAATGGGTTGCTGTACTTTCCAATTTCTGCTAAGCTGATGTGAGAAACAGTATTTTAGTGTAGTGGTAAAATGTACATAACATAAAATATACAATTTTAACCATTAGTGTCCAGTTCAGTAGCTTTAAGTCTATTCACAGTGTTTTGCAGCCATCACCACCATCCGTTTCTAGAACTTTTTCATCATCTGAACTGAAACGCTGTCCCTGTTAACAATAACTCCTTTCTTCCTCCTTCCCCCAGCCCCAGTAACCTCTATTCTATTTTCTGTCCCTATAAATATGCCTGTTCTAGGTACCCCATGCATGGAATCGCACAATATTTCTCCTTTTGTGTCTGGCTTATTGCACTTAGCACCATGTTTTCAAGGTTTATCCACGTTGTAGCAGGTGTCTGAATCTCATTCTTTTTCATGGCCGAACGTATTCCATTGAGTGGGTAGACCACACTGTATTCATCCATTCATTCACTGATGGACATTTGGGTTTCCACCTTTGTCTATGTGAATAATGCTGCTATGAATGTTGGTATACAACTTTTTGTGTGCACATATGTTTTTATTTCTCAGATGTGCACCTAGGATTAGGTGACCCAGCAATACCCACTGAAGCTTTTTGAGGCACTACCACACTGTTTTCCACTGGGGCTGCAACATTTCCCATCCCCACTAGCAGTGGACAAGGGAGGGTTCCAATGCTGCACATCCTCGCCAACACTTGTTATCTGCCTTTTTGATTCCAGCCATGCTAGTGGGTGTGAAGTGCAATGTCATTGTAGCTTTGATTTGCATTTCTCTGAGGACTCAGAGCCTCTTTTCAGGTGCTTTTTGTTCATTTGAATATCTTCCTTGGAGAAATGTCCATTCAAGTCTTTCATTTTTTTAAGTTGATTTTCTCGGTTTTGTTTTGGTTTGGTTTTTTTGGTTTTTGTTTTGCTATTTAGTTACAAAAATTCATTATATATTATGGGTATTAATTCCGTATCAGATTTCTGATCTGTGATTATTTCCTCCCATGTTGTGGGTTGTTTCTCCTGTTTTGCTAGTATCCTTTCATGCACAAAGGTTTTTAATTTTAATGGAGCCCGATGAGGGAAGACCTGCCACAGGCCGCAGGGACAGTCCCCGTCTGCAGCATTTAGGGCATTGCCTCCTCTGCCGCATGCGGCAGCCTTGTGCAGCACGCCCTGGCCCAGGTCAGTACTGTCCCCTCGCCACTCCTTCCTTCTTGGAATGGACGTTCTCTAAGATTTGGGAGTTTCTACAGCTTTAAAAACAGTAATTTGGGGCACCTGGGTGGCTCAGTAGGTTAAGCATCTGGCTCTTGGTTCCGGTTCAGGTTGTGATCTCGGGGTCCTGGGGTTGAGCCCTGCATGAGTGTCCATGCTCAGCTGGGGAGTCTGCTAGAGGATTCTTTCTCTTCCTTTCCCTCTGCCCCTCCCACTGCTCAAGTGCACACACGCACACTCTCTCAAATAAATCTTTAAAAAAATTAAAAATTTAAAAATTTAAGAAATCAAAGCAATAACTTTAGGGGCGCCTGGCTAGCTCTGTTGGAAGAGCATGAACCTCTTGATCTCCAGGTGGTGAGTTTGAGTCCCATGTTGGGTAGAGAGATTACTAAAAAAAATAAACTTAAATAAAATGATTGATCTCAGTAACTGACCACTTGGGCCACTTGTCCATCCCCCTTGCCCCCCAGCTGTAAATTCCTGGTCTTACGTTTTAAATTTAGCAATAAGTGAGTTTGTGAAACCCTAGGCCTGCACCCTGGACCCCAACAAAAGCAGAACCCCGGGCCTGTGAGCCTACCCTTCCAAGCTCGGGCTCTCCCCCACCCCAGAGACCTCACTGCGTGGCCCCAGGTGTGTTATATAATTTCCTTGTCCTGAAGTAATAAACTTTTTTCCCCCACAGGTTCCTGATGGTTATTGCTGAAGGTCATCTTGCAATCATAATAAGAACCACAAGGGCTGGTCCAGCCACAACGAAGTTGGTAGGATTGCGTGATTGCCCTTGCAATTAACTGAGGGGAATGTCTTCACCTGCAACATGCTTCCTAACAGCCTAACTCACTCAGGTGGGTAGCACCATCTGGAAAACTAGCACCACTCGCAGGCAGCTGTTCATGTTGTTTTGTGCTTTTGCACATTGCCTCTGTCCTGTGTTGCCTGCGGAATCAACCCCAAAAGGGCACAGCTGCCGTAATTATCCAATGATCTCCCCAGAGCAGCGTGATCAAGGCCATGTGGTCTACCGAGATGATTAGACCACTAATTATAAAGCCTTAATTGACTATTAATGTGTGTGAGGATGCTCCACATCTCAAGGCCAAGGAGAGCTAGGGAGGGTGGGTTGGATCTCAAGGCTAGTGGCCTTGCCCCAGGGGAGGCTAGGGCTGAAAGAGCGGGGAAGAGATTCTCACTGGTGAGCAGGATGCAAGACATATGCTGGCAACCACAGTCAGTGGGCCATGCCCGGACTCCACATCCTTACCCAGAAGAGTCACATAGCCTTGCAACTGGAAACCAGAGCTGGCACCAGAGGGAAAGTACGACAAAGGCCACGGTCTCTGGGCCACCACCTCACTCACTGCTGTTGTTCTTCATCCCCTGACATGGATCCTATTCCTGGTGTGATATTACTAAATAATTAACGGACAAGTATAAATGTCCTGAAAAGCTGGTGCCCGCACTTCCTAAGAAGCCTGAGGAGGCGTACCTGCTCCTTGAGCAACGCAAACCCCTAGAAGCTTCTGGGCATTGCTCAGTGCCCTGCATACCAACATGCTAAGACTCGTATACCACTCCAGAGGCCCGGGGCTTTTCCCAAAGGCCCTGCACATGGCACTCGGGGGGAGGCCCACCCTAACTCCAGGGAGGTCTCATGGAACACCCTGGAAAGGAAAGCGGCCCCCTGCAAAGAGGGCTTACAGTGACATCATCCAAAAATTTCTGGCGTCCCTGCCACCAAAGGAAAAGCTGACAGGGCTATCAAGGTCTCTAGTGAGAGGGCAGAGGGAAAAGGGGAGGCAAAGGCCCCCAGAGCCACAAATACTCATACCGTCTCTTCACTTGGATATTTATTGCCTGGCGCCATGCCCATACCACGATCACTGCCAAGGCTCACAGGGAACAGCAAACATTAAGATGAGGCCCATCTCCTGTGCACATTTGGCATAGTCCAATGGGCTGATCATTTCTGTGATCATAGTGACCGAAATGACCTTCTATTTCCAATCCTCAAGAGGCCCCATTTGACCCTGAGTCCAGAGAATTATTCTTCACAGGGCATTCCCCTTAATTATAGGGTGACATTGCTACATTTTAAATGGGAAAAATTGCACTATGAGGAAATGTTATGTTCCTAGGAATTAAGAGATGTATTCATAAGTTTGATAATCTAAAAGATTCTGTGTAGCATTTCACAAGAAATTGCATACTTCTTAGTTTGCACTAGAAATTAATTAATGTATGTCGTTAATAATATATGTCATTTAATTAATATATGTCATTTAAACTATTAGAGGGGCGCCCGGGTGGCTCAGTCATTAAGCGTCTGCCTTCGGCTCAGGTCATGATCCCAGGGTCCTGGGATCAAGCCCCACATCGGGCTCCCTGCTCAGCAGGAGGCCTGCTTCTCCCTCTCCCACTCCCACTGCTTGTGTTCCCTCTCTGGCTGTCTGTCAAATAAATAAATAAAATCTTTAAAAAAAATAAACTATTCGAAATAATAAGGAAAAAGAAAGTAATTTTGTCCTATTTTTAAGTAATCTCTACATCCAACGTGGGGCTCAAACTCACAACCCCGAGATCAAGAGTTACAAGCTTCACCGACTGAGCCAGCCAGGTGTCCCCACAGTAATTCTGTCCTAAAGTAAAGCTGATGATTTCAGAATGAGAAAGAGGAAAATAAAGAACAAACTATGCACATAGAAAGTTGAGAAGAGAAAGAGAAATTGGGGGACAGGGGATCTTGCATGGTCAAGTTGGCTAAAAATGGAATGGCTATTATAAGGGTTTTAAAAATAGGCTTGGGGCGCCTGGCTGGCTAAGTCCCCGGAGACTACCACTCTTGATCTCCAGGTTGGGTGTAGAGATTACTTAAAAAAAAAAAAAAAATTTTTTTTAAGATTTTATTTATTTATTTGAGAGAGAGCATGAGCAGAGAGTGGGAGAAGCAGACTCCCCACTGAACAGAGAGCCCAGTGCAGGGTTCGATCCCAGGACCCTGAGATCATGACCTGAGCCGAAGGCATACGCTTAACTGACTGAGCCACCCAGGCGCCCCCCCATTTTTTTTTCTTTTAAGATTTTATTTATTTATTTAACAGACAGAGACACAGCGAGAGAGGGAACTCAAGCAGAGGGAGTGGGAGAGGGAGAAGCAGACTCCCTGTTGAGCAGAGAGCCCGATGCTGGGTTCGATCCCAGGACCCTGGGACCATGACTGGAGCCGAAGGCAGACACTTAACCTACTGAGCCACCCAGGCACCCCCCAAATCTTTTTAATCTTTAAAAATAGGCTTTAGGGGCGCCTGGGTGGCTCAGTTGGTTAAGCGACTGCCTTCGGCTCAGATCATGATCCCAGGGTCCTGAGATCAAGCCCCACATCGGGTTCCCCACTTGGCGGGAAGCCTGCTTGTCCCTCTCCCACTCCCCCTGCTTGTGTTCCCTCTCTTGCTGTGTGTGTCTCTCTCTCTCTGTCAAATAAATAAACAAATAAAATCTTAAAAATAAAAAAAAATAAAAATAGGCTTTAGTAGTGATAGTATACTAATGTAAAACTAAAACTTAGGGGCACCTGGGTGGCTACTTCTGCCCTTCCCCACTCCCCCCTTCTCCCCTGCTCATGATCTCTCTCTTGCACTCTCTCTCAAATAAATAAATAAAATCGTAAAATAAAAAAATTAAACTAAAACTTAATTCTTTCATCTGCTCAAAGGACAAAATTTTCTTGAACTATTGATCTGCTCCTGAAAAGAGATTATCAGGGTTTTCTTTACCTTTTAAGTAATCTGCCTAGAAAACCAAGATCCTGTGTTTTATCAAAATAATTTCCTGTGCTTCCTGTTATCTGTATCATCAAGTCTTTGATTACTTGAGTATACTGGGTCTTCTCCATATTAAAAGACCTAGGTTTTGCTCAGATCTATGTCACCTATATTTGCCTTTGAAATCTTTTTGTTACTTTGGTTAAAGGGTAAGTATTGTTTCATAATTATTTGTGATCCTATTTAGTCAAGTGCCCAAAACCTTTTGATATTTTTGACAAACTTCCCAAAATCAGATTCTTTTTTTATTTCTTTTTTTTTAAGATTTTACTTATTTTAGAGAGAGAAAGAGAGCACAAGTGGGAGAGGCAGAGGGAGAGAGAGAGAGAGAATCTTAAGCAGACTCCACGCTGAGTGTGGAGCCCAACACAGGGGTCTGTCTCAGGACTCTGAGACTACGACCTGACCTGAGATCAAGTCAGATGCTTAACCAACTGCACCCAGGCACTCCCCGAAATAAAATTCTAAATGAAGTCTTTTGACCTGGAAATAATTTGGGGATTTTTCTTTTTCTTTTTTTTTTTAAAGATTTCATCCATTTGACAGAGAGAGACACAGCGAGAGAGGGAACACAAGCAGGGGGAGTGGGAGAGGGAGAAGCAGGCCTCCCTCAGAGCAGGGAGCCTGATGCGGGACTCGATCCCAGGACCCTGGGATCATGACCTGAGCCGAAGGCAGACGCTTAACAACTGAGCCACCCAGGCGCCCCGTGATTTTTCAAGAATGCTTATGGAACATCTCGAAAGATTTATTTTCTGTCCTTGTAAGAAGGGAGACATTAAACTACTTAGTCTTATTTGATATGTGACATTACATGGGAAGTATTTCAAATAAGAAATAGTGCTGTAAGTTCTTTATTAATATTCTTTTTTTTAGATTTTATTTATTTATTTGACAGAGAGCGACACAGCGAGAGAGGGAACACAAGCAGGGAGAGTGAGAGAGGGAGAAGCAGGCTTCCTGCGGAGCAGGGAGCCCAATGCAGGGCTTGATCCCGGGACTCTGGGATCGTGACCTGAGCCGAAGGCAGACACTTAACGACTGAGCCACCCAGGCACCACTCTTTATTAATATTCTAATATAGATATGTTATTAATATAAGTGTTCCAGAAATTATATGAAACTCCTAAAAGTCTGATATATAATATTATCAGTCATTATTCCAGTTATCATCTCAAAATGTGTCACCAAAATAGTCAAATTTCCTTGTCAATTGCCTTGTAACAAACTCTCATCAGATCTTTAACCGTGGCCATTTTTAAGTCTTTTGTCATATACAGACAGTTATTGTAGGACTCTGATGCTTTTGCAAAACTGTTTCATCTTCAGAAAAATCCCTGGAAAGGACTGATAGACACTCTAGAATATGGGTTTCTGATAATTCCGATCATATCACTCAACTGCGAAAGAATTTACACAACTCTAAAGAAAACCTGGATTCATAAAACCGTCAACAAAAGATCAAGATCAACAAGAATTAATTTCAGGGGAATGACGGAACTGATAGGGATGATTATAAATTTTTTTGACTTTTGTTTGAAACATTGCTGGTTCTTTAATCTTTTGTTTTTCAGATTTAAGGAAACTTTCTCTTACACCAGCTATGACCTATAGCAATTTGTAAAATCTACCTTTGTAAACAAAGATGAAACAATTACTTTTTCTCCCTACCTGATCCCCCCAGAATTTGGAAACTCCAAGTATTCTTATATTTTCATAGCAACATATTCATTTGTATAAGTTCAATAAGAATCTGTTCCCTTTGTAACAGGACACTATTGGAAACACTGGTCATATTACCAAAGTTTTGACTGGAATGTCGTATTTGAGAAAGATGTGAGTATGTGAGTAGACTCAGATATGACCAGACAGCTTTAAGGAAGTAAGGTTGGCCTTACAGAGCCAATAAAGCCAAAAAATCAGCCTGATAACCTTGCTAATGGGGTTCCCAGCAGCCTTATCATGTGAGTAAGGAAGGTCGCCTCCTGACAGACCCAGGAACCTCAAGAAGAGAGGAATTCACCGAAATCTAAAGGTATTCCAGGTGAAGTCTGACAGGAAGTTCTTGGCTTGGCTTCTTAGCCTGAAAGGCTTTTCCAAGTTCAATGTGAGATTCCTTATGAAAGGTTCCAGCAAACCCGACTTAAAAGAGCCTCAGTGGTCAGTCACTCTTCTTGCTGCATGTAGGTAAATAATCAAGGCAAGTTTATGGAAACTAGACTGAATTCGAAAACAAAACGGTCTTGCTATGGTTATCTTTGATAAAATCGGGGTGATTGCGGAGGGAACAGTCATGTTTCAGTTAATACGCCTTTACGGATCTCTTCTAATGCTGGTAATGATCTTTGGGGTTCTGTCTTCACCTAGACTAGATCCTCAATTCTTCCACTGTCCTCCAATATTTGGCTGCAACCCTCCAAATTTTTAGCATTTCCAGTTTTTCTCCCGCCCTCTGACTTGGAATCCTTGAGAACTAAAACTGTCCTTTTCCCCAGCCACGCAAGCTAATGGGGGACAGCTTGATCCAGACTTCGGAGAAACCACAACAGCTCACGTATGGACAGTGTTCACGCCTGTTGCCTATGGGCCCCTCAGAAGGATCACCAGAGACATTCAAACTGCAAACCTGGAAAATCTGCCAGATTGCCGCTGCCTGCCCTCCCTCCTTGTGAAGACATTTCGAGCCCGAGTTGTGAAGACCTAGAAGTCTCCTCCACTGGCTGCCCTCAGAGCTCAGTCTGCGCCAGACATTCATCTTTGTGGTACTGTGTCACATCATCGCAAGAAGTAGGCTGAGTATAGTACAATGAGGTATTCTAAGAGAGAGGCCACATTCACATAACTCTTTTTTAAAAAATATTTTATTTATTTATTTGAGAGAGAGTGAGCACAAGCATCAGTGGGGGAGGGGCAGAGGGAGAGGGAGAAGCAGATTCCCCCATGAGCAGGGGGCCGGATTCAGGATCCCAGGGATCACAACCTGAACCAAAGGCAGCCACTTAACTGCTGAGCCACCCAGGCGTCCCTCACATAACTTCTATCATGGTTTATTGTTATTATGTTATGTATAATTTATATATTATAATACAGTATATTAGTACTGTGGCTCTAACTGTTCTATAATTGTTCTATTTTATTATTACTTCCTGTTAATCTCTTTGCCTGATTTATAGATTAAATCTTGTCCGAGGTATATACGTATAGGAAAAGCATAGTATATGCAGGGCTCGGTACTATCTACAGTTTCAGGCATCCACTAGAGGCCTTGGAGTGTGTCCCTGTGGATAAGTGGGTGGGGGGACTACTGTAGGTTTAACTTGGGAAGTCCACCTGCATCACCACCTCCTGAAATGAGACCCAACCTTTAATTGAACTGACCTTTTCTCAGGACTCAGACCGGTTCGATGAGATATGGAACAATTTACCAGCTCAGGACAGGTTCAAACCTGCTCACATGGTGTAGAGGCCGCTTTCAGGCGACCAGCTTGAGCAATGGAGTCCTGAATAAGGCCCACAGTGACCCCCACTTCCCTGACTGACTGCAAACAGGTCCATTAGGCAGCCTTCAAAATACCCATAAGCCCTAGCTGACCAATGGGCTGCTTACTCCCAGACACAGGTACCCCAAAAGGAAAATTCCATATGTTCCCATACCTCCTCACCTTCCCCTTTATCTACAGCCCCCACCACCCCCTCCACAGACAGCCTTTCCTCTGCTGTCCTGCCCTCCGCTGCTCCGCTGTGGTTTATTCTATCAACTTCTATCTCCGTTCTGCATCGGGTGAATCCTTTACCGCCTGAGTGGCCGGCCCCCGCCTGGGTCACCCCACACACTAAATGGCCCAAGATGTTAAAATATCTGGTGGTATTACCCAAATCCCTGCACAGATCGCCTGAGCTGGCCCCCCACTTCAAGTTTGGGACGATGGCTACAGACTACATTCCAGACTCCTGCCTGTGTAATTTTTATACGATTTGCTCCCATAATGTGGTAGTGCACTTTCTGTGTTACAACGTGCCCAACCCTGCCTGCAGCGTGTTAGCTACCCCCATAGCGTCCTGGCGGACTTGGAGCAGATCGGAGTGTGGATAGGAGTGTAAGCACTGACGGGCTTTTCCCTCTGTTGTGATCCAAGTGCCCAACTTAAACTTTGATTGCTGAGGCATCCCTTTCCAAGAGGCGTCGACTTCAAAGGCCATCTCAAATAAACGTGTTGCCGGCCACGCTAGAAAATGCCAGTTCAGGCCCCACACTTGGGCTGCTGTTTCAGAGAGTCTGGCTTCAATAACCGACCATGTGGGCCGCCTGTCCACCCCCTACCCAGCTTTAAATTCCTGCTCTTGTTTTAAATTCAGCAATAGAGTGAGTCTGCAAAATCCTCGGACTCCTGATCCCAATAAAAGCAGAAGCCCCGGCCTGCCTATGAGTGCCCTCTCTCTCTCTATTTCTCTCCCCCAACCGGCCCTCCCCCTCTCCCCATCCCTCCCTCTCCCCAGCTACCTGACTGTGTGGTTCCAGGTGCACTGTGGAACCTCCAGGTCTAGTAAGTTATAAACCGTTTTCTTCCTTAAAATTTCCTGATGGTCATTGCTAAAGGGCAATTCAATCACTGCCCTCCCAAGCCCAGAGTCACCTCCTCCAGGAAGTCTCCCAGGACTGAAGGCCCCAGGCTGCAAGCTCCCAGGGGAAGGGTCTTCAGCTAAAAACACTGGCTCCAGGGATTATAATGAGTACTGGGCAGGGGATGCAGACTGTGGGACAGGGATTGGACACAGGGGCCTGACCTGAAGCCAGGTTTACACAATGAGCTGAGAGAACTCTTCAAATGGCCAGTATTAACGCCATCTCCAGCACCAGCCAGCCCTGCTGTCAGGGGCTTCACCTGGGCTCCTTCTCTCGCAGCCATGTTGGTTAGCCTGCCCAGAAGGTAGCTCTCTCGCTCTCTCCCTCACTCGCACATGGAGTTTTTAGTTGTCTCCCACACTAGGAACATTCCAGCTGCCTTTTTTTTTTTAAATTTTTTCATACTTAAGACTATTTGTTATTATTATCTTTTAAGAGTTTATTTATTTGACAGAGAGAGACACAGCAAGAGAGGGAACACAAGCAGGGGGAGTGGGAGAGGGAGAAGCAGTCTTCCCACGGAGCAGGGAGCCCGATGCGGGGCTCAATCCCAGGACCCTGGGATCATGACCTGAGCCGAAGGCAGATGCTTAACAACAGAGCCACCCAGGCGCCCCCCTATTTATTATTTTTTAAAGATTTTATTTATTTATTTGGCACACAGAGAGAGACAACTAGAGAGGGAACGCAAGCCGGGAGAGGGAGAAGCAGGCTCCTGGCCAAGTAGGGAGCCGGATGCGGGGCTCGATTCCAGGACCCTGGGATCATGACCTGAGCGGAAGGCAGACACTTAATGACTGAGCCACCCGGGCACCCCTCCAAGTGCTTTTATTTCAGAGCACGTGAAAGAGAAATGAAATGAAATGAAACCAGGACCGTCTGGACCTCAAACAGTCACGTGGGTTCAGCAAAACCCCTGCTTTTCTAAGAAGCTACAGGAGGGAGGAGCCAGGAAATGCCACTCTCAAGTCCATTTCCAGGTCTGCCCCAGCCAGAGTCTGAGGGAGCCTGTAGGGAGAGAACGTGGCCCCCTTCTCAAGGTGCGGCCAGGTGGCCTGGCAGAGGACCAGGGCAGGAGAGCCGCTCCATCAAGATGCAGGGTCCCACAGGGGGTCTGTTGTCAGGTTGGGACAGCGGCTTCGCGCAGGGGATGAACAGGGTCTCTGCAGGGAGGGAGGTGGGGTCTGGAGAGGGGTGCTCAGCCAAGGGAGGCCTAGGTTGAATAGGGAAGGGGTGAGGGGGCACAAGGGTGAGGACTAGGGTCAGCTGGGGCATCCTGGCCTTGCAATGTGGGCCTTGAAATTGGCTGGTTGGGGGGGGGGGTTGGGCAGGGAATGTCAGCAGGTTGAGGGCCTGAGCTGCTCCTTTCTGCACCCAGCCCCCCACCCCACCCTGCCCTACCGTCACCTGCTAGCAGACTGATGTAGCTTTGGAATATAGGTGAGGTTGATGGGGTGAGGCCCGGAGCCAACAGCCAAGAAAGAATTCTTCAGATGTCTTTGGTGCAAAATGGTGGTTTATTAAAGCACGGGGACAGACCTGTGGGCAAAAAGAGCTGCTGCCCCGGGGTTGTGATGGGTGGCTGATCACATACTTGGGAGCTGGGGGATGTAAGAAAAAGGGAGGTTTTCAAAAGAACTTCTCTGCTAAAGAGGACCTATAAGATACTAGAGGCCTGGCCATTGTCAAGGTAAGGTGGTTTTTCCCTCTAGCAAGGCGTATTAATATCAGGACCGTTGAGAGTTTCCTTCTGTAAATCAGGTTACTGATAACGCTTTTTTCTTTATTTTTTTAAAGATTTTATTTATTTATTAGAGAATGAGAGATAGCACGAGAGGGAAGAGGGTCAGAGGGAGAAGCAGACTCCCTGCTGAGCAGAGAGCCCGATGTGGGACTCGATCCCGGGACTCCAGGATCATGACCTGAGCCGAAGGCAGCCGCTTAACCGACTGAGCCACCCAGGCGCCCCAAGAACGCTTTTTTCTTGGGGCGCCTGGGTGGCTCAGTCGTCAAGCGTCTGCCTTCGGCTCAGGTCATGATCCCAGGGTCCTGGGATCGAGCCCCACATTGGGCTCCTTGCTCCGTGGGAAGCCTGCTTCTCTCTCTCCTACTCCCCCCTGCTTGTGTTCCCTCTCTTGCTGTCTTTGTCTGTCAAATAAATAAATAAATAAAACCTTAAAAAAAAAAAATGCTTTTTTCTTGTAAATCACTGAGACATTTGTAAACTGAGGGAGACTCGTGTCTTGGCTGGACTGTAATCTCTGTAAGTCAACCATTGGTTTTTCCTTCCCTTAGCTTTAGGGCAGCCCCCGAGTGCCTGAGGAATGTCACAAGTGTCCCACCTGGGAGTGGGGGATGGGGTTTGCAGGTTGTCCGCTTGTACTTTGTCCTCATCAAGAGCATCCACTTAAGGCTGCCTCCCGCGAGTCCTGCTGGGAGTGGTAAGATGGGAGAAGGATGTCGGGATTATGAGCATCTAGATGAGACTGCCTAGGGAACAGGGAGAGAGGGGGCAGGGGGCCATTGGTGGGTGTCCCCAGATGGCCCAGGGAGCAGAGGAGAGGGGCCCATGGGCCAAGCCTCGGGCTGCAAGCACAGGGGGGGGGGCAGTGGGGGGGGGGAGGAGGGGGCAGAAGGGAGGGGAACAGGCTGGCAGCCACTGGAGTTTCTCAGAGGCCAGTTTCCCCAGAATGTCCGGGGACAGGAAGCTGGCCCCTGGAGAAGCGGTCACCATCCCTAGGCAGGACAGGCGGACCTCCCTCTTCCCTCTGCCACCGCCCCACCCTCCCGGGGGGGCCCCAGGAGAACAGGATGTGGGGTGGATAGAGAGCAGCCTATGGTGGCTCCTGGTGTATTGGGGCCTGGGGGCAGTGAGGGCCCCCCCATGCCTGGTCCCCCAGCAAAAAGTCCTGAGGGGGATGTGAACACCCCCAGGCCTGCAGAGGTGACTCCTAAGCCAGAGGCCAGGCAGGTCATGGGACCTCCGCAGACCCCCGCAGAGAATGGGCCTGAGGCAGCTGTACAGGCTCCAGGACCCTCAGCACCCCAGTCTCTTGTACAGGTGAACCCTTCAGGCTGTAAGGCTGACACCTGGCCTTGGCCTTTGGGGACCATCCCGGGGTCTGGGAGATTTGGAGTATGTAGGAAGGAAGACAGCATGGGGGGTCCTCCCTACAGGGCTGAGCTCTGACACGTTGAGTTGATGACAGCAGGAGGAGGGCCCACGGTGGCTGTCACCATGCTGAGACCTGAGCTCCCCCTCACGCTCAGCCAGGCCTGGCCACGCCCAGCCACCGGTTCTGGGACGGGAACCAGGACCCTGGTCATTTCCCCCTGTTGACCAGGCTCACCTAGGATAATTAAAGGCCCCAGGGGTCTGTGGGGAAGGACACCACTTCCCCCTGGGCTGAGACCCCTCCCCAACCCCAGGATGGGGCATTCACAGCAACAGGCCAGGCATTCTCAGGTGACGCTAGGGACCCCTTGGCTTCCAGGCCCTGCTGGGGGTCCCAGGCCTGGCCAGAGCCATGCTGGGGGAGTCCGAGGGACAGTGCCACCAGAGCCTCTGCAGCATGCCCAGCTCACCCTGTGAGTGTTTCCACCAGCCTTGGGATGGAGGGTGCGGTCCCCGAGCCCTGAGGGAAGTAGGGTTCAAAGTGGCCAAGTCACCATCTTGGGGCTGCCACCTGGTCACTGCAGAGGGTGGAGCAGGGCCAGCATCTGCCTTGGAACCTGTTCTTCCCACTGAGCTTGGTGGGGCAGGCTCTCTCAGGGGTCCCTGTCTTTTCTCTGGCTCCTGCGCCAGTCAGCCCAGAACGCTGAGCCCCACAGTCCCCTCCCTGTCTCCATCCTGTGGAGTCAGCCTGGGGTCCTGTACCCCCACCACAGGGTCTGCAGTGCAGCCCACTGTGTTTCCTGCCACGGGTACCACTGTTGCAGAGACCAGCAGCCCATGGAGTAGGTCAGAGCAGTCCTGGGATTAGCACCGGCCCCAGGCTGGCTGGGGCAGGGTGGAGTGCACATGACTTACAGGGGGAACACGGGATGGCTTGGGAGAGGTGTAGGTAAGGTCAGGAGAAGATGGGGGACCCCTCCATTGGCCTGAGGCCCAGCAGCCCCTCCCAACTGGCTACCCCACCCTCCTCCCTAGTGAGTCTGGGCCCTGCCTGCCCCCCTTGTCTTGCAGATGAAATGAACAAGAACCATGAAATGTATTGACAGGAACCCTCTCTAAGCTCCCCCTCCAGCCCCCCCAGCCCCCCACAGAAGGGGAGGGCCCCCTTCCTCAGGAACGGTAATGTTGTGAGGCAGCACACTATGCGTGTTTGACATTTCAGGTATGAACAAAGTCAACTTTGGGGCAAAAACAAAATCCACTGAACACACATTTGTTGGGTGCTCCCTGTGTGTCTAACTCCTTTCCAGAGCTGGGCTCCCACTCCCCAGAGACCCAGCTCCTGAGCCGCCAGGGAGACCTGGGGCCTCAGACCCCCAGGGCCCTCCTGGGGCCTCCACCGAATCAGGGCCTGAAAAAGGAAAAAGAAGTCTGTTTCTCTTCACGCACCAACACTTCCAACAGCAGATGTGTGGGATCTTCCTCACTGAGCAATCATCTAATTCGTTGTGCATACAAGACGGATTCCTCCAGTTTAGCTCAATTCAGACACCAGCAGGCATTCTCCCAGACCCCACAGGGTGAGGACTCAGTCCTACCGGACTCCCCCTGCTTCAGATGCCAATCTCAGACAGTGGGACCCCAGGTTACCCACAAACTTCTGTTTCACTTGGCTGCAGATCAGAGGTTCCCAGAACCCCCTCCTTGGGTTCGCTAATTTGTTAGAAGGGCTCCCAGAACCCAGGAAAACAGTTCACTTACTGGATATAACTTGGGAACACCCAGGAGGAGGTGGGGGAGGGAGGGAGAATGCACTCGCCCCTTCTGGGTGTGCCATCCTCCCAGCAGCTCCGTGTGTTCACCCACCCAAATCCCGTGGTTCAGGGGTTTTTACAGAGATTCATCCCGTGGGCATGATCCACCATTATCTCAGTCCCCGCGCCCCCGCCCAGAGGAGGGTCCCCAGTTTCTAATGGAGACTTAGCCTTTCTGGTGACTGGCCCTCCTTCGCAAAGCTCTCTAGGAGCCCACCCAGAGCGCCCACGTTAGAACAAAAGTTGCTCCTGCCACCCGGGAAATTCCAAGGGATTTAGGAGCCCTACCTCAGGGTCCAAGGTCAAATATTGGAACCAAAGATGCTCCTAGCACCCCTATCACTCAGGAAATTGCAGGGGTTTGGGGAGCTCTGCTTCAGAAACCACAGGCAGAGACCAAATATCAATTTCTTAGTAGGAAGTAATGTCACAGGGTATCATACCCCTGGAGCCGCTCAGCCTTGAAAATCAGCCTGTTCACTAAGTGGGGTCCTTGGGGTTTCCCTTTCTAGCTGCCCTGGACCAGAAAGGGGGCAGTGGGACCCCCAGCATGGCTAGGGCACCAGGCCTGGTAACCTCTTTTCCAGCCTTCACTGTCTCCATCAGTTTCAGTTTATAAGACCTGCTGCACCCCTGCCCCCCACAACTGGCTTCCGGATGAAACCCGCCCCCTCCAGATGCGGACGTGGCTAATCCAGGGGGTCTCTTGCTGAGCTCTCTGCACTGGCCAGGCAGGGTGAACTCCAGCCCTAGGTCTGTGGAGCTCTCCACTGCTCTGTCGCCTCTGCCATGTCACTTGTGTCTGATAGAGACTTGAAGGTGGGAAAGCTCTACGGGAGGGGGTAGGGGCACCTGGAGAAGCTGGAGGCAGCTGACTAGAAGGGGGTGTCCTGTGTGCCTAGATGGGGGAGCATAGCGGGATTTCTCTGTGGTCCTGAGTTGGACGTGGGGGCGGGGAATAGAGACACTTCGGTCACTGGCTGAGCCCTGACCATCTGGGCAGCTGGCTGCAGAGCTGGTGCTCCGGCTTCTGAGGGCAATCATTGCAGGGGCGGTGGGCCAGGCTGGTCGTATGGCCTGGCCATTCTCCTTTCTGACAGTCCTCCCCTCCAAAGCGAGATGTCCCCTGCTCCCACCCAGTCGTAACAGCCCACATTTGCGTGGCCTGCTGCTGCCCTCCCAGCGCCCAGGACAGGCCTGCGCACGTAGCAGGGGCTCGCAGGACTGGTGAGCTACACGAGGCACCAAAGAGCTGGACAGAGGGCTACCAAATCACCTCCAGGCTCTGGCACCAGCAGCCGGGATGCATGGTTTTCTAGAACCCTTGACTCTGTAAGTCTGAAGAAGAGAAGAATTGCAGTTGCTCAAAGTACAAGGCAAAAATATAAAAACTGCCTCGGGTCGGGCCAGGGTCAGCCAAGGAAAGAGCTCTGAGGTGGAGTGTCTGCAGCCGAAAATGGACACGGGTCCCTGTGGGATAGGAGATGGAAGCAGAGGCCGGGCAGACCCAGGCCTTAGAGGTCAAGGCTGAGGGGACCTGGGGGGACAGATGTGGGGCATCCAGCTACCTCTGTGGTGTGGGTCTCCTTGAACTTGTCTTTCCATGATTGTTTTGTGGAGATGCTACTTCACAGCCCGAATCCCTCTGGGGACCCGAGGAGGCTGAGGGGCCTGGGTAACATCACTCTGGCCTGCCCATGTCCACTACCTCTCATCACACCCTCACCCCACTGCCTCATAGGCCCTGCCCTGACAGCTTCCCCAGGGGCCCCCTGCACTCCCCAGAGGTGCACCCACACTAAATGCTCAGCTATGGCAACTCCAAGGCTGCCAGGCACCCCAAGGGCCACAGAAGAGTCTACGCAAGCAGCCATGGGACCAAAGGGCATGCTCAGGCCTCTGTGGGAGCCCAGAGGTAATACCGGCTGTCCACTGTGCCCAGTCTAGGTGGAAACAAGCAGGCGGGTTCCTGGCAGCCATAGGGAAGCATTACAGTGCTTGTTCAAATCCCAGTTCTGCACTTTACTGTGTGACCTTGGGCAAGTTCCTTAACCTCTCTGGGCCCGTCTGTACAATGGGAATCACAGCACAGCCCTCTCAAGGGCTGGTGGGGAGATGAAATGAGGTTTCTAGTTCTGCCTTAGCATGGAATAAGAAGTCAGCAGAAAGCAAGCAGTGATTGGCGCCTTCCCTGTCTCCCCTCATGACTTGATTCCCCCCCCCAACCCATCATCATGGAGCGACAGTGGCACCATCTCCTTCCATCCCAGAACCTATGCTCCGGGAGGACAGAGATTTGCTACTGTTTGTTTCCCTTTCCTTTCCTCAGTGCCTGGCCCAACGCAGGTGCTCCATGAACACAATGAATGAATGAATGAGGTTAGATTATTTATCTATTGCTGCCGTTAACAAACTACCACAAAATTAGTGGCTTGGGCGCCTGGGGGCTCAGTTGTTAAGCGTCTGCCTTAGGCTCGGGTCATGATCCCAGGGTCCTGGAATCGAGCCCCGCATCTGGCTCCCTGCTCCACGGGAAGCCTGCTTCTCTCTCTCCCACTCCCCCTGCTTGTGTTCTCTCTCTCACTGTCTCTCTCTCTCTCTATCAAAATAAATAAATAAAATCTTTTTTAAAAAATTAGCGGCTTAACACAGCACACCAATTTATTATCTTCCTGTTCTATGGCTAGGGGGCTGGGGGGCATGGGGACCGATTTTCTGTTCGGGTGGGAACGTTTTGCAAAATAGACCGTGGTGGTGGTTGAACCACATTGTGAACATAATTAGTGCCACCGAATCATACACTCAAATATGATTACAATGGCAAAAGGACTCTATTTTGTGTGTGTAGTTCTTAGCAGTTTAACAAACAGATGAAATCATCATCTAGTAAACATTTCACATGGAAGAGAAATTTACAAAGGAAACTGTTAAGTAAAGACATTTTCCTGTCTCATCGTCTCCAATTATAGACCTCACTTCCGGTGGATTGCACCTTGTTCTTCCAGTGTTCGTGGTGCAGACAAATCCAGGTAGTTGTATTAGTCCCCTGGGGCTGCTGTCACAAATTACCACAAACTGTGTGGCTTAAACAACATTTTGTTCTCTCTCAGTTCTGGAGTTCAAAGTCCAAAATCAAGGCATCCTCTGAAGGCTCTAGGGGGAGGCTCCTTCCCGGGTTCTTCGAGATGCTGGCGGCTCTTGGCATCCTCGGCTTGTGGGTGCATCCCATATCTCTGCCTGCAATGCCACACGGCCCCCATCTTCCTTTCTTTTCTCTCTCAAGACATCGTTCATTGGATTTAGGGCCGCCATAAATCTCTGATGATTTCATCCTGAAGTCCTTAACTATTTACATATGTAATGACTCTATTTCCAGATACTGTCAAGTTCACAGCTACTGGGGTGGGGGGAGGACTGAGACTTGAATGTACCTTTTTGGGGGATATAACTGTACACTTTAAAAAAAAAAAGATTTTATTTATTTTTCAACAGAGAGACAGCGAGAGAGGGAATACAAGAAGGGGGAGCGGGAGAGGGAGAAGCAGGCTTCCCGCTGAGTGCGGAGCCCAATGTGGGGCTCGATCCCAGGACCCTGGGATCATGACCTGAGCTGAAGGCAGATGCTTAACGACTGAGCCACCCAGGCACCCTGTACACTTTTTTACACACAAGGGAGATCAAACTGTAAATGTATGTATTTCTATGATAAAGTATAGAAAATATCTTAACCATGAAGTAGAATTTTTCTTAATTTTTAATTTTGAAATAATTTTAGCCTTACAGAAAAGTTGCAAAAAAGATTTCCCGTTATACCCCTCACCTAGTTTTTCCTAATATTACGATCTAACATAGCCAGTATAATTACAGGAATGAACATTGGTACAATCCCTTTAAACTTTTTTATTTTTTATTATTTTATTTTTTTTAAGATTTTATTTATTTAATTGAGAGCGAGAGAGAGCACACACAAGTAGGGGGAGTGGGAGAGGGAGAAGCAGGCTCCTCACTGAGCAGGGAGCCCTGGGGCTTGATCCCAGAACCCCAGGATCATGACCCAAGCTAAGGCAGAGGTTTAACTGACTGAGCCGCCCAGGTGCCCCCTAAACTTTTTTCAAAATATTTTATTTATTTATTTGAGAGAGAGAGAGAGAGAGCAAGAGTGTGCACTAAGTGGGGGAGGGGCAGAGAGGGAGAAGCAGACTCCCTGCTGAGTGGGGAGCCTAACACAGGGCTTGATCCCAGGACCCGAAGATCATGGCTCAAGCCCAAGTCAGACACTTAATCAACTGAGCCACCCTTTAACTAAATTTCTAAACTCTCAAACTTACTGAAATTTTGCCAGGTTTTCCAATAATGTCCTTCTCTGGTGCAGGATCTAACCTGTGTTCACAAGGCATTTATTTGTCCTGTCTCCTTAGCCTCCACTAATCAATGACAACAACCAGAATATGCTTACAAACATTAGTAATTTGAATCATATGTGTATTAAATCACATGACCCAAAATTTTCATCAGTCCTACTTTATTTGAAAAATATGAACTAGGAAATTGAATGATTTTTGTGGCCTCATCCGCTAGCTTGCACATCAACAATAGTCTGGCTTAAATTTCAAGCTATTAAAAAAAAAAAGATTCAAGCTATATTTATCCCCAGATTGACACTGAATACTTTTAGGAATGAGAACCATCTCGTGTGTGCCTGAGCTTAAGGCACATTGGTAATTTGATTCCGTCAGCCCACCAGCTGGAGTACACACGTGCCTTCTTCGCCTTTGTGAAGAGGATGACTCTTTCGACACATGTAACATCTGATTGAAAACTATACACAAAGTGGAGCCAGTACCCCCTGAGTCCAATGAGGTCAGGATCAATACAAAATAAATCAGTGACCTTTGCAGGTATTTAAACAAGTAGTGATTTTAGTGTGAAACGGATAATGAAAATATGCAGAAAATGCATGTCTAAAATCAAGGAACAAAAGATATGTTAGTGTCACTGTTTAGTATTTAAAATGTAATTGTGTAAAATAATTGAGGGGCGCCTGGCTGGTTCAGTCTGTAGAGCACGCAACCCTTGATCTCCGGGTTGTAGGTTTGAGCCCCACGTTGGGTATACAGATAACTTAAAAATAAAATCTTAAAAAGATAATATATAAATGTAATTGTGGATGTGCAAAACATTTTTTTTTTAGCTAGATAAACCTAGGTTTGTTTCCCTAGGTTTATTTCCTGACTCTGCCTATCATTAGCTCTCTTACCATTCAAATTCTCTTAGACTCCATCTGCTCATGCATAAAATGGGCTAATAATAACAACCTCATAGAATACCCACAGGATTGAAAAGAGATGTATTTACATAAGGCATATTAAATGTTAACATTTATTGAGCACTGTTTTGTGCCAGACATGTGCTAAATGATTTCTATGCATCTTATTGAATCCTCACAACATCCCCTCTAAAGTAAAAAGAATTCCAATTTCTTTTAAAGAAATTAAGGCTCATAATAATTAGTTGTTTGCCCAAGGCCATACAACTTACTAAGTGTTGTGGTTGGCATCCTGAGTCCATCTTATTTACCCTACATCCTGTGTTCTTTTTTTTTTAATTGAAGTATAACACACAATGTTATATTACTTTAGGTGTCCACCATATTAGTTCAACAGTTCCATCCATTAGTCTTCACCACGATACCTGTGCTCAGTGTCACCAAGCAACGTTCTTACATTATCGACCTTATTCCTTGTGCTGTATTTCTCATCCCCAACACTTAAAACCACAAGTTTGTACCTCTGAATCTCCTTTCTTTCTTTCACCCATTCTCCCATCCACCTCCCCAGTACAAACCGTTTTTGAGGGAGCAATTTTAATGAAGCTGCATTTTGTTCATTTCTTCTGTTTAAATTGAGATTTAACCCCAAAAAGTTGAAAATAGAGCCACCGTATGACCAAGCAATTGCACTATTAGGTATTTACCCCAAAGATACAAATGTAGTGATTCGAAGGGGTATCTGCACCCCAATGTTTATAGCAGCAGCATCCACAATAGCAAAACTATGGAAAGAGCCCAGATGTCCATCAACAGATGAATGGATAGAAAAGATGTGGTGCATATATGCAGTGGAATATTACTTGGCCATCAAAAAAGAAAAATCTTGCCATTTGCAATGATGTGGATGGATCTAGAGGGGATAATGCTAAGTGAAATAAGTCTGTCAGAGAAAAACAAATACCAATGATTTCACTCATGTGGAATTTAAGAAACAAAACAGGATTATAGGGGAAGGGAGGGAAAAATCAAACAATGAAATCAGAGAGGGAGACAAACTGAAAGACTTTTTTTTAAAAAGATTTTATTTATTTGACAGAGAGAGCACAAGCAGAGGGAGAGAGAGGGAGAAGCAGGCTCCCTGCTGAGCAAGGAGCCCGATGTGGGGTTCAATCCCAGGACCTTGGGATCATGACCCAGGTGGAAGGCAGCCGCTTAATGGACTGAGCCACCCAGGCGACCCTGAAAGACTCTTTAAGTCTAGGAAACAAACAGGGTTGCTGGAGGGGAGTGGGGTGGGGGGGATGGGGTAACTGGGGGAAGGAATGAGCTCTGGGTGTTACAGGCAACTGATGAATTACTAAACTCTACCTCTGAAACTAATAATCTACTATATGTTAATTGAATTTAAATCACATGCCATAAAATTCACCATTTTAGAGTGTACAATTCAGTGGGGTTTCTTTTCTTTTAAAGATTTATTTATTTGACAGAGAGAGCACAAGCAGGGGGAGTGGCAGGCAGAGGGAGAAGCAGGCTCCCCAGTGAGCAGGGAGCCCGATGGGGGACTCCATCACAGGACCCTGGGATCATGACCCGAGGCGAAGGCAGCCGCTTAACCAACTCAGCGACCCAGGCGCCCCAAGGGTTTTTTTTTTTAAGTTCATTTATTTAAGTACTCTCCCCCAAACCGTACAACTCTAACTCAGGACCCTGAAATCCAGTTGCAGATTCCTCCACTTAGCCAGCCAGGTGCCCCCAATTCAGCGGTTTTCAGTGTATCCTCAAGTCTGGGCAATGTCACCATTATTTAATTCCAAAACATTCTCATCACACCAGAATGGAAGTCCACACCCATCAATAGTCCACCGTTCCCTTCAAAACTCCCCCAAGCCCTGGGCAACCACTAATATACTTTCTGTCTAGATGGACTTGCTGATTGTGGACATTTCATGTCAGTGGAATCAGGCAATATTTGTCCTTTGGCTGAATGACACTGCATTGTGAGCACGGCCATCTGTTTATCCATTCATCACTTGATGAACACTTGAGTCACTTCACATTTGTTTCCCCGTTAGTTATAAATAATTCAAAAAAGCCTTGTGGCTAAATCTGTGTCACTTCGGGGTAGGCCAAAGAGCGAAACTGCGATGAAAGGAAGTCGGTCGCCTAAAAAAGGAGGTCTTCGAATTCTTCAGAAACCGGGTGCGAACAGCCCCGCGCCCTTGTACACGCGACCTGACATCCCGGTCCGAGGCGGCCAGCGGCCGGCAGGGGGCGCGCGCGGCTCGCCGGCCGCGGTCCCGGACCCTCCCCAGCCGAAGGAGCGCGCAGCGGCTCCCACCCGCCTTCCGCAGGTGTGGGCGTAGGCGATCCGGCCAACAGGGTTCCTCCGTAACCACCTGCAGCGCCCCACCCCTGTCGCACGCACCACCTGTAACCGCCCACGCAACTCATTGTACCCACTGCTTCTCGCCCGGTCCCCCCGACAGAAGCTCTAGCACCCCGGAGCAGGGGTCTTTGTGGATTTGGGTCCCTGATACGTCCCTGTGGATCTGGAGCTGATGGAGAACAGGGAGGGGGGCGTGCCGAGGGGTGCCGGGAGTCGGAGGACCGGCTGGCTCCACGGGACCTGCACCTGCACCTGCCCGGGAGGGGGGGCACTTCCAGCAGCAGCTTTATGGCAACAGGAGGGAGGCGCAGGGGCGGGGGTGTCAGGACAGCGTGGGGGTTTCTGGAGAGGAGCAGCGTCTTCACTCTGCAAAGGCTGAGGACGCGCAGCCGGAACACTGGGGGCTCCGGCCTGGTGAAGGGGAGCGGGCGGATCGAGGGGTCCTCGCGGGCCTGGGGAGGGTCGCGGTGAGCAGAGGGCCCGGGGCGTCCTGCGGAGTGGAGGCGGGGACATCTCCGCACCTGGGGCCGGTGAGGGGCCAGCGGGCAGCAGTTGGGCTGATGCTAGGGCCGCTCAGGCCGCCACCCGCCAAGTGTCCAGGAAAGCAGCGCCCAAGCCCGCAGCTCCGAGACCCGCAGCTCCCCGCCGTGGTCCCGGTCCCCACCGCACTAGGTGGTCGGAGAACAACAAGCGTCCATCGGTTGTGGGTGGGGCTGGACCGAGGGTCAAGGGAGGGACCGGTGGGCGAGGGAGGAGGGGCTGGTGGGCATGGGAGGGACCGGTGGGCGAGGGAGAGGGGGCGGATGGGCGAGGGAGGGGCCGGTGGCGAGGATGCTGCGTCGTCTAGGATGTTGGGTTGAGCGGAGCGGGCGGTTTCAATGAGCATAACAGCCTCCGCTCGCTCAGGCAAGTGACAGGCGATGTTGAGGCCTTCAAACGAAAACTCTGGTTTCCTTCGCCGCTAGCAGGCGTCAAACCCGGGGGGAAGTCCCGGGGTCTCAGTTAAACCCACCCTCTGAAGCTGGGAGAGCCCAGCGCAGAGCTCGATTCCAGGCCGTAGGATAGCTGGCGCTCCGCCCCCGGACGCTGCCGTCCAATCCCGAGATGGCCACGCCCCCTTCGCGAGCCGTGACCCCGCCCCCGCGCGCGGATTGGTCAGGCCACCAGTTGGGCTCGGTGCGGCGAAGAATCCGAGCAGCGAAATTCACCCAAGGAATGCCCCCGCCCGGCCCTGCTGCGCATGCTCGCTCCGTGACCCCAGCCTGAGGTGACGGCCTGAACCGAGGCGGGGCCCCAGGCAAGAGGCTGCAGGACCTGCCGCGGCTCGGTCGTCGGAGAGGGAGGGCTCCGCTGCCACCGCCGCCCTGCCGGTGCCCGGTGAGCACGGGCCCCAGCGGGCCGGGGAGGGTCTCAGGTCCCACGGAGTGGCCTGGCCCTCCCGGGGGTCCCGAGGGCTGCTGATGCTGGGAGGGGGGTCACCCGGCTCTGCGTCCCGGCGCTCAGGCCGCCTCCTTCCTCCTGGCTCCTCCTTCCCCGCATCCCACCCCGCTCCGGACTGAGCCCCGACACCCCCAGTCAAGGATCCCCACATTGGTCTGCCTTTCCTTGACCACACCCAGTACTGCCCCCCTCCCTGCAGCCATCCTCAGCCTCGTCCCACTCTGGCAGTTGGAGTTGTGAGATATTGGGGCAGGGGGGTGGGACACCCCGGAGGCTTGCTGACGAGGTGGTGGTACTAACCGGAGGGGAGGAGAGCCGAGAGGAGGGGCCATTTGGGTGCAGCACAGACAGGACTGATGACAAATTACAATGTGTGAGGAGGAGCACAGGTACCTAAGAGCCAGGGCGCTGAGGGGAAGGAGGTGTCGTTACCTGAAAATCCCACTGTGGGCAGGCTCTCCCCTACGGACTAGAGTAGCAGTCCTTGACCTTTTTTGGACTCCTGCTGCCTTGAAACTCTCCGTGTGAGGATGTGTACCTGCGCACCTGAGTGGGCCCGTCATCCCACCGGCAGCCCAATCACAGTCCTCCGTGAGCCCCGTGGGACAGTGATGATCTGGGGTGCAGCTGCCAGTACCCCCAGGACTTTTGGAAACAGCGTACCGTTGCCTACCCGCTATTAAGAACCTCTGCCAAATCCCCCACTATTCCCATCATACAGGTGGAACCAACCCGGAGAGGGTAAGGGATTTGTCCTGGCGGCTGAGGACACAGGTGCTGGTGGATGTTGGTGGCATTTTTCTCCCATATGTGTGGAGGTCATTCTTTTGAGCCCTTGTCAGTGGCCAGGCAGGGTTCACGCCTTCCAGAGCCTCAGGAACAAGGGATCAGACCTTGTATTAGTTACCTATTGCTACTGTAACAAATTATCACAAATGTAATGGCTTTAAACGACACAGCTTCCTAACAGTCATAGTTCTGGAGGTCAGAAGTCTGATGTGGGTCTCAGGGGGTTAAAGCCAGGTGCAGGCAGAGCTGTGTTCCTTTCCAGAGGCTCCAGGAGAGACAATCTGTTTCTTTGTCTTCTCCAGCTCCTGGAGGCCTCCCTGCCGCCTCCTGCTTGGCTCCCTGCCGCTCCCTCCTCCTTCAAAGCCAGCACCATCCTGGTCTCTCTGCCCCTGCTTCTACCCCGCTTTCTCCTCTCTTCTGCCTCCGTCTTGTACTTTTTAGGACCCTTGTGATTGGACCCACCCGGGTCATCCAAGCTGCTCTCCTACTTCAGTAACTTTCATCCCATCTGCAGACTTCATCCTGTAGGTTCCAGAGGTTATGGCCATTAGGCCGTGATTCTGCTTCCCAGAGTGTCTGAGGGGCTGCTGCCAGTTCCTAACGTTGTATGATTTGGGGTTCGCACTGAGCCGTCTTGACACTTCTGGGTTGGCTTTGTGCAGACCCATGTCATGACAGCGGGTTAGGATGAATGTGTGACTGGAGGTCAATGGTGATCTCAAACCACCGGATTTCAGAATTAGAGGAAGGGTGTCAAGTGAGGGAAGTGAACTATTAAGGCCTTTGCTCTTTTTAATTCATTTCTACTTCGCTTTTAAAAATTTTGTTCATTTGGGGCACCTGGGTGGCTCAGTCGGTTAAGCATCTGATTCTTGATCTTAGTTCAGGTCTTGATCTCAGGGTCGTGAGCCCTGTGTTTTATTTTTACTTTATTTTGTTATTAAAAAATAAAATAGGGGCGCCTGGGTGGCTCAGTCGTTAAGCGTCTGCCTTCGGCTCTGGTCATGATCTCAGGGTCCTGGGATCGAGCCCTGCATCAGGCTCCCTGCTCGGCGGGAGGCCTGCTTCTCCCTCTCCTGCTCCCCCTGCTTGTGTTCCCTCTCTCGCTGTCTCTCTCTCTGTCAAATAAATAAATAAATAAATCTTTAAAAAAATAAAATAAAATAAAAATTCTGTTCATTCAGTGAACTTTCATTGAGTGAAATTTAACTTTCAAAAAATATATATTAGGCTTAAAATAGCTGCCTGTCAAGTCTTCCCTCCATACCTAGAAAATTTCTAGAAGGATGACTCCAGAAAAGAGGCTGATCCAGCCTGAAGGACGTACCCACTCCTGTTCATGGAGAGATTGACAAGCAGTTCAACCCATCAACTAGCAGTTACAGATTTCCCAAGTGAAAGGCCCATGGCGTCATCCGTGTCTCTCACAGTATCAGAATCAGATGGGGTACTGGTAAAAAATGTAGATTCTCCAACCCCTCTCCAGACCCCTTGAATGGGGGTGGGTAGTGGAGTATGTGCATTTGTCCAGGACTGTGCATTTGTCACAAGAACTCCGGTGATTCTAAGGTATGGTGAAGTTGGGGGACCACTGGTTGTAGACTTCATTTCCCTTTTTCCTAATTCTAATAGTTTTATGGAACTAATTCACATACTGTGCATCTCACTCTCTCACAAGGTACAATTCTTCTTGCACAACCATCTCCATGGTCAGTTTCAGAAGATTGCCTTCCCCACTGCGGAAACCATCCCCACTAGCAGCCACTCCTCATTCTCCCGCTAGCCGCCCCCCACCCCTAGCCCACCACGCATCTACTATCTCTTAAGGATAGATTTTTCTACTCTATAGATTGGTCCCTCGGTCTTTTTATATAAATGGAACCATATGATATGTGGTCTTTTATGACTGGCTTCTTTCACTTAGCATAATCTTTTATTTATTTATTTTTATTTTTTAAAGTTTTTTTTAATTAAGATTACAATTTACTATCTGACATGGGGCTCGAACTCATGACCCCAAGATCAAGAGTCGCATGCTCTACTGACTGAGCCAGCCACGCACCCCTCAGCATAATCTTTTAAAGTTTCATCCATGTTGTAGCATAATTTTTTTGAATACCCAAACAATATTCGATTGTATGGATATGCCATCTTTTATCCATTCATCTGTTGATGGGTATTTGAATTGTTTCCACTTTCTGGTGACAGTGAATAATACTGCTGTGAACATTCATATACAAATTTTTTTAAGATTTATTTCAGAGAGAGAGTGGGGGGGGAGGGTGGTGCAGAAGGAGAGGGAGAGTGAGAATCCTAAGCAGACTCTGTGCTGAGCACAGAGCCCAAAGAGAGGCTTGATCTCAGGATCCTGAGATCATGACCCCAACCAAAATCATGAATCGGGCGCTTAACTGACTGTGCTACCCAGGCACCCCTCAGTTAAAAGTGTTAATGTAGACATTTGTTTCCAGTTCTCTTGCACATGTACTTGGAGTGGAATTGCTGGGTCATATGGTGACTCTGTGCTTAACATTTTGATGAGCTGCCAGACTGCCAACATGGCTGCACTGTTGACAAGCCCACCAGCAGTGTTAGAGGCTTCCAGTTTCTCCTCATCCAAACCAACACTTGTTTTGTCTGTTTTTTGTGCGTGTTCCTTTTATTATGTGCATCTGGTGGTGTGAAGTCGTGTCTCATGGTGGTTTTATTCTGTTTCTCTCATGACTAATGCTGTTGAGCATTGCATATGCTCACTGGCCATTTGTATATCTTCTTTGGAGAAAGGCTTATTCGGAGCCTTTGCCCATTTTTAAATTGGGTTATTGGTCTTTTTGTTACTGAGTTGTAAGGGTTCTTTATAAATTCCAGATATAATTCCCTCATCAAAGATATGATTTGCAAAAATTCTTTCCCCCTCTGTGGGCTGTCGTTTAACTTTCTGGATGATGTTCTCTGATTCACAAAAGTTTTAAAGTTTGATGAAGTCCAGTTTATCTCCTTCTTCTTTGGTCACCTGTACTTTCCATGTCATATTGAAGAAATCTTTGATTTTAGGTCATGAAGCTTTACTCCTATCTTTTTTTTTTAAAGAGTTTTTTTTAAGATTTTATTTTTTTAAAGGTTTTATTTATTTATTTGACAGAGAGAGACACAGCAAGAGAGTGAGAACACAAGCAGGGGGAGTGGGAGAGGGAGCCCAATGCGGGGCTCAATCCCAGGAGCCTGGGATCATGACCTGAGCTGAAGGCAGACGCTTAACGACTGAGCCACCCAGGCGCCCCTTTCTTTAAGATTTTATTTATTTATTTGAGAGAGAGAGAGAGAGAAAGCACAGAGGGAGAGTGTGAGGGAGAAGCAGGCTTCCCGCTGAGCAGAGAGCCCGATGTGGGGCTCAATCCCAGGACCCTGGGATCATGACCTGAGCCGGAGGCAGATGCTCAACCGACTGAGCCACCCAGGTGCCCCTAAAGAGTATTTTATTTTATTTTTTAAATATTTTATTTATTTATTTATTTATTTGAGAGAGAGAGAGAGAGAGAAACAGCATGAGAGGGGAGAGGGTAAGAGGGAGAAAGCAGGCTCCCTGCTGAGCCGGGAGCCCGATGTGGGACTCGATCCCAGACTCTGGGATCATGACCTGAGCTGGAAGCAGTCGCTTAACCAACTGAGCCACCTAGGCGCCCCCCTAAAGAGTATTTTAAAGTTAGTATTTGTATATGGTGTGAGGAGGGGGTCCAGCGCTGCAGGATTTCATCCCCAGACTAGGGGGAGCCTGCAAGCCGGAAAGGTGAGCTGGCTCCGGGAGATGTGCACTGAAGCTGATCTGTGTGTGGATTGGGCAGGACGGCCTGTGCTAGGGCTTCTGCCATAACCTCTTTCTGCCCAGAATGGCTCTTCCAGGGGAGGCTTTGGCGTTGTCCTTTCTGAATCTGGTCCCCATGTTCCTCCAGGACTGCTACGTCACCCTGTGGGACAGGATGAGCAGGGCAGGGAAGGACTGCGCTGGGGGAACAGAGGTTGGCTTGTCCCAGGGCTGAACTGGGGGGCCAGGGGCAGGAGGGATACAGAGACACTGATCCCAGGGGTGCCTTGGTCAGGTGACCCATTACCAGGCAGATTTCCTTGAGGGCTCACCCCCTGGAGGTGGGGGCTCCATGTCTGTCACAGTCCAAGAGGTCTCTGCTTTTATGTCTAGTGGCCAAGGGACTGGGGAGGAGGGCTTGCAGGGGACAAGGCACCCCAAAACCTCTTTGGCATTGCACCCCTGACTTCTCTCATGAATGGGGTCTTAGAAAACTTTGGAAATCGGGGCATGACCACCTCAAGCCATATGTATTGCGAGGGGTCCCAGGAAACAGAACTGCAAACCGGGTTAGATAAACAGGGTCGGGGGGGCAGGTAGATGTCTGTGAGCCTTGCCGTTGCCTGGGTCCTGAGATGAGGAGGGGAGATGTCTGCTAAGGATGACGTCTTGTTTCTGGGCTAACACTGTATGCTGATGAAGACCCTGCCATCTGCCCACCACTCAGTCGCGCCCAACAGACAAAAAGGCTACTCCACATTGCCCTGCCACCGGCCCCTGTCATACGTCCTTTCTGCTTCTCCAGGCCAGAAGCCAGGGAGCCCGGAGTGACTGTGGATTCTCCGGACACCTCTACAGCCCCGCCCCTCCTGGCTGAGGCAGTGCCAGCCCCGCTTCAGGCACAAGGTCACTGCCTTCCTGGGGCCCCAGCATCTCCTGGTGCTGCGTGGTCCAGGGCCTCCAGCCTGGGATGGGAGATGAATCTAGTTATGAGTCCAGAGAGTCCTGCCTCCCAGAGCCAGGCGTCCCCTTTGTGGTCTGCAGAGCACCGGCGGGTGCCCGGCTCGGTCTCCCTGTGACACAGTGTCAGGAGAAAGGCCACTGGGCATTCTGGGAGGGTCTGTGACCTGAGCCCATGTGGCAAGTGCTGGTCCCTGAGGCTTGGTGCTCAGGAAGGCCAGTTACCGTCATCCTGGGTGAGGCACACCAGGTACTGTGTGGGGTGGGCTCTAGATCCCCCTCAACCAGACTCCCAGCCCTGCACTTCATGGCTATGTTGGCCATCCTGGTGTGCCTCAGTGTCCTCATCTGTACACTGGGTCAATAAGAATGATTGACTTTCTTTTTTTTTTTTTAAGCATTTTATTTATTTATTTATTTATTTTTAAAGATTTTATTTATTTATTTGACAGAAAGAGAGACAGCGAGAGAGGGAACACAAGCAGGGAGAGTGGGAGAGGGAGAAGCAGGCCTCCCAGCTGAGCAGGGAGCCCAATGTGGGGCTTGAGCCCGGGACCCTGAGATCACGACCCGAGTCGAAGGCAGACGCCCAACCGACTGAGCCACCCAGGCGCCCCAAGAATGACAGGCTTTCATAACACGGGGCCAGGTTAAATGGGAAACTCCATGAAGACACGTCCTACCGTGCTCAGCACCTACAGGCCTCTCTTTGTAGAAGCTCACGGTTCTCGGTGCCTCACTGCCTGCACCCCAACAGCCCCCAGAGAGCCCTGCCTGTGGCACATTTTACAGACGGGAAAGTGGCGTTTGGGGAGGGGAGGTGACAGACCCCAGCTGCCTGAGAGGATGCAGCCGAGTGGAAGCACCAACCCGGGGTTCCCCAGCTCTGTGCGGGACCCTTCCCAGCCTTTCAGCCCCCTCTGCCTCCACCTCCACCCCACATCCATTTTCTGAGCCCCAGGCCCAAGGGGGCCTCCACTGATGGGTTTTGCCTCCTTCCTTAGGACGGAGCCCCTGGACTGCCAGGTTCCCGACCAGGGAGGAGGAGGAGGAGGAGGAAGAGAAGTCCATCTGCTGGGACCTGAGTGTGGCCTGGGGGACGGGCCATCGTCCCAGAATGCCCCTGCCGGAGCCCAGCGAGCAGGAGGGCGAGAGTGTGAAGGCTGGCCAGGAGCCGTCCCCAGAGTCCCCTGAGCCAGGCACAGATGTTGTCCCTGCAGCGCCCAGGAAGCCCAGGAAGTTCTCCAAACTGGTCCTGCTGACGGCCTCTAAGGACAGTGCCAAGGTGGCGGGGGCCAAGCGCAAAGGGGTGCACTGCATCATGTCCCTGGGCGTGCCCGGCCCCGCCACGCTCGCCAAAGCCCTCCTCAAGATCCATCCTGAGGCTCAGAGGGCCATCGAGGCACCCCCCCAGGAGCCTGAGCAGAAACGCAGCAAGCTGGACACAGGTGAGGCCCCGGGCGGTCGGAGTGAGCACAGTGTGGTCAAGACCTTCCTGGGACTGGAAGTCCCCTGACACCCAAGAGCCTGGGGGCCAGAGGCCGGGCTGGCTCTGGACAGTCATGTGCTGTCCACGTTATACCTCGGTGTAGGGCCTGCATGTCCGTAGGCCTCCACGCACACGTGTCTATGTGTGGATTGGCCTGGGAGGGTGAGTGTGTGTGTCCCTCCAGATATATTTGTGTGGGTCCTTGGCCTATTTCTGTCCCTGTCTGTTCTTATGTGTCTGTGTGTTTATGTGTCTGGGGGTCTAGGGGTATATGTTGCTGAGGCCCCAGGCAGGCCCCCCACCCACACCCGGCTTGCTGCAGGCGACACTGGCACATGGATGAATTCTCTGAGCGTGGAGTCCTGAGGGGCATTCGAGGGAAGGGATGCCCAGTGGCTGGGGAAAAGATGAGCTGGGTTTCTTCCCAATTGGAAGTGGGGTCTGCTGTACCCTGAGAAGATGGGGACAATAAAAGCCACAACACTTGGCCCCCATTTGCTGCCTGTGAACAGGTGGCCCCCTTGGAGCCAGCCAGGGCACTTGGCCTGGGCAGTGTAGGGGACCCCACTCACTGATGGAAGCGTAGGAGTGAGTGGTCTGAGGTCCAAGGGGAGGGAACTCCACTGCTTCCCCTGGAGCCGAGACACCACGGCACCCGAGATGGGGGTGTCCCCAGCCACAGGCCTGGAGTTTCAGGGGACCCAAGGGACCCCTCAGCTTCCCTCAACTGCTGGACAGGATCTGCACTGAAGGACTCGGGGGACCCCATCCCGCCAGAGCTTGGAGGCCCCTCTGTGGCATGTCCAGCTCACCCTTGAGTGTTTCTACTGGCCAGTTCCACCCCAAGTGTGCCCTCACGTCTACCTGCTGCCTCCCATCAGTCCAAGGGGTGGACAGTGTGGTCCCCATGACCTGTGAAGAGGCAGGGCTCAAGGAGCTAAGTCACCACTCTGAGGCCACCAGCTGGTCACTGCAGAGGGTGGAGTAGGGAGCATCTGGTCAGAGCCTGTTCTTCTCACGGAGCTGGGTGGGATGGGCCGTCTCCTGGTCCTTCCACCCCGTCTGAGACCTCTGTGCACTTCTCAGATCTGCCTGGGCTCTGGCACCATGTGGGCCCCACCCATCGCAGGTGGCCCCTTGGCGAGAATTAAAATGAAGCCACTTGTCCTCAGATGGAGGGCTGGAGGGCAGAGCAAGGGCTACATCTCAGCCCCACAGGTTCCCCTAGGCAGGTGCTCTTGAGCAGTGAGCAACCCCCTCAACCTGCCACCCTGTGTTTACCTCTATACCTGGTCCCCAGACTTTCCCACCTCTTATCCCATCCCAGGCCAGGTGGTGGGGGTAGCAGTGGTACTCAACCCAGATTTAGCCCAAAGTTCCCTGGAAATGACTTTAATAGCCTCTTTGTCCCTGGGCTGGTGGTCTTAGGGAACATGTCTCTGAAATCAGCAATTATTTCTGTAAGTCAGCCAATGGCATCCCAGAACATCCCCTGGCTGGGCTGAGAGCTTCAGGCCCTGGGTTGCCCCCCCCCCTTTTCCTTTGACACCAGCCTGACCCACTCCCTTCTCTTCCAGCTGGAAAAGAAGATGGAAGGTTGGCGGGGCAGTCTGCCCCCCGTACGGAGGTCGTAGGGGCGGAGCCCACCGCAGATGCCGTCATGCCCAGCACCCTCGTGTAACTCTGACAAGCACGGGGATGCCCTTACTGGGTCAGTGACCTTGGCTGTGACTTCTGCTGGGGACCCAGTTGCAACTGGTTTTCATTCTCAAACATTGTGTAATTTTTTCCAAATCAAGCATAAATTAATTTTATAAACAGAAAAAAAAAACCCTCAAAAAGAATAAAAGAAGCTGTATGCGAGGTCCCATTATGGACAGGTTTTATAACCTTCCATGGTCCTTTGAGACAGACCCCGCTGCAACCCCACCAGTCGTCCCCGGGCCCTGTCCCAGGGCTCAGACCCCTGGCCCCTCAGCCTGGAGAGCCACCACTGGCCTGCAGACTAGGTGGGGTCTCTGAGCTTTCTCCTTCCTGCTGCTTCTGGCCTGAAAGGGGGGCAATGGGACCCCCAGGCTTGAGCCCCTGGGAAGCCTATCCAGCCCCTCCCTGACCATCCCTCCAGGGCCTGTTCCCAGGAGGCTTGCCTCCTCTAGGCATCCCACCAACTGACAGCTTCCCCCCACCCCTCATGAAGGCCTGTGTTCATGGCTGCCCAGAGTTCTGCTGGGGAGGGGGTGGGCCTGCGGCATGGTGGGTGGACCCCGACCGTAGTGTATGATGCCCCTATCATGTTCCTTCTGGGTGTTTTGGGGGTTGAGCTTCCTGGGCACCTGACCCCTCCCCAGGCACCTTGGGTGCCGCCCCTGCTGGAGGAGGAAGTGAACAGAACACAGTTACCCCCCCTGTAAACGGAAGTCAGGGTTCCCTGGAGGCCCCCCCCACAGGAAAGGCTTCGGCCTCCAGTTTGCTTCACCTCACGTGGTCCTCGTTTTGTGGAAACTGCCATTGGGCAAAGGAAACAAATGTATTATTTCTAAAATGTTGAGACTAGAGGCCTTATGTTTTTGAATATCATTTTCCAAAATTTAGCTTGCATTATGGACCCCTCTTAGGAAAAGTAAGCTCCTCAGCACCCCTCCTGGCCCAGCTCCATCTCGCTCAGTTTCTCCTTCAGTGTGGTTATTACATTTATGTTCTGTAACCATCATTTGAAATATTCCTTTGTCTTAATTTGATATTTAAATAGATTCTGCTCCTTACCACGTTTCTCCTTTCCTGTGGCTCTGCGTCATCCCCTTGGTGGGCTGGTGTGGTCAGATGACAGGAACGCCTGAGGAGTTGGTGGTGGGGTTCCTCCTGGGAAGCAGAGTGAAGAAGGGGCGTGAGGAGGACAGGGGGGCCGGCAAGGGGTGACTTGGCGCAGCTCGGCCTGCTATCCCAGCAGACCCGGCCCCTGGCAGGACGTGGTGGGCAGTGGCTCAGGGTCTGGGGGCCTGGAGCCCACAGGGAGGATTCCAGGCTAACAATGAGGAGTGGGAGGCTGGGGAAGGATTTAGGCAGATGAGGGACACAGTCAGCATCGTTGTACAAAGCCCACAGGCTCCATGAGGGGAACCGACTGGAAAAGTCCAAAGTGGGCTCTGAAAGGCTGGCAAGGAAGCCACCACGGCCCTGGGGGACAGGAGACCGAGGGGAGGTGGGCAGTGCTTCAACACCTGACACCGGTTCAGTGACAGGTTGTCCCATCGGGGAGGGACAGTGCCAGCGACCAGGAGGAGAATCGCCGTGTTCCTGTGAAGAGTGGTTCCCTTGATGTTAGAGCAGAAAATCTTCAGAGGTCACAGATTGATGCGAGCGCTGGGTCTCTGCACTCTGTGAGAGGCTGGGTTGGGGAGCTTCATTATAGAATGAAGGGGGCTCTTCCTCAAGAGTCAGGGTATCTGAGAGGCTCTGTCCGCTCACCTTAGGTCATGTTCTCAGGGTCCTGAGATGGAGCCCCATGTCCCAGCCGTCTGGGCGCTGGGCATGGAGTCTGCCTAAGATTCTTTCTCTCCCTCCCCCTCTGCCCCTCCCCGCCCCTTAAAAAAAAAGTAAAGAAGATGACTATACACTTCCTTCAAAATAATTTATTGGTCTTCAAGCTTAAAAAAAAAGATAATTCATGGTCATTGAAATAAATACATACTGATTATGAAAAAGTGTTACAAATATCTCCAGTAATTCTATCATCTAGAGATAAGTCTATAAATTTTTCATATTCAGAAAATTGGGATGATACAGCTCATTTTCTCTTAATCCATGACGAATGACTTTCCAACGCGGTTTTACGGACTGCAGCATGCCACTACGGGGACGGGAGACCATGCATCCTGCTGTCCTGACGCCGGCTGCATCCCGGTCCTCTCCAGCTGCTCTACAAGCCTTTAAGTAGCCCTGGGTTTTCCTGGGACGAAGCTCTAGAAGGGAGACCGCTGCTCACGGGGAGGACCAGCAACTCCCACGCTCCCCGCGGCCCCACGCGTCCTTGCCCACCGGTGCTGTCACCGAGAGAATGGTAATCATAATAGCGACAACAGCAGCACGCTCCGCCTCTCAGGTGAGCACCGCCTCCGCGCTGGCTCCCGGGGTTCCCACCGCCCGCACCCGGGCCGAGGCAGCCAGCGGCCGATTGGGGGAGCCTCCCCAGCAGAAGGAGCGCGCAGCGGCTCCCACCCGCCTTCCGCAGGTGTGGGCGTAGGCGATCCGGCCAACAGGGTTCCTCCGTAACCACCTGCAGCGCCCCACCCCTGTCGCACGCACCACCTGTAACCGCCCACGCAACTCATTGTTTGTACCCACTGCTTCTCGCCCGGTCCCCCAGACAGAAGCTCTAGCACCCCGGAGCAGGGGTCTTTGTGGATTTGGGTCCCTGATACGTCCCTGTGGATCTGGAGCTGATGGAGAACAGGGAGGGGGGCACGCCGAGGGGTGCCGGGAGTCGGAGGACCGGCTGGCTCCACGGGACCTGCACCTGCACCGGCCCGGGAGGGGGGGCACTTCCAGCAGCAGCTTTATGGCAACAGGAGGGAGGCGCAGGGGCGGGGGTGTCAGGACAGCGTGGGGGTTTCTGGAGAGGAGCAGCGTCTTCACTCTGCAAAGGCTGAGGACGCGCAGCCGGAACACTGGGGGCTCCGGCCCGGCGAAGGGCGGATCGAGGGGTCCTTGCGGGCCTGGGGAGGGTCGCGGTGAGCAGAGGGCCCGGGGCGCGGTGCGGAGTGGAGGCGGGGGCGTCCCCGTACCTGGGGCGGCAGTTGGGCTGATACTAGGGCCGCTCAGGTCGCCGCCCGCCAAGTGTCCAGGAAAGCAGCGCCCAAGCCCGCAGCTCCGAGACCCGCAGCTCCCCACTGTGGTCCGGGTCCCCACCGCACTAGGTGGTCAGAGAACGACAAGCGTCCAGCGGCTGTGGGCTGTGGGTGGGGCTGGACCGGAGGGCAAGGGAGGGACCGTGGGCGAGGGAGGAGGCGCCAGGTCTCATGGGATCCTGAGATCACCACCGGAGCCAAAATCAAGAGTCAGTCCCTAACCGACTGAGTTACCAGGCGTCCCCCTTTGCCGTTTTATGTTGGCATAATTTCACACCCGTAGGAAAGTTGCAAGAAGTGTAAAAGCATTCCTATATGCTCTTCACCCAGATTTCCCAAATGTTAGGAATGAAGCCAGCCACGGGTTAGTATTTATAATAGCTGGATTTAGAACTGCAGTATCCCCCAAGAAAAGAACTAAATTGTATAGCTAGTCATATAAAATAAGCCTATGACATAGGGGATGTTTACAATGTAGAGTTCAGTGAAAAGCCAGAGACCCACGAAAATAATTGCTGTGCAGTGTTTTCTCAATGACGTAAAATTAAAATAGAGATTTGTTCTCAAAAGGATTGAAAAGAGGGGCACCTGGGTGGCTCAGTCTGTTAAGCTCCAGCCTCTTGATTTCGGCTCAGGTCGTGATCTTGGGGGTCATGAGATCTAGCCCATGTCCTACACCTTACTCAGTGCAGAGTCGGCTTGAGATTCTCTCCCTCTCCCTCTACCCCACCTCCCGCTCTCGCTCTCTCTCTCTCTCTCACCCCAAACAAAATCTTAAAAAAAAAAAAAACTGAAAAGAAGATGACACCTAGAAAATGAAGGGACCCAGAACAGCCAAAACCATCCTGAAAAAGATTAAGGTTGGAGAACTCACACTCTGATTTCAAAACTTACTACAAAGGAGCAATAGTCAAGACAGTGTGGTCCTGGTATAAGAAGGGCCATAGACCAATGAAATAAAATGGAGAGTCCAGAAATAAACCCTCTTATTTATGGCCAACTGATTTTCGAGGGAGCCAAAACAACTAAATGGGGGAATAATAGTTTCATTTTCAACAAATGGTAGTGGGGGGGGGCGCCTGGGTGGCTCAGTCGCCTTCGGCTCAGGTCATGATCCCGGGGTCCTGGGATCGAGCCCCGCATCTGGCTCCCCGCTCGGCGGGAAAGCCTGCTTCTCCCTCCCCCACTCCCCCTGCTTGTGTTCCCTCTCTCGCTCTGTCTCTCTCTTTCAAATAAATAAATAAATAAATAAATCTTTAAAAAAAAATGGTAGTGGGACCACTACGTGGAAAAGATATCCACGTGAAAAAGAATGAAGTTGGAGCCCTACCTCACCCCATATACAAAAAATAACTGAAAACGGGTCTAAGACTCAAATGTAGGAGTTAAAGTATAAAACTCTTAAAATACATACAGAGTAAATCTTTGTCAACTTGGATTAGAGAGTGATTATTTTATTTTACTCGCTTATTAGAGGGAGAGAGCACAAGTGAAGGGAGAGGCAGAGGGAGAAGCAGGCTCCCTGCTGAGCAGAGAGCCCCACAAGGGGCTTGATCCCAGGACCCTGGGATCATGACCTGAGCAAAAGGCAGATGCTCAACTGACTGAGCTACCCAGGCACCCCGAGGCAGTGATTTCTTAGATATGACACCAAAAACACAAGAAACAACAACAAAAAATGAAGTTCCATTGTTTTTGCTGTTCAGTTTGGGTGCTGGGGGGGTAAAAATGTAGTGCTTTTAGAATGTGTTGGCTAAATCACAGGGGTGAAAAGTGCAGCCTGGGGAATACAGTGATACTGTAATAACCTTGTGTAGTGACAGGTGTGACCACCCTCATTGTGGTGTGCTGTTGCCTAGTATATAGAATTGTCCAGTCACAATGTTGTACACAATTATGTATGTATTAAGACATTAATGTAACATTGTTCATCAACTAGACTTCAGTAAGAGCAAAGTGTAAAACAAGCAATTAACAGTAAATATGCAAAAGCTGGGCGCCTGAGTGGCTCAGTCCGTTAAGGGTCTGCCTTTGGCTCAGGTTATGATCGCAGGGTCCTGGGATCGAGCCCCGCATTAGGCTCCCTGCGCTGCTTCTTTCTCTCTCCCTCTGCCCCTCTCCATGCTCATGCTCTCTCTCTCTCAAATAAATGAAATCTTTTTAAAAAATTGCAAAAGCAGAGTACCTACTGCGGCGGTCGGCGTCATGGCAGGGGAGGCGTTTAGAAAATTTCTTCCCCTCTTTGACCGAGTTTTAGTTGAAAGGAGTGCAGCTGAAACTGTAACCAAAGGAGGTATTATGCTTCCAGAAAAATCTCAAGGAAAAGTGTTGCAAGCAACAGTAGTAGCTGTTGGATCAGGCTCTAAAGGAAAGGGTGGAGAGATTCATCCAGTTAGTGTGAAAGTTGGAGATAAAGTTCTCCCAGAATATGGAGGCACCAAAGTAGTTCTAGATGACAAGGATTATTTCTTATTTAGAGATGGTGACATTCTCAGAAAGTATGTGGACAGAAATCATTATTAAAATGGCATGAAGTGAAGCTGCCCATTCCAGTGAAGTTGTGAAATCTTTCATCATGTAAATAATTTTCATGTCTCTCTTTTATAATAAACTAATGGTATCCAAACTAAAAAAAAAAAAAAAATTGCAAAAGCTTGGGGCACCTGGTTGGCTCAATTAAGTGTCTCCCTCTGCCCCTCCCCCTACTTGTGTTCCCACTCTCAAGTAAATAAATAAATAAAATCTTAAAAAAAAAAAAAAACACAATGAGATACCATTTCATATCTACCCACATGGCTATACTCAGATAATAGCAAGTGTTGACAAGGATGTGGAGAAAACAAAATCCTCATAAGCTGCTCACAGGAATGTGAAATGGTGAGGACCCTGTGGAAAACAGTCTAGCAGTTCCTCAAATGGCTAAACATAGGGTTACCATATGACCAAGCAATTCCACTCCTAGGTGCACACCCCAAAGAACTGAAAACATACGTACACACAGAAATCTGGACATGAATGCTCATAGCAGCATGAGTCATAGTAGCCAAAACCTGGAAACAACCCAAATGCTTATCGACAGATTAACGGATATACAAATCGTGGTCTATATATACAATGCAATATTATTTGGCCATTACAAAACCAAAATGCTTCCACAGGCTGCAGCATGGATGAACTCTGAAAACTCCAGGCATGGGGCGCTTGGGTGGCTCAGTCAGTTAAGCATCTGCTTTTAGCTGGGGTCATGACCTCTGGGTCCTGAGAGGGAGCCCCACATGGGGCTCTCTGCTCAACGGCGAGTCTGCTTCTCCCTCTCCCACTCCCTCTGTGATCTCTCTCGCTCTTTCAAATAAATAAATAAAATCTTAAAAAAAATAAAAGAAATTTAAAAAAAGAAAACACCAGGCTAAGTGAAATAAGCCAGACAGAAAACACCACATATCGTATGATTCCATTTATATGAGTGTCCAATATAGGCACATCTATACAGACAGATGAATACTTGCCTAGGGTCATGGGGTGAGGGACTTCACAATGGCTACAGGTTTCTTTCTGGAGCAAAGAAAATGTTCTAAACCTGATTGTGGTGATGTTCGCACATCTTTAGGAATACACTGAAACACACTGAATTGTACACTGTTTTTTTTATTTTTGCAAATCTCAACGTAGGCCTAAAGAAATACTAGAGGTTCTCATATGTGCTTTGGCAATCGACCTGGTACAACATCGTCATGTCACCTTTGCAAAATCCCCAGGGACCTCTAGGAAGCCCCCCCAGACTACACTTTGAGAACCATTACCCTTACTGTAAAATTCGTATTTCCCCCTTTGTAATTAATAAGTATCTTTGGGATTATGTAAATACCATTTCCTTGTTAGGTTTTCACCCTCCAACTTTAGTGGCCATTGATGATTTTTGCCCAAATCAGCTATTAATTAGGACGGTTGACAAATGGTGATCATCCTTTCTGCATTTCTTAGTTGACCTTCTACTGTAAGAAAGAGCTTTCCCTTCTCCCCATTTACTTTTTTTTTTTTAGAAAAGGAGCAAGAAAATGGGGTTGGGGTGGGGGGAGTAAGGGGTGGGGTGGGCGGAAGGGCAGGGGAGAGGGAGAGGGAGAGGGAGAATCTCAAACTGACTCCACACCCAGCACAGAGCCTACCGGATTAGGGGATGGATCTCACGACCCTGAGATCATGACCCTAGCCAAAACCAAGAGTGAGGCGCTTAGCCAACTGAGCCACCCAGGTGGCCCAGCTTTGGGGTGGAGTCATTTGAAGGTTTTAACAAGGTGTATAAAAAATTTCCTTCTGCTGGCTAAAGAAAGTGACACGTCTAATACGATATTTAAACAAATGCTCCCGCTTAGCGAGCACGGAGTCAAATCCTGCGGGGGGCCCGGAATTAAGCCCTGCAACTACCTGGTCTCAGAGCCCCCGCCCAGAATCCCCAGTCCCAGCCGCCTGTCCGGCCGACGCCCCGCCCCCGGACGCCCTCGCCCAATCCTGAGCTTGCCCCGCCCCTTTCGCAAACCCTTGCCCCATATCCCCGCGCCGATTGGTCAGGCCGCCAACTCGGCGCCGCTCACAGAAGAGCCGGAGAAGCGGAGTTTGCTCAAGGAATGGGGCCCCGCGGCCCTGCTGCGCATGCTCGCTGGGAGCCCGCTTGGGCGTTCCAAGAGGTCCGCTTCCCCGCGGGGTGGCGCGCGCTCCCGGCTAGTGGGGCGGCGCGCGGGCACGGGGCTCGCTCCCGAGAGGGCAGGTGGGGGCTGGGAGCGGGCGCTAGGGTTGTGGTGGCCGGAGGCGCCTGGGCCGCGAGGTCGACGCCTGTGGCTGCGGCGGCCGAGGCCAAAGGACCCGCCGCGGCTCGGTCTCCGGAGAGCGAGGGCTCCGCTGCTGCCGCCGCCCGGCCGGTGCCCGGTGAGCACGGGCCCCAGCGGGCCGGGGAGGGTCCCGAGTCCCACGGCGTGGCCGCGCCCCCGGCCAGGCCTCCCCGAGGGTCCCGAGGGCTGTTGAGGCTGGAAGGGGGGTGGTGTCACCCAGCTCAGTGTCCCGGCGCTCAGGCCGCTCCTTGTCCTTCACCCGAGACTCGTCTCCTTTCTCCTGGCTCCTCCTTCGCCCCAATCCAGCCGACCCCGGACTGAACCCTGACACCCCCAGCAAGGGAGCCCCCCGTTCGTCCCCACCCCCAGCCTGGCCGTGTCCGCCGCACCGGCGCTGACCCGCGCTGGCACCCACCCCAGTCCCGTCCCGTCTGCGCGGCTCTGTAGGTCCCAGTGACCTTGCACTTTTTGCTGCTGTTACACCCCTCCTTCCACTTCTGATTACGCAGATTGCCTGTTGAGACTTTCAAACTTTTGACTCAAGAAATATGTTCTCCATGCATAACTTGTGCCTGTAGATGTAGATTACTGGAAGATAAGTTCAAAGGGAGAAATGACCCTAATCTCTCATGATAACAGCCAGATCTACTCTACCTTTGTTCTGATTCCATTCTGTTCTCTTCCGTTCTTTCCATTCCAAATGACTGTTGCTAACCCATGGAATTGATTTCAGGACCTAATGGTTCTGACCACAGTTTGAAACCCTTGCTTTAACAAACATCCGTCTTTCTCCGCCTTTATGTCTTGCCTTTGGGGGATGCTGAGTTCTAATAATCAGATAATCACGGGTAACCTTCAATTCCATAGAAAAGGTATATTTTTAATATGTTGACATTTCTGCTTCTCAGGGCCAAAATCACTTCGAGGACTTGATTTGAATGTTCTAGTTTGATGCCATCAGGTTTATCCTGTTCCTCTTCCAAAAGCTCCTAGTCGGACTTGGAGAAGAGATAGTGTGTGAGGTTGGGACTGGAGTGTGGAGTGTTTATAATGGAGAGGGAGACGATTTTTACTAGAGAGAGAAATAATTAAAGTTCAGCTTTAGGAAGATTAACTGGTTGGCACTGCATAGGGAGAATTGGCCCGGCTGGATGCAGGATGGAAAGGCCGCTGAGGAGTAGGTGAGGATCAAAGCCCCGGAGTGCTGTTCAGTGGGAAGGCCATGGGAGGTGGTGTGACCAGGTGTACAGAGAATGAGATTTGAGGACACATGAGGCCTGGTAAGGAAGGAGTAAAAAAAAAAAAAAAAAAAATAGCTAAGACTCTGGGGCACTGACTGGCTCAGTGGGTAAAGCATGCCACTCTTGATCTCCAGGTTGTGAGTTTGAGCCCCACGTTGGGCATAGAGATTACTTTAAAAAAAAAAAAAAGGAAAGAATAGGGGCGCCTGGGTGGCTCAGTTGTTAAGCATCTGCCTTCGGCTCAGGTCATGGTCCCAGGGTCCTGGGATCGAGCCCTGCATCGGGCTCCCTGCTCAGCAGGAAGCCTGCTTCTCCCTCTTCCATTCCCCCTGCTTGTGTTCCCCCTCTCGCTCTGTCTCTCTCTGTCAAATAAATAAATAAAAATCTTAAAAAAAAAAAAAGGAAAGAATAAAAGCTCAGGTTCTGATCTGGTGACTGAAGGACTTGGGGCTGGGAGGACCTGGAGGTAGAATCTTCCTCTCTGTGCTCTGTGCATCTCTCAGGTGCTCAGGAGCAGGGGTTCCCAGGGGACATACAGCAATATCGATCATTGGGCAGGGGTGTGCTGCATCCAGCAGGCAGAGGCCAGGGATGCTGTTGAACATCCAGCCCCCCTTCCCCAAAATGCCAATGGTGCTGAGGTTGAGAAGCCCTGCTTTAGAACAGTGATTCTTAATCGCCGGGGTTGGGGGGGTCACTGCCACCCTCAACACCGCCCAGGAATGATACCCGTATGCACACAGTGCATGCGTGTTTCATAGGAGAGTTCACGAGTCAGTCAGTGCACACCTCTACCCCTCATAGCTCATTAGCATGTGTGGGAGGGGGACAGCAATTTGGAGTCACCCAGGAGCTTTTTCAAACATCAGGACCCCTGGGTGCAAGAAAGAACTCTTTGTCCTTGTGTGATGATTTACAGTTTATAGAAGAATTTCACATGCAGTATCTCACTTGCCACTTTTCCTGTTTCGCAGGTAAAATCAGTCCAGAGAATCGATGGAATTTGCCCCAAGTGTTGCACCCAGCAAGCTGGCAGTAAGGACCCGGGTACTGGCGGATGGGGATGGCGGTTCTCACTCTCTGTGCGTGAAGGTAATTCTGTTGACCCACCATCAGCTTCCGAGTGAGGCTCAGACTTTGAGGACCTTACCGATTAGATCTTGCCTGAGAGGCACCCGGCAGTTTGTAATACTGTGTGTCTCTTGGGTGTTAGGTTGACACCGAGCCCTTTGTGACCACCTGCACGACAGCAATGTCAGAGTGGGCAGCTGAGTATTGCGCCCAGAATTGCTCTGTGCCTCATTTCTGGGGGAGGGGAGGGGATAAGAGAGTGATGAAGCATAAACCGTGAAGCTTTCAAACTTTCCATTTAAATCTGCCTGGTTTAAAAATACTCCAGTCACTCAATAAATCTTTAGTGAGTAAAAATTGAGTATTACAAAGCAAACACAAGGACCCAAGTATTGACCTCAAAGCAATGACCATCCAAAGTAAAAAAAAAATACATTTAAGTCCACCTACGATAAATAGACATATGTATAACAAGTGGAAATTTCATAAAATAATACCCAGTTTTATTTCATGCAGTGCAGATTGATGTTTCACATGTAATTTTAAAAATTGCTGACTGGAGCCAGAGATTATAGGACCAATGACCTAGCCAATTAGAAAAGCAGAACCTTAGACCTTAGAAACTTAGATGTAGAATGAACATGTATGGAAGCTTTTACATAACTGATTGACCAAGGAACCAGAAAGATCTAACAACCAGTTTGCAAGAGAATCCAAAGAAGATTCTAGAAGACTACAGACATTAAAATGTGCACATGGAGGCAAAACTGGCTTTTTCTTCAGGGGGGAGAATTATTTCCATGTACTTATTTACATGGAGAGAGAGTTTATTGCCTACAGCCTAGAATAATTTTGCATTGCTCTCGGTTATCTGCACTATGCAGAGTTGTCAAAATGGCTCAAAGACTAGAATCCTGTAACCTGGAAGGATGTGTTCTAAACACTGCATTGTTTCCATTGAGGCGCAAAGGTCCTTTACAGTCTCATAACCTCAATGAAAGATACTTCTGATCACAAAATAAGGCTGGTCTCATTAGATTTGGCCTGATTGTTTGCATAAGTACGAGCACGTTAATTCACCGTAGAGGCCTTCTTTAGTTTGCTTTGCTGGAAGCCTTCATAAGGAATATCTGGTGGGATTTTTAGAAGTCTGGTATTTGCTATCCCAAGGAATGGAAGCCATGCTCCAGAAGCTCTCTCCACCAGATTTCACTTATACTACTTAGGAGTTTGAGCAAATTCCTGTCTGTATTCTTGAGGGCCCCTGAATAGCCCAAGGTGTGTGAAACGCAATAAATTGTTACAGGATCATCTCAGAAAAGATGAAATCATGACTCTCCTACTGACATAAAATAAACAGATGCTAATGATTTTATTTAACACATTAATGAGGGAGCACATACAATGTGATAGATTAAATGAGATCATGTATATAAAATACTTAATGTGGGGCCTGACACACAAAAAAAGCCCCTTCAAATCCTTCTTAGGCTCGTCACTTACTGATGGACTGCCTATTTCTCAAGGGCATCTATTCAGGTGTTTCTCAAAACACAGTCCTGGCCCACCAGAGCCTTGTGGGGTACTTGCTAAAAATCCAGATTCTTGAATCCCTCTCCAGATCCTCTGTCAGAATTTTAGATGGAAATACAGTCATTTGCATTTTTATCAAGGGCCCGGGGGAATTTTTATGAAGACCAGTATTACACAAACAACTAATTATAATAAAACTTGCATGAAAAATATACTTAACCTCATTATATGGATTCACTCTTTCTATTCTATTTTTTAAATTCTTTTTCATTTTTTAAAACACTGATCTCAAGAAGGGTTTCTCAGCCTTGGCTCTGTTGGCATTTTAGACCAGATGCTTCTTTAGGGAGTGTTGGAGAAGCTACCCTGGGCACTGTAGGATGTTGAGCAGCATCCTTGGGCCCTACCCACTAGATGCTAGTAGCATGCCCTGCCTTCCCATGGTGACAACCAAAAATGTCTCTGGACACTGTCAGGTGTTGCCTGGGAAGGAAATCACCTTGACTGACAACCACCAGTCTTAACCCACTCCTTTGATACCTATGGTCAGAATCCTCAATGTGAAAAGAACCATTTTTACTGGTTTTAAGAGGTGAGGCCCTGAAGGCAGACACCGGTGTCTTGAATGCGGACTCTGTCTTTATCGGCCTGCTCTTGGTCACAGATTCAGCCTTTGTTCCTCCTCTATGACATGAAAGAACAGTGGACTCTAATTGACGGGGTTATTTGGAAGATAAACTGGAATAGTACGTGCAGAGCCCTTGGGGGGTAGTGCCAGGCACATCGTTGTATTTGGTAAATATTACATATTATGATCACAGTCCTCTAGACTCTCGAGGGTTGTGTCAGTCAGAATCCAGCCAGGAAAACAGAAACTACTTTAAGATTTGAACTGGGAGTTTCCTTGCGATCCCTGGTGGTGGAGGAGCTGAGAGGCCAAACAGGAAATGGTGAGCGAGCCCGAGCCCGAGGGTGGCAGAGACTCGATGCTGCCAGCACAGCCAGGCCGAGCTCCAGGGCAGCAGGCAGGGGTCCTGCAAAGCTGCAGCAGACAGCCCTGGTGAGCCCCCGCCAGGCAGGTGGCTTCTGGAACACCCTCCTCACTCCACCCGCCAGTGTCCCACCATGTCTCCCATTGGCCAGATCAGCCGGAAGTCACCCTGGTAAACCATAAAATAGCTGGTTTGTAGGGACACATCAGTGCAGCTGAAGACACTCTGAAGGCCTGACTGCAGCCCTGAGCATCAGCTTCCTCTGCACCTGGCGCTTCTTACCTCTTCCTGCAGCTGCCCAGGGCACAGGGAGGTACCCTGTTGGCTGCGCACCAGCTGGGCCTGGGTTGGAGTCTTGGCTCTCACTAGCCATGCGGTCCTGGGCCATTCAAGGCCCCAGAAGTTGAGTGGGGATGATGGTGATGCTTGGCAAGGAGGTTGCTGGGTCACTGGACTGGAGGTGTGGGCTGATGCCGGAGGAATTTTGTTCCTGGCTCAGGTCGCAGGTCCCAGGATGGATGACGAGGCTCTGGACAGGAGGGTGTCTCCCTCTCCCTCTCTCTCTCACCCTATACTCAGGAGGTCTCCATCACTTATTTTCTCTGTCAACTCCAATTGTGCCTGTAAGTTTGAAACTTGGGTTTTCAAGAACGTTTTATTTTGAGTTAATTTTCGACTTTAAAAACATTGCAAAGAGGGGTGACTGGGTGGCTCAGTCATTAAGCGTCTGCCTTCGGCTCAGGTCATGATCCCAGGGTCCTGGGATTGAGCCCCGCATTGGGCTCCCTGCTCAGCAGGAAGCCTGCTTCTCCCTCTCCCACTCCCCCTGCTTGTGTTCCCTCTCTCACTGTGTCTCTCCCTGTAAAATAAATAAATAAAATCTTTAAAAAACAAAAAACATTGCAAAGATAGGACGAAGAATTCCCACATACCCATCACCCGGTCTCCCTGATTGTCAGCATCTTACCGGATGCTGCGTGGAGATCAAAGCCAGGAAATCACCGTGAGTACGGTTCTCCTCACCTACACTGTTGACCTGACTCTGGTTTCCCCAGCTTGTCCCCAGCGTCCTTTTCCATCCCACCATCCCACGTGGCATTTAGCTGTTGTGTCTCCTCAGCACCCCCCAGTCTGTGACAGGCCCTCAGCCTGCCCTTGTCCTTGATGACCTCAGCAGTTTTGAAGTCTCCTGGTCATTGTTTCGTGGACTGTCCCTCGATGTGGTTCGTCTGATTAAAGTGGGGGTGTGCACCTGGGGCAAGAGTATCACAGAGACGGTGGGGTGTCCTTGGTGCAAGGACATCGTGGTGTTGATGTGTCTTATGACCGGTGAAGTTGACCTCGATCACATAGGGGGGTGTCCACGGGATTTCCCCACTGTCAAGTTACTGTCTTTCCTTTTGTAGTTAATAAATATCTTGGAGGGAATGTCTGAGGCTATGCAGGTCCCACAACTGGGATTTTTAATAGCCTCAATTTTTGTTCGTTTATCTGTTCTGTCACTTATATTACCCTTTAATTTCTCGTGTGACTTGTCACAGGAGACTTTTGATGGAGTTAAAGGACAAATGACCAAGCGAGGAGATGCAGCTTGTCTTTACAGCATCTCCCTTTCCCCACGGTACAGAGAGTTCATGCACATTGTCCACAATTTCAAGAAAACAAAAGAAATGGAAGGAGAAAATAAATCACTGTTCTTACTACTTTTAACATTTTGAGATATTTCTTCCTAGGTATTTAAGTTTTTGTTTTTTTTTTTTTATTTGGGAGAGCAAGCAAGCACAAGCAGGGAGGAGAGGGAGAAGCAGACTCCCTGCTGAGCAAGGAGCCTGACACGACACGGGGCCGATGGCAGGACCCCGGGATCATGACCTGAGCCGAAGGCGAATGCTTAACCCACTGAACCACCCAGGCGCCCTGTTTTCGTTTTTGTTTTTGTTTTTGGGGGGGGGTTAGGCCATGAATACATAAAATAAAATTAGTCCGTAACCGACGACTGTGAGCAGAGCCCTCCAGAGGCTGGAGAGGCGTGTGGGCTGAAGGCCACAGGCCCCGCCGGGTCTGAGCCATACTTGGATTTGGGTGGGTTTTTTGGGGGGAAAACCTTAGCTTAAAAAGATAGTATTTGCAGACTTTGCTAACTGCATCTGCTGTCTAACTGTTAGGTTTTGTAAATACAAACATTTTTGGAAATCTTCAGTTATTTTTGCTACATGGAAGAACTCTCACATTCTTGTTTTGGAAACGTTTGTGTCAGGCAGTTAATTTTTTACCAAGGATGCAGTGCGTTCATCCTAAGGAGCAACACCGCTATCTTGTGGCCTTCAGGAGCATTGCTGCCGAGGATTTAGGTGTGTGTTCCTGCCTGTTCTGGGCCTACCTTACATAATGATTTGGTCCTTTGCAAGGGCTCCATCTGGTCTGCAGGTGAGGGCCTCCCACTGTAAAGTGGGGTGAAATAGAAAACAACATGTTGAATGCAATGTATGTGCCACAGGAAACAAAATGTCATTCAAGAGCTCTGATCCAAGAACAAACAGAGCAGTGCAAGTGCATCTGGGTGGCAGGATTATGGGCCGTTTACTAGGAATTAGGTTCTTAACAGTTTAAACATATTGGTATATAGTTTTTACAATATACTATTAGCAACTTACACAATATCTTAATATGTAATCCATGCCACCCCTCTTCTTTGATGAGGAAACCAAGCCCAGTAGTGAAAGTCCTGCTTATGGTGTAGAAAACTGGTTTTGGGGGTGCCTGGTGGGCTCAGTCAGTGCAGTGTGAGACTCTTGATCTCAGGGTTGTAAGTTTAAGCCCCACGTTGGGTGTAGAGATGACTTAAAAAAAATTCTTAAAAAAAAAAAGAAAGAAAAAGAAAACCAGTTTTCATCCAAGTGACCCTGAGGACCTGAGTCCCTATAAGGATTTTTTAAAAAACAGTTTTATTGAGATATGTTTTACATACACATAACTCCCCTATCAAAAGTGTGTAACTCAGTGTTTTCCATGTATTCAGAGTCGAACAACCACAGTCAATTTTACATTTTCATTACCCCAAAAAGAAACCCCACACCCCTTAGCATCACTTCTAAATTTCCCCTGCCTCTCCCCCAGTCCTATACAATCATTCATCTGCTTTCCGTGTCAGTGGATTTGCCCGTTCTGAACATGCCTTATAAATGGAGTCATATAGTATGCTATCTTTTATGTCTGGCTTCTTTTTTTTTTTAATATTTTATTTATCCATTTGAGAGAGAGAGAGCGCAAGAAGGGTGGAGAGGCAGCGAGAGAGAGGGAGAAGCACACTCCCCATTGAGCCAGGAGCCTGATGTGCGGCTCGATCCCAGGACCTGGAGATCACGACCTGAGCCGAAGGCAGACACTTAACCAACTGAGCCACCCAGGGGCCCCTGTGCCTGGCTTCTTTCACTGAACATGACGTTTTCAAGGTTCATCCAGCACGTGCCAAAACATGATTCCTGGTTATGGCCGAATAATATTCCATTGTATGGATGGACAACACATAGGCCAGTGCAGGTGGTTCCAAGGGAGAACGCGGTGTCCGGACGGACCCAGCTGGTGCCGACCCTGCGTGGTGGCCAGACAAGAGAGTGGTCGGTGTCCACAGAGCTGGCGGGCCGCCTGCAGACAGCTGGGCTGAGAAGGAAGGAGTGTGGGCTGTTCTTGCAAAGTTGAACTGTTGAGGGAAGGAGGGGCTTTTGTTAGGTCTTGTTTTTGGACACAGGAGACCGAAAAACCTTGGTGGTCCCAGTGCAAAGAACTGCAGAGGCAGAGAGCTCTAGTGACCAGAGAGAGCAGGACTCAAAGGGTAGAGAAAGGGCCCCAAGGGAGGAGGGCAGCTGTACCAAGGGAACTGGGTGGAGACATGTTTATTTCCAAATCAGGATAAAATATGTATGCCCCCTACATCCAGATAGAGAAGAGTGATAAGAGCTTATGAAGAGATCCATCCTCAATGGGTAAACTGAAACATAAAATGGTAAAAGCCCACATCATGGAGAGATAACTTTAGTGAGTTTGAAGTCTGCCTTTTTTGAAGAACTTCATTCACCAATGATGTTAGGTAAAAGGAACATTACTACATGTAGGTTGTTACATATTTGTGTGTGTGTGGTAAAATATATATCACAAAAATTTACAATTTGAATCGTTCTAAGTGCACAGCTTGGTGGCATTAAGGACCCTCACACTGGCATGCCACCATCGCCACCATCTACTGCCAGAACGTCATTGTCATCCCAAACTGAAACCACACCCACTAAACAACAGTCCCCCATTCCACACACCCCCCATCAGCCCCGCAACACCGCCGACTCTGCCTCTATGAATTTGACAAGTGTAGGGACATCACATAAGTGGAATCATACAGCATTAGTTTTTTTGTGACTGGTTTATTTTGCATTACAGACTTTTTACTTTTTTAAGATTTTATTTGAGAGAGAGAGTGCATGAGAGAGCACAGCAGGGGGAGCGGCAGAGGTAGAGGGAGAAGCAGTCTCCTGGCTGAGCAGGGAGACCAATACGGGGCTCCATCCCAGGACTCCGGGCTCATGACCAGACACTTAACCAACTGAGCCACCCAGGAGCCCCCGTTACGGACTTTTTAAGTATTTAATTCTCATTGCTATCCTTTATACTTAATATTTTTGTTCTTCTCACTGAATTAGCAGCCCTTTAAACGTGACCAACTGAGGGATATAACATTTGTGTAGCATGGCACCTGAAGTTCAAAAGCACTTTGATGTGTATCTCACAACATTTACTGTTCCATCCATCAAAAAGCCAAAACCCTTGGGGCGCCTGGGTGGCTCAGTCGTTAATTAAGCTTATGCCTTCGGCTCAGGTCATGATTCCAGGGTCCTGGGATCAACCCCTGCATTGCATCGGGCTCCCTGCTCAGCGGGAAGCCTGCTTCTCCCTCTCCCACTCCCTCTGCTTCTGTTCCGGCTCTCCTGTGTCTCTGTCAAATAAATAAATAAAAATCTTAAAAAAAAAAAAAAAAAGCCCAAACCCACCAGGTTCAGTCACTTGCCAAGAGTATCAGTTACTGCTGAGAAAAAAAAAGATCCTGATCTCACTGGCTTAAAATAACGGTTTATTATTGATCAGTGTTCCATAAGGTGGGTGGCCCATTCATGTGGCCACCATGCAGATTGCACCGGCTGGCTTGGTGTCCTGTGGCCCCTTCATGTGGCTACACACGGCTGGGGGGTCTGCAAGATGGTTTTCCTCCATGCCTGGCAGTGCCTCCGTGCCCGCATGTGGCCTCTCACACAGCTTCCTAACCTGGCAGGCTCAGGGCCATGTCTCCTGAGGGTGAGGACTGCCAACCCCCACAGCATGCTTCTGCCACACTCAGCAAGTCACACAGCAAGGCACCCGTCTGGGCTGAAGCCAGTCCAGATTCTAGACCACATTGCAAGGGGACCTGCATACTTTATGGGAGGATTTGTGGTCATTAGACAGTCTATATTACAAGGTCCCGTAATGGTTGAGAATGGTAACCGTCAATCCAATCCAAATTCTAGGTCATCGCCAGACCCATGCTTTTCCGCAGATGGGGCTGGGGGAGGGGGGGGGCGGCCATAGTTTGCCTTTTGTTGTGCTGGAATTTCTTCCGTATCCATTGAGGTGCGTGCATCTTGGAAGCCTTTTAGGCAGAACTTGTAAGTTGAAGGGACCGCGCCGTCTCCTGACTCGGGGTACCCATGACTCCGGGTCCGGTTCCCGTGGAATGTGGGGGCTCTTGGTCATGCCAACGCCCTCTGGTTGGGCCCCCGAGGAGGCAGCTTCGGCGTCTGATGGTTTGAGGCTAAGGCCGATGGCGTGTTGGAGTCCCCACAGCGTCCCCTCTTGCCCCGCGCGTGGCGGGGACCCAGGCCCAGGCCTGTAGGAGTGTGCGTGCTGTGTGGACAGTGACCGCAGCGCTTCGGCTGGCCCGAGTTGTCTGAGGCATCCCCCCACCACACACACAGCGCCCTTGGCCCCGCAGGCTGGAGGCCGATGGGACGGCAGGAGCGCGCCAGCCGCGGGGGGATCCGGAGTGCGGGGACAGAGGGCTGCAGCCGGGGGCGGGCTGCCGGCTGAGGGATGGGCGCCGGGGCCAATCGGCGAGGGGGGCGGGGCGGCCCGGGGGCGGGGCCTCCCACCGGCTCCCTTTTCCGCCCAGACAGCTCCTGCCGGAGCCACGCACCGGGTCTCACCGCGGCTGGTCCCCAGGGTCCCGCGTGTCCGTGCCCCGCCTCGTCGCGGTGTGGGGCGGGATGGGCAGGGCAAAGAAGGGCCGCATGGGAGGAGCGAGGGTCGGCTCGTCCAGGGGCATGACCCGGGAGGGCAGGCCAGCCGAGACTCTCAGTCAGGTGGCCCGTTACCTGGAAGATTTCCTTGAGTCTCGCCACCACCCCCCACCCCAACCCCTCCAGGATGGGCTTCCCTGCTGCCCTGGGATGAGCAGGCGTATACTGCGGGATGGGGTGGGGATGAGGCGCTCCTCTGAGTCTTCAGCCTTGGCTCTGTCTTAGTGGGGACTCTGGGGCCCTGCCATTAGGCTGACCGGGCTTTGGGGAGCTGAATCTGGGCCCCAAACCAGGGAACTTCAGAGCAAGAATGCATTGGAATTGCAGAACTTGGAACCGAGGGTGACAGCTCACAAATGGGGAGCTGAAATGTGCAGGAAGGCTGTGGTCTTGCTTCTGGGCTCTTATGGAGAGGTGGGGGAGACCCAGCCATTCACCCACCACCCAGTCCCTCAAGAAAGCAAAATGTTCACCCCACACTGATACCCAGGGCCCCATCTCCATGCTAGCTCTACCCCCGTAATACGTCCTTTCTGCTTCTCCAGGCCAGAAGCCAGGGAGCCCGGAGTGACTGTGGATTTTCCGGACACCTCTACAGCCCCGTTCCCTCCCAGCTGAGGCAGCGCGAGCCCCGCTTCAGGCACAAGGTCACTGCCTTCCTGGGGCCCCGGCATCTCCTGAGTGTTGCGTGGTCCAGGGCCTCCAGCCTGGGATGAGAGACGGATCTAGTTGTGAGTCCAGAGACTCCTGCCTCCCAGAGCCAGGTGTCCCCTTTGTGGTCTGCAGAGCACCGGCGGGTGCCCGGCTCGGTCTCCCTGTGACACAGTGTCAGGAGGAAGGCCACCGGGCATTCTGGGAGGGTCTGTGACCTGAGCCCATGTGCCAAGTGCTGGTCTCTGAGGCTTGGTGCTCAGGAAGGCCAGTTACCGTCATCCTGGGCGAGGCACACCAGGTACTGTGTGGGGCAGGCTCTGGATCCCCCTCGACCAGACTCCCAGCCCAGCACTTCGTGGCCATGTTGGCCATCCTGGCATGCCTCAGTGTCCTCATCTGTACACTGGGTGATCGACTTTCATAACACGGGGCCAAGTTAAATGGGAAACCCCGTGAAGACACATCCCACCATGCTCAGCACCTATGGGCCTCTCTTTGTAGAAGCTCACGGTTCTCGGTGCCTCACTGCCTGCACCCCAACAGCCCCCAGAGAGCCCTGCCTGTGGCACATTTTACAGACGGGAAAGTGGCGTTTGGGGAGGGGAGGTGACAGACCCCAGCTGCCTGAGAGGATGCAGCCGAGTGGAAGCACCAACCCGGGGTTCCCCAGCTCTGTGTGGGACCCTCCCCAGCCTTTCAGCCCCCTCTGCCTCCACCTCCACCCCACATCCATTTTCTGAGCCCCAGGCCCAAGGGGGCCTCCACTGATGGGTTTTGCCTCCTTCCTTAGGACGGAGCCCCTGGACTGCCAGGTTCCCGACCAGGGAGGAGGAGGAGGAAGAGAACTCCATCTGCTGGGGCCTGAGTGTGGCCTGGGGGACGGGCCATCGTCCCAGAATGCCCCTGCCGGAGCCCAGCGAGCAGGAGGGCGAGAGTGTGAAGGCTGGCCAGGAGCCGTCCCCGGAATCCCCTGAGCCAGGCACAGATGTTGTCCTTGCAGCGCCCACAAAGCCCAAAGAGTTCTCCAAACTGGTCCTGCTGACGGCCTCCATGGAGAATGTGGATGGGGTGGACTCCCAGCCCAAAGGAGGGCACTGTGTCATGTCCCTGGAGATGTCTGGTCCTGACACACTGGCCAGGACCCCCCAGATCCTGCCAGTGGAGGACCAAGTGGGGGCAGCCCAGACAACCCCCCAGGCCCCTGAGCAGACATGCAGCAAGCCAGATACAGGTGGGTTCCAGGCCTACTGCTCCTGGCCCAGGCCCCTTTGTGGCCCTGCATGCTCAGACATAGGCCCTGTACACCCCCTTTCTAGGGGGTGGCCTTGGGGTCCCATCTCTGCTCAGAGCTAAGCATCCTTGTCTCTAATCAGGACTCTGCCTCAGGCTGGTGTGATGATCTCAGGATGTCATCCCTGTGCATCCCACATTGCTCTCATCCATGCCCTTGGCCTCCAGCCTTGCTCTGTTCCAGCTGACCCAGCCCTCTCTTGTCCTCAGCAGCCCCCAAGCCCCTGGAGTTCCTGAGGACCCCTTTCGGGGGCCGCCTCCTGGTGCTCGAGTGCTTCCTGTACAAGCAGGAGAAGGCAGTGGGCGACAAAGTCTACTGGAAGTGCCGTGAGCACTGTGAGCTGGGCTGCCGGGGCCGGGCCATCACCCGAGGCCCACGGGCCACAGTGATGCGGGGCCACTGCCACCCGCCGGACGAGGAGGGCCTGGAGGCGCGGCGCCGGAGACAGAAACTGCCCGGCCCAGCCCTGCCTGAAGGCTTGGGGGTTCCAGAGGGCCCTCGGGGCCGAGTGGAAGAGCCGCTGGAAGGGGTGGGCCCATGGCTGTGCCCTGAGGAGCCAGAGCCCACCCCCGGGTTGGTGCTGAGCAAACCGGCCACAGAGGAGGATGAGGGGCTGCGAGCCCTGTCACTGCTGAGCTTGCCCCCCAAGAAACGCCCAACACTGGGGATCGGTGAGTGCCCTGCACCTGGGCTCCACTCTGGGGCAAGTGGGAACCCATGGGTCCTTACCTGTGCCCAGATGGAAACGTGGGGTCCCACATGGTTTGTAATGTGCTCCAAGTCAACATGGCTAAAAGATAGAAACCTGTCCCAGAAATCATCAAGCCTGGGGGATAGAACTAGTGCTCTAAAACCAAGGGCTCAAGTCCTTTTGGAACTTTCTGATGTAGCAGGGTCTGGTGTGAGGCCCAGAAACCTGAGTTTTAACAGGGCCAGGTGGTCCTGGTAGCCCATGAGGTTAGGGGAGGTTGGCCTAGGGGAGAGCTTTGGACCAGGTTCAAATCACAGCCCCACCTGGTTTCAGTACAGGTGCTGAACCTCTTGGGTTTTGGGAACTTTGTCGGGGATGGGTGATCACTCAGATGCCAGGGAGATTAGATGCTCGATGTGCGGGAAGCACCCAGCGCCCGTCCCACGTGTGGTGACACTGAGTGCCCAGTAGCTGGGGTCTTCTTGGTGGCTTTTATTACCAGCAAGTGGGAGGTGGGCTTGATCCCAAGGGTTGGCTCCCTTCTGACCCAGATTCGAGGGTTTAAGGATTTAGGGCAGTTGCTGTGCTGGGTACTAGGTGTGTGGGGGGGAACACTTGTTTTTTACTGTCTATCTTTTGCCACCATTTGAATTTTATGGCGTGTGCATGTGCTATTCAAAAATTAAATAGGGCGCCTGGGTGGCTCAGTTGGTTAAGCGACTGCCTTCGGCTCAGGTCATGATCCTGGAGTCCCGGGATCGAGTCCCGCATCGGGCTCCCTGCTCAGCAGGGAGTCTGCTTCTCCCTCTGACCCTCTTCCCTCTCATGCTCTCTATCTCTCATTCTCTCTCTCTCAAATAAATAAATAAAATCTTTAAAAAAAAATTAAATAAAAGTTTCAAACAAGCCCTAAAAAAGAGTGTGGCCAGGAGTGACTGAACACATAGGCTAGGATGTCAAAGCCAGCTCTGTCCTTCCCGGGTGTGCGACCTTGGATGTGACGTGTAACCACCGTGAGCCGTGGCCTCCCCACTGACCTCCAGGAGAGGAACTGCACCTTCTCTCTGGTGCACTGGGTGGGGGCTTGGTGGGAATGCACGCGGGGCCCACACACGCCCAGCTCGGGGGAAGCCACAGTCAGTGTCCACATAAAGGGGAAAAGCCCTTGGCCCCCCATGCTCCCCCAGCCTCCTCTCCTCGGCCTGCCATGACTGCCCTGGGTTCCTCCTCCAGGAGAACCCCGGCCCTTGGAGTTCCTGAGGACATGCTATGGGGGCAGCTTCCTGGTGCACCAGTCCTTCCTGTACAAGCGGGAGAAGGCCGTGGGGGACAAGGTTTACTGGACGTGCCGGGACCACGCACTGCACAGCTGCCGCAGCCGGGCCATCACCCAGGGCCAGCGGGTGACTGTGATGCGGGGCCACTGCCACCCGCCTGATGTGGAGGGCCTGGAAGCCCGGCGGCAGCAGGAGAAAGCCGTGGAAACGCTGCAGGCCAGGCCTGGTGGGCCTGGGGGCCAAGTGGACAAGCTGCTCCAAGGCGTGGACAGCCTGCTCTACCGCAGGGGGCCGGGGACTCTGACTCTCACCAGAGCCCGGCCTAGGAAGCGCACAAAAGTCCTTCCGGCCCAGCCCCAGGCCCCGCAGGGATCCCCCACTGAGGACCCGGACGAGGACCCTGGTGAGTCCTTCACAGCACTGGCCCAGAGCTGGGGCCCCTCAAGTCTTGCTTCCTCAGGTCCAGGGAGGTGGGAGGGGATCCCAAGACCCTGAATTCCCACTTCCCTCCCCCACCCACCTCTCCCATTTCTCCCCAGGAGGCCCTGAGTTCCTGAGGACCCCTCTGGGGGGCAGCTTCCTGGTGTACGAGTCCTTCCTCTACAGGAGGGAGAAGGCGGCCGGGGAGAAGGTGTATTGGACGTGCCGGGACCAGGCCCGCATGGGCTGCCGCAGCCGGGCCATCACGCAGGGCCAGCGGGTGACCGTGATGCGGGGCCACTGCCACCCGCCCGACCTGGGGGGCCTGGAGGCCCTGAGGCAGCGGGAGAAACGCCCAGGTGCGGCTCAGCGGGGGAGCCCAGGTAGGACAGACTGTGGCCAGTGGGCCGTGGTGACGGGCAGGAGACCCAGACGACCAGCCTTTCCCTTTGACCTCCTCTGCCCCCAGCAAGCATTCTCCCAGCCTTAAGGGAGCACTCTGTGAGGGGTTACAGCCCTCTCCTGTTGCTCTCCCCTCCCCTCCTCACCTCAGTCCTACTCTCTCGGTGGGGGGGGGGGGTCCTCCTGGGCCTGCTCCCTCCAGGAGCTATGCTGTTCTTGCTTTGAGGACAGGGGCCCCCCTCACCTCACTGCTGAACCCCAGTACCTGGCTCCCAGCTCTCCCTCCCCCACCCACCTCTCCCGTTTCTCCCCAGGAGGCCCTGAGTTCCTGAGGACCCCTCTGGGGGGCAGCTTCCTGGTGTACGAGTCCTTCCTCTACAGGAGGGAGAAGGCGGCCGGGGAGAAGGTGTACTGGACGTGCCGGGACCAGGCCCGCATGGGCTGCCGCAGCCGGGCCATCACGCAGGGCCAGCGGGTGATGGTGATGCGCAGGCACTGCCACCCGCCCGACCTGGGGGGCCTGGAGGCCCTGAGGCAGCGGGAGCAGCTCCCCAGCCCGGCCCAGAGGGAAGGCTCAGGTGCGGGTGAGAGGATGTGGAGCGGGGCGGGTGCTCGGCCCTGGCCTCCCTGCTGGGACCTTCTGCCCGCGGCCCCGTGCCTGGTGGGGTCTAGCCACCCACGTGTGGTAGGCCGTCGGCCCACAGCGTGAGCTCCCTAAAGGCAGGGCTGCATGTGGGCTCCACACCCGTGGCCAGTGCTAGTCTGGGATTGGCTGGCAGCAGAGAGAAACCCACTCAGACAGCTGCAGGGAAGGGGGTGGGGTGGCATGGTCCGCTACAGGAAGTGCTCAGCACCCGTTTACGGGGCAATGAGCCTGGACCTCAGGGACCCTCTGTCTCCCCTCTCTAGGTTCTCGTGTTTGTTTTCCTCCCTCCCCCTCCCAGTTCTCTTTAGCCACCCGAACCCCAACATTACATGACCTTTCAAATCAGGGTCTTAAAAGCCTCAAGAGAGATTTGATTGGTTGTCAGCTGGCTGAGGAGACGGTGGACACCGAGCCAGGAGGCTCCTGGTGCATGGCCCCAACCAGCCGGGGGCCCTGCTGAATGTTCCAGCCCAGCCTTTGACCGGGGTGCTCGCCAGCAAGTGTGGAATCCAAGCCGGGTCAGGGGAGGCCTGCAGGAAAGCAGGGCCAGCCTCCCGGGCAGCACCAGAGCCCTGAGAAGGAGACGGCCAGTCTGTCCTCGAGGGTGCCGGGCCATGGGCCCTGGGTGGCGATCCGAGCTGCAGTCCTCCAGGCCCCACAGCACGGGCTGCCGTGGAGGCAGAGAGCAGAGTGGGTTCTGTGGGAGCATTGCGGTTTCCTGGGGCAGGCTGCCGGCACAAAGGAAACAGCCTCTGCCCCTGGCGCCCAGGTTCTGCACCCTGCTTCCAAGCTGCCCCATTCACGCTGCCACATTCCTTCCAGGAACCCTCCGGCCTCTGGAGTTCCTGAGGACGTCCCTCGGGGGCAGGTTCCTGGTGTACGAGTCCTTCCTCTACAGGAAGGAGAAGGCAGCTGGGGAGAAGGTGTACTGGATGTGCCGGGACCAGGCCCGGCTGGGCTGCCGCAGCCGGGCCATCACACAGGGCCAGCTGGTGACGGTGATGCGTAGCCACTGCCACCCGCCCGACCTGGCAGGCCTGGAGGCCCTGAGGCAGCGGGAGAGGCTCCCCAGCGTGGCCCAGCAGGAGGACCCAGGTGCAGATGGGGATGGGGGTCAGAGGTGGGAGTACAAAACAGCTGTGGGTCTCTCGACTGACTCTCCCAGCCTAAGTTTCAGACACCTCAGGGACAGGCACCATCTGAGGAGCTTTGTGCCCTGGCCTTTCCAGAGTCTTCTACCAATCCTGGCTACTGGCACCTTCTCCGGAACCTGAAAACACCCCTAGATCATCCCATTCTCAAAATGACTCCCCTTCTAGTTCATTTCCTCTCCTTTCCTTTATCCTAGGAGGTCTTAACTGGTTACAGATCAGTCTCTTGAAAATCAGATGAAAAAACAGAGACTGCTCCAGAAGAGCATGCAAATGTTTGTGTGTACGCACACACACGCACACGTGCACAATGCACACACTCATACATGCACCAGCACGCACACATGTGCACAATGCACACACTCATGCACGTGCACACACATGCACAGTGCACACACTTGCACAATGCACACACTCATACATGCACCAGCATGCACACACGTGCACAATGCACACATACATGGACGTGCATACATGCATATACACATGCATATGCACACGTGCACATCAACTTACACTTGTGAGATTTTGCCAAGAATTAATTTTATTGAACTGAAAATGGATTCCCTTCACATAAACAGAATAGAAAACTAGTTGTTAGGAAGCATTTTTGTGTTTCATATTAATTCATGTGAATAATAAGGTCCATATCTTATAAAATATGAAAATGAATCCAAGTTGTATAAACCAAAAGAAATACTATTTCTGCTCGAATAAAATGGAGGCTTCTGGGAAAAAGCCACTGTTTGGCGTCAATAAGAAACAGAAGTCGGGCGCCTGGGTGGCTCAGTTGGTTGGGCGACTGCCTTCAGCTCAGGTCGTGATCTCAGGGTCCTGGGATCGAGTCCCGCATCGGGCTCCCTGCTTGGCGGGGAGCCTGCTTCTCCCTCTCCCTCTGCTGCTCCCCCGGCTCGTGCTCTCTCTCTCTCTGTCAAATAAATAAATAATCTTTTTTAAAAAAGATTTTTTAATATCTTTAAAAGATTATTTGAGAGAGAGTGAGCGAGAGGGGGGCGTGGGAGGGTGGGCAGAGGGAGAAGCAGACCCCCACTGAGCAGGGAACCTGACATGGGGCTTGATCCCCCAACTCCAGGATCATGACTTGAGCTGAAGGCAGCAGCTGCTTAACTGACTGAGCCACCCAGGCTCCCCAGTAAATAATCTTAAAAAAAAAAAAAAAGCAATAGGAGTTGTGGTACGCCTGTGGCACAGTCGAGGGCACCTCAGTTTGGTGTCTCATTCAGTCCTGCTCTGCTGAAGGATGGGTTGAACGATGACTCTCGGGGTCCCAAATAGCTTCTTTCACCAGGCACAGGTAGTTGGGGGCATTCGAAAACCAGAATTCCCAATGACTGCCCAAATCAGAGTCATTCTACCCGGTTTTCTTTATCCTCAAGGCCTTAAGGTCATTGTTACAAAGTGTGTACCTTTGGCTCTAGCAGCTTCAACAAGAATTAATGGGGCGCCCGCCCTGCTCAGTCAGAGGAGCGTGTGACTCTTGATCTCAGGGTTGTGAGTTCAGGCCCCATGTTGGGCTCCACCCTGAGCATGGAGCCTACTTAAAAAAATAATAAAAAGAATCTTAAACAAGAAAAGAATGATTAATCCATGTTTTCAATTTTCTTTCCTCAGAGAAGATGAAACTTCCGCCGGAAGTGCAGGTGTGCATCCAGCCTGGCTCTCCGGAAAGCCAGCAGATGTGTGGGTAATTGTGAGTTGTCTCGCACACACGTCACCCCAACACGTAGTGGCTTATGGCGGCAAACACTTACTATCTCTCACGGTGTCTGTGGGCAAGATGTCAGGAGTGGTTGGGCTGCTGGTTCTGGCTCAGGGTCTCTCCTGAGGTTGGAGAAGGACAGGGGCCAGGGCTGCGGTCACCTGAAGGCCTGCGTGGGCTGAGGAGCCCTGTCCATGGTGCCTCGCTTGCTCGCACGGCCATGGGCTGCGGGCCTCAGCTCCTCGCTGTGTGGACCGCTCCTCCAACATGACGGCTCTCGCCCCCCCAGACGAGGGGCCCGAGGGGGAGGGCAGAGCGAGGGGGAGGCCGCCAGCAAGATCAGTTGGTATTCTCCCCAAGCACACGTGGGGCGCTCGCCGGGATAGACGGAACGTGGGCCCCGAGACAAGACTCATCCAACAACAAGGACTGAAATCACACGAAGTACGTTATGTGTTCACAGCAGAATGAAGCCAGAAATCAGCAACACAAAGAAAGTTGGGAAACTTTTAAGTATCTGACAGTCAACACACTCCTGAGTGACTTGAAGATATCCCGAGGCAAGTGGAAAATGGTCTGAAGTGAGCGAAATGGAGACATGGCACACGAAGACACGCGGGCGGTGGTAGAGCAGTGCTTGAAGGGAAACTTGTAGCTGGAAAGACTTACATTAAAGGAGAAGAAAGATCTCAGATCCGCAACTTACACTTCCATGTCAGGACACTATGAAAAGAATAATGGAGCAATCCTAAAGCAGGAGGACGATGAGAAAGAACAGAAACGAATGAAATAGAGAAGAGAAAATGAACGAGACCGAAAGTTGGTTCTTTGAAAGAATCAACAAAATTGACAAACCTTTAACTACATCGCCCCCAAAATTGGTTTTTATTTCTTTATTAAATTAATTTTATTTTTTTCAAAATCGGTTGGTAAAGATAGGGAAGACTCAGGGGCGCCCGTCCTGCTCAGTCAGAGGAGCGTGTGACTCTTGATCTCGGGGTTGTGAGTTTGAGCCCCACGTTGGGTGTAGAGATTACTTAAAAAAATATATCGTTATTTATTTTTTTAAAGATTTTATTTATTCAGGGGTGCCTGGGTGGCTCAGTCAGTTAAGCGTCTGCCTTCACCCAGGGTCCTGGGCTCGCCCTGCATCGGGCTCCCTACTCCGCGGGGAGCCTGCTTCTCACTCTCCCTCTGCTGCTCCCCCTGCTTGTGCTCTCTCTCTCTCGCTCTCTCTCTCTCTCGCTCTCTCTGTCAAATAAATAAATAAAATCTTTAAAAAAGATGTGGGGCTCGATCCCAAGACCCTGGATCATGACCTGAGCCGAAGGCAGATGCTTAACCGACTGAGCCACCCAGGCGCCCCCCCCCCCAAATAAAATCTTTAAATAAAGAGAGGGAAGACTCAAATTATTAAAATCAAGAATGAAAAATGGGGCATTACTGCCTACCCCACAGGAAAAACCACACACGCACAGAAGGGTCTTAAAGGACGCTATGAGCCGCAGCATGCCAGGAGACCGGGTGCCCAAGATGAAGTGAAAACCTTCCTAGAAAGGCAAGCTACCAAGGCCGAATCAAGAAGAAATAAAATCTGAATAGACCTGTAATAGGTACAGAGACTGAATTAGTCATTTTAAAACTTCCCACCAAAAAAGGCCCCTGGGGCCTGGATGGCGTCCCTGGTGCCCTCTACCAAACACTCAGCCAAGAATTAGCACCAGCCCTTCACAATCTCTCCCCCAAAGTAGAAAAGGAGAGAGAGGACTTTCAGGGAGAGTGGAAACGTCCTCCAAGTGGTTGTGAGGATGGGCTCATGGGTATGGATACACCGACCCCGTGGAGTCCCACCCTGACGTGGCGAGCCGGGTGGCGTGGGAAGGACAGCTCAGTAAAGCTGTCTAAAAAAACCAGGAAGGAAGCGACAGTGACTCTCTGAACAGTCTCTCACCCTGCCACTCCTGCTTTACTCTGTTCCTTGGAAGCCCGTTAGCACATGCAGCCACGGCGCAAGGGGAGGGGAATCAGGCTCCTTCCCTCTGCCCCGTCCCACATCCCCTGTGGGAGAGCAAAGAATTGTGGACATTTCCCAAACCCATCACAGTAATCCAAGAGAACTTTTCCTTTCTCGACAAAGAATCTTCCGGAGCAGGAGGCGGGACCTCTCAGGAGTGTGGGTCTCCTCCCAGGACACGTTAGTGTAGAAAGCCAGGCACCTCCAGAGTGCGTGTTATGGGGCAACTTCCCCTTTTAAAGGAAATGGTGCAATGTGCGTATGCGAACGTGTATAAAAACAACCTAGCTGACTGTCATCTCTAGGGAAAAGGAAACCCTCTGTGTTGCCTACTTCTGCCGTGTTTGGATTTGTATAATGAATATGTGTTTCTTTGTAATCAGGAAGGTGGAAGGTACAAAACGGGACAGCCAGTCCCCGTGAGGCCAATCTCCTCCCAACTCCAGCAGACGGACCTCATGTGTTGCCAGCGTCAAGGGCGCGCCAAGTGCGCCCGGGCCCCTGGCCTTTCCCACCCGGTTAGACCTTGCTTCACACAAACTCTCTTCCGCCCTTCTGCAGTGCTGGTGGCCTTCACGTTTCCTCGAGGGTCTCCCAGGAGCCCTGCTTTGGTGGTGTCTCCGAGCAGGCAAACAAGAGTGCCAGGAGCTGGCGGCTTGCAGGTGTGCGTGACCTGGGGCAAAAGGTCCGGCCCACGAAAGAGCTGAAGAAGCGTCTTTCCACAAAGAGGCCTCTTCCCTGCGCTGCTGCTCCCAGCTGCAAGCACCCATCCATTTTCAGAGCGTGACTTTGCCAAGGACGGTCCAGTGTGGTGTGGGCGTACTCGGAGAAGGTGCCGCTGCTTCCCGCTGAGCTGCCCCCGCGGAGCGCCGCCCCCCCCCCCCACGGGTTTTCCGGGCAGGTGCCAAGTGGACCTTCGCGCTCCTGGGCCACCTGCTGCTGCGCTGCAGCCGGCCCTCGTGGCGGCAGAGCAAGCCAAAGCAGAGGCCTCACTACACCCCCTGTCGGAGTCTCTCCCCTTTGCAGGCTTCCGACTTAAACCAGGGCCTTGGTCGGCACAGCAGGTGTCGTTCCCGGCAGCGGGAGCCAGCCCGGATGCCCACGGGAAGCCGGGGCAGACACCAGCGGGCTGCCATGTCTGGCTGAAGCACGAGAGGCAGGCCCGGTGGTGGCGGAGGCCCACCCCGTTCTCCCGGCTGGGAGCGCGGCAGCGGGCTGGCCTAGCAGGCCCGCGGAGAAGCAGGCTGACATGGGCCAGGAGCTCCCGAGGCAGCTGCTTGCTAACGGGTCACTAACGGGGCCACGCCTCACGGCCAGCTTTCTTGCGCGCGCTGTGACCCGTGCTGTAGTCGCAGAGGGAGCCCCAAGCCCAGGGCCCCTCTCCTGCCAAGCTGGCCGCCGAGCCTGCTGTCTGGCTGTGGGAGAGCGACAGCTTGGGACCCCACTGTCCCTCTGCTGATAGATTTCCCGCCAATAAACCCCGTTTTATATCTCACCGTGTAGAACTGGTATGTGCGCCCACATCCCTTGTGCAACAGCAGTCGGCCACCACGGAGCCACACGCACTGTGTCTCCGTGCCACGAGGTCGGGAGTGATGGAGCTTGGCTGGGCATCCCCAGAAGAGACCCCCACGCAGCAGGCAGCTCACCTGCCCAGATGCCGGCTGGACCAAGAGCAGGGGGGCGCCCTCTGGAGCAGGTGCTGAGGGCTCTGCCTCCGGCCTGCAGGGGGCGCTGCGGCCCCTGCTGACCACTGCCCTCATTGCCCTGGAAGAGAGGCCTTGGTTCTCCCCGGCAGCCCCTCGTCCCGAGCCCCGTCTTTCTCATGAACTGGGACGAGCTTAAAATGAAAGTGGCGCCCCCAAGGACAGGGCAACCCCGACCCCCAATTCAGACCGTGGCTTCCCTCCCAGGCGAGTCTGTGGCCCATCGGCTGACCCGGTTACCGGCCCCATGGGGCCCTACCCTAGCAGCCTGGCCAGCAGTCAAGAAGACGGGCCGCGAACCGGCAGCCCACCTCCCAGGTGGGAGGCAGCTATCTGCGGGAGGACCCCTGTGCTGACGGCCCTCAACATGGACGCTCTACGCAGGGACTATGTTTTGAGCAGTGCTCGTGGCCATGAAGCCTACTGCCCTGAGACAGTGACTGCCCACAGCCAAGGCCAAAGACGCAGCCCTGTGGGAAGAGATAGGAGACCCCAATCCCGGGCCCATCTTCGTGTCTCAAATATGCATGCCCACGAGAGGTGGCCACACCTGGAGGAAGGTCCGTGCCTCTACCCGCTGAGTCTCTGCTCAGCCCCACTGTGGAAGGGGCGCCCCACACGGCATGAGGTGCTCCAGCGAGAAACGCTGAGTCCTGAGGGCTGTTACCCCTGCACGGCCTGCAGGATCTGCTGGCTCTGCAGCCTCCCCAGCCGGCTCTGTGCGGGGACAGTGACTTCCTCCGCCGCACGTCCCGTGCCCCTCAGCTTGGCCAGGCTCCAGGATGCAGCACAAGGAGAATCACAGAGGGATACAGGCTTCTCATCCTGGACGTTCATGCTGACGAAGGCCTGCGTGCTCTTCCTCTTCTCTGCTCCTGCTTTGACTTCAGAGGACAGATGGATGGCCTGTGTTGCTTGGACCGAGGATGCTCACATGGACAGGAATTTTGACACCACCGTCACCTTGGGTGGCCCCCTGGCTGCTCCGGCTCCAGAAGCTTCCTCCCATACGGCCACTTCCTCCACCGTTGCCTAGCCACAGAGACATCCCCTGCCCTGTCCTATCACGGAGCAAAGTGCCCGGGGGCAGGCCCTCGGAAGCTGGCCCCTCCGTGGCTGAAGATGGATCAGCAGGGCAGTGCCCTCCTCCTTCCCTGCTCCCGCTCTGCTGCTAGTGTCCCCCAATAAACCCGATTTTATGATGTCTGCACCACACGGAGCAGGTAGTTAGTGACAGTGAGCGACAATTATGAAATTATGTTTCAATTATGAAATTCTTTAAAAAAGCTCACTAGGGATAACAAAAGTATCAACAAGGAGCTCAATTTTTAAAAATGGGGAGCAGTGGCCCAGCTATGGGAGCCCCGGCCCCCAGGCCCTGTCCCCAGGGTGGTAAGGTGAGCATCATCAAAATGCTTCTCACGGCTCCGCTCCCCCTTGGTCCCCGCCTAACCTCCGGTCCCCACATCCTTCCTGCAGGAAGGTGGCACCAAGGACCTCCTCGGGCCCGAAGTCAGCAGAGGCTTCTCAGAGCTCTCTCGCGCTCAGGCTCTGACCAGCCCCTGCCAACGCCTCCCAAGGATGGCTCCTCTCAGTCCTCGGCCTCCCTGGAGGGCTGTTCTGCCCCCACCTGGCCTAGAAGCTTCGTGGTTGGGTGTTGTGGGGACTGGACCTCAGCCCCTCTCTGCCCAGCTGCTTGGAGGGTTCCCAGTTTGTCAGTCTGCAGCATGAGCCTCGCGGCCTTGGCCCTGACTAACCTGTGGGCAGGGGGCACAGGCAACAACAGGGGGCATCCACCTGTTGTCCGCCTCACGATGGTTCCGCCACACAAGGAGAAACCCAGAGCTGTGCTTGACGCTGTCTTCCCTGTCCCCGTTAACTGTGACTGCCCACTGGCGCCACCCTGCCTGTCACCCACACACCATACGGTTCACCCATTCAAAGTGTGACTCAGTGGCCCTTAGTATATTCACGAGTGGTGCGTCCATCCCCGTCATCTAATTCCAGAATATTCGTCACCCCGAAAGGAAACCCAGACCCATTAGCCTCACTCGCTCTGCGGTTCCTTTCTCTGGCACTGGGAGGTTTTGGGGAATTCAGGGGTCTTAGTCCACTCAGGCTGTCATAACAAATACCATAGATGGGGGGTGGGGCGCAATTAAACAACCCACTTGTTTCCTCAGAGTCCTGGAGGCTGGAATCCTGAGATCAGAGTGCAGGCACAAGTGAGTTGTGACGAGAACCTCCTTCCTGAGGCATAATGGCTGTCTTCTTGCTGGGTCCTCTTATGGGGTGAGGGCTGACTGGCTAACTCCCTGACCTCCGCTCCTAAGGGCACTAGTCCATCATGAAGCTCCACTCTGACCTAAACACCTCCCAAAAGCTCCACTTCCTAAGATCATCACAGTTGATTAGGGTTTCAACATGAGAATTTCGGAGGGACACAAACATTCACTCCACAGCACCAGCTAAGGCACTCCTATAGTAAAGAGGACACTTTAGTTGGTCCTTACATTAATAAACATCCCCATCCCGAGCCCGAGCCACTTGCCTACATGACCACAGCAGCAGTCCATCCCTATGATAGCCAGGTAGCCAGATAGCCAGGGGCTTTTCTACAGCGCAGTCCCATCATGCAACACGTGGCCCAGGTGTTCTCTCTCTGGTTTCCACATTACTTACGACTGCCTGGTTCAAGGACCAAAAGCCAGAGGTACTGGGGCGGGGCGTCCTCTGGAGACCAGCCAAGGACAGGGCAGCCCCTGGCCTTGGGCCATATCCTCACCACAGCCCTGCAGAGCCCAGACCCTTTTGGCTGCCCACCCCACTGTCCCCCCAAGGGCTCGGAGGGCACTAGAAGGGCCCCTGAGCTTTGGAAATGAGACCTTGGGCTCTGGCCTCTCACCCCCAATGCTTGAGAGAAAGGAGGAGTATTTGCCTAGCACCTAGCAAGTACTCAAAAATATTTGTTAAAGATGTGATTAAGTGAAGAGGGGACGGGTGGGGGCCCAGTCAGGGTGCTGCTCAGGCCCCTGTCCCACATCTGTTGGACTCTGGATGGTGGAAGTGACCCAAATGTCCATCGACTGATGAATGGATGAAGAAAATGTGGGCTAGCCATACCATGGACTAGCCTGCAGCCTTTAAAAAGAGGGAAATCTGTCATATGCCGTGACATGGATGACCCCGGGGGACATTATGTGAAGTGAAACAAGTCAGTCACAAAAGGACAAATACTGTGTGATTCTACTTATGTGAAATACCTAAAGTAGTAAAAACAAAAAAATCACAGAAAGGGGAAGTAGAAAGGTGGTTCTGGGGGGCTGGGAGAGGGGAGGGGAATTAGTGTTTGATGGGCTAGACCTTCAGCATTGCACAATGATGTGAATATACTTAACACTATTGAAATGTTCACTCAAAAATGGCTAAGATGATAAACTTAATGTTAGGTGTTGTTTACCACTGAAAAAAGAAAAATGAGCGGATGCCAAGAGCCAGAAGGTGTTTGTAATAAATGCCTCCCCTCAAAGACTCTGGCTGCCAGAGGGGTTGTAGAGGGTGAGAGTGGGGAGCTGGACCTCAGTTTGGAGTGTGATTTGCCCAAGGAAGAGATGGTAGTGGCCCAGACTAGGGAGGTGGCAGCAAGGACGGAAAAGGGACAAGAGATGAGATGTCATGAGTTGACCTGTGCACTCCCTGTTCATGTGTGTGGGAGTCCTACCTCCCCCCAGTACCAGAGTGTGATCCTATTGGGAAATAAGTCATTGCAGATGCAATTAGTTAAGATGAGGTCACACTGACCTAGGATGGGCGCCTAAGCCAATATGATTGGTGTCCTTATAAAAAAGGGAAATTTGGACACAGACCCACACACACAGGGTGAACACCATATGAAGATGGAGCCAGACATCAAGGTGATGCTTCTACAAGCCAAGGAACACCCGTGATGACCAACCTCTAGAAGCCAGTGGAGAGGCATCGAACAAATCCATACTGACAGCTCTCAGAAGGAACCCTCCCTGCTGACGGCTTGGTCTTGGAATTCCAGCCCCCAGTCTGTGGGACTCCGCTAGGACGCCCTAGGAAAGCAAAGGGAAGACAACAACTAGGTGGAGCAGGAGGTGCGCTGGTGGAGCTAAGTTGTGCCGGTTGGTGTAACAAGCAAAACTCCAATCTCAGCAGCTACACAACACACGTTTATTTTGCATGCATCCCCACACTTCGGGTTGGTGGGCACCTTCCACCAGGTCACTCAGGAATCCAGCTCCTTCCACCCTCCCCGGGCCCTGGGCATCTCCCACATCTAGCTGGTGAAGGGAGGAGAGAGAGCCCTGGCAGAGACCTACATGTGCGTGCTGCAAACCTGGAGATCATGTTAAATACAGGTTCTGATGAAGGAGGTCTGGGGTGGAGGCTGAGAATCTGCATTTCTAACAAGCGCCTCAGTGATGCTGATGCTGCTGGTCTGGGCCCCCACTTTGAGAGGCATCACTCCTGCCCACGCCCCATTGGCTTGAACTCATTCCCATAGTCAAACGCAAGGGAGGCGGGGAAATGAAGTTCAGCTGTTTTCACGGAGCTGGAGGAACCAGGATCAGTAAACACAGGTGGAGGGCAGGAGCAGGTAGGAGGGACTACGGCAGTCCCGTTATTCTGCAGGGACCAAGGGGAAGTACTCACTGAGACTGTGGGGCCCTTCAGCCTTCCTGAACTCTCTGTAAGTGACAGGGTGAGAGCCAAGGTCTTCTTTAGTTTGAGGCTCTGTGAGCCATCTGGGACTGGAGCTTGCAATGAGACCCTGCCCCTCATCTCAGTGCCCCAGTCCTAGAACTGAGCACCCCATCCCTGTCATCCAATAGCTCCTCTGCAGGAGACTGAGCGCTTGGGAAACGGAAGGCTGAAGTACAGTAGACTGGATGGACAGTTTGGTCCATCCCTGACAGGACAGGAGCCTGTCCCTACTCTACTCTCCCTACTGACCCCTGTCCCTGTCCCCCACCTAGCCCTTTCCTGGGCAGTCTGTGACCCTGGAGGTGATGCTCCCCACGCACCTCCATCACAGAGGCCATGGCCCAGGCCTGCGGTCCCCAGATGCTGCCTGTGGGCCAGAGACTTGGGAGGACACCTACAAGCCCCAGCAGCAACTGCCTGTCTCCGTACCCCCCTTCATGGGAGAAGGGGGCCAGGTCAAAGGGTGGCCCCTGGTCATTCCCTGGTTAGGGGGGCCTCAGACACAGGTTGTATGCTGGGCTAGCATGCGCATGTGAGACTCCCAGTCCAGTGCTCAGCAGGGCCAGGAAATTGGGAGGCGGGTCCTGGCCAGCCTGGCAGCTGAGAGGGCTTCCCCCGGAGGCGACCCTGGTGTCCAATTCGAGTTTCAGCAAGCCCACCTCCTTCGAATGTTCACCCCCTGGGCTGCCCGCCCCTAGGATGCAGGAGCCTCATCACGAGAGGCACTGACTTTGCTAGGTCTCCGGTCCCATCGTCGCTACCTACATCTTGGCCTTTCTAGAATCCTTCCTGCACGCCCCTAGCTGACGGGCGGGCACAGTCCGTCAGGGCTGTAGAGCTTGGTGAAGGCTGAGGAGAGGTGGGGAGGCTGGATTGAGGGGCAAGGGATCTGGGCGGGGCGAGGCCGCTCCGGGGCCCGGGCTACCACCCATCTCCTCCCGGCGCCCGCCCCCGCCCTCCCACGCACCTGCGCTGGCCTCCCCCCAAGCCCTGGGGGCAGCCGGCGGGCGGCGCTGGGAGATCAGAGGATTCGGAGGAGTTGGGCCCGGGGGAGGGGGCGGGGAATTTCCCCCCACGCCTGCCTGGGCCTGCTCCCCTCCCCCTCCCCCGCCAGGTTCGGGGGGGGGGGCGCTCCGCTGGGGGAATTCCACTGCTCTGCGAGGGCTCCAGCGAGCCTGGGCTGGGGGTCCTACGGAAAGAAGGGGGAAGAGAGGAGGGGACAGGCTGGGAACAGGGGCGCAGCTGCCTTCCTCCCCAGACACCAGCTGCCCCTGCCTGTCCGGGGTTGAACGTCCACCATTCCCGCCTGTCTCGCGGGCGCGGGGGCAGGGAGTGGCACTTCCTCCGTCAAACCAGAGGCATTCGGCACTTGGGGAGAGGGGCCTGAGGATCTGAAAGAGGGTGTGCGTTTGAGCTTCCGACAATGAATGGGTGACAGACTGGGAGTGCATGCGTGCACTTGATTCAAGGGCGGGTGTCCCAGGGCCGTGTGGCCTCGGGAGAGGGTCCTGTATCACCCCCATTGGGGTCCGTCTGTCCACCAGCCTGGCCTGGCCAGTCCTCCTCCACACACCGCTAGAACCTGCACGGACCTTGAGAGGGGAAGGGGAGGGGAGAAGCGTGCCGGGACACCGAGGGTCCCGGGGCAGTGTGTGGGGGGTGGGGGGGGGGGGGAGTTGGCGTGGGAGGCGTCTGGACCTGCTGCCTCCGCTCCAGTCTCGGGCGGGGCTTCCCGGCCTCGGGGGATGGGGTGGGGAGGGAGGGACTCAAGGGGGAGGGACCCACAGAGGGACGCGAGGGGGGGCAGGAGCCAGTGCGTTAGAGACCTGAGCGAGGGAGACTCAGAGAGCAAGCCGCAGCGGGAGGGGGCGGGCGTGGAAGCCGAGGCAAGCCCCGGAGTACTGAGGGGCAGTGACGGAGAACGCCCCTGGCCAGAGAACCCCGGGGATAGCCCCAGTGGGGACACAGGGGCAAAGAGACGCCTCCAGGGGCGGAAACCCTGGGAGGCAAATACACCGCCCCAGACGGAGAGCGCCGCCCAGAGCGGGACGAGAACAGACGGTCCGAAGACAACGCCCCCCAGGTCGCCCGGAAGACCCCGGAGCGACTCCGGGGGCGGCATGGAGCGTGCGGGGCCCGGGGCAACCGCTCTTTGGTTGGGGGCGATGCAGACACGGGCCCCGCGGGGCTTCCTCCTTCTGCTCCTCTTCCTCCCGCTGCTGCCGCCACGCGGCGCCTCCGCCGGGAGCCTGCACGGCCCAGGTGAGTCTTGGCCCGACGACTGAGCCGGGGTCACCACTCTCTCCTCTGCCTCCGCGCCTAGAACCGGGTCCCGAGGCTGAGGAGGGGGCAGAGCAGGTGGCGGGGGCAGCTGAGCAGGCCCAGGGCCCCGTAAGGCGCCGGGGGCGCTGGCTGGGGAGCCGGGTGGCAGTTGGAGTCGCGGGGCGGTGCGGGGGGGCTGAAGATGCGGAAGGTCCGGACCTCCCCAGGCCCTGCGGTCGTCGCGCAGGCCTGTCCGAGTGCTTCCAGGTGAATGGCGCCGACTACCGCGGCCACCAGAACCGCACGGGTCCGCGCGGGGCCGGCCGCCCGTGCCTGTTCTGGGACCAGACGCAGCAGCACAGCTACAGCAGCGCCAGCGACCCCCAGGGCCGCTGGGGGCTGGGCCCGCACAACTTCTGCCGGTGAGGGGCGGGGCCTGAGCTGGGGGCGGGGCTGGGCGCCGCGGTGCCGGCGGGGTCCTGGGGCAGAGCCTCGCTGTGGGTGCAAGGGAGGTCTTGGCTGGGCGGATACAAAGTCCACCCGGGAGGGTCTGGGAGCGGAGCCTCGGCGAGGGACGAGGCCTAGCGCGTCCTGGGGGCGGGGCTGGACGCCTGGAACATTGTCGCGCGTGGGACCCGCCTTAGGTGCCCAAAGTCTGCAGTCTTGGGTCAGGCCTGGGCATTCAAGGAGCCCGCGCGGGCGGGACCCAGTCGTGGGGCGAGCCCTGGAGTGAGGGGCCGGGCCCTTGCCATACAACTGATTTGAGGGGCCCTACTCGTTGTTGGGGGTTCAGAGCCACAGCTGCTGTCTGGAGCTGAGCTGGAGGACACCGCAAAGCTCAGGGCTCACCACTTTTGCTCTAAAGCGGGGTCCCAGCCCAAGGGAAGTGGCTGAGGCCCAAGGCAGGGTTGGGGACAACACTACTGATGGCCTCAAAGTTCTCGTGTATAAGGTCACGTCCTAGCAACAGCTGAAGCCCAAAATACGCTCTCGGGGCCCCTTTAAGGACTTCCCACCGACCCCTCGGAAGTCGACATCCAGAAGCACGTGGGACAAAACCAGAATTTGTGCGACAACGGAGAGGAACACACAAAGTTCTAACACACACGGTGGCCATTTTGCGAATAGGCTGTGGGGTGGGGCCTGGGATTTGCAGCCTCTGGGGTGGCGGGACCCGGACCACTTGTCCCCCACCGGCAGGAACCCCGACGGCGACGTGCAGCCGTGGTGCTACGTAGCCGAGACAGAGGAGGGCATCTACTGGCGCTACTGCGACATCCCCACGTGCCACAGTGAGTGGGCCCGGCTGGACAAGGCTGGGAACGCAGGGCTGCCTGGGTGGAGTTCTCTTTGGGGGGCGCTGACAGAGCCTGGCTCTGCTGCCCCCTCAGTGCCCGGATACCTGGGCTGCTTCGTGGATTCGGGGGCACCCCCCGCCCTCAGCGGCCCCAGCGGCACCTCAACGAAGCTCACGGTCCAGGTGTGCCTTCGCTTCTGCCGCATGAAGGGCTACCAGGTACAGCCCCCCCACCTCCGGCCCAGAACGGTGACCCCTCAACTTGACCTCAGGACCCAGATCAACTCCCAACTCTGACGTCAAACCCTGAGGCTGATTTTGGAACCTCCAGCCCGATTCCCACTTGCGACCCAGATCCTAGGCTCCCACTACCCCGCCCCTGCCCCAACCACTGCCTCTGGGGTCACCCAGTCTGTGCTCCCAGCTGGCGGGCGTGGAGGCTGGCTACGCCTGCTTCTGTGGCTCTGAAAGCGACCTGGACCGGGGACGCCCGGCCCCAGCTACCGACTGTGACCAGATTTGCTTCGGCCACCCGGGCCAGCTGTGCGGCGGCGACGGCCGTTTGGGCATCTACGAAGGTGAGGAGTGAGCGGGGACGAGGGGCCTGGGGGATTGGCGGAGTCTGGGTGAGACCCGGGAGCGCGATCCCCTCATAGCGGGCGGGATCTGGGACGCGCAGAAGAGGCGACCCGGCCGATCTTGGGGGTCAGGCGGGGCCTCGGGTTGAGGGCGGGGCTTGAGAGGAGTCACAGTCCTCGGAAGGAGTGGGACCCGGCTCAGGCGGCAGGGAGGCAGGTCTGGGGTCGGGCCCCCCCCCCCGGGGGAGGGAGAGGAGCCTGGCCCCGCGGTTCTGATGGCCGGCCCCGCCCACAGTGTCCGTGGGCTCCTGCCAGGGCAACTGGACCGCTCCTCAGGGCGTCGTGTACTCCCCGGACTTCCCGGACGAGTACGGGCCGGATCGGAACTGCAGCTGGGCGCTGAGCCCGCCGGGCGCCGCGCTGGAGCTCACCTTCCGCCTCTTCGAGCTGGCCGACCCGCGCGACCGGCTGGAGCTGCGCGACGCCGCCTCGGGCAGCCTGCTCCGCGCCTTCGACGGCGCCCGCCAGCCGCCGCCCGGGCCTCTGCGCTTGCGCGCCGCCGCGCTGCTGCTCACCTTCCGCAGCGACGCGCGCGGCCACGCGCAGGGCTTCGCGCTCACCTACCGCGGTGAGAACCGGCCTGGTCGCCCCCCGCCCGCCGCCCCGCCGCCCCGCCGCTCCGCCTCACACTTCTGTCCGCAGGGCTGCAGGACGCCACTGACGACCCGGTGCCCAAGGGCTCGGCGCAGACCCCCGCAGCGCCCCCCGACTGGGCCAACGTGAGCTGCAGCCCCCAGCCTGGGGCTCCGGAGGCCGCGATGGGGGGTGAGGCGGGCGTGCGAGGCGGGAGGGCGTTTGGGGAGCCGCCCCTTCCAGACCCCGTCCTCACAGCACCGTGCGCCTGCAGCCCGGGTCTTCTCGACGGTGACGGCCATCTCGGTGCTGCTGCTGCTGCTGCTGTCGCTGCTGCGTCTGCTGCGCCGACGGTGCGCCCCCTGGGGCGGGGCCTGAGGGCGGACGCCTTGGTGCCCCCGGGGGGGGGGGCCTCACCGGGAAGCTGGGGCCTCCAAGGGGACCGGGGCTGGGAGGAAATCCTGGGTTCTTGAGGGCAGAGGCCTTGCGTCCACACAGGGATTCGCGCGTGGGATCGCAGGCGAAGCAGGATGCTGGAGGTAAGTTGGTTGGGGCTTCGGCTGACGTCTGCTCCCTCTCTAGGAGCTGTCTGCTGGCTCCGGGGAAAGGCCCCCCGGCTTTGGGGCCTTCCCGGGGCCCCGGGAGAAGCTGGGCTGTGTGGTACCGCCGGCCTCGAGGGGTGGCCTTGCCCTGCCCTCCCGGGGACCCTCAGGCTGAGGGTCTAGCCGCGAGTTACCGGCCCCTGAGCGCCTCCAGCCAGAGTTCCCTGCGCTCGCTCATCTCTGCTCTCTGACTTGGGACCCCCAGGGTCCAGTGGACCCTCCCCAGCGGGATGGACACCTGAGACTTCATACCGCACTCTGCATTGACCTTCTGCCCCTGTAAGGGCATCTCTGTCCCTGGTCATCCGTGGAGGCCAGGCATTGGACAGGAAGCATCTGATGCTGTTAGTGAGAACTTGGTCTGACACTCGGGGTCCAGATGGTTGAGGCCAAAGGGCAAGAGGAATCCCAGCTTCCCTTCCTCATGAACCTTGATACGGTGGTCTCTGATTTCAGGTTGCTTTGAGAGCCTGTTGGGGTGGTCCTGAACTGCTGCCCTAAGGGAAATGGGAGAGGTCGAGAAAAGTAGTCAAAAGACCAACGGTAGACTTTGAATAAAGGACCTATTTTGGTACAGGGCTCTGCAAGTTGCTGTGTGATGAGAGGGGTTATGTTAATGAGGGTATCGGAGCCAAGGTTGGGTGTGTCCATGCAAATTAAGGCCGGTCCCCACAAGAGGTGATTTGGAGCCGCCTGGAACGCTGAAGACTGAGGAACGGGGGAGGCGAAAGGATGGGTGGGCGGGGTCCTGGAGAAGGCGAGGAGGAGGAAGCCGATTGTGGGCGTGGTTAAGCCGGAGAAGGCACGCATTCCTGGACCCGCTTTAGGATGAACCGGGAAAGGGACCAACGTTTCTCCCTTGGCCTCCTACCCTCTCTCTTCCCTTCCGTTTCCTGTCTTTTCTGGGTTGAACTGAAGGTGCCCCTGTTGTGAAAAATAATCAGACCCTCGAGAAACCAAGTGACACTCGAAGAAGTAGGAGAACTCGGGTTTATTTTACGCCAGCGGACCCAGACGAGCTCGCAGTCGAAATTCTGGGCCCCGGGCAGCGGGGTTACAGGGTTTTTATAGGGGGGGTGTAGCGGGTCAGGTTCCAAGGGCTATGCTGGCTGCTGGTATGTGGATTTAAACTGGGGGAGCGGGGGTCTGCTTTAGGCAGGAACAGCGGTTAGGGAGCTTGTGGTGGGAAGCCTGTTCAGAAGCGGAAACGGCTGGTTATCTCTTGCTCCCAGCGGGGCTTCTGGTTATCTCTTGCTCTACCAACTGAGCTAGCAACTTTCCATCCTCTGGGGCCTGCTGGCCTGGGCCTGCTCTGGGTAATTTTCCTCTTAAACCCCAGTGGGCGATAACAGGGAGCGAGTTTGACCGAGCCCAGGTTATAAGGAGCCTGGCCTGAAGGGCAGGGCATGGCCCGAGGGTGCTGGGCGCGTCAGACACACCTGTAGAGGCCTAGGCATCTCAGCGTGGCTTGCTGCGCTCCCGCTGAGTCGGGAAGGTGGAGAGATCACCCCTGGAGCGGGGACGCGCCGGGTCTAGACTTTACTGGTCCGAAGGTCCGGGGCCGGCAGCACCTTGGACAGAGCCCGGGTGAGGGGTGGGGCTGCGTGGCGGGGAGGGTGAGTACCCAAGGGTCCCTCGACCTCTGGGGTCGCGCGGAAAGCCCGGGCGCGCACAGCAGACTCAAGGCGCCGGGGCCTCTCCAGCAGAGCCACCGGGACCCAGAACGTTGGATTCCTCGCCTACCGCTACCCCATGCAAATGAGGCTAGGACCGCATACATTATGCTAATTAAGCGAAAGTCTGGGCGGGCGCGGGCGGGGCCTCCCCAGCCAGCCGCGCCCATTGGCCCTTGCAGGACTGACGTCACGAGCACCGCGCGCGAAACGCTGGCGGGATGGCGGGGGCGAGCAGCTGGGGCGGAGTCTGGCGTCCCCGCCAGCGTCCGGCCGCACCCGTCCTCCACGCTGAGAAGAGACTACCGGCCGCCGCCGCCGCCGCGAGCTGTCCCTGCGGCGCGCCTGCCCCGGCAGGGCCGGCCGCACTGCGCTCGGGCGCTCCGCGCGTCCCCAGCCTCCGCCCCGGCGTTGGGGGCGCCGGGCCCGCGCGTGCGCAGCGCGGGAGGGGGCGCGGGCCGGGACCCCCGGCCGGCGCGTGCGCGGACGGGGCACTGGGCGGCGGGTGGGCACCGGGATGAGTCTCCGTGCGCTGTGGCAGCACTGAGGAAGCGGCCGGAGGCCGAGGGAAGCGCGGACCGCCCGCGCCAGGCCGGGCCATGGCGTTCCTGGCCGGGCCGCGCCTGCTGGACTGGGCCAACACGCCACCGCACCTGCAGTTCAACAAGTTCGTGCTGACGGGCTACCGGCCGGCCAGCAGCGGCTCGGGCTGTCTGCGCAGTCTCTTCTACCTGCACAACGAGCTGGGCAATATCTACACGCACGGTGAGCCGCGCCCCGCATCCCACACCCGCGGCAGCCCTGCCCGAGCCTGGTCGGGGGCCGGAAGGCCGGCGAGCGCCCCAGTGCTCAGGTCCTCGGCTGCCTGGGCCCTGGCACGGCCAGGAGCCGTGGTGACAAAGCTGCCATTGTCCCGGACGGAACTGTCCTTCCGCTCCCCGGGCGGGGCCCCCGGGGCAGGCGAGGGAAGCAGAGTAGGGGACCAAGTCCGCTTAATCCCTCTGAGCCCCGGGGAGGAGTCTGGTGTCCGCGCCCCTTCATAATCCCTGTGTTTGGGACACCCTCCCCCGCCAGCACTCGTCCAATAGATAGATGGGTGTTGACTTCGGCAAGGAGGGGCCCAGGAAAAGCCAGGTCCCAGCCCCTCCCCGTGCGGCTGCCCTGCCACCCCCGTCCGGAGCAGCCCGGCCGCGAGCCTCTGCCTGGTGGCGGCTCCTTCCAACCCCCAACCCCAGCCCCGCAGGCGCCCGGCCCCTCCTCCGCGGCCCTGCTCTGCTGACACAGCCCTGCCCGTCCTTGGGCTGCCCGGGGCCAGGAGAGGGGCCTGAGCAGGCAGGGCCCAACCTTGGTACCTGCCTCACTGGGGGACTATGGCCTGGCCATCCCTTGCCCAGTTTGCAGCCAGCAGCCTCAGTCTGCTGTGCCCGCCTTTGACCCCTGTGAGGGCAATGCCAGAGTGACCCTGGGGAAGGGGTATGAATCACCCTGGTTGGGGCCTACAGGAATGGAGCACAGGAAAAGCTGCTGGGGTGATGGAACAGGCTCCTTCAGCCCCTCTCCCCTGCCTGACTTGGCCCCTTTCTGGAAGACAAAAAGACCCAAAGCTCCTTGTGTCTGGTCACCTAAAGAGGGCACAGGGGTTGAGAGAAGTGAGCTAAGTGACCAGGGGATCTGGTATTGTCGCCCACATATCCTATTCAGAATTCAGCATGAGCTCATGCCTCCTCCTGGCTTCTGCTGACACACCAAGTTTGGGGGACTGGGGCCCCTTGCTTTCTGGGGAGGTAATGTGGCTGCGGGGATGAGAGCAGCGTGAGAGTTAAGACTGCTTCCATGGCCTACCTGCTGGGGTCACCTGGGCCACTCACTCGGTTTCTTCAACTGAAAGTGTGGATGACGGTCTCTACTTCCAGAAACTCTTGTGAGCTCTGCTGTCCCTGAAGTTACTGAAGGCACAGGGCCTGCCTCTGTCAGCCCGGCCACTAGTGTGCTCAGAGCATTGTCAAGACCTGTCTTGCTTCATCCCCCTTGTATTATCTCTAGACTGTGGACTCCCTGAGGAAATGACTTGTCCTCTGTGCTCAGGCCCTGTGATGGGTAATTGTCTCCTCCCCCAGGGCTAGCCTTGCTAGGCTTCCTGGTGCTGCTGCCGATGACCATGCCGTGGGGTCAGCTGGGCAAGGATGGCTGGCTGGGGGGTACGCACTGTGTGGCCTGCCTGGCGCCCCCCGCAGGCTCCGTGCTCTATCACCTCTTCATGTGCCACCAAGGGGGCAGCACTGTGTATACCCGACTCCTTGCCCTGGATATGTGTGGGGTCTGCCTGGTCAACACCCTCGGTGAGCCAAGGGATGGGGTGGGTGGGTTTTAAGGATGGGAGCTGGGAGGGGGCAACCAGGAGGAGGCAGGGGTCACTCACATGAGCCCTGGATATAAAGGGCAGGCAGTTCCCCAGACTGATGTGCCTTTTCCTGCTTCTCTCCTCTGTGTAGGGGCTCTGCCCATCATCCACTGTACCCTGGCCTGTAGGCCCTGGCTGCGTCCAGCTGCCCTGGTGGGCTACACCGTGCTGTCAGGTGTGGCTGGCTGGCGGGCCCTCACAGCTCCCTCCACCAGTGCCCGGCTCCGAGCCTTCGGTTGGCAGGCTGCCGCCCGCCTCCTGGTGTTTGGGGCCCGGGGAGTGGGGCTGGGCTCCGGGGCTCCAGGCTCCCTGCCCTGCTACCTGCGCATGGATGCGCTGGCACTGCTTGGGGGACTGGTGAATGTGGCCCGCCTGCCAGAGCGCTGGGGACCTGGCCGTTTCGACTACTGGGGCAACTCCCACCAGATCATGCACCTGCTCAGCGTGGGCTCCATCCTCCAGCTGCACGCCGGTGTTGTGCCAGACCTGCTCTGGGCCGCCCACCACGCCTGCCCCCCACACTGAGCCACCTCTGGCCCGCCATGCTGGCCTCTCGACAGTCTTCTAGGACCAACAATACCGTGCTTCACTCCTCCTGCTGGTCTTCAAGGGCCGAATGCCTGGATGCTTCCAGCAAACAGGACACCCCAGCTGGGAGACCTCATCTGTTCGTCCATTCTTCCCTGTGGACTCATCTCTTCTACTCACAACTCGGAGCTCTGGCTTCCCCTCCCTGCAACCTTCTTTCAGGGTACTGTCCGTGTAGGCTAGAAGGAAACCTTTCCTTCCTAGGCCTCAGTTTATCCTCTGTGACCTATGAGGGTATGGCCAGAGCAACTCTGGGGTCATGTCTGGCTCTGACAGTTGGAATCCTACAAGCCCAGGGCCATGAGCCCACCCTACCCCACACATAAGGTACCTCATGGGCGCCTTGCCCAGCCTTCAGCCCGTATTTCCTGACCTCTGTCTTTCTGCTCTGCATGCCAGCCCTCCCTGCAGCCTGAGGCTCACCCACCCCTTCTCCCTTCTGTCCGGATACTGTGGAGTGAGGGGTTTGGGCAACAGGACTAGTCTCTTATCCCAGGACCATGGGGTAGGAGGGCGGCTGCAGCTACTTTCTCCAGGCAGCTAGCACAGAGACATAAAGAGCTGAGTGGCCCTGCACTCAGGGCCCCACTGGGCTGAGGGACCCCCTCCACTTTGAGTGCCATGCTCTGATGTCTCAACCTACACAGTGGGGACGAGCCTGCTCAGGAAATCTCTGCTCCACACAGCGCATGGCTCCTACCTCCAGTCAGCTGGCCTGGGGCCCTGCATCAGGGCCCAGCCTCTGCCCACCCTGGGGCCTCAGACCTGGGGCAGTATCAATAAAAGGGGCAGGAAGCGCTGTGTTGCCACACAAGCAAGCTTGGGTGCTCCCAAGATTCAAATACCTTTTATTAGACATGGGTAGGCAGGAGGCACCTCTGGAGTTCCCAGAGGGACCCCAGCCTCCAGGAGGATTGGGGGGGTGGCTAAAAGGTTAAAAGCACCAAGGCTGGCCTGTAGATTCAGGTTGGGCCCAGTGAGTCCTCAAACAGGCTGAGGAGGTTCCGAGGTTCAAAGGAGGGGAAGGAACCCCGAGGGGGCTCAGAGTCAATGTCACTTAGGTCCAGGGCATCCCTGGGGTGGGGGGGAAGAGAGACAAATGACACTTAGGATCTGAAAAGCCACTACCTCCCACCCCACTGGACTCTGGGACTGCTCACCTCAGTGAGTACCTGTTCCGGGGGGCAGGGGAGCCATTGCGGGGGGTGGAGGTATTCCCGACAGCCCTGGCCAGGACAGCCTCCGGAGAGAGTGAGAGCCTGCACAGGGTGGGCCAGACAAGTAAGGTGTCGAGGGGTGGGGTGTGCACTGGGAGGAGGCCACAGCTGGGTGGGGGCAGCAAGATCAACCCTGTCCCTGTGCAGGTGCCAGGCTCCAGCCTGGCATGGGCGGGGGCGGGGAGGGCACAATGGGGACCAGCAGAAATGCTGTGCCCTTTGAGAGAAGCACTTTCACAACTTTGAAAGGCCATCTGACCACACTCAAAGGCTACCTCCGTTCTGTGTCAGAACACATGGGTTAGGAGAACTGGCTTTGTAGTGAACTTGTGAAAATGAAGCTTTTCTGGTACTTCCTGTTGATAAGACGTGTCCCCGTGGCAAGGGGGTAATGTTTCCGTAAGGAAGGGGTTAATGGTGTGATTCCTCCTGAGGCCTGTGCCCCAACCATATGATTTTTTTTGCAGCAGTTTCCTAATTACAGCCCCTCATCTGACCACCAGGAGTTTCCCCAGGGCCCAGCTCCCCAGTGCCTCATCTGTGGGCACTGGCAGCCCCTGCTGTTGGGGGGGTGCTGTGGCCCTCACGGCTCCCTCAGGTGGCAGTGCCCGAAGCCTGAAGTTGTCAGTTCTGCTCTGCTCTGCACATTGCCCGCACCGAGCTTGGAAGAGACAGCTGCATTCAAAGTAGGCCAGGCTGCACCCCCACTGGCCCTGGTTCCCATTCCAGGGCATGATGGGGGCCAGGTTTGTGGGATGGGTCCTGCTCACCACTGATCCCCTTGGGTCTGGGGCCTGGCTGTGCTGACCGCCCCTTTCCCCCGCCTCCAGCACCCTCAGCTCTCACCCACCCTATGCTGTCGTCATCCCAGCTGCTGGAGAGGCTGCTATCCAGAAGAAGGCTGCAGGGTGGGGAGCCAGGCGGGGTGGCTGGTGGGCTCGGGGGCTGCAGCCAGGTGGCAGGGTGAGCCAGCCCGTGCCAGAGCCAGCACAGCAAGGAAAGCAGGGCCTGTGGGGACAGGGGTGAGGGAGGCAGGTCAAACCCTGGGGCTGGGGAGCAGGGCGGGGCGTCCTGCCACCATTGCCCGACTTACCTGCCACAGGGCCCACCCTCGACTGAGGGCATCAGCAGCCATATACCACAGAACGCTCCAGGGCCTCGGCTGCCTGAGCATGGGCAGGGCCAGCAGGGCCGAGGCTGTGGCCCGCAGCCTGGGGTCAGGTTCTAGCATCATGGTGAGGACAGAACGCAGCTCAGAAGACAGGCCTGTCCACAGGGCAGGGCCATGTCAGGGGTGGCTGGGCTATGAGCCCAGTTGTCCCCCCCCCACCAGCCATTTCCTCCCACACGAGCTGGCCCTCCACTCACCAGCCGTGAACTCAGGGGGCAGATAGCCCTGGCGAAGCTGCTGCCAGCCCTCCCCACCGTGGGGTAGCTCCATGTTGCACGCCACTTCCAGGATGGTGAGACCCAGACTGGGAAGGACAGGAGCAATGACAGAAGAGGGGCAAGGTTGGCCTTGAGACACAGACCCTAGAGCTCCAGGCTGCCCAAGAAGAGTGTGGGAAAGGGCTGCGGTCTTCTGCCATGAGCCAGGGATGTGTGGGGGGGGGGGGCTGAGAAGGCTCCAACAGGGCCAGTGATGGGACCGTGTCATGCAGAATGGACCCCAGGCAGAGCACAGCCTATAGCACCTGGTGAGTCCCCCTGGCACCCCTCACTGGACAGGCACTATGGCTACTACTGTTACTACCATCGTTCTATTGACAAGGCTGGATATGGCTGTTCAAGGCAGGACAGTGGTTACTAGCATGGACGATGGAACCCAGTGCCTGGTCCAGTCCCAGCCTCACCACTTGCTAACTGGACTTCGGGCAAGTCCCTCAACTCCACTGTGTCCGTTGCCTATAAATGGAGTCATTGTCCCCCCTATGGGGGTGTGGTGAGGAAATGGGTGGATGCATGTAAAGTGGCTCCAGAGGGTTCACTGCTTAGACAGCCTGACTCTGCAGAACTCCCTCAACTACAGGGCAGGCCTCCACCCCTTTGGAGCAGCATGTCCAGCCCAAGGCCAAGTCTTCCTGACTTTGGGCTAGGGTGGCGTTTCCCTCCCTCTGCTAACTGTACCCCACCCCGCCCCGCCAAAGAGCCTCCCACATCCCAGCCCTCACCTGAACACATCCGCTGCTGTCCCATAGGAGCCCTGCAACAGCTCAGGAGCCATGTACCGGGGGTCTCCCTCCTGGGCCTCACCAGCTCCAGACGTACCCAGCTCCACCAGCAGCCCAAAGTCACCCAGCTTGCAACGGCCCCGGGGCCCCAGGAAGATGTTGGCAGGCTTGACGTCAAGATGGACCAGGCCTTGGCTGTGGAGGTGAGCCAGGGCAAGCAGGGTATCCCGCAGGTAGCCCCAAACCTGGGCCTCGGGCAGGCCGGTGCCCCAGGCCTCACAGTGCTGCTGCAGGCTGGGCCCACACAGCTCCGTCTGCAGGTACAGGATGCCGCCCTCCTCCCAGGCTTGCTCCAGCCGCACACAGCGTGGGTGCTGCCCCACCTTCTCATGGCCGCCGACCTCGGCCAGCTTGCGGGCCCGGTCCTTGGGGCCCCGGAATGGTGACATAGAACGCTTTATTGCATAGAGACGGCCATCTTCCTTAGAGCGTACCTGGAAGGGAGGCGGCACAGCCACTTAGGAGGGCCATCTGGCAGATTTTATTACAACTGTACACGTGTGGGATTTGTAGCATAGCATCTACCTTAGCGAGACCCACACACGTGCAATAGCAAAACTGGGTAAGCCAGTCGAGCTCTAAGTCTTGACCCAGAAGGGTCTCCATGACATGTCGTTCTATGAAGACAGCTGGGTACAGAACCATGTGGGCAGAATGACCCGCTGTGTAGAATACACAGTGAGTTTGTCTCTATATGGTCAACTTTGGAGATGTATAGAGAAAGGTCTGGAAGGAAGGACACCCACCTGAGAAGCATAGTAGATTCTTCTGGGAAGAACTGGTCTAGGGGCCAGTGTTGTTTGTACTTTTTAACAACAAAATTGTCTCCATGTAGTACTTGTGTAAGGAGAATTACCATTTTAAAGGAAATAGAAGTGATTGGAAATATATTTTAAGAAAAAAAAAGTGGCATGGAGGGTGTAGCCTGAATTCCCGCTGGCCTGAGGTGATGGGGGAGGGGGCTGGCTCCAGGGCAGGAGGAAAGGCAGCCAGGAGCCACTGTATAGCGTGCCAGGCTCTGGACAAGGGGAACGTGTGTGTTGAGGGGCCTGAGTGGGGGGAAGGAGAAAGCAGTCAAATCAGGCACTGAGGAAGGGAGCCTGTCAGTCTGGCTGCCCAGGACACTGTCCCATCCAGGCATGGGAGGGAGGCTGGATGAGGGGATCCCCCAGCAGGCCCAGGGAGTTGTCACCCCACTCACCTTGAAGACCTCTCCATAAGAGCCATGGCCCAGGCGGCCAAGCCTCTGGAAACTCTGTTGGAAAAAGGACTCCGGCTGGCTGGGGTCATATGAGGGGCTCTGCAGGGTCTCAGAGGCTTTGCCTCGGAATGACACCCTCCGGGGCTGGGGCTGATGCCAGCCTGGGGTCCGAGGAGGGAAGAGGCGGCTGATGGGGATGCTGCCCTTGGCAGGGGGCCGGGGTGGGAGGCTGCGACTGAGCCCCCCAGGCCTCTTGAGGGAGAAGCCAGGTTCTGCATGGCGGAAGTAGGCTGGGACTGGGACAGGGGTACCACTGAGGGGTGGAGGGGTGCCCTCCGTGGGCACGGGCATGGCCAGCACAGGAGGCCCTGGGGTGCACAGTACAGAGCAGTATGTCCACTCAAACAGTGCCTGATCCTGTGGCCCCAAAGAGGCTTCGGAAGAGAGCCACGTCCACTCTGCACACACGTTCTGCTTTCAACATGGAGGCCACAGGGACACCGAGCACCTGCTGGGAGAAGGCAGAGGACAGATACATATACGCCTGCACACAGTCATCTGTACCTTGGAAGTCATAGAAGCATAAACTGAAAACCCCAAGGCCATGTCCTACAGATTCTCACAACCCAGCAGAGGTTAAGCTGAGGCGGGTTCTGGAGCCAGCCCGCCTGCATGTATAGCCCTGGCACGTCACCACCAGCTGTTTGGCCTTAAGATATACACCTTCTTCCAACAATGTAAGGTGGAAATATTAACACAGGCCTACCGTCTCTTATCTCCAATTCAAAAGTAAAAACAAGGTCTGAGGCCAAGTTTCTTTCCTGACTTCTTTTCTCCTAGCCACAGGGCTGAAACTCATTTCGTGGGACTGCACTTCTAGCTCCGTGTTGCAGAGACCAAGTTCCAGGCAGGTGCAGCAGAGAAGCCAGGGGCTCCCTCTTCCATCAGCCTCTGCTCATGGAGCAAAACCTCTACCTCAGAGTCAGAGGGCTGGGAACACGGAGCCCTGGTAGCTCAAGCCGAAGCTCCTTTGCAGGAAGGAGGCTCCCCCGTGGGGAGGGCGAGCAGAGAAGGCCAGAGGCTACTGTCCCCACCCTAAGGAGGCATTGTCAACCCAGTGAGACAGGCACCACTGTCCCTGCCCTCAGCTCCAGAACTGCGGCCCAGGGATTCTGCCTATGGAGAAGCAGGCAATAAAACAGAAAGTTCTGAAACTCTCCCTGCAAAAAAATAGTGACTTTATTTGAAACAATGTGTGGGAAATTCAAGCGCAAAGGCGCTCTCAAAGTCAGTGGAGGCTTTGGTGGTAAGCAACTAGGAGGAAGCTGGTACCTCCATTAGTGCAACAGAGTACCCCTTGGGCCAGCTAGTTTACCACAGAGAACTAGGGAAGGAGATAGCTAACAAGAGCCTGGATGGGGTCAGAACAAACCCCAGACACTGAATTCAAAAGCTACCTTCTTAAAGGAGCCCCAGATTATTTAGATCAGTCTATGGAGCAACGGATGCCCTAGGCATTGTCAAAAACAATAAAACAATCAGCCCACAATTGGTGGGGTAACAGCTAAGTATGGGGAAGGATAGAGAGAGCCCCTGTGAAACCATTGGTATTCTAAGGTGATGCGCACATGCCCGAGGCTGGGCCCTCTGAGAAGGAGCACCCGAGGCTTCACACCGCAGGGGAAAGAGACATCACTACAATGGCCCAGCCATTCACTAAGCAAATAAACAAGCAAACAACAGTCACAACCCCTGGGGGTGGGGGGGTGGGGACAGAAACCAGTATCCACAGTTGCAATAGCATTGTCTAAAATGTCCAGTTTTCCACAACAAAAAATTACAAAATGTGCAAAGACATAGGAAAGTGTGACCCATACACAGGAAAAAAAGCAGACGACAGAAACTATAGCTAAGAGGGACCAGATGTCAGATTTCACAGATAAAGATGTCAAAGTAGCCACTATACATATGTTCAAAGAACTAAAGGGAACCACGCTTAAAGAAGAGAACTATGATGACAACATTTCACCAAATAAAGAATACTGATAATGAGATAAAAATTATAAAAAGAACCAAGTGGAAATTATGGAAATGAAAGGTGTAATACTGAAATGAAAATCTTCACTGGAGGGGTTCAACAGTAGATTTGAACTGACAGGATGATGAGCAAACTTGAGGACAGATGGACAGAGATTATGCAGTCTGAAGAACAGAAGGAACAAATAACAAAAAAGCAGGAACATAGCCTCAGAGAAATGGAGGACACCACTCAGTACACCAGCCTATGCAGAATGGCACACGGGAAGGAAAGAAGAGAAGCAGAAGGGAAAATACACTAAGAAATAATAGAGGAAAACTTCCTAAATGTGATTCCCAGAAAAACCTCCCCGCCGCAAGAAAACCGCATTAACCAAGGCAACGAGCTCAGTGAACTTCAGGTATGGTAAGGGAAGAGATCCACACACAGAAACATCATATTAAAAATGCTGAAAACCAAAAACAAGGACCCAATCTTGAGAATGGCAAGAGGGAAAAGGACTCATCACTTACAACCCCTCCACAGGAGATTAACTGCTGACTTCTCACCAGAAACAGCAAAGGGCGGAAGGCAGTGGGGTGGCATATTCAAAGTGTCGGGGGGCGGGGGGGGATTTGTCAACCAAGAATTCTCTATCCAACAAAACTATCTTTCAAAAATAAAGGCAAAATAGGGATGCCTGGGTGGCATAGTCAGTTAAGTGTCTGCCTTCAGCTCAGGTCATGATGCCAGGGTCCTGGGATCGAGTCCCACATCAGGCTCCTTGCTCAGCAGGGGAGCCTGCTTCTCCCTCTGCCTGATGCTCCCCCTGCTTGTGCTCTCTCTCTGACAAATAAGTAAATAAAAAAAAAGAGAGAGAGAAAGGGTTAATTTAAAAATAAAATAAAGACAAAATACAGACATTCCTGGATTAAAAACAAGAATTCACTGCTAACAGACCTGCTTTATAAGAAAAACTAAAGGTAGTTCTCCGGCTAAAAGCACATGAAGAATTACTGATAAGAGTAATTACATGATGCAAAAGACAATGTAGGGGCACCTAGGTGGCTCAGATGGTTAAGCATCTGCCTTTGGCTCAGGTCATGCTCTCCAGGTCCTGGGATTGAACCCCATGTCGGGCTCCCAGCTCATTGGGGAGTCAGCTTCTCCCTCTCCCTCTGCCTCTACCCCTGCTTGTGCTCTGTCTCTCTCTCTCAAATGAATAAATAAAATCTCAAAACAAAACAAAAAAAAACCCCACAAAAGACAATGTAAGTATGTATTTCTTCTCTTAACTGATTTAAAAAGCAATTGTACAAAACAGTATGTATGTAATTGTGTGTTGGGCATATGACATATAGAAATGTAACATACATACTGTTAGCCCAAAAGAGGTGGGTGGGAACAGAACTATATTGGACTGGAAGATGACACCAGATGGAAACTTGAATCCATAGGAACAAATGAAGAGAATCAGAAGTGATAAATAAGAAGGTCAATATAACAAACATTATACATATATACTTGCTTTCCATTCTTCCCTCAGCTTCTCAAAGAAATTAAAGAGGACCTAAATAAATGGAAAGACATCCAAAGACAATATAGATCAAATGGCAATACTCTCCAAATTGATCTACAGATTCAGTAAAATCAGAATCAGAATCCCAGCTGGCTTCTTTGCAGAAATTGAGAAACTGATCCTAAAATTCATGTGGAATTTCACAGGACCCAGAATAGTCAAAACGAAGTTGGAAGTCTTGCACTTCCCGATTTCAAAGCTACAGGAATCAGAACAGTGGTATTCACAGAGGGACAGACATATAGATCAATGGAATGCAACTGAGGGTTTACAAATAAACCCTCACATTCATAGTCAATTGATTTTGACAAGGTTGCCAAAACAATTCAGTGGAAAGAAGTCTTCTCCATAAATGGTGCTGAACAACTGGATTTCTACCTGCAAAAATCAGTGAGCAGAAAACTCTGACTTATTTTTCCCTCTAACTGTGAATATTCATGTATTTCTTGACAGAAATATTAATGTGTTTGATTATGGGATGATGTCCTAGGCCACAGGTGGTGTTACATATAAATGATATGTGTGCCCTATTAGCTTTCTAAAATCAGAGACGTGTTGAATTCAGAAACACACCTAACCACGGGGGTGGGGGTGGGGGGAGAGGGCGTGTGGACGGGTAATACTGACCTTAGGGAAGGCTCAACCCAGTATCTGGCATACAAATCCCCCAATAAAACTGTTACATAACAAGTAATATATAATAGTGTTCTGAGCAGTAATTGAAAGAACACACAAAGTGCAGAGGTCCTAAGTGTGTGTTGGGAGAGAAAGGGCTTTTATGTTGCTACAATGTTATAATAGAAACAAAAACAAGAAAACAAAAGAGGAGTCCAATTTTGATAGGAAGCTACAGTGTACCAAAACATGTCATACCCAGCAGGGAGTGAATCGGTAACAGAATGATGAGCGAGCAGTCGTCTGAAGTGTGCCCTCCAGTCGCTTGGGACAGTAAGAGGACCAGGGAGGTACCCCCATGGGGGCCTGCCTGGAAGCCACCCTACATCCTGTGGGGACGCTTCCTCTGCCGGTATTCACCTCAGGATTCCCATCTCAGGGTTTCTTAAAGCGCAGAACCAGGGTTTCAGAAACCCCTCCAGGGCTGGTTAGAGGCCCAGTCCTAGCATATTTGGGACACCAGGCACCTGCATCTTAAACCAGTTCTCAGACCACCCCAATTAACCCTTGCATTCTAGCACCACTGGCCTGGCCAAATAGCTTTGGGGAAGGGATGCGGAGGGAGAAGGAACAGGGGCTCCCGGTGAATCCAGGGTGGCCCGGAGCAGGCCAGGCCTGCGTGACCTCTGGAGCTTTCAGGGGCCTCACCCTCTCACTGGGCCGGACACATTGCTGACCACGGTCTACCGCGCTAGACTGTGAGCTCCTCCCGGGCAGGGCCACAGCTGGTTCACCTCCGCGGACGTGGGGAAACTGACGAACATTCGAAGAGACCGGCTGTCACGGGAGAGGGGCTTCTCCTGGGGAGGGGCCGATAAAGGGGGGGGGCAGTCGCTGGAGAACGGTGCTCCCAGAAAGGGGACTGGGAGGCCGGGGAAGGCCAGGAGGGCCGGGGCCCGCCCCGGGAGCGGTGGCAGGGGCAGAGGGCGGGGCCGCCGCGGGCAGGGCGCGACCCCGCGGGGCCGGGAGGGGTTGAGGCTGACCCCGGGAGGGGCTGTCAGGGGGCAGAAGGCTGACGGGAGGGAAGTTCCGGCCCAGCACCCTCAGGACCCGGCCTGGGCTCACCTGGACGGATGGGCGGGGCGTAGCTCAGCAAGGTCCCAGATTCCGGGTCGGCAGAGGCCGCGGAAGCCCCCGGGGCGGTCAGGCGGGCCGGGGTCTGCGGTCTACGGCTCTCTACCGGAGGATTCTCAGAGGGGGAACGGCCCGTGAACGCGCGCAGAGCCAGCTCGCGCCAAAAATTCCAAACCGGCCTCGAGGCCCCGCCCAGGAACGCCTCTAACTCCGCCCCCTCTCCGATGCAGCCCATCAGAGGCGCCAAGGCCGCTGGGGCTCCGCCCCTCACGTCCCTGCGTGCGCGTCACCGTGCCCGCTCCGCCGGCTCCTCAGGCCATGCCCTCTCATTGCGCAGGCGCGACGTCTCCTCCGCGCCAGCCAGGGCGGAGGCTGGTAGGCGGTGAGGTGTCCGGGCTGAGGGTTGGCGCGGGGTCCGAGCAGGCCGGTGGCCCTCTCCCACTCGATTCCCGGGATGCGGGCCCAGACCTCCAGACCCCAGTCCCGCACCCACCGTCCTCGCCTCGCTGGCTTAGTTTTCGAGACTATAAAAGGGGCGGTTTGCCCCAGAGGTGCCCCAGGAGGCGGTCCCTCGGGACCGGACGGGAAGTCCCTGCGGCCTCCGGGTCCCAGCGGGGTGGGGCGACCTGGGCTCGCTGGCTCCCTCCTGCCTGCCGTGCACCGCACCGGGATGCCAGACCTTCTCCCCACCCCCCGGGAAGCCCTCCAGGCTGGCCGCAGCCACCTCTGAGGCAGCCCTAACCACTCTGGATTTGAGATTTGAGCTCAGCTCAGCCCTGCCTCAGCCCCTTCCTGGCTGAACGACCTTGGGAACGCACCGGGCCTTTCTGAGCTTCGGATTAGTCTCTTCTCCTGCAAAAACTGAGCTGATGCAGCTTCCCCCACGCAGCTAGAGGTTCAAATTGGATGATCCCCTTAAAGTCCTTAGCGGGGAGCCGGGGCGGAGCAAGCGCCTGTTCCTAACAATAGCGCGGTTGGGGGGTTGCCCCTTCCTTCACCTGGGGAACTTTATATCCGTTTAACAGGGTGCTTCCAGGCCACCCTCTCTAGAACACTCCCCATCTTATCGCATCTCGTTTCCCACTTTATTTTCGTATTACACTTATCTCTATCTGAAATTCTGTCCTCTATTTACTGGTTTATTTGTTGAACCCCCCCATCCCCCCAAATTTCTGACAGGTTAGAGTTCCCAGCCCGTTGTGGTGCCTGCGCCTTTGGCGAACATTCCAGTGCATGGACCAGCACGGGAGCGCCTGGCATACCAGGTTAGGCCCATAGACCTAGAGCTTCTCTGGGGGCTGCATCCCGCCCCCGCTCGGTGCACCCTTCCTTTGCATTTCCATCTCTGGCAGCCACAGCCCCTGTGACTCAGGCTGGATCCTTGTGAAAGACCCCAAGCTTGTCCCCAGGAGGCCTGGGGAAGCAGGTGGGCCCCTCTCCAGCTGCCATCCCCGTCTCCAGGAGTCTGGGACCTGGGGCTTCTTCCAGCTGCCCAGTCTTGAAAGCCTAATTTGCAATAATCTAAAATAAATATTTTTTTAATTCAAAAATATACTTCCGATGGATATTTCACTCTGTGGAAGGACTGTAATAATGAAGTTAAGTACAGATAGTAGGTGAGAGCATGGGCCGTGGTGTAAGGAAAATTAGGGCTCTACCCTGCTTTGCCACACATATGAGCTGTCCTGAGCAAGTTGCTTTATGTTTCTGGACCTGTTTGTATGTTTGTAAAATAGAGATGATAGTTCCTACCTCCTTGTAGGGTAGGAGGACTGAATAAGAAAATGAATGCGAAAGAAAATGAATAGCTCAAGGCTGAGCAAGCACACAGTAGGAGCTTACTGTTTAATAATAACAGTAACATTGTCATTTGTGTAGTGTTTTGCAGTTTTCAAAGCAGCTGCCTGGGCCAAAAGGAAGTTCCTGGAGGAGAGGAACCAGGACCCCGACACCCGCCCCGGGACCACAAGGGCAGAGGCACGGGCCCGGAAGTTGCGAGGCCAAAGAACTTGGCTGAGGCTCCGTCCGCGAGGAAGCCCCCCCCCACCCCCGGCCCCGGCGCTGGATTCCCGGCGTCCCGCCGGTACTCCGGTGAGAGCCGGCTCGAGCCGCGCGCGCCCCCGTGTGTCCTGTCGCCGCAACAGCACCGTGGCCGCACCCAGACTCTCCCCGAGAAGTTGGTCACCGCTCACCTGGGAAGCCGCTGAGGGATGGGGCCACGAAACAGGACTAACGTGACTTAAGAAAAGCAGGGAAGTGACGTCCCCGCGTGCAAACATGGTAACCATAACGGAAGAGGAGATTGCGATGGGTGCGTCTGGGGAGCTGATCTTGGTGTCAGCTGCCTAGGTGTTCTATGGGTGTCTGTTAAGAATGTGCGTTTGTCTTATGCACCCTTCTGTGTGTCTGCCTTATTTCACGGTGGCCTAGGTTCTAATAAACCGGCAAGTGGGTGGTGAGAGGGAATTAACAGAGGTTAGCGTTGCATCGTGGGAGTGCCGGGAGGGGCTGGCAAAGGTGTCCCAGAGGCAGCCAAGGCAGGGGTCTGGGCTAAAGAGCTACCGGATGGAGGGCCAAGAGGGTGACCCGAGGGGATTCAGCACAGTTGCAAGTTCACAAGTCGCTTGCCTCCCCTCCAGCTGTCCTCCCCAGATTCCCACCCGGCAGGTGCTGCTCTGAGTAGCTGGCTGGGAGTCTATTGACAGACTCTGCCATTTTAGGCGACACACGTCCTGGGCCTCTGCCTTGCACTTCCAACACCCAGCTGTCGCCTTGCCCTGGGCTCTTAGCTCTGTCCCCTCAAAGTTGCTTCTCTCCTTGGAAGCTGGGCCACCATGTCCCCTCACGCCTCGGAGAGAAGGGGTACCCCAGGCCGGGACTCCATCAGGGGCTCTCCTGGGCCCCACGTGGTCCATGTGCTCTTAGGCCAGGCTGACCTGGGCAGGGCTGGGGATGACCTGAAGGGACTGGACGTGCTGGGGTGGGGGTGGCGCCGTTGCATGGGCCAGGGGCGCCCCACTGAGCTTGGCCCCAAGCAGCATCAAGCTGGCCCAAGTCCCCAGGCTGGCTGGCATTTTCCACGGGCCATGCCAGCACCCAGGCAGCCTGGCAGTGCCGCTGGGCACCAGCATTCCCTTTGGCAGTAGCCTTATAGGCGTGTGCCCACCTCCTTGAGGGCCAAGCTTCCCCGGCGCCCCGGGGGGAAGCCTTGTGTCTGGGTCTGTAGAGGGGGCCGTTAGCTATACTGAGTCTGAAGCAGACATCTCAGACCCAGACTGACGTAGGGCAGGCAGAGAGCAATGCAGTGTCTGGGTAACTGGGCCTGCAGACTGCCTGTCTTCAAATCCCAGGCCCCCTGCTTGGGAGTTATACAGTCTGAGCCCAGTCCCTTCTCTGCTTGTTGCCCCATCTCTAAAACAGAGTAAGAAGCAGTTCCCTCCGCAATAGCCCTGACATGCTAGAACTGTTAGTGTCATCATTTTAGAGGAAAGAGAACGGGCTCAGGGAGGCTGGAATGCTGCTCCAATGTCCTGGCCAGATAGAGCGGGTGTTTGAACCCAATCGTTACCTGAATCCAGTGGCCGGCCTGGTCTCAGAGGCCCTGGATGAGACCAGGAGCCTGCGCTTGCAGTTAGGAGGTGGAGGAGGTGGCCCAGCAGGAAGCCCTCCCCGGGGAGTCTGCAGAGATCATCCCAGCTATTTTGGGCTCTTGTGGGATGGTTGGGGCCAGGGGCCACCCTGGAGCCCCTCCCAGCAGCCAGTAAAAGGTCCAGCGCTCAGGACTCTGGGTCACAGCTCTATGCCAGCAGGGGAAGCGGTGGGCACGTGGGGGTGCTGCACCAGGGCCCCGGGCTGAGTGGACCCAGTGGGAACAGAGGGTCCTTATGTGTGTGGCGGGGAAGGTGGGCACCACGGGCCTGGCCATGGGAGTGTGGTGCCGGGGTGCAGCCCGGGTTGTGGGTGGGAGAGGAGGTGAAGAGGGAGGGGAGGGACAGGCACATCTCCGTGCTGGGGGACACCTGCTCAAAGCCCTGCCGTCCATTGTGGCTGCACGCGCTGTGGTCTCAGGAGCCTTGCGGCAGGCCAACTCCCCGCTGTAGCCCCTCCCTAGGCCCCTACCCTGTCATGCAGCCTGACCTGGCAGGCTGCCCTCCTTAGCCAGAGGTGCCAGGAGGGGCTGACTGAGCAGGGGCCAGACCCTCAGACAGACAGGGTGTGGAGCCTTCTGGACGAGGGTCTGGGGGGCCTGAGTCACTGCTGTCCCCAGCCAGCTTGGGGGGGTTCACTCCTGGCACTTCCAGGCCTACCTCTTCTGTCTTCCCGTACTTGGCTCCCCACCAGGTCCCCCTGGCCTGGCCTGGGCTCCAGGCTCATCGGGCACCCCCAGAAACAGAGTGCTTACTGTCCCCGTGGCACTTAGGCAGTGCCCCTCCCTCCAGTGTCCCCCAGCCTTAGAGTCCCTGCTGCTGGGGCTGAGCAGGAGATAGACGTGGCACTGAGAGAACATCCTGCGGTGGGTGGACCCCCACCAAGCCTTCAGGCAACGGCGACAGCCCCTGGACAGGCTCCCTGTGTGTCACCACCTCTTAGAGAAGCACCACTGGGGGCCCACTCTTGGACACACAGCCTCAGCTGGAGCCCAAGGGCCACCTCCTGGTGCGGTCCGGGGGTCTGCGGGGTAGATAAGCTAATAGGCTGGCTCTTGCTGGACAGCCTAGTTTTCAGACCCAGTCCCCTGCACTGCAGCCTGGATCGCTGTGGTCTCTGCCCCCAGCTCTCTGGGTAACACAGTGACTCCTTCTGAGTCTCCCCTGCCAGCCACCCTTCCCCGCATTGCTGGGCCTGGCTTTCCCTCCTCTCTCCAGCTGTGTTTGGGCTGGGCCTGGGGTGCCTGCCTGCCCGTTCCCAGCTGCTGGGAGGGAATCTGAGCTCCCAAGGCCTGGCGCCAGGGCCCCAATCCTGACAGGGGTGGAGGAGCCTCGGGGGCCAGGTGGGGGCCTGTCCCGGCTGTCAGCACTCATGATGGATGAGGGGTGGGGCGGGGAGAAGGCCAGGCTTTGGAGTCCGGTCACAGAGGGAGGTGGGAGGCTGGCCCCCTGGGGTCTGCCAACAGCACCTCTGCCACTCACAGCTGGGGGCCTGGGTGAGAGCCCCCACCCAGCAGGGGTGCTTAAAGGCCCAGAGGGTGTGTGCCCTCCCACTCCACTCGGCATCATGGGCACCTGGGCCTTCCCCACAGCCCTTTTCCTGCTCTGCTTGACTTCTGAAAGCCTGCAAGGTGGTGAGGGCGGGAGGCGGGCAGCTGAGGTTAGGGCTGGGAGGTCTAGGTACAGCACTGGGCCAATGCTGGGGCTCCGGGTGTGTGAAGTCTGGCCTGGGCAGGGTTTTGGGGGGTTCAGGGATAAATGCCTGAGTCCTTCTCCCTCTCCGTCTCTGGGGTCCCCACCCTGAGTCCACATCTCCTTGCTCCCCAGGGCTACCTTCACTGTCTCCGGGCCTAGGGAAAGGTAAGTGGTCCCTGCTGGCACTGGGCTCAGGGAAGAGGGCCTGGTCTCTCCCCTAGGGGTCTGGGAGATCTCTGGGGGAGAGCCCCAGATGTTCCCTACCTAGTTTTGGGATCCAAATTTGGGGCACAGGAGAGTATGTGTCCCTCACTGTCTTCATGGCAGACAGTCTTGTCCATAGTTAGCTCAAGTGTGGGGAACAAAGACACCCCGCAGCTTTGGAACCGGGGTGAGATAGGGCAGAACATCAACTCCAGGCGTGAGACCATCCCAGAGGAGGGGCTTGGAACTGGGTCTTCAACGGGGTCAAGCTGTGACAGGGAAGGGTAAGGACATCCTGGCAGTGAGAAGGGGCAAAGGCCCAGACGGACGTAGGGCAGGAGGGGAGAAGACAAGGCAAAGGGCCCAGGGGCTGGAGCAGGTGGGGCAGTGTCACAGAAGGGTCTTCACTCCAGGGATCTGGGGGGTCCTCAGGGTGGGAGAAGGGGCTCCCTTCTGAGACCTGATGCCCCTAAGCTACAGGAGAGAAAGATTAGGAGGTGGGGCACCAGGAGGATGAGATTTCTAGGAAGGGAGGGGTCCATCAACTCTCCAAAGTAAGAATGGAGGGGAGAGGTGTTTGTGCGCCCGAGGAAGGTGCAGAGGGACCTGCCCCCAGGGATACAGCCCAAACACCTCCCTCCATGCCCCTGCCTCCAGGCTGCTCACCTGGTGCTATCCTCTCCCCTCCTGTGACCGGAGGGGAAACTGAGGCCCAGAGAGGGGGTTGCACTCATGCTTGCAGAGCGGGAGGGGTAGCATTCAGGTTGGGCCCTTTGCCCCCTCCTAAGTTAACCCCTTTCTCCGCCACCCATAGGCTTAGGAAGCCCCAGTGGCTACAGGTCAGGTACAGCTGGCTGAGAGGGTGGGCAGGATGGGAGCAGCCGTGTCCTCTGAAGCGCCCCAGCTCTTGGCCCCTCCTGGCCCTTCAGGCTCAACTTCTTGTCTTCCCCTCCCCGCCAGCCCCGCCAGGCTACGGCTCCCCCAGTGGCCTGGGAGCAGGTGAGAGATGGGCAAATGGGACTTGGGGGTTGGGAGAAGCAGTGCTGACCCCACCCCCAACCCCCAGAGAAGTGAACTCTGACCCCTTTTGGCTGGCCTCCCTTTTCCTCCTGCACACACTCCCCTCTCACCTAGGAATCCATCAGGACTGTTCTGATGTCCTCTCACCCGTGTGCCCCGCCCTGGGCACCCCCAACTCTTTCCTGTCCCTGCTTGTTCTCTGTGCTGCCCCCACTGAACCCCATGCAGGCGGGGCAAGTCTGGCTCACTGCAAGTCCTCTGGGCCTGCTGGGAGTGGGCTCCAAGGCCCCCTTCCTGGTCACCAGCTGGGCTCTCCACCCTCTTTGGGATGGGGCCTACCAGAGCTGAATTCCCATAGGCCTGCTGCTCAGAATGGCTGTTGGGGGCGGGGGGGGGGGGTTCCTGGGACCCTCACCTCTTCCCTGGATCTCCCCTGGCTTCAGAGGGACTATTAAACCTCGAAAGCCAGGTGGACACTGCCCAGCCCCAGCTCTGTCTCCCCACCTTTCTCTCATACCCCTTATCTCCATCTGTCCCCCCAGGATTTGGGAACGGGAATGGGCTGGGAGCCCAGCCAGGTGAGATTGGTGGGCTTTGGGGGTTGGTTCTGTCTGTCTCCCTCCCAGGCCTTAGAGGGGAGGATCAGGATTTTTTAATGATTGAGGGGGCAGAGAGGGAGCCTTCCAGTTTGCTGTTTCTGGTGAGGTCTAAGGGTCCTGTACCCCCACCCCAGCTAGGACTCCAAACCTCCCCTGTTCATCCCTCCCCCTCCCTATGGGTCCTCCAGCTCGGAATGGCTACAGAACAGGTAGAGGTGGGCCCAGGGTGATTGGGAGCTGGGGTCAGGATTCTAGGTATTCCTGAAATGGGATCTGAGACCCTCACTTGATCCCCATCTCCTTCTTAGGCACTGGAGGGGGTGTGAAACCCCAGAAGCCAGGTGAGATGCCCCCTCCATGCCCACCCCTCTATCCACCTTGCCTTCTGTCTGGCTCCCTTGGAAGCCCAGCCCCCTCTTTCTTATTCTTCTGGCTCTGTCTCCCCAGTATATGGAAACGGACTGGGAGCTGGTTCCTTCCCAGGGCTGGGAGCCCAGCCAGCTGAGGATACCTGGAGCCTAAGCCCAGGGAGGGGAAAGGGGCGGAGGGGTAGAGTTGGAACAGAGAATAAGTAGGGGAGAAAGTTGGGGGTGGGGGGAGCCTCTTGGTCTCAACCCAGGGAGGGAAGGAGGGAGGAAGGAAGGAAGGAAGGGAAAGAAAGGAAATAACTGATTTAAGAGTTAATTGAGGAGGTAGCTAAGTAGTAACAGAAGATCCGGTATTTCTAGTTTTTTGGATTTTTTATATTTTGTTAATTTAGTTAGCTAATTAACCAGCTAGGTAGGTAGCTAATTTTAAGGAGCTAATATATGCAAATAGTATGGGAGGGGGAATGAATCCTCAGAAGCCAGGTGAGGGGTGAGGGGAGAGCTGTCCTCTCTCCCCTCTCTCCGTGTCCCCAACTTGGGCGTGTGTCACCCCACTGAGGGACTGCTCCCTTCATTGGGCTGCTGCTGTCGTTCCTACGGCCTGAGCTGTGGTCTTGGGGAGGGTCTTCCCAACTTCCAAGCCCTTCTCAGGGCATGCTTCCTACAAAGAACAGTTGAGGGACACAGAGGTCCTGAGTGAGGGCAGCACAGGAGGGGGGAGCCCCCCCAGAGAAGCCACACTGGCCCAGCTCCAATCCCCCGCCCCCCTCCACAGGCCCTGTGGCTCAGGATGGTGGCCAGGGACCAGGTACGGGGTGGAGACTGAGGGGCATAGGCATGGGTGTGGGGGTTCAAGGGAGCTCCAGGCTCCCTCACCTGGTCCCTGACCCTTTCTCAGGAGTTGGAGAGGGCGTGAAACCTCAAAAGCCAGGTGAGCTGCATGCTGTCCCTATGTTTCTGTCTTTTTCCACCTGGTCTTCCGGCCTCCCCTGACTCCCTCTTGCTGTCTTCCCAGGATTCGGCAATGGGAATGGGATGGGAGTCGGAGCCCAGCCAGGTGAGGGCACCTGGGACAAGCTGGGGTTCTGGGGAGGAGCTAGGGAGGTCAGGGACTGGAGGGGAGAAAACTGATTTCTTTTTTCTTTTCTTTTTTTTTAAGATTTATTTATTTATTTATTTGAGAGACAGGGAGAATGAGAGATAGAGAGCATGAGAGGGAAGAGGGTCAGAGGGAGAAGCAGACTCCCTGCTGAGCAGGGAGCCCAATGCAGGACTCGATCCCGGGACTCCAGGATCATGACCTGAGCCGAAGGCAGCCGTTTAACCGACGGAGCCACCCAGGCGCCCAGAAAACTGATTTCTGAGGAGAGGATAGGATGGGATGATGTCCACATGTGGCTCCGTGGCTCTGGGTGTTTCCCCAGGCCCTGCCTTTGGTCCCCCAGCCCCTGGCTCTCCTCCCCAAGCCCAGGCCTCACACTGCTTTTCCTCTGTAGGCCGAAGCACTGGCTCTTAGGGGCTCCTTAATTCCACGAGCGTTCAGGTGCCTGTCCTGGGCTAGCCAGCATGCCCAGTGCTGAGAGGCTTTAAGCTTGCAATGGAACGTACCCTTGGGGTTTTAAGCCAGAGGGAACCACCCTGGGCTCCAGGGCTAGGTGGGAGGACTTGAGGCTGGTGGCAGGAAGCGTGGGGCTTAAACATGGGCCGGAGGGACGGAGGGCAGCTGTGGGGAGAGGTCTGGGGGCTGGGTCCCTTGCTGCCTGCCTCCCCAGCCCCTCTCCTGTCAAAGGCCCCATGGCCCCCTCCCCCACTCTGGTAGCCAGGCTGAAAGGAGGGATGTGTGAGGGGAGGGGAGGGGTCCAGGCAGCAGGGAGGGGGGAGTCTGGGAGCCTATTTCAGCACCACCCCGCTTTTCCATGTCACCCCCCCCCACCCCTAATAGATCTCGCAGCTCAGAATAGCTTTGGACCAGGGGTAGCAAGGGGATGGGGTTGAAGCTGGGAGCCAGGGCTGGGCTTCTGGGTCCCTTATCTGCTAGTCTCTCCCCCAGGCTTTGGAGGGGGCGGAAAACCAAAGAAGCCAGGTGAGCCCCGCTCTTTGTCTCCCTGCCAGCTATCTCTTTGTCTATGCTCCCGAGCCCCAGATTCCTCATATTCCCTCTTGCTCTGTCTCCCCAGGATTCAGGAATGGGAATGGGCTGGGAGGTGGCGCCTTCCCGGGAGTAGGAGCCCAACCAGGTGAGGCTCTGGAGCTCTAGGAGCGCAGCCCAGGCCTAGTTCCGATCCGAGGGGCGGTGGGGGGCAGGGGGGGGACACACAGTCAGCCTCCTGGTCTTCCCTATGCCTGGGAGGACTGAAGCCACACAAACCACGTGAGACCCGCTTGCCACTGCCACCTCTCCCACCTGGTGTGAGCAACGTTAGTTCCACAGACCACCAGGGGCTGGCCAGGTGGGAGACAGGCCCCTCCAGAGCCTGGGGTGCGCTGGGGTGGGTGGACAGGAAAGGAGCGTTAGTACAAGTGGCCAGGGGGTGACTGGTGGGGAGCCAGGAGCATTTGGGGAAGAGGAGGCGGAGGCCAGGGGGAGGACCTCTGGGGCCCACTGAAAAATCTGTGGGTGCTTGAGCTGGGGCCTCTGCGAGAGCAGCAGAAAGGGTACAGGCTCTGGAAACAGCTCAGAGGCCGAGGTGGCAGGGGCTAGTATGGACCCTGTGCTTGGTGGGGCGAAGCCATGTCACAGAGTCGGCCTCCATGGCTGGCTGATGCACGTGGTGGCAGTGACGCCCAACCAGAGGGGACCCAGGCAGCATTCAGGCTCCCCAGGGAGTTGGGCCCCAGGGGGAGGTCAGGGGCTCAACTGGGTGGGGGTGGCAGTAGATTCCAGATTCCATGGGGAGCCTCAGAGAGCAACTGGCCCCAGAGCCCCTCTTGCCTTCCATCAGGTCTTGCAACTCAAAATGGCTACAGACCAGGTAGGCACCTTCTAGGGCTCTGGGGACACCCACAGATGGGGACTGGGCCCTCATCTGCTCCCTGTCTTCACCAGGCTTTGGAGGGGGTATGAAGCCTCAGAAGCCAGGTGAGCCTCACCCCTGCCTATCTCCACCCCCAAACCGTAAGCTCCCCTCCCCCATTCACACAGCCCCCATCTGTCTCCCAGGATTCAGGAGCGGCAACAGGTTGGGAGCCCAGCCAGGTGAGACTGGGGTGGGGGGGAGCTGGGGGTCTGCATCTGGGCACCCTCTCCCTCCCCGCTCCAGGCCATGTAGGGGCAGGGTCGGCAAATAATTGAGGGAGCACTGGAGGAAGCCTCCAAGATGCCAGCTTTCGGGCTTGGCTCTGAAGGGGGCACCTTCACCTCTACCTCAGCTGGACCCCAAGTCCCCCAACTCACCTTTCTTCTTCCCTCAGGCCTAGTGACCCAGAACGGATATGGAGCAGGTAGGAGCAGAGTGGGGAGGACCCTGGGGAGGCCCTAAGACGGGGCTCCCAGGCCCCTCACCTGCTCCTGTATCTCCTCCAGGCTTTGGGGGGGGCATGAAGCGCCAGAAGCCAGGTGAGTCCTGCCCCAGTCTTGTCTGTATCTGTGAACCCCCTGAAGCCAGAGCACCCCCTCCTCAGCCTCCCTATCACTCTCCAGGATCGGGGAACCGCTGGGAGGCATGGCCTTCCCAGGGGCCGGGCCCGGGTGAGGACAGGAGAGGGCTGGCTTCCACGTGGTGGGGAGATGGAGAGCTTAGCCTGTGGCCCGGGAGGCCCTGGGAGGGAGGAGGCGACCTGACACCCACGTCTTCTTGACACGGCCGGCTCTGTCCTGCCTCCTCCTGAACCCCTGCAAACACTGCCCCTCACGTCCACCCCTGTTTCTCCTCCCCCGATATGGTAACGAAAATGGACCAGGAGCCCAGCTACGTGAGGGCAGCCAGGTCTGGGTCCCGGGGGGTTGGGAGAAAAGCAGGAACTGGGGACACAGGAGACCCTGAGAAGAGGTCTGGTAGGGTCAACATCAGCCTCCCCCCCCCCTCCGGAGCCTAGGTGGGGGGCGGTAAAACCCAGAAGCCAGGTGAGCCTCACCCCTGCCTATCTCTCCCCATTCACACCCCCTGTCTATCTGTCGTCCTTCCCACCCACCCACCCCCCACCCCCCCACCCCCGCCCAGGATTCGGGAATGGCAATGGGCGGGGGGGGGGGGGGGGGGGGGGGTACAAGTCCGGCATCGTGTCCCGCCTCCCTCCAGGCCTTGCAGGAGCAGGGCAGCGAGTGCTTAAGAGCAGCTGGTGGGCCTCCAGGAGCCCTGGTTCTGGCTGGGCTCCGAAGGGGGACCACAGGCGGTCCCCTACCTTAGCCAGCCCCAACCCCCTGCTCCTCCCCCTGCCAGCACAGGCCCTCCAGCTCACAAAGGCTACAGAGCAGGTACTGAGGGGAGAGGTGTGGAGGGCCTGGCGGGAAGCGCTGGTCCTCACCCAGGCCCTGTTCCGGGGGGTCCTGCCAGACTAGGAGAGGACGGGGCTGGTGATTGAATGGAGGCAGCAGGAGGCCCAGGAGGCCCCGGGTTTCTGGCCCTCCGTACCTGAGCCTCTCCATCCCCACAGGCCCTGCGGTTCCCGTGGGCTACGGACCAGGTAGGGAAGCGGGCGCTGGGGCCAGTTGCCAGGGTTCTGGAGAGGCCCAGAGATGGGGAGTAGGTCGCTCACCTGCTCCCATCTCTTCTTCAGGCATTGGTGAGGGCGGGAAGCCACAGAAGCCAGGTAAAGCCTTCCTCCCTCCCTGTGATACTGTGACTTCTAACAAGAAATAACTGATCTGCAGGCCCTGGCACAGAGCCCGTCGGAAGCCTTGGAATTTCCTGAGTGAGGAGAGCTGTAGAGGTGTCTTTTATTATGTTAATGAGGTGACTTTTGGAGAGCCCCTGAGTCACCAAAGGTTGGGGGCTGGTTGCCAGGGGAACCCACCTGGTGATTAGAGGGTTGGAACTTTCGGTCCCACCCTTTGACCTCTGGGGAGGGGGCCGGCTGGAGATGGAAAGGGTCACAAGCCGGGCTAGTGTAACGAAGCCTCCCTAGAAACCCGAAAGGGCCAGGTTGGGAGAGCTTCTGGGTGGGTGACCCCGTGGAGGTGTGGGGAGGGCGGAGGCCCCTCAGGCCTTCCCACACGCCTGGCCTCTGCATCTCTTCTGTCCACTGGTCCTGAGTTCTAGCCTTTATAATAAGCCTGGATTCTAGTAAGGAAACAGTTTTCCTGAGTTCTGTGAGCTGCTCTAGCAAATCAGTCACTCCCAAGGAGTTGGGTTTATAGCTAGTGGGTCAGATGTACAGGTGGCCACCCGGGCTGGGGGTGTGCCTGAAATGGGGGGGTGGGGACTGAGCCCTTAACCTGTGGGTCTGAGGCTGTCTGCAGGTGGCTGGTGTCAGGATTGAGTTACCTTGTCAGACACCCAGCTGGTGTTGGGAGAATTGCTTGGTGCTGTGGGAAAAATCCAGAATTGGGATCAGTGTTAGAATCGGGCCCCTACTGCTCTCTAGCCCCAGAAACTGTCTACTCCCCTCACTGCTTTCCCCCTCACAACCCACACCCTGTCTCCCAGTTTACAGGAATGGGCTGGGAGCCGGAGCCTTCCCAGGCCAGGGGGCCCAGCCAGGTGAGGGAGGCAGGGGCAGGCCCTGGAGTGCTGGGGGGGGGGGGCAGGGGAGGAGGGGGCGCAGGGCCCCATGGGGCAAAGAGTTGGGTCCTGGGGAAGAGAAGGGGCAGGGCGGGGTCCGCTGTCACTCAGCCTGTTTCTGTCTCTCCCCAGCCCTGGGAAGGGGCATGAGCCCTTCAAAGCTAGGTGAGCCCATCCTTGCCCCTCTCCTGCCTTGCCCTGAAGTTGCCACCACCCCAGCCCCAGCCCTCATGCCTGCTTTTCTCCCCAGGATACACGCCAGGGCCAGGGCTGCAGCTCCCAGCAGGTGAGTGCCGAGGGGCTTCGGGAGGGGAGACAGGGCTCTTTCTTAGGAGCTTGAGGTCTGAAGTCTGAGGGGGTCTGTCTCTCCTGCAGCTCTGGGAGGGGGTGTGAAGCCTCGAAAGCCAGGCAAGTGAGAGATCCCCCCATCTCTATCCTGCACCTCCTCCTGCTTCCTTCCAGAACTCTCCCCCCCCCAAATTACTACCCCCTCACATCCCTGCTTTTTCTCTCCAGGATATGGCAACGGAAATGGGGTGGGGGCCCAGCCAGGTGAGGCTTCTGGGGCAGGGCTGGGTGTGAAGGGAGGCACCCCAGGAGAGAGGCAGGAGGGTTGTTGCTGGAAGGCAGAGGGTCTAAGTGGGCTGGCAGCAGGAGCCATGTTAGGTGGCTGGGTCCCCATGTCCCCCAAGCGCCACGGGAGTGGGGCTTTCTCTGGCCTGACCAGTGGCCCCCCTTGGAAGCTGTGTCTGCCCTGGAAGTCACTACAGGCTCGTGGCTTGGCCAGGCTGAGGCTGGCAGAGCAGCCTGGGGCAGAAGCGAGCCTGGGTTCACTGCCCTCCCCCTTCCTCCTCCATTTAGGTCCCTGCAATGGGAGGGTCCCTCCACTGCTCCCCAGGCCTTCCACTTCGGGGGTCCCTTCTGATAAAGGGGGCGGCTGGGGCCCCAAATCTCAGCCCTCTCCCCCAGGGCAGAACGGCAAGTTCCCAGGTCAGTGTGGAGTGGGGGGCCCTGGGGGACACCAGGGGATCCCTGGTCCCAGGAGGGGCTGGGTCTAGCTGGGCTGCTCAGAAGCCCCCAGGCCCATTCTTTAACTGAGACTGAGGCTTGTCACTGAGAGCCAGCTGAGGGAAAGCCTAAACTCTGGCCCTGAGACCCCACGGGACCCCCATTAGGGCAGCTCTCCCCAGCCCCTACCCCCAGGGCAGACTGCAGCATTCCCAACCCTCCCTGCCCTAAGCTCACTCCTATCCCATGGCTTTCTTCCTAGCACCGACTCCGGCCATCCAGTGGGGGCTGAAACCTCAGAAAGCAGGTGTGACTCCGTTTGCCTCCTGTCGCCAGACCAGATCAGGGTCACTCCTCTATAATCCTTGAGCCCCAGTCTGCCTCAGGTGTTGAGGCTCCTTAAGTCCAGGAAGTCCCTTCCCGAGTCTACCCGCAGTTTCTCTTGCTGCTTTCTAAGCCCATTTCTTCTGGTTCTATTTCCTGTCAATAGGGAGTATCCCTTCTTCCTCCTCAGAGCCCCTAAGGGGTCCATACTTGGCCCCCAAGGAGTTAGGGAAAGTCTGGGTGCTCTCCGCTGATCTCCATTCTATTCACAGGATACCAGCCCCTGAATGGCTATGGAGCAGGAACAGCACTGGGTGAGGAGGCCCCTGCCCTCCCCTCCTCTCCTGTCCCCTAGCTTAGGAAGAGGGGAGTCAGAGACTTTGGCTCTCTGACTCCTCCATCTCTGTCCCCCATTTCCTCTCTCTCAGGCTTTGGTGGTGGCCTCAAGCCTCAGAAAGTCGGTAAGCCCCCTGGGCCCCTTGGGTACAAGCGGCTATCTTCCCTATGGCAAGCCCTGCTTGTCCTTGTCTCTTGCTGTGGCTGGCTCCTTCCTTGTTGAACCAGCATGCATTCACTTGCAGTAGGCCATAATGATGGCCAGAGACAGGTGCCACTGTGTGTCAGGTGAGGGTCGAGTGGCGCACTGAGGTACAGTCCTGGGGTGGAAAGGGAAGCTGCCAGAGGGAGGCCAGGACAGGCTTCCAGAAGGTGGGACACCAGAGGTTGCACAGGGTTAGCTGGCTGAGCGTGGGGAGAATGTTGGTTTCCTCTGTGTCAGTCTGTCTGTCTGTCTGCCGTCTCCTGTCTCTTCATGAGCTGGTCACCCTGAGCCCCCCCTTCCCCCACACTCACCCAGCCTTTCTCCCACTGTTGCCTTGCAGATTTTGCTTACTGGAATGGTCTGGGAGCTGGGATCTTCCCCGAGGCCCACTCGCAGCCAGGTGCCTGGGAGTGCTGGCCTGGGGTGGGTGGCCCTGGGCTCAGGGGCTACTCCTGTCTCTGACCTTCTCCTCCCTCCTCCAGAGTTCCCCGGGGCCAATGGCTTTAGGAATGGTGAGTCAGGGACAGAGGGCAGAGTGTAGGGGCTCAGGGGGAGGGACATCCGGGGGCTGGGCAGGAATCACTTGGATCTCTTACAGGGTATGGGGATGAAGCACCAGTGTACCCCAAAGCAGCAGTTCCAGGCTCTGAAGCAAATGGTAGGAAAGGAGTGTTTAGGGGGTGAACCCTGGCAAGGGACATGGGGACCAAGCCAAGTTGGCAAGGACCTCTGAGGGCCTGGGAGGCCTGTGGCATCCCAGATGTCCCATGCTGGTGGGCAGGGGTGCCCACAGTAGTTCTCCTTCTACAGGTCAGGCTGGGGCCCTAAGGGGCTCTTCTTGGCCCTCCGTGCAGCCCTGGGGGCTTGCCTTGAAGCCTGGATATGGGACTGGAAGCACATATCCAGGGGTCAGGAGCCAGCCAGGTAAGGGGGTGTGTGGAAGAGCATCGTGGGGTTGTCAGGTGTGGCTGAAGGGAGCTGGGTCCTGGGCCTCGGCACACCCACAGGCCTGTAGAGAAGGTGTAGGACAGGGACAGGAGGGATTAGGCAGGAATGGGTGGGGTTTGAGGAGAGGCAGGTGGGGCAGGGGACCCTGAGCATGAGCCTGGACACGAGACCAAGATGGGGGAGTCACAGACCCCACGTGAGGGCCACTGGGGACTCAGTGCTCCTACCTTTTGTCCTTCCCCCCAGCGACCTATGGACAGCTGAGGCCAGAGCTGGGCCCTGGACCCTTCGGTGAGTGGCAGTCTCCCAGGGCTCGGGGTGAAGCTGGGGAGGGCAGGAGGACTCTGAAGCCCTCGTGACCCGGTGCCCTGGCTTATCTGTGCCTTAGGCAACCCTGAGGTGAAGAGAGGCAGCAGTGGCCCCCTGGGAAATGGCTATGGAGGTGAGAGGGGTCAGGGTGGCCCTGTCCCCTACTACTCGCCCTATGTCACCATCACTGCCCCTCCAGGATGCACCGGGGCTGTCCCAGCCCTTGGGAGGGACAGCAGGCTCTCATCTGCCGAGTGACTGATCTTAGAGACCAGAAGCGGGAGAGGGCTCAGGTCCCCTGGGAGGTGAGGAGGGTTCCAGACCTCATCAGGGCTCTGCCTTTTCCCAGGCCCCTGCCCACTCAGGAAATGCTGAGCACTGAGACCCTTCCACTGCCCATCCTGAGTGCCTCTGTACCACAGCCTGGTGTGTTCGGCGAGGACAACCAGACCCTGGGGTTCAGCTTCTGGCATGGGGTCTCCTGTGGGCTGAAAGTATTAATAAAGGCAACATGCTTCCCTGTTTGCCTGTGTGTGCTGTGCTGGGGGGATTGCTGGCTAGGGTGGGGGCAGCCCAGGCCACCCCCTCATTCATCCATTCCATAAATGGGACAGCACTTCATCAGTTTAGTGGCGGAGTCACATCCAAGTTAGGGAGGGGACTTGTGCATTATTTATGTCTACATTTATGATCAACTTATTAGTTATTAAAGAAAAAATCTCTTTCTCTTAAGCCTTCCACTTGCTTCCCAATGTTATTATGCTGATTAATTTTATAATTTGGATGTAAAACTCGCTTTCACATTCTCTGAATAATGCTCAGTTAGATTATGAGTTTGACAGATCTGACTTCCCCCTGAATATTTGGTGTGCCTTACAAACCTGATTAACTCAGTTCCCTTCTACACTTCAATTACACACAGAATCTCCTTGATCTACAAATCCAACCAGTAACTTCTTCCTAAGCACTTAAGGGGCCCTTGGAAATGAATAAATCAGACCTTTAGTATCTCAGATTATTGAACGCTTTCAAACATCTTAAAAAGCCAGTTACTAATCCAGTATCCATATTAGTGCTACTGGATTGCTGCTTTTACTTATTCCGTGATTACAAATTTGCTTGCCCAGAAATGTGGAAGCAAAGCACTCTTTTTACCTGGGCCCGGAACAGAGGTTGCACAGGTGGGGACTGACCTGCTCTTCTGAACTTTTACTCAGAGACAGGCCAGTCCCACTCAATCACTCAACCCACTGAACCACCCAGGCACCCCCTGGACTCTTCCTTTTTCACAGAACTACTAATTCTTTAAAAATATCCAAGTAGGGACGCCTGAGCGGCTGGGTCAGTTAAGTGTCTGCCTTCGGCTCAGGTCATGATCCCGGGGTCCTGGGGTGAAGTCTCTGCTCTGGGAGTCTGCTTCTCACTCTCTCCCTGCCCCTTCCCCTCCATGCGTGTGAGCTCTCTCTCTCTCAAATAAATAAAATCTTTAAAAAATATATCCAAATAGTCTCAACTTTCTCTTCCCCAAGGTGAATAAAGGTAGAGTAAAGCACATCTTTTTACTGGTGTTAGAAAGAAAACCACAAGCCAAAAATGGAGTGACATAGGCCAAGTCCCCAAATGGGGGGCTTACCACCTAACTTAATTGCAGTTTCCACCTCCCCCAGAAAGTCTCAACCGGTCAGTCAGGGATTCTCTGGTCAGCACCCATGAGTTAATGTCCCATGGGCCCTCACTATCCGCCCCCACAAAGGAAGATGAGGTAATCCACCTAAGACTCCCTCCAACCCACCACCTCCTGAGAGAAGGTGACCTTGCCTGGAAGGAACAATCTTTTCTTTTGCTAATAACTCCCTTGCCCCCTCCCCCTCCTTCCTATAAAAACCTTCCAATGCTGCACAACTCCTGGCACCTTCTACTTGGTGGGTCAGATGCTGCGCGAATCGCTTAAAGCCGATTAAATCTGCAAATTTACTCAGTTGAATTTTTGTTAACACTGGAGAACAGGATTAGAACATTCAATCTCTGGGCACAGGGGCCACCCAGCAGACTGTCTCAGTGAGGGCAATGGGTGATAGCCTTCCTAACCCACCTAGAAATGTTCTAATATTACTCTATATTCTGATTTTAAAGACATTGACCATTCTCTCCTTTTCTTCTGATTGTCACCCATCTGTCATTTATATCCTGTGTTAACAATAATGTAAATGCTCCATGTAATCAAATTCTGGTTTTGAATTATCTTTTCTTTAAGATAATTGAAAGGGAATCTGCATAGGTCTTGACCCACGCCCAGGCATCTCATTCCAGAGTCAACCAAGGGCAAACCTCCTTGGTCGCCGCGGGGCTGCCGCAGCTCTACTGACCTTAAGGCCAGGTGGGGGCGCCAACTGCGCGTGTGCAGCGCCTGGTCGCGGGGCTGGTGGGGTTGGGGCCTGTGATACCGCGGGACGCCGTGATTGGTTGGGACCGCTGTAGGGCAGGGCGAAGAACCTGACAGAGAGCGCTGCCGCCTCAGATTGGCCGCCAGGAGTAGCTCGTGCCCGCTGGCGGGACCCACGCGAAGGCGGCCAGCGCGCTGGCCCGTGATTGGCTGGGCCGGTCACTGTGCGGCGCGTGGCCACCCGCGGGAAGGACCGGGTCGCGGCGGCAGGCGGGCGCCGGGCCCTGGCGCGGCAGCGGCGGCCAAACTGGCGGCGAGGCTCCCCCGCTCCCGCTCGACCCCGCGGCTCGCCCGCGCCCGCGCCCACTCGCGGCTGGGCCGGGCCCGCGCGTCGCTGTCGCTGACCCCGCCGCCCGCGCCGTCCCTGCCGCACCCGCCGCTGCCCGGCCTGCCGCCCGGCCTGAGCCCCGCGCCGCCGCCGCCGCCGCCCTCTGCGCTCACCCTGGCGGAGCTGCCGCCGCTGCCCGCGCTTCCGCTGCGGCCCGAGCCCCTAGCGCCCTGGGGCCCCGGCGCGCACCTGGCGCTGCCCGAGCTGCCGCCCGAGGCCTGCGTGCCCGCACCGCCTGCCGCCGCGCTCGCGCTGCAGGACCTGCCGCGCCTGCCCGCGCCCGCGCCGCCGCCCACGCACCTGCCGCTGCCGCCGCTGCCCGAAGCGGCGGTCGCCGCCACGCCGGGGCCCGTGGGCGCGCGCGGCCGCCCGCCGCTCGTCGCCGAGCCGCCCCCCCAGCCGCTGCCGCCGCTGCCCGCGCGGCCCTCGCCCTCCAGCCTGCTGGCGCCGCTCGCGCCCCGCGCCCCCTGGTTGCTGCCCGCCTTCCCGCCGCCGCCGCCGCCAATGCCGCCGCCGCCGCACCTCTTCCTGTCGCCTCCCTGCTGACCGCCCGGCCCTTCGGAGACAGTCGCTCCCGAGGGTCTGCGGGCGGGTGAGTAGGCAGCCCGGGCTGGGCGCCCTCACCGCCTTCCCCACTGGCGATTCAGAAAGCGTGGGTCAGAGCCCAGAATGGGCAAGAGGGAGGGAGTGTCAGGGGAGCGGCCCAGCTTTGGGGTGGAAGCAGCAAGTCTAAAAATAAATTCGTTTTAAGAATAGGGTCTTTATTCCATTTTCCCCTACCGCCCTACATCAAGCCTCTTGCCTGGTTATTTGAGAACGTAACTCATCTCCTGTGCTGATAAGTGGGCTGCTTATCAGAACCGTCGGGACAGGCGTGGGGGGGTGGCGCCCACCGCGCTTGGCTTGAGGAAATGAAAACAAGATTTGAAACGCTCTGACTGGGTCCGAAAAATGTCTCATTTTCCCCTATAAAACGAAGGGTTTGGGTGCCATCACAAGGCCCTTCCCCACTATGTATGGCTTCTGGGAAACCCACATGCGGCCTTCCAAGTCTTGAGTCAGACTTTGAACTGAAATAGGTCCAAGGGTTCTGCAGGCATGGGTGCCCCGGAAGAATAGGGGTGCTGACGGATGGCCGATACTGGGCCCTAGAGCCGCAGCATCACATGGAAGGGCTTCGTCGTCCCCACTGGGACAGGAAAGCTCCCAAGGTGAGTCATGAAAGGAAGCCCCTATTCTCTCCTCACCCTTGCTTGCCCTCGCCTCCACCCCCACTGTGCCAGGCTCTCCCCAGCATGTGCAACCCAGAATAAACGTTCCCTTTGTTACTCAGGTGGCTTGGGCTCAGGTAACCAGGCAGATGTCCTATCTCAATGGGCTCTTCTACAGCTCAAGAATGGTATCAGGAAGCCAACTTGACCTTGGGCAACCTCTGAGAGCCTGGGACCCACTAGCAAGAAAGGCAGTATATGAATTTCCTGTGACTGCTGTAGCAAATCACCACAAACTGGGCAGTTTAAAATAAAAGGAATTTATTCTCTCAAGGTTCTGGAGACCAGAAGTCCAAAATCAAGGCATTCAGGGCTGTTCTCCTCCCAAGGCTCTCGGGGATGATCCTCCTTAGTCTCTTGGAGCTCCTGGTGGCCCCTGGCGTTCCTTGGCTTGTAGCCTTGTCCCTCCAGCCTCACCTCCGTCTTCATACGACCTTACCCTGTGTGTCTCAAATCTTCCTGTTTTTCTCTTTTGACACCTGTCATTGGGTGTAGGGCCCACTCTGAATCCAGAATGATCTCATCTTGAGGTTTTTAATTTATCTTAATCACAACTGCAAAGACCCTGGTTTCAAATAAAGCCACACTCGCAGGTTCCAGGGCTTAAGATCTGGCCAGTGTTGGGGGCCACCATGCAATCATTACAGGTAGTGTCCGCCCCGCAGAGGGGCTGGCCCACCTCCAGAGCTGTCTTCCCAACTTCCCTGACCACTGTGTTTGACACCCTCCCTCTTACTGATCTGGAGCCTTGGGTGCCCTTGCATCCTTCGGCAGGAGCCAAAGGCACTAAGTACCTGAATGACTCCCTGTCCCCTTTCTTGAATTCTGGCCGAGTTCCCATTTCTGCCAGCTTGCTTCCTGCACCCCCTCTACATCCTGCAGCTCTCCTCTCCTCACTCCTCTCCGCTAAGAATCAGACCCGACAGGAAGGACAAGACTGAACGCATGCTCTTACTTAAAGATCACAGCAGTGAGGTGAGGGGCGACCCCACCCTCTGAGCCCCAGATGAATAACCGCGGCCAGGTGAAAGCTGACAGTTCTGACAGATAATAAAGTTAATTGCTCTCAGATCCACAGAGTCTGACTAGGTTTGTGAGTGAAACGGCCATGGTGCTGTTAACAAGATATTCTCGTGCCAAGTCAGTCCCTAGGGGTGATCCCCAAGGTGCGTGGGGTGCTCCCCGCCTGGGCAAATTCTTGTAGTGACCCTGGGGGTAAACAAGGCAGACTTCTCCCTCCAGGAGGCAGCTGAGGTTACTGTGCTCGTGACTTGCCCAGCGAGGTCTGACCCAGCGTCCCTTAGGCTGCCCACAGCAGGTGGACACAGACACAGGGAAGGTGCAGCAGAGGTGGGGTGGCTCCTGGTGTAATCAGATCCAGATGCAGTTCCCTGCAGAGGCTTCCCAGCACAGGGTGCAGAGTGGGCACAGGGTGCAGGGCGCCTGGAGGAGTCAGGGGAAGGAGGGACTGCAGGCGGGGTCGGGGGTGGGGAGGAATGGGGCAAGATGTGGGTAGGGTGGCCTGTGGGGGGCTCCCGGGCTGCCTCTGGGGAAAGAGGCACCAGGAGCCCCAGCTCACCCTCCAGCACTGGGCTCTGGGTGCTGGGCCTTGAAGTCAGGGTCTGGGGCTCCTTCAGGCTTATCCTGTTTCTCCCAAAGACCTGTGGCCAAGTTCCCATTGCTCTTGGAGCTTGTTTCCTTGTCTGTAAAATGGGGGTAGAGAGCTATCATGGGACCCCAGGGTTTCATCTGCACCTTTTGTTTCAGGGGCCAGGGGATCTGGCTTTTCTACCCATAAAGTCTGGGGCCTTGGGCACCTCCCCAAAGCAGAGGCTGATGCTCCCTTGGGGTTGTGTCATCCCCAAGCCCACCCCATACTCTTCTTGGCACCATGGTGGCTCTCAGACCTTCAGTTCCCCTCCTTTGTCTTTGGGCCATACCTTTCTTGAAAAGTGTGGTAGATGTGGGGATTGGAGTTAGCCCTCTTCTGCCCTTCCCCCATCTAAGCCCAGTCCTGGCGGAGTGGCCCCACCCCACTGCCCTCCCAGAGAACAAAGTTCAGGTCCAGTTCTGCCACCCCCTGAAGCAGTGAGCGGGGCGAGGCTGCCCTCCCTTCCCCCATGCCTCAGTTTCCCTCCACAGTAGTGTCTTGGGGCAGGTTTCCCTCCCCCACCTCTTTCCTGGACGGAGGCAGTGGGGGTGGGGATTCCAGCGGACGTGTTAAAGTGCCATTGAGGTGGTAACCATGCCGAGGGAGTCCCCACCTCTCCATATCAATGGCATTCCAGCCCCATTTATGGTCCCCGCTGGGCCCCAACTTTAACCCTTTGGTTCCCAGATCCCACTGAGTCCAGGTGGACCAGGGGACCCAAGAGAGGGCCTAAGGAGGGCTGAGCGTGGGAAGGCTGTCCTGCCTGGTTGCCCGGGGAATCTGCCCTCGCTGCTTACCCCTCCTACTGGCGGTTCCTCTGACCAGCCCTGGCGACCTCTCGACCTCTCCTTGTTCTCGCACGGCCTGCCCCACTTTCACCCTCCCTGAAGGCCTTGGGTGGGGGGTGCCTTGTCTTATAAAGAGGGAAAAGAGTAGACATGTGGGAGGAAGCCGAAGCTGCCCCCACCAAGACAGTTCTGGTACAGATTGGTCTGGGGGTGAAAGGGCGGTGTCTTCAGCCTCTGAGCACCACCTCCCACGTGGCCGGCCCACCCCTGGCAGTGTGCAGGTCTTCTCTGCTTGAGTGTTGACATGTTGAGCCCAAGAGGGATTGGGATCTAAAACAGTGAGGGTCTCTGCGGCGCCCCACTGGTCCTGTCACAACGCCGGGGGTTTGGACCTGTCTGTGGAACTGAGGGGTCCTTGGTGCCAGGCCCGACTGCAGGCTGACCAGCTCTCTGGGCAAATCAGGATGAGTTGGTCTCATTAAGCTCAGGGCTTTCTCTGAGCCTAGAGAGAGAAAAGACCCTGGGCTGGGCTGCCCAGGATGGGAGGCCCCGTGGGAGGGTTGCTGGGCCCCTCGCAGAGCCCCAGACCCCGGCTCCCTGCTGCCTCCTGACAACTGCTTCAACCTGTGTGTCCGGATTCCTCCAGGCCCCGAGGTTTGCCTCTATTTGCCCTTCTCCTCAGCCGCCCCTCCCAACCATGAAATCTAGGGCCCCAGGGGCTGGATGAGCTGGACAAACTTCCCCTAGATTCCCCAGGCCCATCACAGCCAGCTGGCCCAGCCGCGGCCGGCTCCGGCCCCTTCCCACTCCCCGCCATGTCCACCGGGCCACTGCAATCTACCCTACAGCCCCACTCATGGCTGCTGGCGTCAGTATCCATTGTAGCAGTTCTCTCAAGCTTTTTTTGGTCACTGACCCTTTTGCAAATTTGTGGAAAGTATAAACCTCTCTTCCCAGAAGTGCTAAAACCCATTCCCAGAAGCAGTGCACCCATCTGAAGTTAAAATCCCTTATAGACTAAGCCCCACTGAACGGGCAAAGAGGCGCCCAGTGCACACCACTCCCAGGGCCCTAGAGAGGTGCAGTGAGTGACCATGTGTGCAGGGGAGGGGGTGGTGGCAGCTCCGAGGCCTGCCCCCAGTGGCCCTGTTAGCTCCCAGGCCATCAAGGAGTGCCTCCTCATAGGGCAGACAGGCCGTGGGCCATCCTCAGGAAGAGGTGTGGAAGTGAGAGGCTCTTCCAGATGGGGGCCCAGCTCTGCCTTAGAGGGTTCGCCAGCCACCCAGGAAAAGTGTATGAAAGGAAGGAATTTTCATCAGCATCCCCCACCCCCGTTCCTTTTCCCTCAGTTCCTAGCACCCAGGAAGGGGCTTGAGGGAGTTCTTGACCCCCAGGATGAGGGGCCCACGTTTGTGGGTCCCATAAGGTTTCTCACAGGGGTCTTTGACCTGAGGAGGTTAAGGACCTTGACCTCCCATGATCTGTCCCTAGTTGGTGGCAGGATTTGGATTATAGTGTGTGAGTCCCAGGTTGTCCCCCACAAGAGGAGTCACCGTCCCTGAGGACGGTGAGGAAGGGTTCACCTGGGCTTCACCCCCTTGCCCTCCTCCGTGGGGTCTCCTCCAGAGTGACCACTTACTCCTCATGGAAAAGACTTGGGTCCTGACGCTTCACCCCCATCCAGGGCTTCTGTCTCTGCTACCCTTCCCCCTTCGCCCACAGGCCCCTGTGTGCCCCTCCCCTACTTGCACAACAGACTCTTTCTTTATCCCTTGGCCCCTAGAGACCTGAGGCAGCTCAGCTCGGCCCTCAGTTTCAGTATCAGGGCTGGGAAGGGCACACCTGAGCGGAGGAAGAAGTGTGTGTGGGGGGAACTTTTTAGGCCGTTGCCTGGGTGATGCCACCTGAGCTGGGCGCCAGGCACCTGTTGCCTGGGGAACGGTGCAGGCGGGGCCCCTCCCTTGAGAGCAGCCAGGGCCACTGGGCTGGGACTGGAGACAGATCGGGTTCCTGGGGCGGGCAGGGGGACATGAGCGGGGTTGGGGTGTGCGATACCGGGGGATCTGGGTGTGTTTGCAACGCGAAAGGAAAAGCTTTTACAGGGAGGAGTTGCTGGGGGAGGAGGCGGCGGCTCAGGGAGGCAGCTTAACCTCCGTTTGCGGAGCCTACCAGAGCTCTATCACGCCCCCATTCCCCGCTCCCCAGCTGGTCCTCAGTCTCCCCTTTCCTTTGTCCCTGCATTTCCACAGGCACAGAGGTTCTTTCCTTCCCCGATCCGGTCGCGGTACCCCCTCCCAGGCTCCCCATCCCACCCCCAGCCCCGCCTTCTCCCTGTAGCTCCGCTTCCCCATCGGCTTTGCTGCCCCTCCCCCGCCTCCACCTCAAAACCCCGCCTGTATCTGGGAGCCGGCCGAGTCCCTGGGTGACACCCACAGAGGGTGCGCTGCTCCGTGTGAGCCTGAGCCTCTGGCGGCACAAGGCTCTTCTCAGCTGAAGGTGGGTCAGGAGGGGTTTTGCAAGCTGGGCCACAGGGGCGGCGGCCGGGACGTGACTGCAGGGTGGCAGGAGAGGCAGCCACTGGGCGTCTGGCAGCCAACGGGACCCTCGAGAGGACACTGCTACTCTGCTGAGCAGGACTGTGAGATTGATTGGTGCGTGTCGGGGTCAGAGATAGACCTTTGAGGGGCGCAAAGAGAGGTGCTTTGCAAGAGGCCCACAGATGTGAGGACAGTCCTGGCCAAGGACACGGTCTTTCCCTCGTGCTGGGCACCGAGACCCCCACCCAGCGGCATCGGACCCACCCCTGTGAGTCAACCAGGCCGTCTAGGGTTAAGAAGACCTGAGGGGACAGATGGCTTCAACTGGCCTTGAACTCCTGGGCATGACCCTGGCCGTGCTGGGCTGGCTGGGCACCCTGGTGTCCTGTGCCCTGCCCCTGTGGAAGGTGACCGCCTTCATCGGCAACAGCATCGTGGTGGCCCAGGTGGTGTGGGAGGGGCTGTGGATGTCCTGCGTGGTGCAGAGCACAGGCCAGATGCAGTGTAAGGTGTACGACTCCCTGCTGGCGCTGCCCCAGGACCTGCAGGCCGCCCGCGCCCTCTGCGTCATCGCCCTCCTCATGGCCCTGCTCGGGCTGCTGGTGGCCATCACTGGGGCCCAGTGCACCACCTGCGTGGAGGATGAAGGTGCCAAGGCCCGCATCATGCTCACTGCAGGGGTCCTCCTCCTCCTCTCGGGGATCCTGGTGCTCATCCCGGTCTGCTGGACTGCGCATGCGATCATCCAGGACTTCTACAACCCCCTGGTGGCCGAGGCCCTCAAGCGGGAGCTGGGGGCCTCCCTCTACCTGGGCTGGGCCGCTGCTGCCCTGCTCATGCTGGGGGGGGGCCTCCTCTGCTGCACGTGCCCTCCACCCCAGATCGACCGGCCCCGAGGACCGAGGCTGGGTTACTCCATCCCCTCCCGCTCAGGTGCATCTGGGCTGGACAAGAGGGACTACGTATGAGGTGGAAAGTGTCCCTGGAAGTCTGCTGCTCAGAGCCTTCACCTTGTGCAGGATGCCCTGCTCTGACCCTTGCCGCCGACTGCTAACCCCTGCCCTGGGGCAAAACCCATTTTCCAGACGCTCCAATTGGGCCTGGCTAGACCTCATATCAGTTCCCCTGGCTGAGTCCAGAACCTCTTCAGTGGGGTCCCCGCGAGCCCTTCTGCTACCTCCACCCAGGCCGAGCCAGAGCTGATGGGTGTGCTGGCCTGCCCCTGCCTCTCCCGGACAATTGCTTCCTTCTGCGGTCCACAACTTAGTCTGGCCGTCTTCTTCCTGAGGCCACTCCTGTCCCAGGAGTCCGGGCTTCACCCAAAAGGCAGCAGGTCCTTGGCTCCAAAATAAGGAGGGGACCCCTGCCTGCAGTGGGTCCTCTCCAGCTTGGCCACCACCTGCATCCAGAGGTCCAGGCCAGGAGGCCCAGTCTGTCACCCAACCTTCTATGCCCACCTGCTAGTTGGGAATAAACAGAATTTGTACCTTGGCTCTTCTGATCTGTGGTTGGGCAGGGAAGACCAGGCGGCCTTCCCTGGGGCTGTCAGTCCCAGGCCTGCTCCAGGACCTGTCCAGTGCGGACCCTCACTTGCCATGTGAGGCACAAGGATAAGGAAGGTGAGCCCCTTGGTTCTCCCCTCCTCCCCCTGCCAGGCTGGCCCCCAGCAACACCCAAGGCAAGCAACAAAATAAGACATGGTTTATTTAGCAAAAACTGGTGAGTGTGTATGGGGGGAGGTGTGGCAGAAGTGTGCAGGGGTTGAAGGCGAGAGGATCGGGGCGGGGGGGGTCTACAGCACAGCCAGGACAGGACTTGGGACTCAAGATGGAGGAGCCAGAGGTCAGAAGACTTGGAGGCGGGCAGTTCTTTGGTGATTTATCATCCCTGAGGCTCAAGAGCCCGCAGGGGTTCCAGAGGCCTGACCGGTAAGGAGGGACTCAGGGACAGGCTGAAAGCACCTCAACAGCAGGCAGCCTTATGTTGGCTCACAGCTCCGGGTTGGCCTCCCAGATGGGGATGTCCAGGGTGGAGAAAGATCTAGAATCTGTGAAGCATCACCTCCTTGGCTCCATCATCCAGAGGTGAGAAATACCGACAGCAGAGCCCAGGAGAGACTTGGGTTCCTTGGTGAGGTTTTCAAATGAACTTTAAAAATGTCCCTCCTCCAAAAAGCAAAAAAGATAAAAACAGCCCCCAAGCTGTCTGGATTACCATCTCCATGTCTCCAGCTCAGGGGGTTAGGCTCCACTGTCGAGGGAGTCTCCACTCCCCTAACAGATTTAGACATAATTCTTAGTGGGGTACTCAGGGGCCCCCTGAGAGGTGGCATGTGCGGCTGATGCTGAGTATCGGGCCATATAATGGTTCGAGCCCCGGGACCCCCCAGAGGGGCAGGTACAGCACAGCAGCCCCCCGCCCAGCAACAAAAGACCAGAGGCCGCCCAGCCCAAGTAGAGGGAGGCCCCCAGCTCCCGCTTTTGGGCGTCCGACACCAGGGGGTTGTAGAAGTCCCGGATGATGGCGTGAGCCGTCCAGCAGATGGGGATGAGGATCAGGACCCCTGAGATGACAAAGATGATCCCAGAGACTAGCACCAGACGGGCTTTGGAGTCCTTGTCCTCCACGCAGGTGGTGCACTTGGCTCCTGCGAGGTAGACCAGCAGCCCGAGCAGGGCCAAGAGGAGGGCAACGACGCAGAGGGCGCGGGCGGCCTGCAGGTCCTGGGGCAGCGCCAGCAGGGAGTCGTACACCTTGCACTGCATCTGGCCTGTGCTCTGCACCACGCAGGACATCCACAGCCCCTCCCACACCACCTGGGCCACCACGATGCTGTTGCCGATGAAGGCGGTCACTTTCCACAGGGGCAGGGCACAGGACACCAGAGCATTCACCCAGCCAAGCAGTGTCAGGATGATCCCCAGGATTTGCAGACCAGCGGAAGCCATGGCAAAGTTGAAGTTGAGAGGAGCTGCACTGGGGGACAGAAGCAGACTAATGTGAAGACAGGCTGGTCCAGACCCTTTGTTCCCAATGAGCTCTAGCCACCACACAGGGCAGCGAGAGTATGAACCCAGGGAGTCAGTACACCATGGACAGGGAACTCCTCCCAAGCCTCATTTTGTCATGGGCAAAACGAACACTTGATGTCTGAGCATGTAATTTTTTCCTTGATTATGTGATCGTCTTGACTTAACAAGAGCGAGTAAGTAAGCAACCCAGTCCTGGCTGCTGAGTGCAAATGAGACATAAAGCCTATACTGATGCTAGTCTACCGCCCCAGCTACTTTGCATACATTTTATCAGACAGCAAAGTAGCAAAAACAAACAAAACAAAACCAGACGGCAATTTCCAGATGGCCTCCTTGGGGCACACAGATGGTGGGTTGGCTCTAGCCATGAGTTTCAAGCTCAAAACCTGTCAGTTTCAACATCAAGATTAGAGATCCAAGCTTCCTCCCACCACCCAATAGCAGTGTCCAAACCCCTCACCCCAACGTGGTTCCATACCCCCAGGAGGGTAATGACATTTGTATCTCAGGTGATCCTTCATCTGTGGCTTTGCCTGGCCCTACTTGGTCCAGCCCAGCAGCAGTCAAACTCCAGAGAGGCAGGAGAAATGAAGAAGAAAAAAAAAATACCACCTTCTCACCCAAAAGCACTTCTTCCTCATGGCTACCTGCTGCCCCACTGGGTCCTGCTCTTCTGCCCTCACACTGAACATACCTCCAAGGTTGGGGACATTTTCTTGTGCCTTCTTGCTCAAAATGCCAACCTCTCAGGACTCAATTCCCCTAAAAGGACCTAAACCCTTGGAGTGTGTCCAGTGAACCGGCCCCTCAACAGCAGCTCCGGCCCCTCACTTGTCTCCCTTCACATCCCACTTAGTGTTGTGGTTCGCTTCGGGGGTCAGTTCTGTTCGGGGTCCTGTTGGTGCTCTCCATTACCCAAAGTTCCCGCACACGATCTGGACCTGAATTTAGAGCACCAGCCCCAGTAGCGTGGCCAGAGGACAGACCGTGCACTCCTCATTTGCATCCCGCCCATACCTGGCGGCGCTAAAGACCTCGGGGGAGATCGGACCGGACCGCCCAGCCCGCGCTCATCCCAACGCCGGTGTCGGCCCCCCACGCCTCCAGTCGTGTTAGCGCCGGCCCACGCACCCGGCACCTCTCCGCTCCAAGACCCTAGCCCTGCCCTCCACCACTTCTCTTTCCGCACACCACGGGGCCGGCTTGGTCCGAGGGCGCCCCCTCCTGCTTTCGATCCCTAGTTCCCTTCTGAGTCCCGCCCGAAGAAGGGTCCGCAGGCCCCCGGCCTGTGAGCCGCGCTGCGGGAAGGGCTTAATGGCGGCGGTATCAGCAGGGTCCGCTCCGGTAGATTAGGGGGAGGGGAGGGGAGCCCCGCCCCAGAGAGCAGCGCAGGTGGGGGAAGGGCGCCCGGGTTTCGGTGCCTTTGTCCCGGGGGAGGGGGAGGGGCGTTTAACCCTTCCGTGGCTGCAGAAGGACCTGATCAGCTCTCCGCGGCTTCGGTGCAGACCCCCGCCCAGGGGCTGTGCCCCGGTGGCCCCCCCACCCAGGTGAGTCCAAGTTCTCTAGACGCACCCCACCCACGCCGCCACGCCCCCTGCACCCCACTCCTCGTGGAGTCCGCCTCTTCCCCTCCAACACTGGCATTTCCCCCAGGCTCACCTGCGAAGAAGACCACAGGGCTTCGTAGGAACCGCAGAGTGTGCGGACAGGGGCGGAGGCGGGGGTCTTAAATAGGCTGTGACGTCACTGGACCACCGCCCCGGGGAGGGGCAGAGACCCCGTTCCAGGCCGCGGGCGCGCAAATCCCAACCTCGTCAGCTGGGGTCGCTCGAGCCTGGGGCCGCTGCTCCCGCATGTGGCCCGGGCGCTGGGACCTCAGCTGGCTAACGCCGGCCCTCAGTGGCTCAGGGCACAGGGCATTGGGCCAGAGCTTGACTCCTGACTCCGCTACTTACTAGTGCTGTGACCCTGGGAACTCACCTAACCTTCCCAACCTTCAGTTTCATACTCGGAACAATCGGAGACAACAAGCCCACATTTTACTGTGTAGCTATGTCCTAAGGAAGAAATTAAAGACTTATTATTATTATTTGTTATGTCTTTATCATTATATCCCGGGGCCCTTAAGAAAACTGCAGTTATTTTTTTTTACATTTTATTTTATTATGTTAGTCACCATACATCATTCGTTTTTGATGTAGTGATCCACGATTCGTTGTTTTCGTATAACACCCAGTGCTCCATGCAGTACGTGCCCTCCTTAATACCCATCACCGGGCTAACCCATCCCCCCACCCCCCTCCCCTCTAAAACCCTCAGTTTGTTTCTCAGAGTCCATAGTCTCTCATGGTTCATCTCTCCCTCCGATTTCCCCTCCTTCTTTTTCCCTTCGGAAAGCTGCAGCTGCAGTTATCTTTGAGATGGGTTGTTCGTGTCTGATTCCCACCCCCAACTTCCCGGACTTCAGCATCCACAGGACAGGGCCAGGTCTGCGTCCCTGCGGGGTCCCAGCCGCTGGCGCACCGAGTTTGTGCTTGTTGAGCGAATGATTGAACTTAGCGGGCCAGGCGGGGCGGGGCGTTCAAGAGCCGGTGGCGGGGCGGGCCGAGCCGAGAGAGCCGCCCCGGAAGGCGGGGGCGGAGGCGGGGCCGCCGCTGTCCGCCCCGGCCCGCGCGCGGCAGGCTCAGACGGCCACGGCCGCGGGACGCGCACAATGGTTCCCGGTCCACTGCGTCCGCTGCCGCGGCTCCTCGTGCTAGGGCTCGGGCTGGCGCTGCTGGGCGCGGCTGTCGGGGAGCGAGTGCCAGGTACGCCGGGCGCGGGGCCCGGGCTGGGCGGGAGGCCGCGGGGGCCCGGGGAGCCTCTCGCCGGGGATCGGGGAGCCGGCATTGGGGACCCAGAGAACGGGGCCGAACTGGGGGGAACTAGGCGGACACGGGGATTCGGGGTTAGGTGGTTTCCAGACACCGCGCTCCCTGGCCGGGAGAGGTTCATCCCGCTCCGAACTTCATCCGCAGTCCCGGCCTCAGTTTCCCCCCTGTTCAAATGGAGGGGCGGCTTTTGTCCTAATAAGTCCAGACTCGGAAGTGGAGGGAGAAAGTTTGAGGGCGGGATGTCTCGTTCGGTGAGAAGGCACGCCCCCATCCTGTTCAGTACCTGGTCTGTCTGGCCGCAGTGACCGAAGAGTCTCGGGGGGGGGGTGGTATCGAGGGCACGGGGGTCTGCACCCCCTATACCATGTGGGGTGCCCCCTTCCATCCGGTGACTTCAGTGCCCAGCTATGCGGGGGGAGGGACTGGGGTCGGGCCCGGTGCCCAGGAGTGAGTCACCCGCCGGCTGCGGGGGGTGGTGGTGTGGGGACCTGATACCCCCCCCACAGCGTCCCGCGCTAGGCCCCCCTTTCCCCCACGCTGCTGAGTCCCGGTCGGGCCGTGCGGTCACCTGTGAGGAATGCGGGGGGAGGGCGCCGGTGACTCACGTTATTCGAGCCGGCCGACCCTGACCTCAGCCCCCAGAATAGCCGTGCCCCGCCCCAGCCTCTGACCCGCGGCCCCCTCCCCAGGCACCACCCCCTGCTCTCGCGGCAGCTCCTGGAGCGCGGACCTCGACAAGTGCATGGACTGCGCGTCGTGCCCGGCACGACCGCACAGCGACTTCTGCCTGGGCTGTGAGTGGGGTGGGGGGAGGGACCAGGGGCGAGCAGACCCCAGAGTAGGAGAGAGTTTGCGGGGGTGGAAAGGGGAGCAGTGGAATTCAGATCCGGGGAATTAATCAGGAAGGGGGGTGGGAGGTGGGGTGGGGAAGGGATCGGATCAGGGCAGGGGCCAAGGTGGGGGAAAGGCTTGGGGCTCAGATCTAGGGGGCGGGGCTAGTACCGAGAGGGGCGAGGTCTAACTTGAAGTCCTGCCCCCAGGCGCTGCGGCCCCTCCAGCCTCCTTCCCACTGCTGTGGCCCATCTTGGGGGGTGCTCTGAGCCTAGCCCTCGTGCTGGGACTGCTTTCTGGCTTCTTGGTCTGGAGACGGTGCCGCAGGAGAGAGAAGTTTACTAGTAAGTGAGCCAGGCCCGCCTACCCCCCCCCATCATTCCTCAACATCTCCCCTGCTCTTGACCACGTCTCTTCTTATCTTGCAGCCCCCATCGAAGAGACCGGCGGGGAGGGCTGTCCTGGTGTGGCACTGATCCAGTGACAGTGAGAGCCCTTGCCAGCAGGAGGCCCCACCCACTCACCATTCATTCATTCATTCATTCATTCTGGAGCCAGCTCCCTCACCCGAGACACAGCCAGAGCCAGACTCTTCCAACCACAGGGGTGTGGAGGGATGGGGGACTGGTGAATCAGCTCTCCAAGGCCTGGGCCCAGGCTTCAGAGGAGCCTTCCAAGGTGTCTGACTGCCCTGTCTCGGGTTCCAGGACAGGAAAGGAGACCCACGCGGGCTCACACCAGACAGATGACACTAAGGAACCGCAGCATTTGCACAAGGCGTCCCTCCCTCCACCCCCATGGCCTGAGGGCCAGGCTGACCTGAGGGCCAGACACCACCAGGCCCCACCCACTCAGATGTACTGAAATTCCAGCATGGGGTCTCTGTCTGGGGGGGTTAGGGACCTGTTGCTAACACTAGGGGGCTGGCCCTCTAGGGGGGCTGGCCCTAAGACACTGTCCCCCTCAACCCCCAAAGGGGGGGAAATATTTATTTTGGGGAAAGAGTTTGGAAGGGAGGGAGAATTTATTAATAAAAGAATCTTTAACTTTAAATGGTTTGCAGAGTGGCATGATCCCCAGCCCAACTTCCCAGAGCTGGAGGGAGGAGTGAGTCAGCCGCGGGGGTGGGGGTGAGGCTCTGACTCACACATTCTCAATGCCTGAGCCCAGCCTGCCAGGACCTGGCCAGGCCCCTGACCGTTTTTTCCAGGGAAGATTCTGAGAAACCCCAAGCATCCAGCGCCCCAGCCTTCCCACCTTCCTTCCCAAAGGCCTCAGGGTTCCAGACTGAAGCCTTCATTTGCTCAGCAATCTTTATTCAGTTCTGGGGGGAATGCCTCCCTTCCCATGCTCCTGTCCCTCCCACCCCAGGGCTCTGTGGGATTCAGTGTCCTCCTCTGTTGAGGGTAGGTCCTGGGACCCAGAGGCCTAGTCTGGAGAATATTCAGGACAGCTGGTCCCTCAGTGGGGATGCTGGTCTTCTCTGTTGTGGGGAAGAACGAAGGTGGGCAGAGATACTGCCCACCAGCACTCAGAGCTCCATTATCTCTCCAGCTTGGGTTGCAGGGTAGTGGGGGGTGGGGGTGTCCCCTAGCCTCAGCAGCCGGAGGGCCTCAGGGATCAGGTTCCCAGGGTAGCGCCAGAGAAGCAGCTCAGAGCAAGGGCTCCTGGAAAAGGAAATAACAGCATGGGGCTGAGGCTGGCCTGGAAGAGCCACCTCCCACCAGGTCCAGGTCCCCAAGAGCTCTTGGGCTGCCAGCACCTTCCAAGGAGCCAAGATGGGAAACAACAGAGGTTGGCTAGAAGCTAAAAATAGCAGGATGAGGCAGGGCCTAGAGACTGGCTCCAAGATGGGGTGTGATCCTCCAGAAGGCCCAGACGGTGGACAGTGGATGGTGCCTACCTGAGTGGGGGCAGAGATGGGGGGAAAGCCATGGGGGGGCTGCAGTAAGGGTGGTCATTGTGCAGGCTGAGTCGAGAGAAGTGGGTGGCCATGTTCTCTTCAGAAAGGAACTGTTTTCGCAAGGGCTCCCTGGGGAGAGACAGAAGAAAGGCAGGCTGGGATATTCACATTGGTGGCAGTCCGATGGGGACCTAAGGTGACAGAGGTCTTGTTGGGAGTCCCTCCCTGCCCCCAAACTCACTGCTCCTCCTCCAGGCGCCGCTTGGTGCTCATGGGCACAGCTCCTCGGAGAGGGGAGCTGGGAAGAAAAGAAAGCCAGGTGCACCCCACCCTCTTGGCCCCATCCCCAGGATCTGCTCTCCAGTGCCTGCAGTGTAAGCCAGGAAGTCCCCAGACCACCCGTCTCAGCTGACACCTAAGTCACCCCATCTCCCAGCCTAGCCAGCAGCCTGCCTCAGAACTCTCAGCCCAGTCTCAGCTTATGCCCAAGCCCTGCCGACTCGCCCCACCGCGTGTCATCTTGCAGACCAGCCCCGAGCCCACAGCCAAAGCTCCTGGGCTCCTGGGCCAGGCCCACCCAGTGCCCTTACACACACCTCACGTCCTGGGCTCGGGGCGTCCCTGACGCGGCCCGTGGGTCGCGCTGGGCCCGACCTGGGGGCCCTCGTTCCAGGGGCTGCTGCAGGATCATTTGGGTTCGGGGTCCTGCAGGCAGAGGGTGGGATCCGGCCGAGAGGGCGGAGCCTCAGAAGGCGTGGTCCAGCGGGAGGGGCGTGGCTTTAGGCGCGCGCGCGCGGCGGAGAGGTTCTGCGCAGGCGCGGAAAACGAGCGACGCGGGGCTAGAAGGCCGGTGGGCTCGGCGAGGTGGGGGAGGGGATCTGGCGTAGCGGGGCTGCGGTGGGCGCTCCTTCTTGTTGGCGATCTTCGCGGCGGTCACCTGGGATCCTGAGACTCTGGATAATACTCGGCGGCCGCCTTCGCGCCGGGCCGGCTGGCGGTGTTGGGGCTGTGCGGTGCCCCAAAGAGGAACCCTCGCGGGCACGTCCAGACTGGTGAAGCTGCGTCGCGCTGAGCGCTCTGGGATTTGTAGTTCTCCACATGGAGCGAGCTGTGCCACACGCCGTACCGCTGGGTCAGGTGAGACGGGCGTGGTGCGCGGTGCATTCTGGGGTTTGTAGTCCATGCCGGGTTCGGAAGGGGCGGCAAGGAGTCGTGTCCTGAGCTCTGTTTTGCGTGGGACTCGGACTGTGACCCGGGAGCGGGAGGGTAACACAGCAAGACCTTAGGGGCCTAACGTGAAAGTAGGGGGGGTAGGGATGAGAAGTCAGTAAGTTTTTCTGTACTGGAGTAATGGAGCCACTTTTTAAGTACTTAATATGAGGCAGCTGTATGCGAAGCTCGATACAGGAGTTCAGACACCTGTGACAGAGTCTCCCGTGAGCTCCATTTGACACTTGAGGAACCTTGGAGGCCAGGTTTGGGTGCTTGCTCAAGGTCCCGATAGACGTCATGCCTCAGGTGCCCCCTTCCTCACCCTGTTCTTGGAGCAAGCCCTGGGACTCAATGGGCAGGCACCCACTTGGTGGTCCGCCTCAAAGGATGGCTGAGCGATCTGGGCAGTGAGAGGCCGGACAGGCGGCAGGGGAAGCGGGAAGGAGTGTGACTCACAGGTCGTAAATGTCCCAGGTAGCCTCCATGCAGCCTCTCCCCACAGATGGAAGTGTTTCAGGCCCTGCAGCGGCTCCACATGACCATTTTCTCCCAGAGCGTCTCACCCTGCGGGAAGTTCCTGGCAGCTGGCAACAATTATGGGCAGATAGCCATCTTCAGGTACCCTCACCCCTGCTCCCACCACCTGGTAGCTCTAGCACTTGTACCCCCTGGGACTGATGCCCCCTGCTTCTGACTATCAGGCTGCCCTCCCCCCTCCCTTCAGCTTGTCTGCTGCTTTGAGCTCTGAGGCCAAAGAAGAAAGTAAGAAGCCCGTGGTCACATTCCAAGGTGGGTGCAGTCATTGAGTCTGGCTTAGAGAACCCCCGAGTAGGGGAGGGGAACAGGACAGGGTCACTCAGGTTCTATATTTCCATCTAGCCCATGATGGGCCTGTCTACAGCATGGTCTCCACTGATCGACATCTGCTCAGTGCTGGGGATGGGGAGGTGAAGGCCTGGCTTTGGGCAGAGATCCTCAAGAAGGTAAGGATTGTGGAACTGGGGGACGGGCTGGGGTTCCTGGTCCCAAAGAGCCTCTGACATCATCCAGTGTTTCCCTCCATGAAGGGCTGTAAGGAGCTGTGGCGGCGTCAGCCCCCATACAGGTGAGCTAGGGCCATGTGGGCAGAAGGTACTTGGGGGTGAAGGTACTGTCTCATCAGAGCTGACCTCGCTTTTTCTCTCCCAGGACCAGCCTAGAAGTGCCTGAGATCAATGCTTTGCTTCTTGTCCCCAAGGTCTGATCCCTTTGTGACTGGGGCTCTACTCTGCCCTGTTCTTGGTCCAAACTTAAAAGCCTTTTCCCTCTTCCTGTCCTGATTCGACGTTGACTTGCGATTCCACCCTGTCTTCTTCTGTAGGAGAATTCTCTCATCCTGGCAGGGGGAGATTGTCAATTGCATACGATGGACCTCGAGACTGGGGCTTTCACAGTGAGCAAGCCATGGAGCTGGGGTGGTCAGGGCTGGATGGGAGTAGGGGCATTCTTCCTGGATCTCCTCCTGACAGCAGCCCTCCTCCTGCAGCGGGCCCTCCGGGGCCACACGGACTATATCCACTGCCTGGCACTGCGGGAGCGGAGCCCTGAAGTGCTGTCGGGTGGCGAGGATGGAGCTGTGAGACTTTGGGGTAAGTTAGTGTTCGGTTGGAGGGAAAGATGAGATGGTGGCGAGGGAGACTGGGGCCAGCCGGGCTCTTCTCATGGTTCTTTCCCACAGACCTCCGCACAGCCAAGGAAGTCCAGACCATCGAGGTGTATAAGCATGAGGTGAGAGCGTGCGCCATGCCCTGTCCTCCCTTTCACCTCTCTAGGCATCCCCTGTATCTTCATCTCCTTCTCTCTTCCCGTCCTTCCCCCTAGGAGTGCTCGAGACCCCACAATGGGCGTTGGATCGGATGTTTGGCAACTGACTCTGACTGGATGGTGAGCAGGGCGAGGTGCAGAATGGGGTGACCACTCTGGGCCCTGCCAGCTGAGGGCTTGAGCTCACAGTGGCTGGGGATCCCCACCTTTCTGCCCAGGTCTGTGGAGGCGGCCCAGCACTCACCCTCTGGCACCTCCGATCCTCCACACCCACCACCATTTTCCCCATGCGGGCGCCACAGAAACACGTCACCTTCTACCAGGACCTGGTGAGGCCCTCTATCTTGCTTCTGCCACCTTTGCCCAGTTCCCGTCTCCAGTCCTGACCCCCAACCCCCCTCCCTGTCCTCCACAGATTCTGTCTGCTGGCCAGGGCCGCTGTGTCAACCAGTGGCAGCTGAGTGGGGAGCTCAAGGCCCAGGTGCCTGGCTCCTCCCCAGGGCTGCTTAGCCTCAGTCTCAACCAGCAGCCAGCAGCACCTGAGTGCAAGGTGGGTCCTGCAAGGGGCTGCGGGGGTCCGGGGGGGCCACATGTGTGGACAGGCCAGTCACCCCCCCTCTTGCCTCCAGGTCCTGACAGCCGCAGGTAACAGCTGCCGGGTGGATGTCTTCACCAATCTGGGCTACCGCGCCTTCTCCTTGTCCTTCTGACCTCTGGCAACACCTCTTCCATCCCGGGGATTTGGAGTGCTTTTTTCTTTTTTTTAATAAATAAATTTTCAGGCTATTTTTCCATTCATGTACTTCCCAAGAATGGAGGCCAAGTCGGTGTAATGATTTTTATATATTACTCTGTTTGATCTTGATACATAAATACCCACCCCCATCTCTGCCCTGGAGCATGTCAGGCCCAGGGTGCTTAGAAAATATAGGTCTATATAAATTCAAAACTCAGCTGTGCCTCACCTGACCCGCCACCCACCTGGGGCCCTTGGCCCCCAAAGCTGACCCCTGCTCCCATTGAGCCTTTGCCCAGCTTCCCGGGGCGGGGAGGGCACCAGCCCCCTCTGGAAGACAGTCAGGGCCCTGGTCCTACACTGGGCAGAAGAGGAAAGTGAGCCAGAGGTCATGGGCGGCCCCCTTCGCCCAGCCTTCAGGTCCTTCGGAAGAGATTGCTCAGGAAGCCGCCGGCGGACCCTGGGCCCAGGCGCAGCGAGAAGCGCGGGGCGGCGCGACGCGGGGCAGATCCGGCCGCACTCAGCTCCTTCTGGCGCTGCGAGCGCAGCTGCTTGCCGATCACCACCTGCATGTCGTCCTGCGGGCCCGGCAGCCGGCGGGAGGAGGGAGTCAGCGCGCTGGCCCCGCCCCTTCCGGCCCCGCCCCCTCAGGCCCCCGCCCCTCACCTGCCAGGCCTCCAGCTCTTGCGTCAGCGCCACCTTCTGGCGGATAGTGCGAAGCAGCTCCCGGGAGAGCGAGTCCCGCTCCAGAGAGACGCGGCTGAGTTCCAGGGACAGTTCCAGCGCCCTGCAGGCAAGAGGGGCAGAGAGTGGGTCCTAGGGCCCTCGGGCCTCAGCGAGCGGGGGTGGCGGGACGCTGCCGGACCCGGACGGGAGTGGTGCCGCTAACACTGGAAGCAAGGTTGGAGGGCTCCTGGTGGGTGGGGATAATTATATCACGTGTGGGGGAATCGAAGGCCTAGGGTACCCTGTAGTCCCACCGGGGCTATGTTGGATGGTGGGAGAAGCTCACTTGTTCACAGCTTCATCCCGATCCGAGAGGGCGCTGCTAAGGGTCTCCTCGGGGTCTTCCTGTGTCCTCAACTCCTTCTGCCTTTGCAGCTCCTCCCGCAGGGACTGTAACTCGGCCCGCTGCAGCGTGATCTGTGGGCAGGGGAAGGTGAAGAGAGGCAGGTAGGCCTCTAGATCTCCCAGCAACCAGGGCTTCAGGTCTCTAGGCCCTCCCCTGCCTGCTCCACAAACACTCGGGGCAGCCGCGGCCTGTGCTGGAGATGAATCTTCTGAGCCCCCAGGCTGGTGCAGGATGGGGTGGGGGCAGGGCCGGATGGGTGGTATAAGCCTGCAGAAAGGGTGCTGGGAGAAGCACTAGGAGGTGCCACTAAGGGGGGGGATGCGAACCAAGAAGACTTCCTGGAAGAGGTGGGGCGTACAGGCTGGTTCTTGAAGCATGACAAGTTTGTTGGGATGAAGATAGATCCGGGTAGAGGGGGAATTAGTGCGCAAAATCTCAGAGGTGTAGATGGGCAAGAGAAACTGGCCTTGGGAGGGGGTCTACATCCAGCGCTATGCTCCCACTCCCACACCTCATCCTGCAGCCGGGCCACTTCGGCCTCCTTCTCCTCTAGTATCTCCCCTAGCCTCAGAGATGCTCGCTTCTTGGGAGGCTCCAGGCTCTCCTCTTGGGGTGAAGGCTGGTGGCTGAACGCCTCTTGGATCTCAGGGGACCGAGTGTTCTGTTCGCCAAAGGAATCGGTCAGTGAGGTGTCGGACCTCCTGGGAAAAGGAAGAGCGGCGGAGTCTGCATGGCACGTGGGGGCTAGTGGGCCGCGAGCTCACCGGGGCGTCCCTGCGTCCGTCCGCTTTCTGGTCCTGGTCGCCGTCGAAGCTGTGAGCAAGCTCCGACTGCAGTGAGGCTACCGACACATCGGCGTCCTGAAGGCGCGACTCCTCCTCCAGCTCCGAGACGCGCCTCTGCAGCCCCCGCAGCGCACTCAATGCCTCCCCGGCCTCGGAGCGCGCGCGTTCCAGCTGCGGAGGGACAGACAGAAGGACAGAAGCGTGGGCAGTCAGCTAGGTGCGCCAGGCGCCTTCATCCCGCCGCCGGCCTACAGGGGGCGCCGGCGCGCCACCCAGAGCCCGGCAGTCCTGCGCGTCGGAGCACCCCAGGGATCCTGCTCCCACCCCCAGATCGCTGGGCGGCCTTGGGCCGCGCAGTTCCCCTCGTCAGATACCAACTTCCTCGTCTACAAAGCAGGGCGCGGACAGGTGCCCTGGCTTTAAAGTTTCCCATCACCCTACCTCCAGCCCCACCCCATCAGGTCACCTGGCGGAGCCCCGCCCCCTTCCCCGACCGGTCGGCCTGCTACTCCTTAATGCCGTCATCCAGCGTTTATTGATCCTTCCTTTTAAGCCCGCGCTGTGCTGAGTGCCTCACCTTCACCACGGCTCTCTACCATTCCCATCCCCTCTCACAGACAAGGAAATTGAGGCTGGGCGTCCCACAATAGTAAGAAGGCGTGTTGGGATAAGGGCCCACGTTACTTCACCACAAAGTGCAAGATTCTGAGATCTCAAATATCAGGCCATGGTGCCTCTTGTCATTTCCTTTTGTTCATCTCCACTGCCCCAGACCTGGTCCAAGCCCCCATCATCTCTGGCTTCAGCGTACCCCCTGGCCTCCTAACTGCCAGACTCTAAAGGCAGACCACCCCTGCTCAGTCACCTTCCTAGGCTCCCACTTGCCCTTGGGCTAATGCCCATGCTCTCTTGGCCCAGCTTCTGGGGCTCCCCAGGATCCCTCTCTGGCCTCATTTCCCAGGAAGTCCCAAGGCAGTGGCCCATGCCCTGGCCAGATGCACCCCCCCCACCCTCACCCCACTGGTCACCTCCAGGCTATGCTCCCGCTTCTCCCGCCTCAGTAGCAGCAGCTCCTCGTGGGTAGCCTGTAGCCTGCCCTGGCCCTTCTCCACCTCCTCACGCAGGCCTCGGATCTGGGCCTCCAGGTCCTGCCGGCGGCTCTGCAGCATCTGGTTCTGGGGAGAGACCTCAGAGCTGGAGGGCAGGTGCTGGGCCAGCCCCGGATCGCCCCCAGCCCCAGCTGGCTCTCACCTCCCCCTGCAGACTCTCCAGCTGCGTCCTCAGCTCTGCTCCTGCCAGGACCTGAGCCTGGCACTGCCCCCGGAGGCCATCCAGTTCTCTCTGCAGCTCCTGCTCGGTCTGGGAGGCCTGTGGGTTGGTGGGGGGGGAGGCAGTGGAGCCCTCAGCTGGCCCTAAACCTTGACCCCAAGCCCAGTGCACCCACCCCCACACTGGGACACAGGCATCCGCCCTCATTCTGCCGGGGACACGGAGTCGGTTCTCCCACCTGGGCCAGCTGTTGGCTGAGCCGGAGGTTCTGCTCGCTGAGCTCACTGAGGGCCCGCGCCCGCTCACGCCCACTGCCCTGCTGCTCGGCGCGCTGCTCTCCCAGCTGGGCCCGCAGGGCCTCCACGTCCCCCTCCAGCTCCACAGCTCTGGCCTCCCATTCTGCGCCCCGTGCTGCCAGGCCCCGGCGGAGTTCATGGTTCTCCTGCTGCAGCCGCTGTGGGGGCCGGGACAGAGGGGGTGAGGCTGGAGTGAACACACGCACAGACGCAAAAGGGGTCTAGGCGGGTCTGAGACAGGCGTGGAAGCAAGAGGGAGAAGCAGGCAGAGAATGAAAACCAGAGCCTTGGAGGCGAGGAGGAGTGGAGAGGTTTCCAGGTCAGGCAGGAGGAGCTGACCTGGGACAGGAGGAGAGTGGGGCTCCCTGATGGCCTCTCACCTCTGTCTGCTGCCCGGGCTTCTGGACCCGAAGTCGCAGGCGCCGTTTTTGGCGCCTGAGTCTGGCAGAATTTAAGCCCCGGCCCATGGCCTCGCCAACCGATGTTCCAGGGGCTCTGGAGGTTCAGCCTCCGCTCAGCCCCTCTCCCCCAGCTCCTCTGGGCCAGCTCCCTCTAATTAACCCTGGCCAGCCCCGCCTGGGCCTCGCGCCTCTGCGTGCCCTCCCCAAAACCTGTCCAACCAGCAGGGGGACGCTCTTGGCACACCCAGGTGCCCAGCTTGGGGAGGCAGGCAAGTCGGGGGGCCAGCTTCTCGCCCCTACTCTCTATAAACTCTCAAAGCAGGAAGACGATGCTAACCATATGCTGTTCCAAATATCAGCAGGTACTCCTGCCAGGCCCTGTGCTAGCGCTTTCCTGGTACCATTTCATTTAATCAACCACAGTTAGAATTGTTAATGTACTTATTTTATATATGAGTAACCTGGGGCTCAGAGAAGTTAAATGCCTGGCCCAAGGACACACAGTAAATCAGTGAGGCAAAGATTCCAACCCAGGTGGCCAAACTCTTAACCAAATATCGTGGGGGCAACACAGCTCTCGGATTAAATCCCCAGGTTGAGGGTCCAATTGTCCTGGCCCCATGCCCTGCCCTGCTGCTGCTTTGTGATTAGACAGGTCCCTTAATACCTCCGGGTTCCAGCCACACCTAGCCATCCGTCCAGTACTTCCTGAGCTCCTCCTGTTGTGGGGTCTGGCTATGTGCAGTACGCGAGACCACCAAGTTCCCAGCCTCCAGCAGCTTAGACTCCAGAGAGTCACAGGCAAATGGACACATGCTCGAACTTTGTCATTTCAGAGGGAATGTAAGGGCTGTAAAGAAACTCCGATGAAGAAGAGTGGGGTACGTTGGGGGGTCCTTTAAAGAGAAAGTGATGTTTGAATTCACACCTAAAGCGTAGGAAGGAAGAGGGCTACACCAAGGATTGGCAAGTGCAAAGGTCCTGAGGGAACACACGTGGGTTACTCAAGGAACTGAAAAGAGGTCCTAGGGGAGGATGGCTGTGTGGCCAGCTGAGGCCCTCGCGTGGGGACTTCCGGGCCCTGGTGAAGAGTCTCAGTGTCATTGTAAGTGTGATAGCGAGCCGTTGGGGGATTTTAGGCAAGGACTGAAATGATCCGATTTGCAATTCTTGAAGATCCCTCCGGCTGCCCTAGAATGGAGCATGGAGAATGGGTTGCAGGGGGCGGGAGTGGAAGCTGCGGATGAGTGAGGAGGCGGCTGTGGGGCTGGGGCAGAGGTGCTGTTGGGAGGCCAGCTTGGAGGCTGCAGAGACCACGGGAAGCGGGTGGGTTCGGGATCTAGTTTAGAGGTGAAACCCACAGGGCTTGCACACGTGGGAGGAGAGAGGTCATGAGATGCTCGGGCTCTGGTCCTGAGAAGATGGGAAGCCGGGATGAGGACCACCAGTGATGGGGTCAGAGTCAAGAGCGCCACTTATGTTGAGATGCCCATTAGGTGGCCCGGGGAGGAAGTGAGGGGCATAAGCTCCCCATCTCGGGGCAGTGGTTGGGGCTATATGGATGCTGGAGTCAGTGGTGCCCAGGGTGTCTAGGGGGCCAGATGTGACCCTTGGAATGACTGTGTGGCTGAAGACAGCCTGGACAGAGGGGGGAATTCTTCTACCTCCCAGGATTAGGTGAGAATTGATGGAGATAATGCACGGAAAGGGCTGAGCCCAGAGCAAGGCAGGGAGGAGAAACCCGAAAACACCTGGCTGGGCTTGCGCCATCCTGCCGAGGAGCCAGACCCAAGATTCAGAGAAGGCCAGTGGCTGGCCCAGGGTCACACAGCCAGGCAGAGGTCTAAACCCAGATCTCGACTTGTCCTCAGAGCCCCTGTTCTTAACCACCAGCAAGCCTGGGCCATCCCCCTGCCTGGCTTTCCTCCCCCTGCCCACCTGTCTCCCACCTGCCCACCCACGTGGATCCTCCTACCTGTCCTCCGTCTGCTCACCCTGTCCCCTGTCCCACCCCATGCTGCCAGCTCACTTCCTCACGCTCAGAGTGCTGGGCGCTCAGTGTCTCCAGCTGCCGCTGTAGCTCCTCATTGCGCTCCAGAAGCATCTTGCCAAGCTCCGCGGCCAACAGCAGGTCCTTCTCCTTCTGCTGCAGCTGTAGGGCCAGGTCCTCGGGCTCTCCGGGCCCTGGGCCCCCTCCCAGGAATGAGTCCCGCCTTTCCAGCACAAAGGGGAAGAAGCCCTCATTGCCACTGGGGGAGGCACCTCCAGAGAGCAGCCCCGACAGGAAGCTTGGTCCTTGTGGGGAGCTCATGGCGCCTGCAGCATCTGTGGGCACAGGTGCGTCAATGGGGAGAGGCAGGTGCTGCACACTCTGTTCTGCAGCCCATTGGGACTTGCCCCCTGCTGGTCAACATCTGGCCCTCTCAGTCCTGCAGCCAAAGCCTCCCTGGGCCAGGCAGAGTTAATGATCTGTGTCTTGGCCACCCAGCTCCGTTAATGTCCCCAGGGTAAACTGAGGCAGGGAGCACAAGGAAATGAGCTGCCGTTGCCCCAGTGCCCCAGGACCGCAGGTGCCCCCCATTACTGACAGTGCCCCCCACGGCCCACACCTTCGCCGTTCTGGCTCCCAGTCCCTCACCAGCCGGGAAACTCTTCCTAGAAAACAAGTTCTAAGAGACTCAGGACTCAAGATGAGCTCAGTCCCTTCTCCTCCCAAGAATACAGGCCTTGGGAATTTAGGTGTGCGGACCCCTCCTCTTCCAGAAGCCCAGGTCCCCGGCCCCCTGCCCTCCCAGGTATCCTGGTGCTTGCTTTCCTCTTTTCTCAAGATCCAAGTGTTTTGGTCCCCTTGGAACTCAGGTGCCCAGATCCAGTCCTCCCATTCTGGAGTGTTGGCCCCACTTCCCCAGGGGCCCCGGGTCAGGCCCAGGGCAGGGCCAGGTAACAGGTTGTGCCAGCAGACTGCGCCCGGCCACACCAGGTTTCTGTTTACTTCCCTGCCCGCCCCTGGGGATGGGAGCCTGGTGGCGCTCTCCTAGGGCTGCTTAGGACCCGGCCATTCAGGGGTTCAGAAGGAGGAGACACACCATACTTCGCTGGCACCCTCCCCACCTCCAGCCCTCTGGAGGTCCCCCCACCCCTTACACACACACGTGCACACGCACACACACACCTGTCTCTTCCTCCCAAGGTGTCCAAGCCCAGCCCTATCCGCAGGACCCAGTTGTCGAGGTTGTCCCAGCACAGCGGGGACCCAGAGTCTCCCTGAGGTGGCCCCTGTGGGCCCCTGTGGGCTCGACCCCGCTCTGGAGACCCGGGGGCGCCCCTCCTCCTCCTCCCGCTTCCTCGCCCCTCCTCGCACCGAGCTGCTGTTTAGGACCTCGACCCAGGCGTCTGGGCTCCCAGGCCCTCGACCCCCCCCCCCCGGCCCCAGGGGTCCGAAGCTCAGCGACCACCTACTTTCCTGCCCGTGCCCCCCGCTTCCCCGCCCCAGGAGTCAGGCCCGACCACCCCACCCCCGGCGCCCGCTCGCCCCGACCCTGTCCTGCCCGAAGCTCCAACGGCCCCTGTGCTCGGGCGCCCCCCCCAGGTTCTCACCCGCCGACGCCGGCCGGGCTCCCTCCAAGGTCCCCGCGGTCCCCGATCCCCTCTTCCGGAGGCGGCGCCAGGTGCCCGGCCGGCGCAGGTGAGGGGGCGGTGCCGCGGGCGGGACTGGGGCGCCCCCTGGCGGCCGGAATGGCCCGGCGGGGCTGAAGAAAAGTCGCCTCCACCCAGCTCTGCGGCACCGACCCATCTTGCTGCCGTCAGAAACCATGGGCCCCATTAATTGAGCACCTGCTGGGTGCAGGTGACGCTGAGCACAGACGTCAGCTCCTTTCCCTTCACAACTGCCCTGTGGGATAGGACATTACTGAGAATGACAACAAGGACAAATATAACATATTAAGCGCTCTGCTAAGTAAATTCTTTTATGGGCACAACTAGTTTCCTTTTATGACATCCTAAGGAAGCAGGACCTGCTGTTATCCTATTTTGCAGATGAGGAAGCTGAGGCTGAGGGGGGACCCCTAACTTGCTTGGGCTACACCAACAGAACGTGAATGTGAACCTCAGAAGTGTAACTTGAGGGTGTGTGCTAATTCCCGTGCTGAGACCTTAGCGTGTGTGCGTCCGAACTCAGGGCTCTCAGTTTCGAGGTGGCACAAGGCTGGACCCCATGCTCCAATCCGAGGACAGAGGACTTGGTGTGGAGACCAGGAGGATTCAGGGCCGGGTCCAGCCCAAGGCAGCCTGGGCATGCGGGGGATGAGTCCCTCCAGACTCCCGGGGCCCCCTGGCCTCGGGGGCAGGGACAAAGGGAGAGCTGGAACAGTGGTGTGCTGGTAGCTCTTCCACAACAGGCTTTCTGGGGAAAAAGAAAGCCCCAATTTGTTGACTTGGCAGTTTCTGAGGTATTGTGCTCCCTGCCGGCTGATTTCAAGCTACCAAGGACATTACTGAATGTGAAGTTGGGCAGAGATGTGCGCTATATTGGCTTTTGTCATCTGGGAGCACCTGGCTCCTAGGTCTCTGGCTGGTGGCCGGGACTCCTGAGTCTTGGGAGACCGAGGCCTAGCCGCCTGGGTTCTAGAGAAATAAGGAAGATGGGAGCTGGACCTCCTGACTTGTGGAAAAACGGGTGCAAGGACTCGTTGGAGGGAGGGTTTAGGGGCTGGGACTGCTGGGTCCCAGGAGGGTTGGGAGAAGATTTCCTGCCAACGCAAAGGAGGGGAGCCCATTTCCTTTGCAAAGAGGTCTGAGGGCTGCATGGCCTAGTGAGGCCACCATTGTTTTGCCACAGCACCTGTGACGACAGCCTGGTGGACTTTGGAGATGCCTCAGTCTCCCCTTGGTGCCACCACCTGACCCCTCCAAATGCCAGGGTCACCCTGAGCTCCACCCACACCCATACTTAGCACACATTCCCTGAGCCCCGCTTCTGCCAGGCTGGACTCACCTGGTGATGAAGTGGTCAAGGCCTTCCTCCCAGGAGGTTCGAAGCTCCACCCAGCAGCTGAGAGGGGGCATAGACCTATAAACCAGAAACGAACCCATAAAGCAATACAGCACAGGAGCTTGGCTCATGGACACTGGCATCAATGGCTTCAGGCCAAATCCCAGTTTGGCCATACGTTAGCTGGGCACACCTGGGTCATTTAGCTGATTAACCTCTGCAGCCCTCACTTTCCCTGTCAATTGCTAGCTTAGAGGGTTGTGGGGCTTAAGGAAGGGTCAAGTCCTGCTGGTGGCCCTCAGCAGGGCCATAGCAAGGCCGCAGAGGTGACTCACCACCCATGTTCCAGTGTGTCTCCTCCTCACTGCCACCCTGTGAGGTCATACCATTCTCGGACCCGAAACCAGCTCAGGGACGCCCAGTGATCTGCCTGTGCCTGCAGTGGGAGGCCCCTCAGCCCAGTTTGCCTGGCACCCAGCCCCAGTCACTCTTTGGACGTTTGAATCAGCGCCCTGCCTCATCTGGACCCGGGAATTCTGGCCTCCAGCTGCCCAGCCCCTTCCCTGCCCCTTGGCTCCCCTCCCCCAGCCTCCCCGCTGATTCCAGGAGGGAAATGGATCAGAGGGGCAGAGTGGCCCCAGGGAAGCCCCAGGGAGGCTGGGACATAGCCAGCGAAGGGAGGGGAAGATCAGCCAGCCCTTACAGGTTCTCCAGCCAGCCCTCTGACAAGCCCGCTGTCTGGAGCCTCCAGGCCCATACTCACCCTAGAACGCTCTCCCCCATCTTCCCCAAAGCCCATTGGGCCCCTGCTATGCCAAGTCTTGGCTCCAAGATCTGCTCCCTGGGGAAGACTCCACAGACCTCACAGAGCCGTGGGCAGTTGATGCTGGCGTCCAGAGGCCAGCAGATGCCCCCTGCCATAGAGGCAACCCCGTGGGAATGGCGCAGGTCCAGACCGAGTGGCCTGCAGGCTTTTATGACATAGACAAAGTCTATGAACAATAAGTAGTATTGTTGGGAGCGCTTTAAACCTCTATATAAAATAGTTCACACTGAATGCGTTGTTCTGCAGCTCACTTTTTCCTTTTAACCTGATGTTTCCAAGTTTCTTCCCATCTAAAAAAAACCCACACAAAATAAAAAACTCAGCTTTATGGAAGTAGGTATTTGTTTCCTAAGTCTGCTGTAATCAATTACTACAAACTGGGTGGTTTAAGCAACAACGATTTATTGTCTCATAGTTCCAGAGGCCAAAAGTCCAAAATCAAAGTGGGGGCAGGGTTGGTTCCTTGGCTAGGAAGAGGACCTCTCCAACCTCTGCCTGCCTCTTCACATGGCCTCCCCCTCTGGGGCTCCTCTGTGACCCTGGGTCTCAGATCTCTCTCTCCTTTCTCTTATAGGGACACTATTCATTGAGGTAGAGCCCATCCTAAGTCCAGGATGGTCTCATTGTGAGATCCATAACTTACAACTGCAAAAATTCTATTTCCAAATAACAGGACATTCTCAGGGACTGGAAATTGGGACTCGGACATCTGTTTTTTTGGAGACACAATTCAACCCACTACAAGGAATAATTATTTATTTATTTATTTATTTTTTGGAGAGAGCATGAGAGCAGGGGAGGGAGGGGCAGCAGGGTAAGGAGAGAGAGAATCCCGAGCAGATTCCCCACTGAGCTCCGAGCGGAACCTGCCACCGGGCTCAGTCTCACGACCCTGAGATCATGACCTGGGCTGAAATCAAGAGCCGGACACTCAGGCGCCTGGGTGGCTCAGTCGTTAAGCGTCTGCCTTCGGCTCAGGTCATGGTCCCGGGGTCCTGGGATCGAGCCCTGCATCAGGCTCCCTGCTCAGTGGGGAGCCTGCTTCTCCCTCTGCTTCTCTCTCTCTCTCTCTCTCTCATGAATAAATAAATAAATAAAATCTTAAAAAAAAAAGAAAAAAATTCAAACCTCAAGAAAAGTTGCAGGAATAATATAATGAATACCCTCCATGTAGGCTCACAATTGTGAACATTTTGCCACATATGCTTTATCTCTCTCTTACACAGCACATACCCGCACACATTTTGCTAAACCATTGACTACCTCAGCTGGCACCTCCTGAGGGCACAGATATTCTATGTAATCATGTACCATTATCACATGTGACAAACTGAACAGTGATAAAAAAGATACAATAACCTTACCTAATATACCCATGTTCTAATGTTCCCGGTAATGCCCTTTTTAGACGATGTTTTCTTTGATCCAGGATGAAATCAAAGACCATATATTTAGCTGTCATGTCTTTCAAGTCTCCTTTAATCTAAAATAGTCCATTGGGGCTCGTGGGTGGCTCAGTTGGTTAAGCGCCCGACTCTTGATTTTGGCTCAGGTCCGCAAGTTCAGGATCATAAGGTAGAGTCCCCCCCCCCCCCCCCCCCCCCGTTGTGGGCTCTGCACTCAAGGGGAGTCTGCTTCTCTCCCTCTCCCTCTGCCCCTTCCCCTGCTCGCGTTCTTGCTCGCTCTCTCTCTCAGATAAATAAATAAACCTTTTTTTTTAAGGATTTTATTTATTTATTTGAGAGAGAATGAAAGATAGAGAGCATGAGAGGGAAGAGGGTCAGAGGGAGAAGCAGACTCCCTGCTGAGCAGGGAGCCCGATGTGGGACTCGATCCCGGGACTCCAGGATCATGACCTGAGCCGAAGGCAGTCGCTTAACCAACTGAGCCACGCAGGCGCCCAATAAACCTTTTAAAAAATAAAATAAGATAGTCCGCTTGTTGGGGCACCTGGCTAGCTCAGTTTATAGAGTATGCAACTCTTGATCTTATAGTCATGGGTTCAAGCCTATGTTGGGTGTAGAGGCTACTTACAAAAAAATAGTAAAAATAGTCTGCTTGTCTTTCTTTCTTTTTTTTTTTTTACAAAAGTTTATTCTTGAATGTACAACAGGATCTAAGACAACACTTCATTCCAGCTATAGGTAGCAACAGATGCTATGACAGGGAATCCAGATGTTTAAACAGGAATGGAATTAAGGATCATCATTGCCTCGGGCACAAGGAACAGCTTACTTTTTGCCAGATTTCTTAATTCCACCTGTGGCCAGGGGGCCCTTCCCCGTGGCCTTCGCTTTTAGCTCCTCGAGTTTCTTCTGCTCCTCCTTCTGTTGCTGCTTGAATGCCTTATCTTCCTCGTCCATCCCCTTGGCCTGCTTCTTGGGCTGCTTCAGGGTCTTCTTCTTGCCACCTTCGCGGCCGGACATGGCGCCTGCCGCCCCTTCCCCCAGACCCTGCCCAGTCTGCTTGTCTTTTTATGTGTCTTTCAGGACATTGATTTTTCTTTGTTAAGGACTCCATGGAGCGCCTAGCTGGCTCAGTCAGTGGAGCGTGTGACTCTTGATCTTGGGGTTGTGAGTTTGAGCCCCATGTTGGATATAGAGATTACTTAAAAATGAAAACATCTTAAAAAAAAAAAAAAGGACTCCAGGCAGCTGTTTTCCAGAATGTTTCTGAGATTTATCCTTAAAGATGCATTTGGATGTAGTTTGTTAATAGCTGTATGGTTTTTCATCCAATGTTTATGCTCCGATTTATTTCTCAACTCTTCTGTCAGTGAAGGACTTAGTCTTTTGGCACTTTTTCAGTGTTATAAACAACATTCTAATGCACATCGTTGTACACAGACCTCCATGGACACGTGGGTGGGAGTCTAATGCTGTTATCCATCTAGAAGAGTGAATCAGTAGGGGGAGGTGTTCCGTTGTTCTCCTGCTGCTGCATAATGACCATTCCACAACTTAGAAGGCTTCAAACAATTATTTGGTTTTCTATTTCACAGTTGTGAGGGTGGGCTGGGTTCTGCTGCAGATTCTCGCTGCTGGGCTCTCGTGCAATTGCACGTAAATAGTGGCTGGGGCTGGGGTCATCAGAAGTCTTGGTTCCCACGTCTGGGGCCCAGGCTGGATGACTGGGTCACTGGATCAACTGGGGTCAGTTGACATTTCCCTCCCCACATGGCCCTTGCCTGTGGCTTGCATGGATGTCCTCACGGTATGGCTATCCCAGACATGGCAGCTGCTTGCCCCAGCACAAGGGTCCAAGGGGCCTGGGTAGAAGCTGCAAGACTTCTCAAGACTCAGCCTTGGAGGTTGAGAAACTCAACCCCGAGGACCATCACTTCTATGGCATTCTACTGATAAGCCACTGGGACCAGCCCAGGCTCCAGGGGAGAGGATTTGATTCCACCTTTCAATGGGAGGAGTAACAGAGAATTTGCAGCCATCTTTTATCCACCACGGAAGTTATGCTCTTTAGCTTTATTAAATATGGCCAAACTGGTTTGCAAAGCGTAGGTATTAATTTACACTCTGTAATAAAGAGTCTCACTCCATTTTTGATGTTTGATAGTTGACAGCCTTAAAGCCACAGGCCTCCCTCTTCCCCTTGTCCTCCACATCTGGGCAAGCCAATAAGAGGGCCCTGGTGCTCTCTCTCTGGCACTGGATGGAAATTTAAATCAGGGAACTCCCGGCCAGTGTGGAGGGGCCCTCAGCCCAGCGCCTCCCCCCCCCCACCACCATAATGAGAGCTTCTTCTTGTTCTTTCAAGCCATTTCAGACCTGCTTGGGGACTGGCTGTGCTCCCCGTAGAAAGCCTCATTATGTCAATAATCAATCTTGTCATATCAATCACATCTCTTGATGCGAGTGGCCTCATCAGTCTTCACATTTGAACCAAATTTTGTGTGAAGATTTGATCCCGTAGTGGGGCAACCATGAAACACGCTCCTGACAACAGCACATGAGTTTCACCTGGCTCACACCTGGCCTCAACTTGGCATCATCAGATTTTTAGATTTCTGGCAATCTGATGGCAAACATGGTGTGAAATAATAGGAAAAAAAATGTGTCTGTATATCTGTTTATCTATATATCTCTATATGCCCCCAGTTGCTGGCACAAAGTTTCTAAAACCCTTATAAATCAGGGTGCCAGGGACACAAGGTTTTCATTACAGTTGGTGTCGGGGAACTGGGACTTGCCAGAATGGCCCTGACTCACAGAAACATGGTTTGGGAAGAGAAAGGCAAAAAGGTGGGTGACAAGCAAGGAGCCTCTGATTCCTACACCCGTGGTATGGTGCAGCACCTGCCCTGCACTCAGTCACTCCAGGTAAGAGTTACCAACTCCCTGAGAGCTGGTTCACTGGAGGCATACGGAAATGCAAACTAGTAAGAAAAAGGCAAAATATTCAATCCCTTGGTTATCTGTAATAGTTAAAATGCAATTAAAAGAGAATGCTGGGTCTGACCTTGTTGCTGGACCAAGCTTGGATTTGGGTGCATCTAAGCTTCAGCCACTTGCCTAGAAGCCACTCCCCAAGGGAAAAGTTATCCAGCGACAACACAAAGTACCTCTAAGACAGACCTCTTCTGCTCGCCAAGGAGGTAGTCAATGTAGGGGAAGGGCAAAACCAAGAAGCCACTGAAACCAGGGGCCAGGGTGAAGGAGCTGTTTCATTTCATAGATTGCTATCATCAGCTTCCTCAAGAGCCCTTACTGACAGGATTGTGAGAGTGACTCACGTGGGGCCTGTCTTTGGTTGTGAATGCTGCAGAGTGGAAGAACATGTTCGGGTGAGTCAGGACCCACGGCTCCCTATTAAACAATCACAGATGGCTGCACATGATCCAGACACACAGGAGGGAACAGCCAGCCTGGCAGATGGGATAAAAGCCACTGTAAGGACCGTTTCCCCCAAGAAAGTGGGCCGTCTGTTTCCGCCTTATAAATGCCAAGTGGATCACCCCAGATGAAGCAGCTTCTGTGCTCTGTATGTAAGCCATGTGGGACCGGCTTCATGATGGACATTCACTCTCTGAATATGCTTGTTTCCCAGGTCACGGTAAAGTCTGTGGTTAAGGGATGGCCTTTTGCATGGGAACCCCATATAATCTACTGCTGCAAAACCGAAGGGCAGTTTGGGAAATCTTATTGCATTTGCTGTCTCTGCTTCCTCTTGTGGGTCTTAGTAAAAATGAAAATATGGGGCACCTGGCTGGCTCAGTCAGTAGCGTATGAGACTCTTGATCTTGGGGTTGTGAGTTTGAGCCCATGTTGGATGTAGAGAATATGTAAAATTTTTTAAAAATTTTAATATTAGATTAATTAATGAGAAAATGAGGCGTCAGAGGAGAGAGTCAAGAGGCTGGTCTTAGCAGCGTGGGAAATTTACAGTTATTAAGGAATAAGGTGAACAAGGTGAATATTGATAGAAATGAAACAAAGAGGAGAAAGAGAGGGAAGAGTGGAGTGGCAGGACACATCCCAGCAGGGTGGAAATCTTTAGATGGTTTCTTTTAAGTGGGGTGAATAAATGCTGAATTGATGGAATGAGAACAAAGGTTTTACTACAGCACCGTGGCTCTCAAATGAGTCTTCTCGCTTGACCCTGGCTTGGAGAAATTGTAGAATCCAGGAGGCAGAGATCACAACCAGAAGCCTGACCAGCAATCATCTGGGGCAGTGGTTGGGCAGATCAGTCAGGTTACGGAGAACAACGGGGCCAGGGTCCCTTGGCTCAACCCCTCCCTGGGGACCCAAACCACTTTTTTTTTTAAACTCTTTTCCAAAAAGTGTTACTGTGATATGAGGGACATACAATAAGTTGCACATAATCAAAGTGTACAGTCTGATACATTTTGATGCATATATACATTCCTAAAGCCGTTATTATTATCCTGGTATTCGTCACCCCCCACATTAACCTCATGCCCTTTGCCTCTCCCAACCCTGCCCAGGCAAGTGCTGATCTGCTTTTTAGCACCATCGACTAGTTCACACTTACTAAACATGCGTGGGACCATGCAGTGTGATCTGTTTAACCAAATAGCCTGGCTATTTTTGTTTGTTTTCCACGTCAATCTTTTTTGTCACTGTGGTGGAAACACAGATAAAAGCTTTACCTTCTCAGACGTTCAGTGGTACTGACGACGTTCACACTATTGTGCAGCCATCAACCCCGTTGCCCCCAGATCCCTCCTCAGCTTCTCAAACCCAGACTGTGTCCTTATTAAATACTGACTCCCCACACCCCATCCCCTGGCCCCTGGCACCCACCATCTACTCTCTGTCCCTGTGGTTTTGATGACACTAAGTACCTCATAGAAGTAGAATCTTAAGAGTGTTTGTCTGCCATTAGGTTTTTTGAGGTATAGTTCCGTTGATTTATTTTTTTCCCCTTCGAGTGGGCCATACTCTCCTGTTTCCTTGTGGGCCTTTTTTTTTTTAAAGATTTATTTGTTTATTTTAGAGTGGGGAAGGGGCAGAGGGTGAGGGAGAGCAGACTCCCCACTGAGCATGAAGCTCCATGCAGGGTTGGATCTCACAACACCAAGATCTTGACCTGAGCCAAAACCAGGAGTTGGATGCTTAACCCACTGAGCTGCCCAGGCGACCCTGCCTTTTTTTTTTTTTTTTTTTTTTTTAAGTAATCTCTACACCCACCGCCAGCCTTGAACTCATAACCTCAAGATCAAGAGTCACCTGCTGGGGTTCCTGATCTCAGGGTCTTGAGATCAAACCCTGCGTGGGGCTCGGCACTCAGCGAAGAGTCTGCTTGAGATTCTTTCTCTCCCTCTGCCCTTCCCACTGCATGCTCAATAAATAAACAAACAAATAAATAAATAGCATCTTAAAAAAAAAGTCACCTGCTCCAGCGACTGAGCCAGCCAGCCGGCCTGGTGATTATTTGGTGGCACACTAGACATTTGAGTCTAATAATGCCCTAGCTCTGGACACCAGATTCTCCCTCCCCCATTGTTACTGTGCTTATTGATTGTTTTTGTTTTTGTGAAGGTCATGGGCGGTCTCTGTGCCTGGGAGCAGCCTGCAGGTTCACTTACCGTCTTCCCAGGTCTTCTCTGAGCCCTTCCTTGGACGCATGCAGTCGCTTTCTCATTCCTCCTGTATGCACAATTGTTTTATTTCATTGTGGTTTTTCAGGGGTCGGGGTGGGGGCTGGTGTTTTCTTTAGCCGAGGTATAAGGCACACAGAACACTGTGTAAGCTGAAGGTGTTAGGATCTAACACATTTATACACAGCGACGGGTACACTACGGTGTACACTACTGGTAGTTTATACACTACCGCGGTGCGGGCAAACACGCCAACATCATTATCGTTTCTTCCACGTGGTGAGAACACCTAAGATCTCATCACCTGGCAGTTTTGAAGTGTGTGATACGGGACCGTTGACTATAATGCCTGTCCTGGATATTAGATCTCCAGGACTCACTTATCTACTAGTTTGTGCCCTTAAACCACATCTCCCCAGTTCTCCCCCAGCTCAGCCCCCGGTAACCACCGTGCTACTCTTATTCTCTGTCTCCATTATATGCAGTGGTTTTGAACGTTCTAGTTTTTAATGTCTGGCTCCTGAAAGCGGAAAAGGGAACAATGAAGGGGGGATAAAGGCACCAGCCCTTCAAATCCCCTGGAAGTCACCTCAGCAGGAGAGACAGGGGCTTGTCACGGGGGTGGGGGACAGCAGCGGCTGCCCACCTCTATGCACCTCTGGGCTGAGATCCCCGATACTTGGAGGACACTGATCCCTTTCGTCCACCCTAGTTCACCCCATGAGCTCCATACCACGTGGCTGGCTGCCTGTGTGGGGCTGGGGGCCAGAGGCTGCTACTGTGGGAAGAGATGAAATCGATGGCAATTTACCCTCTGGAGCCTCTCCTGGAAGTTGTAAGCCTTTCACAGGACTCCAGAGTTCCAAAGTGGTTACTTTAGATTCTATTAGTACAGTTGTTGTCCAGGTGGGGAGACGGGAGACGGTTCCCAGTGCTTCTTTTTCCACCATCTTCTCAGGATCTTCTCTGATCCAAGGCGTTTTGCATGCGTGATCCGGGGTGGAGAAGAGAAGCTCCCCGGACTCCTTGACGTAGGATCCCTGTGCACTGCGCCACCAAGACCCACTGGTGAAGCCCTGACTTGGGCTACAATTAGATGGGAGGTAAAAATGTAACCGTTGGTAAGACTGTACAAGTTGGAATGTTTGGGCAGGCCTGATGTAAGGAGGTTGTGTCTCCTTTACCTAATGTTTTATGTAAATGGATATTATGTCACACTAGGAAACATGTCCCCTACTTTGTATTGTAAAACCAAAACCTGTGCGTTTTGTCCTAATGGGCTAAGAGCCCTAGTGCTTTAAGTCCTAAATGGAGGTTAACAGTCAGGAATGTAAGGGTTGATGGAATTAAGGTAAAAGTACGAGAATTGGTATGTTGGAACAGGTTTTACGTGAGATGGTCGAGTCTCTTAAGCCAGACTGTACTTTGGGGATGGGCATTGTGCCTGCCTGGGGAATGTTTCCTCTACTATTGTAAAGCCCAAGGCAGCGAGCCGTGTAAACTTGCAGAGCCAACGCAGTAGGGCAGGGAGGGACCGAGTCTCTGTGCTCTGGCCCTTGTGTAGACGGTGTGAGCGCCCCCCAGCGACGACCACTGGGACTTTCGACTAGAGAATCTTCCATTTGACGGGCATTGACCACCGTGCTCCCCGACATAAACTGAAGTTACCCTGGTGAGGGAAGGACTTAAAATGATCTTGGCACCTGTTATGCTCGTGTTGTCTTGGGTAATGTCAGAGAAACGCTCTCGTGGGGATGGCAGTGCCCAGAAGCATGCCCTGATAAAATGAAAAATGGTTTATACAGGACTGTGCTGCCTGGGGAATGCAAGGAGACACCTCTGAGCACCGAGCCTCTTTCCCGGGGCTGGCTCTGGAACTGCATAAGATGCCGCTGGATTCTGTTGTGCCTTGCACGGTGCCCCGTAAACAGCTCCCCACTGACCAACAAAGAGCTGCTGGCTCTCTGTGGATGGCCGTTCTGAAGGGAACGGGCAACATCCTGTTCGGAAGGCCACCACTCTGATCAAAGAAGGTACACACAAGTAAGTCCGGTGCGCTGAATTGCGAGCTGTTTTTCCAGCTGTGAGGGAAGAAATGAACAGGGGTAAAAACCCTGATGTTTTGGTTTCTACTGACTCGCAGGCAGGAGGACAGTGGCAACTCGGCCTACTACAGAGGTGCCCATATGAGGCTCTGTCTCGTGGAAATTGCTGTGGGACTTTGCAGGGTGCATTAAGGAAAGTAGGGCATGTTGAAGCTGGTCAGAAGAACCCCCTTCCAGGTTTGGAAGGTGACTGGACTCAACAAGCAGATATCCCCATGAGCTCACCTAACAAGTCCACGAAATGAGTGGACGTGGGGGCACCGATGGCCGAATGGATACATTCCTCTTGTGGCCTCAGGCGCACAAGGCCAGTAGGAGCTGTTTTGTCTGCCAGTCAAAGAGACAGGCTGCAGGTGGCCATGTGGCAGATTCCCCGGTGGAAAGGTCCTGAATGTGCTGGTGCGTCGCGGTGACGCCAGTCATCCTGAAGGCTGCAGGTGGGTCCCGATAGGAAGAGACGCCGACTCTGGGCTGGGCTTTGCTGACTGAGCCAGAGGTGGATGCAAATGCTCAGAGAGCCATAAAATAATGAGAACAGAGAAGAGGCCACAGCCAACCATTTCTTCAGACCAAGGACCACCGTTTACAGCCCGTAAAGTCCAACAGTTGGCAGAGAGAGATCCTCCTCAGAAACTAGTTTGGTAGAGAATTGGAAGAGATGATTAAAACGTTTGTTGTCTAAGACGGGATGGGGTGGTATAAAGTTTGGAAGCGCAGGCTTACAGCCCTCACAAGTGTGTGCTCACACTCACTGTGAACACGAGTGGGGTAAAGGAGCGTCCTCTCTGCTTTTCCGGCGGATCTGGGGAAGAAGGCGTGGAGAAGGTGCCAGTATCCCCACATCACCTCATCTGCTTTTGTCCCTACCTGATGCAGTGGTCATATGACCAGTGTCTGACTCAGCGAGGGCTCCGGAACAAGAAACTACAACTGCATTTTAAACCTTGTGTCAGAATTCCTACAGGCCTGACGGGGCGGATGTGCCATCACCCCATCTGACAGAATTGGTGTTAACAGTAAAAGCAGCCATCTTGGCTGGTGGTAAACATAGCCCCCTAGTTCTGCAGCTGCACCCCTGTAACCTGACTTACCCTATGTGGACGGCAGTGGGCTGAGGGCAAGCACTTGCTAGACTGGTGCTCCTGCCCGCGATCTAGGCCAGCGCAGTGGCAGAACCCCAGGTCCCTTCCAGAGGCCAGGGAGTTTGGGTACAAATGGAGAAAAGGAAGAATAGTAGCTACGGGGAAAGTAATGCATAAATGAGCTATGTCATAAGGGAAATCCAATATTCCATGAATACCTCCAAGAGAGTATTCATCAGAGCAAGAGAGTTAGCTCGATTGTACGGGACGTCCAAAAGGGTGAAGCCATACATGTGCTGAGGCCACTCCTGCTTTTGTACCCTGACAAGATCGAGGAGAAGCCTGCAAACCCAAGTGGCCTCACCCTGAGAGACATGTTCATGCAATAGGATGAGGGACTGGAATGATTACTAAGGATTGAGTGGGATACTGGTAACGTGCAGTACCTGAGTTGTATATCATTTTGCTGCAAGGGGTCTCGTGGCCAGAGACCAGGTGTGTGTGTGTGTCTGTGTCTGTGTGAAATAATAGAAGAAAATATATATATTGGGCCTTAGCCCCTGGGTCCTGGCACAGATCTCCTAAAGCTCTTGTAATTTCCTAAGCACTAGGAGCATCTTTTGTTCTAACATTTGCTCTTTGACTCCAGTTCCTGACACTGGGCTCCTAAATCCCTTGGAATTTCCTGGGTGATGGGAGTGTATTTTGTTCTAACGAGGTGACTCTTGGTGAGCTCCTGGAGAGCTCCTGGACAGAGGCTAAAAGACCAACCCGTTATTAGAAGCTTGGAATTTGCAGCCCCCTCTCCCATCACTCGGGGAGGGGATAGGGACCAGAGACTGAGTTATTAGTTGATCATGGTCATGTGATGAGCCTCCAGAAAACTCCCCAAAGTTTGGGGTTTGGAGAGCTTCGGGGTTGGTAACATCTCCATGCTGGAGGGTGGCACGCCCAGCTCCACAGGAATGGGCGCCCCTGTTCTCAAGACCCTCCCGGACCTTACTTGATGTATCTCTTTATCTGGCTGTTTATCTGTATCCTTTGTTATATCCTTCACTGCATAATAAACTGGTAAACTTGTTTCTCCGAGTTCTGTGAGCTGTTCTAGCATATAATGGAATGAGGGGAGAGGGGCTCACAGGAACCTCCAATTTGTAGCCAAGCTGAGAAAAGTTGGGGGTAACCAAGGGACCTACTACTAGTGATTGGCATCTGAAGTGGGGGGGGCGGGGGAGAAGAGGGACTGAGCCCTTACCCTGTGGGGTCTGTGGTACCTCCAGTGAGTGCCAGAATCTAACTGAGAGGCAGGAAACTCAGCTGGTGTCCCAAATAATACTTTGATCTGGGGAAAACCCAACACGCATCTGGTGTCAGAAGCCTCGTGAGTGCGGTTTGAGAGTAAAGGAGAAGCTGGGAAGGCAAAGTGCAGGTTTTTATGACACATGGGGTTTATCATGGACGCACTGTATTCTCACCCCTCCTCCCCAACTGCTGTGGTGAAGTCCTAATGCCCAGGACCTCAGCCTGGGACTGCTTTAACAGGCAGGGCCTTTCCAGAGGCAGTGAAGGCAAAACGAGCCCGTGAGGGTGGCCTGACTGTGCCCTTACTGTTAGAGATGTGGGTGCCCAGAGGCAGCAGGGGTGCCGGGCACAGAGGAAAGACCAGGTGAGGACGAGCCAGGGGCAGCCACCTGCAAACCCAGGGGAGGAATTGAAATGGCAGGAAAAACCAACCTTGCCGGCACCTGGATCTTGGACTTCCAGCCTCCAGAAATAAATTTCTGTTGTTCCGGGCGCCCAGTCCGTGGTATTTTGTTAGCGCAGCTGGCTTGGACGCATACAGGATTTCAGTGTTTTAGTTTGTATCTCCAGCTCGCTAATCCTGCTCATTATTTATTTTATCTAAAACTCAGGGGGCCCCATCGCTGCCCTGCTGCAGAGACAGAACTGTTGGACTCGCACGCACCTCTCCCCTCGCCGGAAAGCCCCCCCCCCCCCGCCCCATTCCTCCCGGTCCTTCTCCTGCCGCACGGCCTCCCAGCCCTGGGCTTCCCCCGCAGGGGTGAGGCGTGGCTCTGCGGGTCCCCAAGTCTCCGCCGCCGGATCCGCTCCGGTTCACCCCCCTCCTCCGTCCTGCGCATCCGGCCCCGGGCCGCTCCAGCCTCTGCGCATCTGGCACCGGATCCTACACGTCTAGCACCTGCGGGAGGGGGCGCGGTCTCAGGGCGGCCGGGACCCCGGCCTGCGGATGCAGAGACCCGCGCGGCCCACGGGGCTCGGGGAATGAAGGCGGGGAGCCCGGGCGGCGGCACCGCGCACACCCGGGCGCCAGCAGAGCCGGGCGGGGAGGCGGCCCCGGACCCCGCGGCGAAGGGAAGCGTCCCAGCCTCCGGCTGCCGGCCGCGGGGTCCCCGGGAAGGGCGGCGGGGGGAGGGGCGCCCCGGAGCCTCCCCTCACCCGCCCCGCTGCGCGCGGTGGAGAAAGCAGAAACAAGCCGTGCCGCGGAGAGTCCCAGCGGAGCCGGGTTCTGGGAAGAGAAACTTGCGGGCGCGGCGGGGGCATCGGAGGCGGGGACGCTCGGCAGGGGTTCCTCGCCGCCCCCCACCGGCGCCGCCCGCGCTCTCCGAAGCCGGCTCCCCCCTGCTCGCGGGGCGTCCGAAGGCTGGGCCATTGGCCTCCTCGGCTGCGGCAGCCCTGCCCCGCCCGGAGGGAGGGGCCGCCCGCGCAGCGCGGGGTCCGATGGGGCCGGCCCGGGACCCAGAGGCCGCCGCCGCGCACCCGGAGCCTGCACCTCCGCCCCCTCCCGGGCCTTCTCAACCCTCTCGGGCCCCGCAGCGACCCCGGCCCATCTGGGCCCTCCGCTGGACGTCTCCGGGTCCCCCGCGTGGTGCCTCCCAGGGTCCCGGACCCGCAGCGCGGCCCCCGGTGCCCCCGCCCACCCCTCCTAGCTCGCGCAGGGTTCCCCGAGCCTCTCCGGGTCCCGGACCCCCTCCCCCAGGTCCCCAGAGCGGCAGTGGGCAGGTCCCTTCGAGCCCCGCGGGCATGCTCCGGCTCCTGGCGCTGCTGCTCCCGCTGCTGCCGCCGCCCGCGCGCGCCCGGGAGCCCTCCGCGCACGACGTGAGCCTGGGACTGGTGAGAGCCGGGGTCTGGGGGCTCCTGGGATCTGCGGGGTGGGGTGGGGTCCGGACCGGGCTGGGAGCTGACTCAACTGTCCAAAGAGTGACTGGGGATGGGGTCTGGGGACCCAGATTCTTGGACCCATCAGGTTTGGGGCTTTGACTTGAAGATCTGTTGAGGGGTAGGGGTGGGGAGGTGGAGGTCAGAACCTCCACCTCCCCACCCCTACCCCTGTGAATGTGAATGTGTTGGGTCCGGACACAACCCAGGGCTGGAGAGCCCGCACTTTGAGACGGACAGCAGGCAGTCACCGGGGCTGGGCCCCCTGGGCTCCGGATGCCTGGATGCCGGGAGAGAGGTGGGGCTTCCAGGATGGTGGTGGGAAGGGGGTGTCTCTCCCACTCATCCGCTTCCCCTGTTCCCTCCTATGGTCTAGGACTGGCTGACCCGCTATGGCTATCTGCCACCCCCCCACCCTGCCCAAGCCCAGCTGCAGAGCCCTGAAAAGCTGAGGGATGCTATCAAGGTCATGCAGAGGTTTGCTGGGCTGCCTGAGACAGGCCTCCTGGGTAGGTAGACCCCCTCACACCCCTCCCTAGCCCTGCCTCTGCACCCAGCCTGACCATTGGCCAGCAGTATCTAAACCTCAGCATGCACCTGAATCACAGGAGCTATAAAATGCTGGTCTTGGGGCCAAACCCATGATATTCTCAGGCATTCCTTTTCCAGTAAATATTTACTAAGAATCTCTTACGTGTAAGGCCATTTCAGGCTCTGCTGGTGCAGTGAGGAACAAAGCAGAAAAGGTGCCTGCTCTCGTGGGACATGCACACAGATTGGGAACAAAAATATGCAAGATAATTTCAGATAGTGATTCGTGTTTTGAAGAAAATAAAATGCTGGTCAGGGCAGATCCCTCTGAAAGGTGTCAGGGGGTGAGAGGAGCTCAAATGACACAAAGAACTCATAGGACACAAATAGAAGCAGCCAGCCATGGGAAGATGTGGGAGAAGTGTCCCAGGGAAATGCAAAGGCCCTGTTGTAGGCACAAACTGGTGTGTCTGTAATGAGAGAAGGACTGAAAAGTTAAGCAAGAACCTGATTGGGAATGGGTGGGGGGCGATGTTTGAAAGGTGGGTTTGATTACAAGCATGATAAACCACTGGAGGGTTTGAAGGAGGGAGGCAATTGGATTGGATTTACAGTTCTAAGCTTCCTCTACTTGCTGATGGAGAATGGAGGGTGGAAATGGAGACCAGGAAGGAGGCAGTTGAATCCAGGGTGCATATTTTGGAGGTAGAGCTGAGAGGCTCATCTGTCAGGTAAAATGAGGAAGAAGAGAGAACTGGGCGATGCTGGCTAGCTGCAGGGGAGGTAGGACCTTTCTCTGTCCTGTCCACTGCCAAGTAGCGTCTAGCATCTGTATGTGCCCCATTACTCTTTGTCGCCTCAACCAATGAGGTGAGGTTTGACCTTCATTTGAGGATGAGGGGACAGCTGGGAAGGGAGCTGAACTAGGAAAGGGGACTCCAGGCAGATCTAACCTGGGAGACCGGAGGCCCAGCCAGCCTGGGGGCTTTGGACTTTAGGATGCGGTGAGGACTAGGGACCTAGGGCGTGAGGTATGGGCAAGCAACCTCCCAGGGGGCTCCGGCCTCAGAGAGGAATCTGCACTGCACTCCCGTGGCTCCCTTCTCCAGAGTCCAAGCACCAAGGCTCAGGGAAGCAGGACCCCCAGATCCCAGAGCTGAGCATCACATGGAGGCAGCCAGTCCATCCAGGGCCCGGTGAAGAGGGGAACACTGCCCTGAAGAGCAGGGTCCTAATTTGATCTGAGCGGGCTACCTGAACTGGCTAGCCTGTGTTCAAATCCAAGCTGCGAGGCCTTCTTGGGCAAGTTGTTTAACGTCTCTGAACCTCAGTGTGTCCGTGTAGGTTAGCCAGTACCATGATTACAGCAGGTTGTCCTACTGCTGATCCCCTTCCCCCACCCCCTCTCCCCCAGACCCAGTGACGATGGCCACCATGCAGAGGCCCCGCTGCTCCCTGCCCGATGTGCTGGGGGCGGCAGAGCTGGTCAGGCGCCGCCGCCGCCGCCGGTATGCTCTGAGTGGCAGCATGTGGAAGAAGCGAACCCTGACGTGGAGGTAGGTCCTGGTGCGCACCCCACCCTGGCCTGCCTGCTGGGCCCCGTGTGGAACAGCTGCCTTCTGTCTCCCCAGGGTACGCTCCTTCCCCCAGAGCTCAGCACTGACCCAGGAGACGGTGCGGACTCTCATGCACCATGCCCTGACCACCTGGGGCATTGAGTCAGGCCTCAAATTCCAGGAGCTGGTTTCTCAGGACCCAACAGAGCCCGACATCCTCATCGACTTTGCCCGGGCATTCCACCAGGACAGTTACCCCTTCGACGGGCAGGGAGGTACCCTAGCCCATGCCTTCTTCCCCGGGGAACACCCTATCTCTGGGGACACTCACTTTGATGACGAGGAGACATGGACTTATGGATCAAAAGGTACAATCTCCCTATTCTGAGAGGTCCCTTCCCCAGGTCTGTCTGTCCTTAAGAATTCGGTTTGAATCACATGTATCAATGGGGGCTGTATCAGTTGGGCTTCTCCAGAGAAACAGAACCAGTGGTGTGCGTGTGTGCATGTGTGTGTGTGCAAAATGATTTATTTAAGGAATTGGCTCACAGGATTGTGGAGGCTGGCAAACCCAAAATCTATAGGACAGGCCCGCAGACTGGAAATTCAAGTGAGAGTTGATGCTGCAGTCCTGAGTCTGATATCTGCATAGCAAGCGAGGTGGCTGGGAACCAGGCATGATTTCTATGTTGCAATCTTGAGGCAGAATTCCTTTCTCTCTGGGAAGGTTTTGTTCTCCGGGCCTTCAACTGATTAGACAAGGCCCACCCACCATGGGGCATGATCTGCTTTACTTACAGTCAATTGATTGTAGATGTTAATTACGTCTACAAAATAACCTACACAACAACATCTAGACTGGTGTTTGACTAAACAACTGGGCACCATAGTCTGACTAAGTTGACACAGAACATTACCCATCACCGAGGCCTCTCAGGCGTCCAGCTCCGAGCTGCGGACTAAAAGAAGTGAAAACAGCCCCTTGCAGCAGCTGAGTCAGAAGAGTAACCGGTAGTTGCCACACATGGTGACACAACTTGAGGGAATCCTAGCAGAGGAAGTCCTCCAGCCTGTGGTGCTCAGAGGCTACCCAAAGCCTTTGACTGACGGGGCTTCCTAGAAGTGGTGACTTTATTCATCCCACATGCGTGTACTGACGGCCAACTAGCACACAAGATCCTGTTGTCCTGGGGCATGTGGGGCTGTGGGGAGGACGCAGAGAAAAGCACAAGCTGGCGAGCTAGCTGAGTCCAGGGTCGTCAGGGCTAGGAGCACAGGGGGACATGGGGGGCTGGAAGGCCGAAATACGGTGCCGGGAGGGGGAGTGTGTGTCTCAGCACAAGAGGGCCTTGGAAGCACGGGGACAGAGTGGGGGGGGGGTGGGGGGAAGGGAACGGGAGCCGTGGAAGGTCTTGCATTCTGGAGGGTCCGGGAAAGGGATGGTGCTGGGTGATGTGGGTCAGAGGACAGTTGAGTCAGGACGGGCAAGATTGGGATCTAACCAGACCCTGGGGACAGAGGGGATGTGGAGGAAGGGGTGATGGCTAGGTTTCTGACTCAGGGGCCCCTGGAGGAGGAAGAGCAGGCTCTCGGAAGGCAGAGGGGAGTTCAGGTTGGTTGCGTGTTTGCAGCGCTTATGGGCCGTTCGGTGTGGGCGGTGCGTTCGTGGTCAAGTGTGTCGCTCTAGAACTGGGACTTCTCTGACTTAGGTCAGGTTCCCCATAAGTAGAGCTGGAGATGAAAGTTCTTGGGCAAGCAGTTTCTCAGGGTATGTTCGTAGGGCAAAGGGAAACAAGAGCGAGCTGGGGAAAGAAGCTTAGTCAGGGTACGGTCTCAGCTGAGAGGAGCCTGACCCACACGGCTAGTCCTGCCTGGAGGCAAGGGGTCCAGCTCTTCTAGTCACTCAGCAATCGGCCATTGGCTGTGAGCCACGGCAGGGAGGCTGGCCAGGAGGGAGAGCCGTTTTCTGGGGAAGGGGGCAGCCAGGGGATGAGCACACAGGCTCTGACTTGGGCGAGGTGCCCACAGCATCCACAGAAGTGAGGCTGTGTAACGCAGCATTTGAGCACGCCGGCTTGCAGTGGAACTCCAGTCAGGGCTCCTCCACTTGCCACGCCGTGCTTAGTTTCATCATCTGAGAAATGGGGATTATAATAGTACCTGCCGGCAGGTGGGCTTGTAATGCACCTACAGTGGTCGGCACAGGGCCCGCACGCAGTAGCACTCTGCTCGCTGCAGAGTGGCCTGGTGGCACACGGGGGATGGTAAGGTTCTAGGAGGAGAGTGTAGAACGTGAAGGTCAAGCACAGAGCTGTGGAGAGCCCCACAGTTGAGGGGAGGGTAGAAGGAGAGGAGGAACCAAAGGAAATGGAGGAAGAACAGGCCCGCAGGTGACCAGGAGCAAGGGTGACGAGGGGAACAGGGAGCAGTGGGCAGGGCAGCAAGCCAGGCCAGTAAGTTACAGGGGCCTGGATGTGATCACCTGAGGACAAAGTGACCTTGGTGCCTACAGACTTCGCGGGTGGGGGAGGAATCCTGACCACAGTGAGGTTAGGCGTGAGAGGGGCCAAGGAAGTGAAGACTGAGTTTAGATCACTGACCACAGAACTTGCTAGGGAAGGAGAGGGGTGTGGATGGGGGCAGATAGGTACTGAGGTGGCTTAGGATGAGGGAGTCTTGAGCACTTGGTGATGCTGGATGAGCCAACAGAAAGAGTTGGGGGATGGATGAATGGATTCATGCATGGATAGATGGATGGATGGATGGATGGACGGATGGATGAATGGACAGATGGATGCATGCATGAATGGAAGGATGGATGGATGGATAGACACGTGGGTGCAGGGATGCAGGGATGGATGGGGGGGTGGGGCATTGTCCTTGTCCTTGAGGAGGTAAGGGAAGCAGGGTCCTTGCACAGGGCAGGGCAGGAGGCAGGAGGCGAGCATGGGGGAGGCGGAGGTATCTGCCCAGGCACACAGGAAGTTACAGATTGCATCGGATGGTCTGTCTTGATGAAATAGGAAATACATTTTTCAGCATTTGTCACCTAAGAGTTGGAGGCCAGAGCTGGGGAGCAGCTTGAGGGGCTGTGGGCCTGGCATTGAGGCTAGTGGAGAGCGCAGAGGAGCTGTCTGATGAGATCTAGAGCAGAGCTGAGAGGAGGTGTCGGGGACCCCCGAAGACTGGCCACCGGGAATCTCATGGGCTGGGGCTGGGGCTGCAGTTGTGTGTCTTCCCCCAGCTGCAGAGCGTGAGAAGGGTGCAAGGAAGGGTGTGGCCAAAGGAGAGGCAAAGCAGGGGGAGGAGGGGTGAGGGATGAAGGAGATCTACTTGACGTAGACACCCAGCTTCCTCCAGTTTCTCAGAAAAAGGCCTCAGGGCAATAAGAAAACCCACAGTCAACGACCAAATCCATCAATACGAACACAGTTTGACCAAGACCATCTGAAGTCGCTGCTGAAAGACAGGACAGTACGGCCAGAGTACTTGGCTATACTGTCATTTGACTTGACCTCCCTGTGCCTCAGTTTCCCATCTGTCAAATGAGGACAAAAGAAAGAGGTTTTGTGAGAGGAGAATGAGAGCAAGTAATTGCTACTCTTCTTAAGACTCACCCATGCATTTCTTTCTTCACTCTCATCCAACAGACCTTAGGGGCTGGGAGAAATTTGCTTTTCGGATCACCAGGCCCCTTCCAGTAAACCCACTTTCAACAGTGCTGGCCCGAGTTAGAGATTTCCAGGCAGTAGATCAACATCTGTGGAAACTGTGCTTCCTTGGGCAGCTGCTCGCCTCTCTGGCTGTCTTGCAGTCTTGCTTTCTTGGCCTCTCAGCGGCTGAAGTAGGAGCTAGCAGGTGGATCGATGAGGAGCTGGGACTTGGCCAGCAACTGGGAGTGTGAAGAGGCTCACTCCTGGCACCCGGGCTGGTCCCCAAGGAAGAGGCTGTGGTCAGAGAGGCTGGGAACGAGGCTGGCCGCCAGGGCCAGCAGACTGGTCTGAGTGTCTGCCCGAGGAGATGGATGAAGCTGCAGAGGCAGGGAGGCAGCCCAGGACCTGAGGGAGGCAGGGGAGGGGTGGAGGCTGTGGGAAGGGGGAGATGGGGGAGGGTGACAGAGGACTGAGGGGATGGGGGCACTGGCGGGGTGCACATGGGAGGAGGGGGAGCACCATGGGGGTGGGAGCGGGGTGAAGGTCTTGGGAACCGAGGCCAAGGAGACCGTGGGTGGGGAGTTCTGACCACAGACTGGAGCGGGACTGGGGCTTCCTCGAGAGAAATGCATGCACCCCCAGGTTCCTGCTTCCCCCCAGGGTGTTTCTGCATGCACAGGCTTCCTTGCCTGGGGGCCGGCGCTGCATCCGAAAGGTCACCCCTTCGTCTGTCCAGACTGTCTCCTCCTACCCCTTCCCTTACGTCTTCTGTGGGTCTCTTCAGCCCCGTACCTGAGTTCCCAGAACTGCCAAACAAGGCTACTCAAAAACATCTACCAAATAAGTAAATGCACACAAGAAGGACAGAATGGCTCACAGAAGGGTCTGGAGATAGCCACCTTTGGAGGGTCTCCTGGTTGTTCCTGTCTGCCGGCAGGTCCCACTCCCGTGGCTTCCTGGCTGCCTTTGTTCCCGGTGTGGCGGAGGGGCACAGCTCTAGCCCAATTTCCCTCCTTCCCCAGATGGTGAGGGGACTGACCTGTTTGCTGTGGCTGTCCATGAGTTTGGCCATGCCCTGGGCCTGGGCCATTCCTCAGCACCCAACTCAATTATGAGGCCCTTTTACCAGGGCCCGGTGGGCGACCCCCACAAGTACCGCCTGTCCCAGGATGACCGCGAAGGCCTGCAGCAGCTCTACGGTACAGGGGCTGGGAAGGGGCGGCTTGCCCTGTGGTCTCTGCCGCAGTGGGGTCTGGGAACTCACGCCTCTCTGACTCTCTCGCCACAGGGAAGGTGCCCCAAACCCCATATGATGAGCCCACAAGGAAACCCCTGGCTCCTCCTCCCCCGCCCCCTGCCCTGCCCCCAGACAGGTGAGTCCCTCTGCAGCTGTATGACCTGGGGTGAAGTCCCTAACCTCAGTGTGGTCAGTGGTGAGATGGGCACGGTGAAAGTCCCTACCTCATAGGACTGTCCTAACAGTTAAGCAAAGAGACCAGGAACCTCAGTCTCTCTCTGCTCACCTCTCCTTTCCTTTGTAGCCCCTCTCTTCCCATCCCTGACCGATGTGATGGCAATTTTGACGCTATCGCTAACATCCGTGGTGAAATCTTCTTCTTCAAAGGTGAGTCACTCCAGACCTCCCCTGACCCCATAGAGTTGGCTTCCTACCCCCTTAGGATGACCCACCACGCCTGTGGGGGTTCCCAGGATGCAGGACTTTCAGTGCTAAAACCACAAGGCAAAGCCTGGGAGAGCTGCTCACCCCAGAGCCACTGCACCCTTAAAACCCAGACGGACTTGCTCCGCCAGCCGGGGGAGACAGAGAGCCAGCATGGTCTCCCAGCCACGCGCTCTGAGGGAGAAGACCTCTTGCCATCTCCTGCCCCGACGCCCGCCCCTTGTTCCGACACAGGCCCCTGGTTCTGGCGCCTGCAGCCCTCGGGACAGCTGGTGTCCCCCCGGCCCGCCCGGCTCCACCGCTTCTGGGAGGGGCTGCCCGCCCAGGTCAAGGTCATCCAGGCCGCCTACGCCCGGCACCGGGACGGTCGCATCCTCCTCTTCAGCGGTGAGTGAGAGCGCCGGGGCGCAGCTGGGCCCGCGCGGGGGACGCACCTGCTCACCTGCCGGCTCCCCTGCAGGCCCGCAGTTCTGGGTGTTCCAGGACCGGCAGCTGGAGGGCGCCCCGCGGCCGCTCACGGAGTTGGGGCTGCCGGCGGGAGAGGAGGTGGACGCCGTGTTCTCGTGGCCGCTGAACGGGAAGACCTACCTGATCCGGGGCCAGCGCTACTGGCGCTATGACGAGGCGGGGGCGCGCCCGGACCCCGGCTACCCCCGCGACCTGAGTCTTTGGGAAGGGGCGCCTCACGCCCCGGACGATGTCACTGTCAGCAACACAGGTGGGAGAGGGGGCGGGGGGTGGGGGCTGGAGGCCCCGGGGACGGGGGAGAGGGGCCATCCTGGGGGTTTCGGGGAGCCCGCGGGAGGGGCAGCCTGGACCGGCCCCCGAAGTGTCTCCTCCCACCCCCGCAGGTGACACCTACTTCTTCAAGGGCGCCCACTACTGGCGCTTCCCCAAGGGCAGCGTCAAGGCCGAGCCCGAGGCCCCCCAACCCATGGGCCCCAAGTGGCTGGACTGCCCGGCCCACAGCGCTGTCCCACGCTTCCCCAGACCCCCCAAAGCGACCCTGGAACCCGGGACCTGCGATTGTTCGTGCGAGATCAATCACGCCTCAGGGCGGCCGTCGCTGTCCTTCCTGCTGTCCCTTCTGGCCGTGCTGGTGGGGGGTGTCGCCTCCCGTTAAGGGGGACGGGTCTCCCACCGCGGGTTTTGGTGTGTGTGTTTTGGGGGGGGGTCGTCCTGAGTCACCGCGGAGGCGCATCTGCTGTTCCCAGGGGTAGGACTCTGCGGGGACGCAGCTGGGAGCATGTGGGTGGAGCTAAGCCTTGGGGACCGGGGACAAATGGCTGGCGCTTAGAGTGGACCGGTCCTGTGCTCAGCGTCGCCTCCCCCGCCTGACCCCGCGCGGATGCGGCGGCGCTTTTCTTCCGCAGGACGCTCCTTTTCCCGGAAAAGCTGGTGTTTCTTGGAGCACAGCGGCCGACTGCAGCCCTGCCCCCGCCTGGCAACAGCGGCTCCCAGTAGCAGCTCTGGGCTGTTCCGACTTTAGAGGAATGGCCCGACTGGGGAACTGAACCCCAGCCTCTATCTCCACCCGCTGCTCCGAGTTTCCCAGGACTGTCCCACCCTGTCCCACTTCCAAGATATCCTCAATGCCACAGGGATGGGGACCCCAGACCCAGCCCCGAAACTACCCCTGAGCACCCGTGGGTGTGTCCCACGTCTTGGGTGACATCAGTGGCCACCCAGACGACCCTCCACAACCTAAGCCCCGTGGACCTACTTTCTGGTACCACTCTGGACCCAGTACTGTGTGGGTTCAACAGAACACCTTCCTATCCCTACAAGTCCCCTCAGTGCCTCCACACTGGAGGGCCTGCCACTTCCCTCAAGGAGAGCTCCTGGACTCTCCTCAGCTCCATGCGGTGGGAAGACCCTGGACTCAGCCACGCTTCCTCAGCACCCCTGGGTGATGAGTGGGTGGGCCACCTCATTCACCCACCCCACTCCCCGCTCCCCGCAGAATGCAGGATCTAAATCAGTGCCTCTGGAACTATACTTCTGGAATATTCCACATTAGAATCACCTAGGGAACTTAAAAATGCAGACCTCACACCCTCACCCTGAATGCAAGAGTCTGCATCTGAGTAAGCTTGAGGAGTGGGCATGGGAGCTGGGACAGCAGCTGTCCACCCCGTCTTGTGGCTTTCCTGTGTCTCTGCCATGTTCTTCCTCCTAGGGGCCAACCTCTTCACGTTCTCGGTGGAGTCAAGTTGATGGCCCTGGTCTATGGGTGGAGCCACTTAGGGACCATTTCTTGGGTTGCCATCCAGCCCACAGGGCTGCCTGGGCGGGGGCCGCAGGCGAAGTCCCAGCATGCTGGGAGGTTGCCTGCCATTAGTGGGTCGCAACAAGCTGACCAGCAGGAGGGCAACAACAAGAGGTCTTCAACCAGTCCGTGACTGGGAATCCTAAGCCGCCAGAAAACCAGAAATCTGGGCCTCTGTCAGGATCCTTTCAAAATACGTGGAGGAGGAAACTTGTATTTTAAAAGCTTATGAGCCCCATGCAGGAGGACAAGGAAAATGATTGGAGAGAAAGCCCTTCATTGCTTCTGTGCACAGATGGACCTGGGGTGAGTTTGGCTGCAGGAACTTGATAGATCTGAATCGCTCTGTTTTGTAGAAGAACTTGGGGTTCAGAGTTGTTGGGCAGTGGGGTGGCAGATGGAGAGAGAGAATGAGTGGGAGAAGGAAGCAGAGAAAGGAACCCAAAAGTCGGCTAGGGGAGCTCAGAGGAGGAGTGTCCAAGGTGAAATCTGTGGCTACTATCATGCTCTTTGGAAACTTCTCCAGCCTTTAAAAATATATTAAGTATACTATGGAAAAAGACCATGTCAAATTGATTAATTTTATTTTTAAAATGGTATGCTCCCATAATCAAAATGTAAAACATTTGTGCTTCAAAGGACACCCTAAAAATGAAAAGACCACCCACAAAATGGGAGAGTACGTTTGCAAAGGACATATCTGATAAGAGACTTGTATCCAGAATATACAAAATACTCTTACAATTTCATAACAAGAAGATAAATAAACCAGTTTAAAAACGGGTGAAGGATCAGACTAGACACTCCTCCAAGGAAGATATAGAAGTGGTCAACAAACACATGAAAAGATGCTCCACATCACTAGTCCTAAGGGGAATGCAAATCAAAACCGCACCGGGATGGGATACTCTTTCACACCCACTAGGGTGGCTAGAGTCAAAACAACATCATTGTAAGTGTTGGTCTACCCAAGAGAAGGAGAAACCTATGTACAGAAACTTGCACACACATGTTCACAGCAACAGGATTCATAATAGCCAAAGGGTAGAAGCAACCCAAATACCCCATCAATAGGTGAATGGATACATAAGGTGGCATACTCATGCAGTGGAATATTATTCAGCCATAAAAAGGAATGAAGTTCTTTTCTTTTTCTTCTTTAAATATTTATTTATTTGAGAGAGAGAGAGCATGTGCGGCAGAGGAAGAGGGAGAAGCAGGCTTCCTGCTGATCAGGGAGCCCGATGCGGGGCTCGATCCCAGGACCCCGGGCTTATGACCTGAGCCGAAGGCAGAGGCTTAACCAGCTGAGCCACCCAGGCGCCCCAGGAATGAAGTTCTGATTCATGTTGCCGGATGGAAACGCTGTGGATGGAAAACACTGTGCTGAGTGCAAGGAACCGGACACAAAAGGTCACATAGTGTGACCATTTCCATGTGATTCCATTTATATGAAATGTCTAGAACAGGAAAATCCAGGAACAGATCGTAGATGAGGGGTTGGCTAGGCCTGGTGCAGGTGGGGTTTTGGGATTGGGGGGTTTTGGCTAAGGGGTATGGGATTTCTCTTTGAGGTGATGAAAATCATACACTTTGATGGGTGAATTGTATGTGAATTATTTCTCACTAAAACTATAAAGAAAATGATACAGTCCGCAATGAAATACAAAATGCCTGCAGATGGTGGTCTTTGTGAGCCAGTCATGGAGGGGCCAAGTGTCCCATGGGGTCAGGGAGCAAGGCGTCCCCAGATGAAGCCCAGAAGTATTACTTACAGGTGAAGCGGGAGCAGCTGTCTTCTCTCTTTCCACCTGGAATTTAAAGATGGCTCAGGGAAGCATCTGGACTCCTAGGTGTGCAAAAGGAGTTTCAGACCAATGATGGGCTCCTAGGGGTAGGGAGACACCAGCCGGGGTCTAGTTAATGCAAGTGAGACTTTCACCAAGGAAATGTGCTTTATAGTTCCATCCTTCTGGTGGAACCCCAGGACCCCAGGTCCTCTTTGAGGGTGTTAGGCGCTGAGTTGTATCCCCCCAAACTCATATGTTGAAGTCCTAACCTCCAGCACCTCAGAATGTGACCTGATTTGGAGATGGGGTCTTTACAGAGGCAATCAAGGTAATGAGGTCATTGGATGGGTCCTAATCCAATAGGACTGCTGTCCCTATAAAAATGGGAGATTTGAGAACAGACACACATACAAGATTGACTCAGACACGAAGACGGCTGGCTGCGGGCCTGGGAGAGAGGCTCTTCCCCCAAAGCCCTCAGAAGGAACCACTGCTAACACCTTGATTTCTACTTCTGGCCCCAGAAATGGGAGAGAATACATTTCTGTGATTTAGGCACCCCAGCGGTTGTACTTTGTTGTGCCCGCCCCCAGACACCAATACAGAGGGCAGACAGAGGCTGTGCTGAACTGGGAGGGGCTTTGGCCCCAGAGCGGGGTAAGGGGAGAGCAGGGGGTGAGCCCAGCTGTGTGAGAGGCACACCAGGACCTGGGAGCGCCCCACCCGAACCACCACACACAGGTGCCTGAGTGTTGCAGGACCATGGCATCCCTTGGCCCCAGAAGGGCTCAGGATAGCCTGGTCAGCTGGGCCTAGGCCGACAGCAAGCCACCCTCAACCTCTCCTGAGGGCTTTACCCTGTCCCCTGGCAGACAGACATTGCCTCCAGCCACCCCTGCAGGGGCCCATGGGACCATATGTTCAGGCGCCCCGCCTGGTGGGCCCACCCTAGGGGTCTTGCGGGTCCTGCCACACTGTGGGCCAGGAGGTTCTTGGAACCTTCTCTGGACTTGGGAGCTGGGATACACACCGTTCCAAGTGACCCGGCCAGCATTCCTCGGGACTTCCCCCAACTGGATGACTTCATTTTCCAGAGCTCAGGGATAATCTCAGTCCGCTTTCCCAAGTCTGCACTTTCCCTCTGCCCCTCGCCCGTCTCAGGCTGATGAGGTTGGGGAAGAGGCCTGTTTCCAGGCTCTGGGATTCCTACCCACTCCAAGAGTGGGGCAGCCACAGCTAGACCCATGCCCAACCCCTCCCAGGCCCTTCAGTCTCCCTGTCTGTCCTCTGCTTCTGTCTCTGTGTCACACACACACACACACACACACACACACACACACACACACACACACACACACACACAGAGCCCCACATCCTGCCTTTAGGGCAGGCTGCCCCCTCCCCCAACCCCTCCCTCCCCTTCCCCCAACCCCTCCCCCCTCCCTTCTCCTCCCTCCCTCCTCCCTCTTAAAAGAGCGGCTTGCTCTCTGGAGCAGAAACCTCAGCTGCGAGAATATGTGAGAAGGTGATGGCTCAGTGGAGTCCTGGGGAGGGAGCTGCAGCCAAAGGGACTTTCTGTGGGGGTGGCAGGAAGCCTGCTTCTCTGAAGACTCTTCCTTACACCTGTTCCTGCCTACCAGGTCACAGCCCCTGGAGGCCTGAACAACCATGTGCTTCACCCAGGTGTTGAGAGTGAGTGGGGGGGAGGGGAGGGGGACGGGGCGGTGGGCCCCAGATACCATTTCTGCACTGTGGGTCCCCCTTCTCCCACCTGTGCTGGCCCGCGGACCTGCTGATCGCTCCACATGCACCTGGCTCTGTCCCATTCTCCTAGACCAGTGGGGGAGCCCCCTGAGGAAGCAGGGGTCTGAGGCAGTCAACAGGGCTCCAGTCTCATAATGAGCCTGAGCTTGCTTGGTCGAATGCTCTGCCATCTCTGTCCTGAAATTCTGAATAATTGTTGACAAACAGCCTCACATTCTGAGTCATTCACTTTATTTTTTACTTTTTTAAGATTTTATTTGTCAGAGGGAGAGAGAGACAGAGAGAGAGAGAGCGCGCGCACCGCACAAGCAGGGGAAGTGACAGGCAGAGCAGGCAGAGGGAGAAGCAGACTCCCTGCAGAGCAGGGAGCCCGGCATGGAGCTCAAGCCCAGGACCCCGGGATCATGACCTGAGCTGAAGGAGCTCAAGCCCAGGACCCCGGGATCATGACCTGAGCTGAAGGAGCTCAAGCGCAGGACCCCGGGATCATGACCTGAGCTGAAGGCAGACGCTTAACCCACTGAGCCACCCAGGAGTCCCTGAGTCATTCACTTTATAGAGCAGGTCCTTGTGGGGCCAGGTTTCCTGTCTGGGGGTAAATTATGGGGGGCAGCTCTGTGTGTGTGTGTGTCTTTGCGTGTGCCAGCGGTCCTGAGGAACAGGGTGTGCTGTGGGACAAGGGGGTTGCTCTAGGAGTTAGACCCAACATGTCTGTGGGGCAGCTGGAGAGGGCCAGAGGAAGCACAAATCCCAGTAGACCCTCTGTGCCCTGGAAACCAGATGTGGCCCTAAGGTAGAGATGTGGGAGGGAGGCTCTGGTGTACCTCGCACTTCGGGTCAAGCCAAGAGTCTGGGCAGGGGAGATGGGTCTGCAGAGTCAGCAGTCAGGAAGCGTTGCTGGCCACGGGTGTCCCTGCATCTCTCTCACCACCTCAGAGAAGACTGGCCATTGCCAATCCTTCCCTTGGCCAACTGTCAGCCTGGATGGAGAGCTCAGGCATTCGGTAACACGTTCAACCCTGCACTCTCCAGAGCAATGTTCCTAGGTGTGTGTGTGTGTGTGTGTGTGTGCACGCGTGTGTGCGTGCCCGTGCGCGCACACGAATACAGCAAGTGGGGGGCGGGATGGCAAGGTCACACGAGCCTGAAAAAAATCACTGTTTACCTCCACAGGCAGGCAGAAGTCTGACTGAGGTTTTATGACTCAAAATGGTAAGATCTTCCCGATCGCTTCTCGGCCTTTTGGCTAAGATCAAGTTTAGAAGCTCTTCCCGATGCCTGGTTGGGAGAGTGAGGGGAGTCTGGGTCCTGCTGTGTGGAGCTGGGAATGTCTGGCCCACCTGGGGGCGGCGGTGAGGAGGATCAGGCCTGTCTTTCCCACCGCTGCCTCTCCTCCCCTCACAGCGCCAGATGGTGGACAGTTTCTGTAACAATTCAGGCCTGACAACATCAACCAGAAGAACGAGAGCAGGTGGGTCACTGTGCCCCCCACTCGCCTGCTTTCTACAGTTTGGCTTGGGTGGGTGGTTTCACAATGATGGTGGTGATGGGGACGATGAAGATGCAGCCCCAGGTTTGCGCATTCCTTCCACTGGACAGATCCTCGCAATAGGCTAATGTCTCAGTTCACACCTGTGTGGCAGGTGTGTGCACAGGTGGGGAATGCAGAGGCCCAGGGAGGCTTAGGAAGGTGTCCAAGTCACTGGGCATATCGATGACAGGGCAGGGATGCCAGACACCTGGTCCCCAGACCCCTGGGCTGGACCCAGCTATGGGGGCCTGGCGAGCGGAGAACAGCCCGGGGCTTAGGGATAAGACTGAGTGTGGGAGATGCTGGAAGGATTAAACAAATGATTTTTCCCCAACAGGAGCAGTTAGCAGTACTGCAGCTGGAGGTGACTTGGGCATTGCTCCTCCTCCACACCTTAGTCCCCAGGGTGATGCTCAGCCACGTTACTGGGTCTGGGCTCCTGGCTCCCTGGTGACTCACCTGGCCCCATGGAGGTGACAGGGGACTGCAGACTACAGCAGGCAGGAGCGCCAGGCCGGTAGCCTCTGCCCCCTCTTCTCCCCAGGACAACTTCAATTAGGCCTTGCTCAAAGCTGGGGATCTGCATTATCAGAATAGCAATCAGGTGCGTGTGAGGCGCCCGCCTCGGCCCTCCTTGCTTCCCTTCCCCACGTGTTCTGTCTTGATTTTGGTGTTGCCATGTATGGACACAGCCCCGCTGAGCTGAGGAGGGGGAAGGGATGCCCCTCGAGACTGGGGAGGTGGCAACTTCCTGGCACCGGCCTCCCCCTCCCCAGCACACCCAGGCAAGGGCCCCCTCACCGCCCTCAGTGCCGCGTCCGTCCGCTGGGCCCCGAGGGCCGGGCTCCGATCGAGGCTGGTCAGGGTCCACACCGCGTACATGGTTTATGCTGGAAGAGGGGGAGGAAGTCGGAGGGAGAAGTCCGCGCGTGTGGGGACCTGCTGGCGGGAAATCTGTCTCCCAGATTCTCAGAAAGGTTGGGAGGCCTCAGCCCGGGCCAGGACCTGAACGGCCCCCAACCCCGTCCCTGCAGGACTCCACTCCATTACTTCCCGAGGTGTAGCAGGAACTGGGCTCCAGGGTCTGGAGGTCCTCTGTCCTTTCCCTGGAAGACTGGAGTCCTGAGGGCTGCTATCCCAAGGAGTCCTTTTGTAACCGAGCCCTGAGGTCCTTTCAAAGGCTGCTGGGCCGCCTCTGGCAGAAGTGGCAGGCCGCGATGGCTTGGTTGAAGAAGACCCTGGCTGCTGGCATGCAGGCCCTTTGCAAGGTGGTGGAGGCCATCTGGAGTGTGTTTAACGATTTCTGCTCCTTCATGGCACAGGTCCTCAGGAGCGCCATCCAGGCCTAGCGAAACCCCCTGACCGGTATCCTTCCCCAGGTCTGGCCCATCACTGTGGCTATGGTGTCTTAATAAAAGTTGGTCGAACCCAGTGGAATGCCTGTGGTGTCAGGAGCAGGGGGCACCAGTGGATGGGAGGGGACATGTGTCACGTGGACCCGAACTGGGGTCCACCTGACCGCTCTAAATCTGTACGTGGGACACTGGTGTCACAACTGGTCACGGACTTGTGGAGAGGACTGGAAGGCCGATGCCTTGCCTGATGCGTAGTAGAGACTCAGTAAATGGTGCTCCCAGAGCAGCAGGGAGCTCAGGCCTGAGGAGCTTTCAGCCCTCGTTTCTTCTCCTGACCCGGGTCTTCATCGTTCGCTGGGCCACAGAAGCTCCTCGGTCTTCCTTCCAAGATCAGAGGCCTTGGGGTTGGGGCATGGGAGGGGGGGCAGGATGGAGGACGGATGGGGAGGGTGGGTGTACCCCTGCCTGTGCCAGGCAGAGAGGCAGCTTGGGGGGGAGGGCAGGAGTCACGTCTCAGGCCTGTGGCCTGTGGCCTGGTGTGGGTCTGCAAATGCAGGAACTCAGGGGAGGAGGAGAAGGCCAGGGCTGGAAGGGCTCAGGTCAGCTCATCATTTTTCTTTTCTTTTCTTTTTTTTTTTTTTAAGATTTTATTTATTTATTTGAGAGAGAGAGACAGCGAGAGAGGGAACACAAGCAAGGGGAGTGGGAGAGGGAGAAGCAGGCTTCCCGCTGAGCAGGGAGCCCGATGTGGGGCTTGATCCCAGGACTCTGGGATTGTGACCTGAGCCGAAGGCAGATGCTTAACGACTGAGCCACCCAGGCGCCCCTCTTTTTTTGCTGTTTTTGTTTTAAGATTGATTGATTGATTTGCGAGAGAGAGAGAGAGAGAGAGAGAGAGAGAGAGAGAGAGAGAGGTACAGAGAGCGACTCTTTCTCAGACTACCAGTTGGGGGGGACCCAATGCAGTGCAGGCCCAACCCATGAGCTCAAGCAAGACCCGATCTGAAATTGAGGCTCAGCTGACTAAGCCGCCAGGCACCCCTCCTCCTTTCCCCCAAGCTCCCCCGCCCCCCACTGACTTCCTGCTTCTGGCAGCCTCACACAGATTTTGCATTGGGAGCGTCCGGCCGCAAATAGCAGCTGCTGAGGTGGAGCTGAGGGGGGTGGTTCCAGGGCCCCGACCTGAGAACAGAGCAGGAAGGAAGGAGGAAATGGGCCTGGGGCAGGGGACCACAGGCACTCCGCTGGGTCTGAGAAGGATGCTGAGGTGAGAGAGGCATGTGCGGAGGGGCTTGGGAGCCAGGAGGCCTCAAGGACTGGGGGCACTTCTGTGAGTCAGCATTCCCCCCTCTCCTGTCGGCCAGCTTCTTCAGACCCTTTTGGATCATAGGAAGTAAATTCTTGATTCTTAGAAAAATCGCCTCCCTGGGGGCCACCTCTGAGTCCAGCAGGAGGCGATAATGGCTGAAGCATACCCTGCTAGCAGCTTCTTGGTGGCCCCGATCATCCTCATGGACCCTGCTTGCTAGCAGCCCCTGCCCTACAGGGGACAGTGTTGGGGGGATCTTCCCCTTGGCCATGTCCTCTCTCCCCACTTCCTGTCAGCATTCAGGTTGTCTTAGATCCTTGCCCTGCATTTTCAAGTGACCTTGTGTCAAAATGCCACTTCTTGTGACTTCTGCACTGATTTCCTTTGAGAAAACTCACCTCCTGTGCTGACCATCAGGGGCTTTTATGAACCCATGGCCCCATCAAAGTCACCGTCATCCAGAGCCTAGACAACTTCCAGGCTCTTCTCATTGGTCTCCCTGGTCTTGCCTCTTTCAAGCCAAATCTATCTAGCACCAAGGTCAAAACAATTTCATTGCAGAATGAAGTAACTCCCTGCTTAAAACCCTCCCCTCTTCCCATCATAAATATACTCTGACTGGGGTGCCTGGGTGGCTTGGTGGGTTAAGCGTCTGCCTTCGGCTCAGGTCATGATCCCGGGGTCCTGGGATCGAGCCCCGCATCAGGCTCCCTGCTTGGCGGGGAGTCTGCTTCTCTCTCTCCCACTCCCCCTGCTTGTGTTCCCTCTCTTGCTGTCTCTCTGTCAAATAAATAAAAATTTTAAAATAAATAAATAAATAAACTCTGACCTTGGCCTCTAAGGCCGTCTCTATCATCAGGTTCCTTTTTTTTTTTTTTAAGATTTTATTTATTTATTTGAGAGAGAGAGAGAAACAGCATGAGAGGGGAAAGGGTCAGAGGGAGAAGCAGGCTCCCCACTGAGCCAGGAGCCTGATGTGGGACTCGATCCCAGGACTCGGGGATCATGACCTGAGCCGAAGGCAGTCGCTTAACCAACTGAGCCACCCAGGCGTCCTGTATCATCAGGTTCCTACAGAGCTCCCTCAGGGACAGTATTCTTCAGCTGCCTGCTCAGCAGCTCAGGGCCTTTGCACATGCTGTTTCCTCTGCCAGGGATGCCCTTCCCCCAGTCCTTCTGTGGTTGCCTCTCCCTTCTGTTTCAGGCCTTGTTCTCCTCAATAGCGCAGCACATTCCCTAGTACACAGTAGGTGCTCAAGAAATAATAAAGCCCCCAAATGCTGTGGGTTCTCCCAACTCCTTACTCTCTTAGTTGACTAAGAAAATTATCTTCTTGAAATTTTCTGCTCTGGGGTCTTCCACAAGTCTAATTTGTTCTGTGACATCCAGTGACTCTCTGTACCCTACCTGATCTTCCTCCCAACCCCCAAAAGCATAGAGCTTCCCCAAGCTCAGAGCTTCCCACTCAGTTGTGCCCAAGAGCCATCTCTACTTTCCCACATTTGTGAGTGGATTTTCCCCAAGTCCCGTGAGCGCTTGTTGACGAGTTCACTTCATGTTCACAAGCATCTGCTAAACAGCAATTACGTGTCAGGTTGGAGGGACAAAAACAACTTAGAAAAAAAAGTGTGGATATAAAAAGCCACAGACAGAAGCAGGAAGAGCATGTGTGTCTTCTGCAGCTGAGGGGGCCTGTTTTCTTTCCTGTGGTCTTAACAGAAGTCACATGATTTTAAATCTGTCTATTAGTTGGGAAAAAAACAATCTGTCTTCCAGAGTAGAGAAGAGGCCAAAATTGCCTGGTAGGTAGAAGGTGTGGAAATCAGCCAAACCAGCTTTGGGTTTACAGGATTATGGGTCATTAAGGGGTCTCGAGCCCACAATCCAACTTGACCATCAAGCAGGTTTCATTTCATCTGCTAGCATCTTCAAGTTGAACTAGTTACCTACATTCCAAAAACAAGGTTTCCCATAAGAACCCAGAATCTGGGAATTTAAATTTTATTCCATTTTAATTAATTCAAACAGCCACATATGGCCAGAGGATACTGTATTGGACAGCAGAGATTAGGGGCAGACTCCAGAGAAGGAAAAATTCCAGGGTGGCATTCCGTGGCCTTACAGCTGGCTCCGATAGTTGGCACCCCTCTGCCACCCCCCCAACTCTAGGCCTTTCCGGGGTGTATGTGTGTGGGCGGGGCTCTCTCTGGACCTGCTCCTATCTAGAGTACTGTGGAAGGAGCTGGGGTAGGGAAGGGAAAAGGCATCCCTGTCACAGTGCTGAGGGTAACAGCGTTTGGGTGGATCTCAAAAAAATTAGAAGAGTGGTTTTTCAAGCAGGCCATTTTACTTTAGGTACTTTGAAATATACCCCTGAGGCCAGGGAGATGCCTGGGGCGGCGCGGGGGTGGGGGGCGGGCGTACTAACACGCAGGGTTGGTGGAGCCAGCGGGAGGCCAGTGGAGTGGGGGACCGCGACGTCCTCTGCAGGCCACCGGGGAGAGGCGCGCAGGGCAGGCCCGGCGGAACCCAGGTGAGGCTAGTACAGGGTCTCGCGGGCGTGGGTTCTCAGGTGCCGCAGCAGGTGCGAGTTGCGGCTGAAGCTGCGGCCACACTGTGCGCACGAGTAGGGCCTGGCCCCGGTGTGCACCAGCATGTGGCGCAGCAGATTACAGCTGCGGCTGAAGCTCTTGCCGCACTCCCGGCACTCCTGGGGGGGCTCGGCCTGCCGGGACGCCGCCTCGTTCCCGGCCCCCGCGTGGGTGGCCAGGTGCCGCTGCAGGTGCGCGTTGCGCCGGAAGCTGCGGCCGCACGTCGGGCAGCTGTAGGGCCGCTCGCCAGTGTGGCTGCGGCGGTGGCGGGCCAGGTTGGAGCTGTTGCGGAAGCGGTAGCCGCAGGTGTCGCAGGCGTGGGGCTTCTCCCCGGTGTGGATGCGCTGGTGGCGCGCCAGGTGGGCGCTCTGGCTGAAGCCTTCGCCGCACTCGCTGCAGCGGCAGGGCTTCTCGCCCGTGTGGCTGCGCCGGTGGCGGGCAAGGTCCTGTGTCTGGCTGAAGGTCTTGCCGCACTGGGTGCAATGGTGGGGCCTCGGGCCGCCGTGGGTCAGGAGGTGGCGGGCGAGACCCGCCCGGCGCACGAAGCGCTTGCCGCAGTGCGGGCAGCTGTAGGGCTTCTCGCCCGTGTGTACCCGCTGGTGGCAGACCAGCTGGGAGCTCTGGCTGAAGCTGCGGCCGCAGACCTGACAGGAGAAGGGCCGCTCGCCCGTGTGCACGCGCCGGTGGGCCCCCAGGTGCTCGCTGCGCCGGAATGCCTTGCCACAGTCACCGCACACGTAAGGCCTGCGCTCGGGGCCTGGGCGCAGGCTGCCCGAGCACTCAGAGCACTGGTGGCCCTTGTCCTTGGCGTGGATCCGCAGGTGGCGCTTGAGGCTGGAGCGGCGCTGGAAGGTTTGGCCACAGTGAGAGCACAGGACCACGGCCAGCTCGCGTGCTTCGCTCTTGGTCTCAGGGACGCACGGGGACTTTTGGTCCTGGGCGTGCGCCAGCAGGTGCTGCATGAGGTTGGCCCGGCGCTGGAAGCCCTGACCGCACTCGGCACACAGAAAGGCGGGCTCAGAGGAGTGAGTCTGAAGGTGTTTGTTCAGATGTGAGCTCTGGCGGAAGCGGTGGCCGCAGAGGTGGCAGGCATGTGGCCGCTCGTCCGTGTGCGTGCGCATGTGCAGCTTGAGGATGGAACTCCGGCCGAAGCTCTTCCCGCAGCACTGGCAGGGAAAGGCCCGAGCGCTGGGGTGAGACCGCAGCTGGTGGGCCTCCAGGCAGGCCAGCTCTCGGAAGCTCACCCCGCAGTCTGTGCAGATGAATTCCATCCCTGGCTCCGACCTGGGCATCTCCCCTGCCACTTTGACCTCCAGAATATCACTCCTGCCGGGAGGGGACCCTCCTTCACCAGAGCCACTCACTTCTGGGCCCGGCCCCAGCACCTGAAGGTGGGGCTCTTCTGCCACCCCAGCACCATCTGCCCCAGACTCTGTGGAGACGGCAGCAGGCCAGGCCACCCCTTTGGGCTCCTCTTTAAACTCCTCATCTGCGGTTCTGTTTTCAAATCCTGGGAAAGAAGCAGAAAAGAGGGATGGGCAGGCGTATTCTTAGAGGCTCCCAGGAATCGCCCAGAACCTCAACGCCTCAAAGCAGAAAGAAACCCGGGGTTCCTGCAAAGCTGGTGGGTGGGTAGAGAGGGAGGGTAAAAACCAGACAACATAGAATTTACCACAGTAACAGCTTTCCTTTTTTTTTTTTTTTTAATTTTTAAGTAGGTTCCATGCCCAGTGTGGAGCCCAAACTGGGCCTTGAACTCACAAACCTGAGATCAAGACCTGAGCTGAAATCAAGAGTTGAAAGCTTAACCTGCTGAGCCAGCCAGGTACCCCAATGACTACCCATTTTAAAAGCTCAAAGTTAATGGGGTTGATGATTAGATCAGACTCAATGAGCCTTTAAAATAAATGAATGAATGGCTGAACAAAGGAAGAAAGGAATGAATCCTCATCAAGATAGCCCATTTTTATATATTTTTAAGATTTTATTTCTTTATTTGAGAGAGAGAGAGATCGCCCAAGTGCATGTGCATGCGCTAGTAGGAGGGCAGAGGGAGAAGCAGACTCCCCCATGAGCAGGGAGCCTGAGGCGGGGCTTGATCCGGGGACCCTGGGATCATGACCTGAGCGGAAGGCAGACGCTTAAACGACTGAACCACCCAGCTGACCCCACATAGCCCACTTTTAGCCAAAGAGGCCAAAAGTCAGGTAGGATCTGAGCCTCAGGGGCCATTCTTGAAACACAAAGAGCCTTCAGTGTTAATAAGCGGGAAGGGCCTCTTACCCAGAGGGTGCGGGGGCCAAGCCTTCTTTGCTGGGACATCTTCAAAGGTCAGGGACTCCTGTAACAAAAGGAAGGACAGAGACCCTCAGTGAGAGAGGGTCCCCCTATGTCCTGAGGGGGATGATGAGCTTTTAAGGTTTAAGTGAAGGAAGACATGAATTCACTACAATTGCAGAGGCCGAGAACATCCAGGGCAGAACATTCTGGAATGAGGGTACTAGTCCAGCTCACCAGCACAGCTGCCAGCTCCTGATCTCGGGAGTTTTCCTCCAGCCATAGGACAGGGCCCTGGGGGACTGAGAGCACGGGGCGGGGGAGAGAGCTGTTAGAAGCCAGACTTACCCTCCACGTAGCTACAGGGAGTACACCCATTGCCGGGGCCCCAAGAGAGACATTGGCTCTCTCCCATCCCTGTCAAAGAGGGAGGCTGCCTACTTCTCACCCCACCCTCCACCCTCACATACCGTGCCTCCCAGCTCCCACCTTCCCGGGGTACCAACTCCTCACCAGTCTCTTGCAGGGCCTGGAACGTCCTCTTGGGACCTGGGCTCAGTGGCTGCTTTGCACTTGGCGGATGTCTCCAGGTCTCCAGCTCAGCGGGCTTGGAAGGCCCTGGCTGGGATGGCAGGGGTTCCTTCGGTGCCTCCAGGGCTGGAGGTCCTTCTGAGGGCAGTTCCTTTTTGGGGCTGTGACTGGAGACCTGGGAAGAGCCCCCCTGTTCCTCCAAAGTGATGTCTGCCCGGGGACAATTCTTACCAGTATTAAAACTAAAATCCTGTTCAAAATACATCTATGTTAGGCAACGGACAGGACGGGGCGATAGTCCAAGGGAAACGCGACCAAGGAAACGCGACCAAGGAAAGGTGAGAGTCGGCGGAGTTAGGAGGTTAAAAAGGAAATTATTGCAGGGAGGGAAATGGAGTGATTTCTTCATGGGGCACTGAAGTCCCTGTCTCCCTACCTGCTGTCCAGCCCACCTGGCCACCACCCTCTTACCAGGGGCCCCACGGCACTGGACTCCCTCTGGATGCCCTCCAGCAGCAGCACCACCTCCTCGCCGTCCCTGAGCTGCTGGCCCTGCAGCCGAGCCAGGAGGTGGGGGGGCAGCACGCTCAGGAACTGCTCCAGCACCAGCAGCTCCAGGATCTGCTTCTTGGTGTGCATAGCTGGCCTCAGCCAGTGGTTGCAGAGCTCCCGAAGCCGGCTCAGGGACGCCCTCGGCCCCATGTCCTCCTGATATTGGAAGCATCTGAAGAGCTGGTGAGCCACCTCGGGCCGGGGCCTGGCCTGTGCATGCCTGATGTCCTCCTGACCAGGAGCCTCCTCTTCCTCCAGTTTGACTGCTCCAAGCTGCTCTGGCTCTTGGGCAGCCGGGACGGGCTCTTCAAGCATCCTTCAGCCTGGGGGGTGGCTCGCTGCAGCAGGTCCCACTCTTGGGTCTCTCCCTCTCTGCTCCCACACCTGTGGTGTTAAGAAATGCCTAAGATGTGGCCTCCAGAGGAAGCACTTCTCTCACTGGTCATGGGTAAGGTCTCAGAGAGCAGGACAGCCCATGGCCCCAGCCTGACCAAAACACTAAAAGGCAGAGAAAACTGATAGTTCTGTCTTTTCGTCCCTTCCTGCAGCATTTAGAACTTCACCCCAGGGATCAAAATTGGCATTCCTGAGACAGGACGGCTGTTTCCCTGCCTCTTGTTACTGTGCCGTGGGGAGTGTGCGGCATCACCAAAGATGCGCGTTGCCATAAATATTTCATGGCAATGCAATCCAGCTCTGCTTTATTTTTTTTTAAAGATTTTATTTATTTATTTGACAGAGAGACAGAACACAAGTAGGCAGAGTGGCAGGCAGAGACGGAGGGAGAAGCAGGCTCCCCACTGAGCAGGGAGCCCGATGCGGGGCTCGATCCCAGGACCCTGTCATGACCTGAGCCGAAGGCAGACGCTTAACCGACTGAGCCACCCAGGCGCCCCAATCCAGCTCTACTTTAGACCCAACTTTGCATTGCAAGGACTAAGAACAGGTGGGGGTGGGGGTGTGGTGGATAAGAGTGATGGTGTTTAAGGTACAAACTTGTAACCAGGAGTAAATAATCCACAGAGATCTAATGCACAATATAATGAACACAGGCAATAATAGCGTACTATAATTATGTAATGTGATAAATATCACTCCACTGGCAATCATGTTACAATATATGAATGTACCAAAGTAACATGCTGTACACCTTTAAGGTATACAATGTTACATGTAAAATTTATTCAATAAAAAAAAAAAAAAAGAACGGGAGCCTCCGTGGTGCAGTCGGTGGGGCGCCTGACTCTCAGTTTCAGCTCAGGTCATGGTCTTTAGGTGGTGGAACGGAACCCTGGGTGGGGCTCAGCGCTTGTCCCAGAGTCAGCTTGGGATTCTCTCTCCCTCTCCCTCTGCCTCTCCCACTTGTGCTCTTTCTCTCTTTAGAATAAATAAATAAATAAATCTTAAGAACAAACAAGTGAAATGATCCCTCAAAGAAACAGTGGAACAAATTGCAAATGCAGAATATTCCGGCAAACAACGGGCCCAGTTTCTTCGGTGTTATTTTAACAAGCGCCTGTAGGGGGAGCATTGCCCTAGAGGAAACTAACAGCCACACAAGCAAATGAATGAACTTTGATTGGAGCCGGATGTTTTTATTTTATTTTAAAAAATATTTTATTTAGGGTCCCTGGGTGGCTCAGTTGGTTAAGCGACTGCCTTCGGCTCAGGTCATGATCCTGGAGTCCCGGGATCGAGTCCCGCATTGGGCTCCCTGCTCAGCAGGGAGTCTGCTTCTCCCTCTGACCCTACCCCCTCTCATGTGCTCTCTCTCTCTCTCTCTCAAATAAATAAATAAAATCTTTAAAAAAATATTTTATTTAGGGGTGCCTGAGTGATTTAGCTGGTTAAGTGTTTGCCTTCAGCTCAGGTCATGATCCCAGGGTGCTGGGATTGAGCCCCCCCCCCAGCTCCCTGTTCAGTGGGGAGCCTGCTTCTCTCTCTCCCTCTCAAATAAATAAATAAATAAAATCTTTTTTAAAAATTAAAAAATGTTATTTGTTTGAGAGAGAGAGAGAGAGAGAGAGAGAGAGCATGAGCGGGGGGAGGGGCAGAGGGAGCTCTAACTGAGCCACTCAGGTGCCCCCTTTGTGCTGTTCTTTCAGTGTCTCTGAAAAATTGACAATTTTGAAGATAATAGGTGTGCATGTGTCGGCAAGGGTGGGGGGAGCTCATGCATGTGATTTCTCCTTGACCAGACATTCTGACTCTCACTTTATGGCTCTGGAGGTGGTTCTCAGTAGTCAAGGCCAAGGCCACCCAGGTGGTCAGTGCAGGGCTGAGCACCCACCTGGTGTTCCAATCTCATTTCCCAGGGTTCCACCAGAGACAGAGGCCAGGATGAGCCAGAGAGTGGGGAGAGGTGGGTGGGTCTCCAGATGAGAGACCAAGACTAAGGCTTACAACTGGCAGCAATTTGTGACAGATACGTTCCCAAGGCCGACAAAAGTGGCTCTGCCCACTTCAGAGGCCTCTAGTGGGTACACTCTTGGGAGCTGGGTGATGGGCAGGAGAGGCCGTTGTTTCTCTTTCTTTCCTATTTCTTTCTTTCTTTCTTTCTTTTTTTTTAATTCTGGATTCTTCCTGGGTCTACCTCTCTGGAAAGTATCCACCCCCAAGTAGCAATAAAAAGCTTTAACTGGCCACCAGGGGGCAACGGTTTCACACACAGACGACCTCCCAAGCTCACTTCCCAAGTGCGTACCAGCCCCTCTCCTGCCAGAGAGTTAAGGGGCTACTCACTCATTCCTTGTGGGGCCGCCCAGATCTACCAACAGGGAGATGCCCCAAGTTCAGCCTCACCCAGAGGACTCAGTTCAGTCCTTCAGCACAACTCAGAGGGCTTTCATCGTCCTGACTAGGCCAGCACTTTTGCTCCAGAGTTTTGAGGCACATTTATATTTTAATTTGGGCCAAAATTACTTTATGGAAACAAAAACCCAAGCTCCAACATTTGTCTGCCCTCCCTGCTCTCTGACCTCAAGGCTACAAATGAGCTTCTCCCCAGTCTGTCCCCTGACCCACACCCCATGGACATCCCAAGCACGGGCAAGGGAAAAATGGCTCTCGCATCACTCTGCACCACATAAAGGGAGTAGAGCAGTGCTGGGCACCTGGACGACAGCACGTGGTGGGCGTGCAGGAGTGTTAGCAATCGCAGTTCTCGTTCTTACTTAGCAACAACACAAATGACCACAGCTAACAGTTGGTCCCATCACTGACCCATTTTACAGCTGAGGACAACAAGGCTCAGAGGTACAGACACTTGCCAAGGAGGTAACCCAGCCTTGGCAATGCCGCCAGGGAGAAGTCAGCCTGGCCAAGAGCTTTGGGCAGTTTATTGAGACCCCCTTGTTGCGGGGCTAGGGGGCTCCCTGAGGCTCCTGTTCAGTTGGGGGGAATGAGGTGTGGCAGAACAGAGGAAAGTGGGTTTTAAACCTGGCTGGTCACTTCCCACCTGAGGAGGAGGATTGATGGGGATGCTGAAGACCCAGGCTTCCATCCTGGACACCTGACCAGGCCGGCGCTCATCTCTCCAGCCAGCCTCCCCCTTCCTGCTTCTCCCCAGTCTCCCGCCCAGCCGCCCAGCTGCCCAGCCGCGGAGCCAACATTCTTTCCCGCATTTGGCATCTGACCCCACATGGGGCACTTTCCACCCCTTGGCGGCTCTCTGCAGGGACTCCACCACTCACCAGCAACCTGTCTCTCCCTGTCCACTGTCGTGCTGTGCCACAACCATGGTTGAGTGTCTCTCTCCCCTTGGCAAGTAGGAACTGTGTCTTGTTCAAAATGGTTCCCCTAGCTCTTGAAGGGGCTTCAGTGTTAGTTAGTAGAAATAACAAAATGAGAATGATAATGCCTACCTGGAAGGTGTGCTTACTGAGGAATGCATGCAAAAATGTCTGGTGCAGAAAAGCTCTCTGATAAGTGTTCAGGAAAATGGGCTTTTGTTTCATTGTTTTGGCAGCACGAGCAAAATAATAGAACCAATCACGGGTAATCAGTCACCTTGTAATAATAGCTGGTAGCTATTGAGTGCTAGTATGTATGGGTTCTCTGCTCAGGGTTGCTTAATCCCACCCCAGCCCACGTGGTAAATTATAATTTCTCCACTTGACAAGGGTAAAGACCACGCTCCGGGAGGATGGGTGACTTGCTCAAGGTCACACCAGGTGGAGCCAAGATTTTTTTTAAGGTAAGAACACTGATCTTGACCACTATGCAAAAAAGCTCAGAAACAGAAAAGAACCCAATTTCTCTCCCTCCCTGTGCAATTTGCCTAGTTTTAGCCAGAATATCCCAGCGCGAATCGGAGGAAAAAAAATGAGATTCCGAAGTCTAGCCCTTGGGCCTAGACACACACAGGGGTGCCCGGAACCTCCAGGTGAGGTCTTGCCAAAAGGTTTGAAAGAGATGGAATTTAAGGGAAGTTGGCCTAAGAGTCTCTCCCTGCCCCCTCAGTCTTCAGGACAAAAGCTCCGTTCATATGCACATCTGTGGGGGGTGGGAGGCTCTTCAGCCACCCTATCTGGAGCCCAGAGAGGTGGGGAGGCAATGGCTGGACCTGCCCAGGGTGGAGGTGCTGCCACAAGACCCACGCAGACAGCAGGAGAGCCCAGAGCCAGGATCCTCAGCCAGGAACCCTCCCTTTCTCCCTGGACATGGCTGGCAGGAGATTGGCTGGCTTGTTTCTGTTGGCCAGGCTCCCTTCCCGGTGCTGGGGTGAGTCGGTGAGGCCGGCCGGTCCACCTGGGGACACATGGAGCCTGCCTTACCCTCCCCAGTGGGTGCAGCAAGCCCATGCTACAGGAAGTCCCACCAGCCTCCTTGATGACCCCATAGCTACAGGTCCGCAGAGCTGGCTGGCACTGGGCTCCCAGCATAGACGACCCACATCCTCCCAAGACTTCTTTCCAGCTTCCTAATCCCCCATCCCATCGCTGAGGCCCGGGTCCCCCTTTTCCCTCTGAGCTGCTAGGAACTCCTTAGGTCTGTCCTGGCAGCCTTCACCCCAGGCTTCCCTGCAACTCACCACTCGGGGTCCCCACTCCAGAGATGGAAGTGCTAGGGGTTCTTTGAGGGCCCCAGGGCCAGAGTCAGCCTCGACCAGACTGGGAAAGGACTCCGGGAAAACTGAACAGGAAGTTCCCTGCTCTAGTCCCATCCAGGTAATGAGGGGGCTTCCTCGAGTTAACCCTTAACCTCCCAGTTTGGGAGTGGGGTGGGGGAGAGGGCGGGGCCAGAGAAATGAGGGCAAAGTGGCTAAGCCAGACTCCAGCCTGGGACCGAGAATGAGAGTCTAACTACCCCTCCAGGTAAGAACTGCTCCCCTCCTAATCAGGACTGTTCCTGTTCTCCTTGTGGGGAGGGGGTCTGTCAGCCGTACTTTCTGGGGGGACCGGAGCTGCCATTTTAAAAGGCCTATTGTGCGCTGGGCTCTTTGCTAGCATTTCATTCATGTGACAGATCTCTGCCAAGGGCCTGCTATGTGCCAGGCACAGTTGCAGGTGCTGAGGTGAACAGGAGCAGGCCCCGACCTCAGACGGCTTACACGCAGGTGTGCTGGAGCTGTCCCGGGGTAAGAAAACAACATGACCACGTGACGGGGGAAGAAAGCGCGCCATCAACACCACCTAAGATCTTCCCAAGAATCTTGCCTGGTGGCTTTTGTCCCAGCTTTCCCAAAGAGGAAGCAGGGACTTCCGGGAGGGGATGTGACCTCCCCACTGGCCTTGAGCCCGACTCTACCTCTAAAGTCAAGCCTTTCCCTTTGCTCTGAGGTGTCTTTTTGGGTCGTGCCCTTGGCTGGCCGCAGCCCGTAGGGCGCTTTCCTCGGGAGAAACTGCGGTTCAGAGCCCGCGGGCACTCTCGTGGCACCACCTGTTCCGGGCACCCGGGACACTTGCTCGGTGGCCGGAGGCTCGGCATTGGCCGCCTCTCGGCCTAGGCCCGTTGATCGGTCGGGGCCAGACCCTGCGCTCGCTCTGGCTCTTCTGCCGGGTCCTTGTCTCCCTGTACGTGGTACCTGGGCTTATCTTGTTCCTTTATTTTCATTGTCTAGTGTGGGCCTCCCTGGACCGCAAGCTCCCTGTGGACAGCGGTGTTTCCCTTGTCTGCGCCGCATCCTCCACACCTAGCTCAGAGCTGACATGTGTCAAGACGGACGGAACGGCTTAGGAGCCGGCCCGCGAGGCCCACCGCCCTCAGAGGTGTGCAGCGCGCCCAGCGCCCAGAGCTCAGCGGCAGCGGCTGCGAAACCCCACCTACCCGACGGGCTTGGTCACCAGACCCCGAGGCGGGGCCTGGAAACCCCCTCCCCTGGGCGGGGCCCGGCAACCTCCTCTTCTGGGCGGAGCCTGGGACCTCCACCCCTCGGGCGGCGGCACCTCCCGCACGCGCAGGTCTGGATTCCTCCCCGCAGCCCCCGCCCCCAAGGCTGACCGGCTCCCCGGGGGCTGTGACCTTGTGGAGGACGTGGCCACGTCTGAGCCCTGGGAGGGGGGACGGCTGCGCTGCGGGCCACGGGGCCTGTACGGCTACGGTGGAGGGGACCTGCTGGAACGTGCGCTCTCCGGGTAAGGATCGGAGTCCGCAGTGAGGGCCTGGGGGAGCTGGCTGAGAGCGCGGCGGGAAGGCTCGGGGTTCCGCTGTTAGCACTGATTTCCAGGCCTTTGACTCAGAAGTGATATCTTTTCTGGAAAAGTGTCAGAAAAGCAGAGACCGGCTTGGCCAAACCACCAGAAACAGCATCCAGGCAGAAGGGCTTGGCGCCCGCATTGAAACAAAACTAACACTAGCTTTTGGTCTCCTTCATTCCTAAACCTCTGCCCGGGCTTTGCTTGGCCAAAAACCCTGCTCCTGGCCCACCGCCTGCGTGCACCCCTCATTCATTCGGGAAAGGTTTGCTTCCCTCCTGTGCGTCTGGCGCTGTCTCTGCCCCGGGAACCCAGTGCTGCGCTGGACAAGTGCTGCCCCCGTGAGGCTTAATCTGGGCAGCCAGGTCACCAAACCTGGGATTTCTTTCTTTTTTTTTTTTTTTTTTTAAGATTTTATTTATTTATTTGAGAGAGAAAGAGCACAAGCAGGGAGCCCAACTTGGGGCTGAATCCCAGAACCCTGGGATCCTGACCTGAGCCGAAGGCAGGGGCTTAACCAACTGAGCCACCCAGGTGCCCCTGGGGATTCCTTTTGACTTCTTTTTTTTTTTTTAATTTTTATTGTTATGTTAATCACCATATATTACGTCATTAGTTTTTGATGTAGTGTTCCATGATTCATTGTTTGTTCATAACACCCAGTGCTCCATGCAGAATGTGCCCTCTTTAATACCCATCACCAGGCTAACCCATCCCCGTACCCTTTTGACTTCTATTAACTAAACTGACTTTGCAGAGAAAGGCTTAATGAACAGTTATGTCCCTTCCAATTCTTCCTGATCTTTGTAAATACACTCCCCTCTCCCAGCGGTACCCGCTAAAGATGAAAATTCTTGTGAAGTTGCTGGATTGTTACTTATTTCCACAAGTGATAAACACACCTCCAAAGGAGAGACTTTTAATAATAATCTACCTATTTGGGGTATATTTCAATACCTCCTAAAATTATTTTTGAAAATGCACACAAACTATTCTAGATGTTACCTTACAATTTTTTTTTTGAAGTATCTGGTGTCAAAAAAAAAAAACAAAAGCAAGAAATCTATTTTTGTTTTTGTTTTCTGATTTAATAATTCTTTAATTTTTGTAAAGATTTTATTTATTTATTTGACAGAGAGAGAATGTGAGAGAGAGAGAGAGAGTGTGTGCACAAGCAGGGGGACTGGCAGGCAGAGCCCCTAAAATAAAAAACTTAATTTAAAAAAAAGAATTATTAGGGATGCCTGGGTGGCTCAGTTGGTTGAGCGACTGCCTTCGGCTCAGGTCATGATCCCGGAATGCTGGGATGGAGTCCCACATCAGGCGCTCTGCTCAGCGGGGAGTCTGCTGCTTCCTCTGACCCTACACCCTCTTGGGCTCTCTCTCCCTCTCACTGTCTCTCACTCTCTCTCAAATAAATAAATAAATAATCTTTAAAAAATAAAAAATAAAAACTTTTAAAAAATTTTAAAAAAGAATTATTAGGGATGCCTGGGTGGCTCAGTAGGTTAAATGTCTGCCTTCGGCTCAGGTTATTATCGCAGGGTCCTGGGATCAAGTCCCGCATTGAGCCCCACATCAGGCTCCTTGCTTAGCAGGGAGCCTGCTTCGCCCTCTCCCTCTGCCTGCCACTCCCCTGCTTGTGCGCTCTCTCTCTCTCTCTGTCAAATAAATAAAATCTTTAAAAATTTTTTTTAAAAATAGTTTTAAAAAGTTTTTGTTTTAATTCCAGCATAGTTAACACGCAGTGTTATATTAGTTTCAGGTGTACAACAACTTTACTTATCAAATGTGAAGACATTTTTTAAGTCTAGTGTCAGCCAGTTAGAGCATCTGACTGATGGCAGTCTTCCTCTCTCCTCTTTGATCTTTCCAGAGATGACAAAAGAAAGACAAGTTTTCCTGTATTTTCTGTTTCCATAGGATTCACCCATTCAGAATAATTCAGGGCAAAGGGAGAAATCCTTCTCCAGCTCTGGGAGAGATTACTATAAAGATCTGTGTTATCTATTATTAAATAGCCTCTGGTTATTCCAGCGGCTCAAATGCCTGTCCTTAAGTCGTGTTAAGTAGCATCTTTACCTGCAGCTGAGACCCCAGCATTTTCCTGTGGTGCTTGCAGTGAAGGACTGCAGGGTGTGGAGGGCGCAGCCGTCACTGAGGACCAGCCCTGGGACAGACACGGGGGGATGTTGAGAACATGAGGTGAGCCTTGGGCCCGACCCCGTACTTCTCTGGTGTCTGTAAATTCGCTCCCCCCACCCCAAGCCTCTGGTCTATCTCATTGGCTCCAGAGGCCTGAGCTGCAGCCTCAGCTTTGCCATTTGCCACTATCCGTGTGCCTTCAGCATCATTTAATGGAATCCATTCTCTCCGCTGCTCAAAGCTCCTCTATGGTTTCCCACTGCACCTTTGAGCTACATGCAGACAGCTCACCCCCGGCGCCCACCTGCAGTCATGTCTTCTGCTCTCTTCCTTTGCCCACCAGTCTCTGAGCACACCAGCTCCATCCTCCTCACTGCCCTGGCCTGGAAGGGATGCTCTTGCCCCCACCCCTGCTTCATTCGGAAATGCCCACCAGTGATGTCAGTCTCCTTGTGGAGGCTGCTTCTGCCCATTCTTGTGACAGCGTCCCCTCTGTCACCTCTCTGTCCATGCTTGTTCCCTTCTCACATGTGCCACAGTCTAATTCACTTGTCGCTTTTTTGTTTGCTTGGCTTTCGTCTGTCCCTGCACCAGATGGTCAGCCACAGAGCATGTCTCCGTGGGTCGCTGGTTCCCGGTGGACCTCTCAGTGGGTTTGATCTTCTCCTTCCTTCCTTATTGTCTGTCTTCTCTTTCTCCATTTCTCCCAAAGTCTCTGCTCATCAGCCTCCTGCACCAGCCTCACCTGTGAGCATTTACTGAGCAGTACATGTTGGCACCCACGAGGCTCTGGCCTGGGGGCCTCCAGTGATCCTTGCCTCTCGTTGGTGTCACCCTTGTGTAACCCACTCCCTTTGTGTGGGGGCTGGATTTAGTGATTCACTTCTTTTTTTTTTTAAGATTTTATTTCTCAGAGAGCGAGAGAACAAGCGGGGGGACTGGCCGACAGAGCAGGCAGAGCGAGAAGCAGGCCTCCCACCGAGCAGGGAGCCCGATGTGGGACTCGATCCCAGGACCCTGGGATCATGACCTGAACTGAAGGCAGATGCCCAACCGGCTGAACCACACAGGCGTCTTGTGATTCACTTCTAATGAGCAGAATTGAGTAGGAGCAGAGGCGTGTCACTTCTGAGATTAGGTTGTAAACAGACTGTGATTTCTCGGCGGCCCTCACGCGCTCCAGGTCTTGCTGGCTCACCCTGGGGGAGCCATGTCTGAGGAGAGGCCCTTGTGGTGAGGGACCAAGGTCAGTCAACTTGGACTCTCTCCCACAGTCAAATGGATGACTTGACCACGGCTATTGACCTTGAGCTTGAGGAGCTAGAGGCACCCAGCTAAGCCCTGTAGGGTACAGAAACCATGAGATAATAAGTATTTATTTTAAGCTACAATGTTTTGGGATCTTGGTTACACAGCAATAAGTAACTAATATACCTCCCTTGCTGGTTTCATAGCTGCCTCCATAACCATTCTCAGTGCCAATATCCCTGTATTTATATTTTCTTTCTCGACTCTTTGCACTTGATGTTGCCGCCTGGATATCTCATAAATGCCCCAGAGTCTTTGTGTTCAAGACCAAGCTCACGCAGCCCCTTGCAAGCTCCACGGCAGTGGCTCAGTTGCCGTTGCCCGCTGCGTCCCCAGTGCCCGGCACGTAGCAAATCCTCACTACACGTGTCTCCAGTGAGTCCTCCACATCAAATCTCTGTGCCTCTGATATTCTCTAGTCTGGTAAACATGTCACTCAAGCCAGAAATTGGGATTTATCCCTGATCCCCCGCTTTACCTCATTCTCACATCTCGTCAGTCTCCCAGTTCCGTAGGGTTAATATCCTAATATTTTATAAATCTGCCTATTTCTGTACTTCCACTGCTTGTCATCCAAGTCCAGGCCACCATCGTCACCTGCCAAGGCCATAGCAATGGCCTAACTGGTTTTTCTCTTTTTTAAAAGACTTTATTTATTTATTTGACACAGAGAGAGAGAGCACAAGCAGGGGGAGTGGCAGGCAGAGGTTGAGGAGAAGCACACTCTCCACTGAGGAGGGACCCCAATGTGGGGCTCCATCCCAGGACCCTGGGATCATGACCTGAGCAGAAGGGCCAACTTGTAACCAACTGAGCCACCCAGGCGCCCCACTCGTTTCTCTTTATTCACATTTTTTTTTTAAAACAAAAGTTTTAGGTGTAACATACAGAAATGTACACAAACCAAGAATGAAGAGTACCATGAATTTCCACCAAGTGAGGACAGCCAGCCATTGCATTCCTGGCCTACTCTGGTGCCCCCTTCTGGCCATTTCCCTCCCCCATAATCACCATCTTAACTTCCCAACTATAGCAGATACATTTGGTCTGGTTTTGAACTTCATGTAAATGAAGTCACAGAATAGGATTTTTTGAAAAAGATTTTATTTCTTATTTCTTTTTTTTTTCAAGATATTTAACTTAGTTATTTGAGAGAGAGCAAGCGAGAGTTTGAGCAGGGGGTGGAGAGGGAGAGGCTGACTTCCCACTGAGCAGGGAGCCCAACGTGGGTCTTCATCCCAGGACCCCAGGATCATGACCTGAGCTGAAGGCAGACACTTAGTCAACTGAGCCACCCCAGGTGCCCCTAAGATTTATTTTTAAGTAATCTCTAAACCCAAGGTAGGGCTCAAACACACAACCCCAAGATCAAGAGTCGCATGCCGTACAGACTGAGCCAGTCAGGCACCCCAAGGAATTCTTCATCTTGCTTACCCCATAGTGGGAGACCCAATCCATGTGTTGCTTGTTTCCTGAATGGTGTTCCTTGTTGCATTATTTGTTTATCCCACCTACCTAGACAGTAGGTGGTTTTCTGTTTGGGACTACATGTAGTAGTTCTTGTAAGTCTCTGGTGACCATGGGATGTGAGTTACTGCTGGGTTTCTACCCAGGAGTGAATCGCTTATGTCACAGAATATGTAGATGTTCAGCTTTAAAATATTCTGCCACCCACTTGTCTAGAGAGCTTACAATCTTTCCCCTCCCACCGTCTACAGACTCATCTTGTGTATATCTTACCCTGGTCCTAGGATCAGCCATTTCTCCAAGGGCCCTGATTCTTATCATTAGCTGATTCCCCCCCCCCACATTATAAAACATTCACAAAGGGGTGCCTGGGTGGCTCAGTCAGTTAATCTGACTCGATCTCAGCTCAGGTCTTGATCTCAGGGTTGTAAGTTCAAGCCCTGCATTGCGCTCCATGCTGGGCATAGAACCTACTTAAAAAAAATCACAAAAATTGAAATTTTGAAAGGATGAGATAAAGTAAAAATAAATGGAAACTCTACATTTTTTTTTCACACCCACTGAAGTAAAAGAATATAAAAGATTCTGTGTGAGACCACAAGATCTGTAGAGGGAGTCTGAGGGCTGGGAGTGGGGGAGGGAGAATGTAGCAGGATGAAGGGTTGTAAATATAATCCAAAACTGCCATCAAGGGTGGGTGCTTGGGTGCCATTTGCTACTATGAGGGGCCTCCAGTAAAGGTCCTCTGGTGCTGAGCCCGGCAGGATGCCTTCTGTGTCCCCCTCTCCCCCCTGCCTCAGTGTCTTAGGCTTGCATGAATGAATGTAACCTGAAACTCTACCCGAGAGGGACACTTTAGGTATGAGATAGTAGGAGGTGGCAGCTGCAACGAAGGCTATTTTGGGATGATGACACTCTCCTGGTTTCCTAAAAATGCACCAATCTCTAAAGAAAAAGTAACTTAATTTACTCTAATTTCCACACCAAAGGGCCAGCCAGAGTGAGTTTTGAGCTATAGCTCAAACTAGCGCTGAGGCTTAAGCTGCTAGCCTTGACAATCATGGAAGGAAGCACTTGGCGTTGCTGCCTAGGAAGGGGCCTCTTGGCCTTTTCTGGAGCTTGCCCAGGGCAGGAAAAGGCCATTTCTGCTGACTGTGATGGGCAGGCTGCTGGGTCAGCCATACAAAGGAATGTACCATAGCTAAAAACCAGCAAGGCACCGCTTGAGATTTACAGAACTCTCAGCACATAACCATTCCTAAACCAGCACGGAAAGACTTGACCAGACTCTAGAATGGCTTCCAACAGCGCATGGCTAAGATGACCGCAGCCCTGCCTGAGAAAGCTCAATGCTGCAGGGAGAATTTAGTGTTTGTTCCAGCCAACAGCTGACCTCCCTTTCTTAGAGCATTTATTAAAAAGGGTTTATTATTGTATGTGTCTCAAAACCGAGAAGGATCTGTCATGGGAGAGCCATTCCTTTGGAGGGACCTGGCTTCTGTCTCCCTTCTCCGTGGGAGGATAGACTGCTGACTTCCACACCTGCCAGTGACACACCTCCTGGCCTGGTCACACCCCCACTGACCCGCTGTCTGTGATCGTTCACGACCCTGACTCTAGTGGGTCTTGCTCTCCTCCTCCCTCCTCCCTTTAAAACCCCAGTCACCTCTGCACAAACCCGACAGCGCTCAGCTCTTTCCCCTGCTGTCAGCAGTTACTGAATAAAGTCTGCTTTCGCTGCCTTGACGGATGTCTGGCTGTTTGGTTTTGACACAGCATGGTTTTTGTCCTCTCTGTTTTTATATTGAACAAGGTATGCGTCACAGAGGGGGCAGGTCGGCAGCATATGCTATACTCCCGTTTTTGAAACAAAATTCAGAACAGGTGAGTGTCGGAGGCCGGACGGGGCGCCGGGCCCTCGCGCAGACAGCTTCAGTTTCCCCACGCGAGACGCCGACTCGAGGGCTCGTGGCCGTCCTCCTCGCGGGCCTCACCGCCCCGGCTGTCCCCGCGCACGATGCCCACTGGCGGGCGCCGGGAGAGAGCCGGGAAACCGGAAGTTGAAATGAGGCAGCCGGACGGGAAACGCGGGCACACCTGCCAGAGGCAGGCCGTCCAATGTGACCCTCCCCCCTCGGCGGGGCTGTCCCTCGGGGGGGCGCGGACGGGAGCGCGCAGCTAGGGGCGGGGCCCTGGACTGGCGGATGGGCCAGGCCGTCGGGCGCCAGCCAATCACCGGTGGCTCCCGTGGGCGCGTGGGCGGGGCGGCGTCGCTGCCTGGGCGACGCGATGCAGCGTCGGTGTTCGGCCGGCTGGGGGCTGGAAGGCGGTGACTCGTGGGCGTGGGGTTCGTGGGCCTCCCGCGGCCGGGAACGGTGGCTCGTGCGGCCGCCTGGCGTCAGGGCGCGGGGCCTCGGGCTTGCCGCTGGCCGCGGGGGCGTCCACGCCCTGGTCTCAGTGGCCCTGAGGGTTCTTAGTTATTTGCTTTAAAAAAATTTGTATTCCTGGGGCCCCACCTGATTTCCCCACCTATCTGCTTTCCTTTTTTTTTTTTCTTTTTCCATGGTTAGCATTTGCTCTGCTGTTTACTCGATTATTCCTGTTTTTCCTGGCCTCTCTCACATTCCTTTATTTCTCCTTATCTTCTCTCCTTCCTAAGGCTAGATAAGAGTTCTGCATTACCCTGTCTCCAGCCTGGCTGAACAGCCGTAATTAGTACAAGCTTTCTTCCCTTTCCTTTTTAAACATTTTTTCCCCTTCTTACTTCAGGTGGCGCCTTTTTCTAGTTCTTATTATTCTGATCGGTTTTGTGGGACCAGAGTCAATTCTCAGGCCAATGTCTGAAGGCAGATCATGATTTATTAACTGAAGGTGACCTCTTCTTAAGCTCAGTGAAGCCGCCAGATGCGGGAATGTTTGCTCGGTCTGAAGCCCAGATAAGCGCCTCCATCCGTGATAGTTATCCTTGTGACAGGCTCCTGAGGTGAGTACATCCCCGAACTGGTGCCCCATGAGCTAGACAGCAGGTGTTTTCTGCTGAAGTTGTATGGAGTTCTTAAATTTTTATTTGAATCATCAACATTTTAAAAGTTGGGATATTTCACATATAAATCTAATTCTTTTTTTTTTTTTTGGCATCTCTTGAAAAATCCTCAAGCTTTGGCAATATTGAGCCCCAACTGCCCCCTTTGAACAAAATATGAATCCTTGAAACCCCTGCAGCTCCTCCCCCACTACCATCTTGCACCCAAGCCACTGGTCATTTGTGGTGCTGTTTGCTGGAGTCATTTAGGTTTTTGATCTCTGCTTTCCCTGGTGCCTTTCTGCGGTCTTTTAGGGACTGCAGTTCCCACACAGCAAATGTGAACACCCTTTCTCCTAGACCTGCTCAGTCCTAGAGCCAGCCCTGGAGGTGTTTCCTCTCACCTCCAGGAAGGGGCTAATGTCTGTCATATAGTAGGTGCTCAATAAATATTTTCTGAACAGTTAAATAAATGTTGAGACTTCATTTGGTTTAGTTTAGGTGATCTCGTGGTGGGATCCAAACTGCTGGACTTCCCCAGCATCCCTGAAGTGGCCCCTTTTGTCTGGTAGAGAAACATTTGCCCAAGAATCAGGACACCCCCACTGTTTTGGGACTCGGTGCACGCCTAGAGCTGACGTGGGCTGAAATGGGTCACCACAGGAGTGAGTCTCCTTACTCTGGACACTGGTCATGTTCCTTGTTGGTGGAGAAACATTCACAGACTGAGTAGTTAATCTTTTTCACAGCCCCCTGTGACTTCTCAGTTTATAGTTCTCTGGCTTGACAATCGTATTGACTTTTGCTACAACTTTGGACATCCCTCTTTACCTTGAGGATTAAAACTCCTGGAAATACTGACCAGAGGCAAACCCCAAGGCTAATATTTTTTGTTCATCAAAGTGACAGTAGGATAGATCAGAATCCTAAAACATGCTTAACTCCAAAAGCAGAGTTGCAAATTCAGAATGCTGCAGGGGCAAGTGGGGACCAAATGCAGCTACATGAGAGCAGCCTCCGAATGTGGGGAATATGAGTGCAGGGTTGCCTGATGTTCTGATTTTTCAAGAAAATCGATTTTATGAGAACTTTACTAATTGTTAAATGTTGGAAAACTAAAGTAGTTAACCCCCTGTGGGCCTACATAGTACACCTGTAGGCCGGCACAGGGCCAGGTGTGCCTGTCTTACTGGGTGAAGAGTCAGAGTATTCTGATGACTGGAGGCCACGGGCATGGGGAGGTTTCCTGGAATCTGACTCCAGAGCTGGCCCCACTCGTCTCCTGAGACCCATCCTCAATGCCCTGCTCAGGGGGGAGATGGGTTCTTCAACCTAGAAGTGAAGCAGTCTCAGCCTCCATTTTGGGAGCCTTGGTTCTCAGGGCCCAAAGGGAAAGCCAAGACTGGGAGATGGAGTCTGGGACCCTATTGACGACTGGGTCAGACCCCGTAACCCCTGTTACACTCCCCAGCCTTGAGACGGAGCTGGGGAGGAGGTCTAGAGGAATCAGATTGGCCCGACACAGGGGTGAGGGTAGGGGGTAGTTCCCAGGCCTGTTTGCTAAATTTGCTCTGAGGGAGAGAGAACTCCATGCCAGTCTTGGGGAGAGCCCAGAGGACCTGCTCACCGGCCTGGGGGCCTTAGGTGAAATCCAGGAACGTCTCCACGGAGACACCATAAGACCTTCAGAAGCCGTGTGTGTCAAAAAGGACCATCGTGCCCCTCCACCCAGAAAAAGTGCCCTTCCTTCTGTGAGAACAGTTGCAGTGCCCTGTTTGAAATGTCAAATGTCAGAATCCTTGCACAGAATTTATTTCCCCATTTCGGCGTCCCTGCTTTGCTGGCATCACAAGTGCATGCCAGGTAAAGCGATCGTGAGCAGGCAGCGCAGACCTAGGACTCACCTCCCGGCTGAGAGCAGGTGCAGCACAGCTCAGGACCCCAGACCCGGAACCCTCGAAGCCGGGAACCCTGTAGGGCTGCAGCTGCGTGGGGAACGGGATCTGGGAGGGACTTCCTGTTGTCCCTAATCCCAGTCTCCACCCGGCTCCCTGGCCCGGTGCAGGCTGTGGAGTCTCCCTTCCTGGGGGGAGGGGGCCCCCACCACCCGAGGTGCCCCCTCTGCCTCCACCTCGGTGAGAGGGGCATTGGGAGGGAGCCTGGATCCCGAGATCCATGTGGGTGGCCGGCTGGCAGGAGGGGACGGGGTCAAAGGTGGAAGGCTTCAGGCTGGTGGGGAGAAAAGCGGGCCTGGACCCAGGTTCGGTAAGGGGAGGACATGGTCCGTCCAGGCCCCTGAGCAGGATGGACCTGGCGGGTGGTTGCAGCTGCAGGCCGCTCAGTTTCTGGATCCCAGGCGGGGCTGAGTCAGGTCGAGCGCAGGGTGTGTGTGTCCTGGGCCCGGGAGACAGTGGGGCCTCAATTCTCCCGCTGAGCTGGCTGTGACGGGTGTGGCCACACCTGTTTTTAGGATCTCTGCAGACCTTTTGGCTCCTGATGGCAGGAGAGACAGATTCTAAGTCAGCCCTGGCTTTCCCTAATTGGGCTGCTCTGAGATGCAGAGTCCTGGCTTAAGTGACAAAGGGGACGATACAAAATAGCATTCTGTCAAGCGAGGGACCAAAAACCATCATAGAGAGTGAGGTCACTGGGAGGCATCTGGGAGGCTTTATTTCTGATTGGGACCAAGGATGGGTCTGGTCCTGCGTGGCGATTTTCACAGTGCTTTAGAGGTGCCCAGCAGACGCTGGCTGATTTCTTCCTGCTCTTTCAGGCTCCTGGCCAGAAGCTGGAGGGGGTTGGCCAACAAGAGGGAGAAACGACTCAGCTGTGCTTTCTACCTCTGACTCAGAAATGTCTGCAGACGGTGGAGGCACCCGGGTTGCCCAGGACAAGGAGCGAGCCCGAGAGGTATGGACGGGGTGCTGGGTGAGGGACGCATGTCCTGGAAGGACTGAGAGCAGGAGGAGATTTTCAAGGCAAGGAAGAGTTAGGCTCGCCAGGGTGCAGGGCTGGTGGAGGGGGGTGATGGGAGGTGTTGAAGAGATGGTGGTACGACAGGAAATGCCTTCCACCTGGGAGTCGACAGCTACCAAGCTGCTCCGCTTTGCCTGGCAATTTCAGTCGTCATTTGGCCAAAGGCCATACGAAATAGCAAGGAGGCTGCATGGGGGTCCTCCTGGTGGGGTTGCTCTCTGAACAGTGCCCAGAGCACGCAGGGAAGCCTCAGTTTACCCTCCCTCTGCCTAGGACCCCATCTCCACTCTCTCTAGGTCTAAGCACCTAGTCCTTCATGTACCTGTTGCCCATGTGTGTAATCACAACCGGGGGGGGGGGGGGGCGGGCAGAGCCACTGGGCTTGGAATCAAAGGAATATGAGTCAGCTGCAGCCAGGTATGTGCCTTGGGCAGGTCCCCTGCCTCTGGGAGCCAGGAGTGTCACCTATAACATGTCTGTCACGGGCCTGCTGTTCCTACCTGTCTCATCTAGGTGGTTGGGAGGCTCAGAGCCTCCCTATTATATTGTAACATAAAATAACACCCACAGCAACTAGAACCTAGGTCAGAGAAACCTACAGCACCTCAACTAGTAGTTCCAGGGGTTGTAAGTTCAAATACAAATCAAGTGCAGATCTTCCTCGACTTGTGTTGGGGTTACATCCTGATAAACCCATTGTAAGTGTAAGAAGTCGAAAATGCATTTAACACACTAACCTACTGAACATCATAGCTTAATCTGCCTCCCCCAGACGAGCTCAGAACACTAACATCAGCCTATAGTTGGGCAAAATCGCCTCCCACAGAGCTGTTTCATACTGAAGTGCTCAGCAGTATCTCATGTAATATAGTGAATACCATACTGAAAGAGAAAAACGGGATGGCGGTCAGTTTGTCGGTCGTTTACCCTCGTGAGCGCGTGGCTGACGGGGAGCTTTGGCTCCTGCCCCCACATCCCCAGGGAGGACCGTGCTACAGATCGCTAGCCCAGCAGAAGATGCAAATTCAAAATTCGAAGTACAGTTTTTACCGAATGTGTTATCACTTTAGTGCCATCATAAAGTCGACAACTGGTTAGTTGAGCCGTTGTAAGTCAGGGACTGTCTGTATTAATTGTTCCATTTTCGTGCCATAGACGCACAAAGGAGTGTCAGCTCTGTTTGCTTTCCCTTCCGTGACCCCTTGGTAACACCCGATGGGCCTCACACGTCCCTGACGTTCTCTGCTACTGTTGGATTCTGTCAGCTCACACAGTAGGGTAATAATAATAATTATTGGCACCAGTCTGTGTTTATCCAGAATGTTCCAGAGTGCGCAGATCTTTCTCACAGGTTATCTGTGCATGAGGCAGAGCAGCTGAGTCTCAGAGGCTGCCTGGCCCAGGTGGCTCCCTGGCCTGAGGGTCTTTCCCTCTGAGACCCTAATAACATAGATGGTAGGTGGGGGGTGGTGGAGGGAGACGCCTGGCCAGTCCCTGTGTTGTGGATGACAGGGAGGCCTCACCAGGGGCCTCCCAAGGCAAAGGAAGTGACTTTCCCAAAACTCTTGAGGTTTGTGCGAAGGCGGTGCCTGCTCCAGGTTGAGCAGCTAGTGAGGGACCGGCCTGGATGGCTTGGATCTGAGTCCTGGTTGCCTGACTCCAAAGCCCCTTTCTCACCGTCCCAGGGGCTGGAGCTGAGGCTGGTGTGAAGAAGTGGGGACTGGGTAGGAGGACCCTGGAAGCACCATTGTGGTGGGTGGTGCTGCAGGGGTGAACCGGGAGGTTTTCCTTCTGTCTGACCGAGGTGGGCGTGGGCCTTGGCGCAGTTAGCGGTGCCCTTGGGCTTTTTTCTCCAAACCCCAAAACTCCAACTTCTGTGACCAAATTGAGTCAGGCTGGAAATGGCCCAATGCCACATGATACCTCCCTGTCATCTCCAAGAAATGGTGGCCCTGGGGTTGACTTGTGAGTCAGATACCCTTGAGTTCCACCCTTGGCCAAGCACTCATGGGATCTGTGATCTAGGGCCGTTGTCTGATCTCTGAGCCCGGATACATCAGTTTCCTGTGTCTGTGTAACAACCAGAATTTATTCCCTCAGTTCTAGAGGCCAGAAACCCCAAATCACAGCACTGCGGGGGCTCCCTTCCCAGCCTCTAGGAAGAGGATCCTTCTGCCTCTCAGTGTCTGGTGGCTCCAAGTGTCCCTTGGCTTCACCCCAGCTCTGACTCCATCTTCACGTGGCTTTCTCTGTGTTTCCATGTCTTTTCCTCTTATAAGGACACCAGTCATTGGATTTAGGACCCAGTCTAAATGCAGGATGATTTCATCTCAGGATCCTTAACTAATTACATCTTCAAATAAGGTCATGTTCTGAGGTTCCGAGCAGATATGAAATTTGGGGGGACACTATTCAATCCACTGCACTTGGTTTCCTCAGTGTTAAACGGTAACAGTCCACACTGCTGTGGGTGGTACGAGGCTGGAATTGAGAAGGCATCTACTCTGTGGGCACCTGGCACGCCTGCCCCTGGCCCAACCTCGAGCCTTCCTTCCCTTGCTGCCGCGGCCTTGTGGAGGCAAAGCAGAGATGTGCGGGTCCCCGGGCCAGAAGAAAGCAAGGCCAGTCCTTCAATCTGTGCTTTGCATTTGGGTGTGTGTGGCCCCTGCCAGGACCCTCAGGTGTGGAGCTCAGCTGAGTCTCCCATACTCTGCCCGGGTGCTGATGGGGGCTGTCATTCCAAGGTTCCAGGTCATGAGCATCCTTGTCAAGAAATGCTTTCTGAGTCGGAGGAGATGGTGCCTTTGGGAGCTGCTCAGGAGTCACCCCACATCAAGACGGAGCCGGAAGAGCCACACCCTGAGGGGGCATCGCAGGGGGATGGGGCTCCAGGAACGCCAGGCTGGGTGTCCCTAAGCCAGGGCTCTAAGGAGAAAGCTCTTTTCCTGCCTGGTGGAGGTGAGGAGAGGGATGGAGAGGGACGTGGAGAGATGCACTTTGTTGGGTGGCAGCTGTGGGGAGAGGTGGAGGCTCACAGCATGGGGGGGGCACAAGCTCTCTTGCCATGGAGATGCCTGGATGTCTGCCCACCTGCCCCTCAGAGGCCGCTCCTGCACAACTTTAGAACCTACTGACCCTCTTATTGGGTCAGGTTGGGGGTGGAGTTTGAGGCAGCTGTGGTGTCCCTGGTAAGCCAGGAATGGTCTGCTCAGGGGGAGCGGTGGGGCCCAGCACGGTGAGGTGTCCGCCCTGAGGACCTCTCTCCTCTCTCAGCCCTCCCCTCCCCCCAGATCCCCGGGCTTGCTCGCGAAGGGAGGACCAGAGACCGGCAGATGGCTGCGGCACTGCTTACAGCCTGGTCCCAGGTGAGTGTCCCTGTTCAAGTGCAAGGCTGGAGGAAGAGCACAAGGATGTGGAGAAACGGCATGTCTGTGCCTCAGCGTCTGGATCTGAGCGCCAGACCCGAGGGTGGGGGCCGGAGGGGGGCGCGTGGAGAGCCTGAGCTTTGGTTGTGGTGCTGGAAAGGGCCCTTGTCTTTGTCTTTTATTTTTATTTATTTATTTATTTATTTTTAATTTTTTTTTAAAGATTTTATTTATTTGACAGAGAGAGAGACAGCGAGAGAGGGAACACAAGCAGGGGGAGTGGGAGAGGGAGAAGCAGACTTCCCGCGGAGCAGGGAGCCCGATGCGGGGCTCGATCCCAGGACCCTGGGACCATGACCTGAGCCGAAGGCAGACGCTTAGTGACTGAGCCACCCAGGCGCCCTGTCTTCGTCTTTTGTTTTCTGTTGTACACAACTGCTTTGTTATTGCCCGCCCCCCGGCAAAAGTCACCCTTGGGCGGTTGTCCTGCTTCACCATCAGACAAATTGGGAGGACAGGCCTTACTCGGGGCAGCAGGTTGGAGGCTGGGGAGGGGTCGCCCTCATCTTGGAGCCATGTGCCCCTCCACGGTGTCCCAGCGTGCCCTGGAGAGTGGGCATTGTGTGTTGTTTCAGATGCCAGTGACCTTTGAGGATGTGGCTCTGTACCTCTCCCGGGAGGAGTGGGGGCGGCTGGACCATGCGCAGCAGAGCTTCTATAGGGACGTCCTGCAGAAGAGGAACGGGCTGTCCTTGGGTAAGGGCCCGAGGTTGTGCTGGGGTGGCTACTTACTGGGGCCTGGTGCCAGAGGTGGGGCCGTCCCGCCGTCCCCTCCTTCCAGGGCCTAAGTTCCTTCTCATCGTTCATGTGGGCCGCTCTCTTCTATAACACCTTCCCGGTGGGGGACGGGTGCTCTGTGCTGACCTGGGGCCCGCGAGCCAGATGTGGCTGCTCGGCACCGGAAATGTGGCTGGAGCGCCTGAGTTCATATTTCATTTCCTTTTACCCGGCTCAAGTTTGAATTGCAATAGCCCCACGTGGCGAGTGGCTGCCGTGTTGGGCAGTGCTGGCCTCGAGGTTCTGCTCCCCGGCCCTTCTGAAGTGTTTAGTCCGCTTCTCCCACCGTCGCGCTCCTCAAAGTCCCACCTGAGAGGTGTGTGCGCTGAGAGCTTGGCTGCAGATCGGGGATGACTGCCGGGGGTGGGGCGCATGGGTGCCAGCTAATCTCTCTAGGCCCCTAGACCCTGAGCTGTCACGTCCACCCTGAGGGGCCTGTCGTTTTTTTCAGAGGGGCCTTGGCCCCCTCATTGTTTCTCATGGTAAGTAAAGTCCCAGCACTCCGACTCCTCCGTTTCAGACCCTGCTTTTGTTGGCAGAATTTAGGAGGTCTTACGGACAGCTCCTGGTGCTCATTCCTTCATTGCCGTTCATTCATGTGTCTGGTCTGTCTGTCTGTCCGTCCATACACACCAGGGGCACACTTGCTAGTCCAGGGAGCCAGGGGCTTGGTCATTCCACCCTTGACTTCGGTGGTGGGCCTTGGAGTCAGGACAGCTCACTCCTTTAATTATCTCAGGTCTGCTTACTACCCATCCTTAGCACTCCCCAGGGCCCAGAGCGGCAGGTCCAGGCAAGTCCCGAGAGATCAGAGGGAACTCAGCACCCATTTGCAGCCCCACAGCAAGCCTCACAAATGCCCTAAACCTGCTGGTGGGTCCAACACATTCCTTCCCTCCTGCAGGGCATGGATCAGGGCATGGAGGCTGGGGCCTCCGCTCTCTTACTGACTTGACCAGAATCCCCAGGCCCTTGCCCCAGGGGACTTGGCCAGTGGGCCTTTGGTCCCTGACCAGGTGGTCAGCACCCCTGGCCTCTTCTCCCAGGCCCTCCCACTGGGCTTCGTTGCACCCACTGTCCCTCCCCCAGGAGCCCTTTTTGCCCCTGGTCTGGGAAGGTGCAGGACTGGAGACATTGCTGGGCTCACTGCTGGGGGCCTGTGTGACAAAGGGGGTTGTCGGCAGCTGACCTCACCCGGCCCCTCTCCCTTTGCTCTTGTGGCTCCTTCAGGGAAATGAGATGGAGCCCAACTCAGCCCCGAGGAGAGTAGGTCTGGCAGTTACCCTACAGTGTGCTTCCCACAGAGGGCTGGACACCTGACCCCAAGCGATTTTTCAGCTTATGTCGTTTTACCCCATGTTTGCAGAGCTGCCTCCCCACTTCTGCCTCTTCACTTGGCAGGTGGGGGTGGGGGTTGTCTCCTGCTGTGCAGCCTGAAAGTTCCACAACTGAGTGCAGCATCTCGTCTCTTTTTGGCCAGGATTTCCCTTCAGCAGACCTTTCTGGGCCTCCCAAGGACAGGGCAAGGGTGAGGCCTCGAGCTCGTGCCGACAGATGGGAGATGAGGAGGAGAAGCCAGGTGCGTGCAGAGGTGGCAGGTGGGTAGGTCACTGTCACTCCCGGGTGCCCTTTGTCAGTGCAGGCCCTCTGTTTCCTGGGGTGCAGACGCGTGCCAGGGGCAAGGCTGCCGGCTTCCTGTCCTCTGCCGGGCAGGGGGGGTGGTTTTTCCTTCCAGGATCCTCATTCTTAACTCCATTTCCAGAATTTCCCTGGGTCCCTCATGGAAGTCTCTCTCTTGCTGGAAACTCTCTTTCTCCAGGAGCCACTGAGATGGGAAAGGAGGAGCCAGCCCCATCCCTGGCATCCCTGGCAGCCCTTGGGGATGTGAAGCCTTTCAGAAGCAGGGTGGGGAGAGCCCAGGGAGACATCCTGCAGTGCGGGCAGCAAGCAGGCAGCGGCCAGAGCTTGGCGCCAGCCAAAGACGATGGGCAGCCAGGTCCCCTGGAGGAGAGGCAGGCGAAACCGACCCTGCCCAACACCAGCCTCGAGAAGGCCCAGGAGGGCCACCTTCCAGAGAAACCCAGAGAGGGGCGAACGGGCAGCCCCGAGAGCAGCGAGGAGGGCCTGGCCCCCGACGGTGACGCCAGCAAGAAGACCTACAAGTGCGAGCAGTGCGGCAAGGGCTTCAGCTGGCACTCCCACCTGGTGACCCACCGGCGCACCCACACGGGCGAGAAGCCCTACACCTGCACGGACTGCGGCAAGCGCTTTGGCCGCAGTTCGCACCTCATCCAGCACCAGATCATCCACACGGGCGAGAAGCCCTACACCTGCCCCTCCTGCTGGAAGAGCTTCAGCCACCACTCGACGCTGATCCAGCACCAGCGCATCCACACGGGTGAGAAGCCCTACGTGTGTGACCGCTGTGCCAAGCGCTTCACCCGCCGCTCGGACCTGGTCACCCACCAGGGCACCCACACGGGCGCCAAGCCCCACAAGTGCCCCATCTGCGGCAAGTGCTTCACGCAGAGCTCGGCCCTGGTCACCCACCAGCGCACCCACACTGGGGTCAAGCCCTACCCGTGCCCTGAGTGCGGCAAGTGCTTCAGCCAGCGCTCCAACCTCATCGCGCACAACCGCACGCACACGGGCGAGAAGCCCTACCACTGCCTCGACTGTGGCAAGAGCTTCAGTCATAGCTCACACCTCACCGCCCACCAGCGCACCCACCGTGGTGTCCGGCCCTACTCCTGCCCCCTCTGTGGCAAGAGCTTCAGCCGGCGCTCCAACCTGCACCGGCACGAGAAGATCCACACGACGGGGCCCAAGGCACTGGCCATGCTGATGCTGGGGGCGGCGGGGGCGCTGGCGGCACCCCCGCCTGCTCCCACTTAGGAGGCATCAGGGCAGCGTGAGAAGGGGTGTGGGAAGGGAGCGGGAGGTGCTGGCATGGGGTGGGGCGTGACAACACAGGAACTAGGGCGAGGCGCGGGCACGCTGGCTGCAAATTA